>NW_027480423.1:28750000-29375000 GCF_051401765.1 Calliopsis andreniformis
TTTTTCCATCGTATAAAACGAATAATTGCAACCATTATGAAACTTATGGTCATTTCCACGTTCCGGGCAACCTAGGCTTCACCCTAGGGCGTTGTTCCACCAGATCGAATAGTTAGGGCCTAAGAAGTGAACGCCAGAAACATAAAATACAACATAAACACAACAGATTTTCCATCATATAAAACGAATAATTGCAACCAGTATGAAAGTTATCGTCATTTCTACTTTCCGGGCAACCTAGGATACACCCTAGGGCGTTGCTCCAACAGATTGAATAGTTAGCGCCTTAGAAGTCAACGCCCGAAGCATAAAATGCAAAATAAATAGAACAGTTTTTCCATCGTAAAGAACGAATGATTGCAACCAGTGTGAAAGTTATGGTTATTTCTACATTCCGAGCAACCTAGGCTTCACTCTAGGGCGTTGCTCCACCAGATCGAATGGTTAGGTCCTTAGAAGTCAACGCCAGAAGCATAAAATACGATATAAATACAACAGATTTTGCATCGTATAGAAGGAATAATTGCAAACAGTGTGAAAGTAATTGTCATTTCTACGTTCCGGGCAACCTAGGCTTCACCCTAGGGCGTTGTTCCACCAGATCGAATAGTTAGGGCCTAAGAAGTGAACGCCAGAAGCATAAAATACAATATAAATACAACAGTTTTTCCATCGTATAAAACGAATAATTGCAACCAGTGTGAAAGCTATGGTCATTTCTACGTTCCGAGCAACCTGGGCTTCACTCTAGGGCGTTGCTCCACCAGATCGAATAGTTAGGTCCTTAGAAGTCAACGCTAGAAGCATAAAATACGATATAAATACAACAGCTTTTGCATCGTATAAAAGGAATAATTGCAAACAGTGTGAAAGTAATTGTCATTTCTACGTTCCGGGCAACCTAGGCTACACTCTAGGGCGTTGCTCCACCAGATCAAACAGTTAGGGCCTTAGAAGTCAACGCCCGAAGCATAAAATACAAAATAAATAGAACAGTTTTTCCATTGTATAAAACGAATAATTGCTACCAGTGTAAGAGTTATGGTCATGTCTACGTTCCTGGCAACCTAGGCTTCACCCTAAGGCATTGTTCCATCAGATCGAATAGTTAGGCCCTAAGAAGTGAACGCCAGAAGCTTAAAATACAATATAAATACAACAGTTTTTCCATCGCAGAAAACGAATAACTGCAACCTGTGTGAAGGTTATGGTCATATCTACGTTCCGGGCAACTTAGGCTTCACTGTAGGGCGTTGCTCCACCAGATCGAAGTGTTAGGGCCTAAGAAGTCGACGCCCGAAGCATAAAATACGATATAAATACAACAGCTTTTCCATCGTATTAAATGAATAATTGCAAACTGTGTGAAAGTAATGGTCATTTCTACGTTCCGGGCAAACTAGGCTTCACCCTAGGGCGTTGCTCCACCAGATTAAACAGTTAGGGCCTTAGAAGTCAACGCCCGAAGCATAAAATGCAAAATAAATAGAACAGTTTTTCCATTGTATAAAACGGATAATTGCTACCAGTGTAAAAGTTATGGTCATTTCTACGTTCCGGGCAACCTAGGCTTCACCCTAGGGCGTTGTTCCACCAGATCGAATAGTTAGGGCCTAAGAAGTGAACGCCAGAAGCATAAAATACAATAGAAATACAACAGTTTTTCCATCGTATAAAACGAATAATTGCAACCATTATGAAACTTATGGTCATTTCCACGTTCCGGGCAACCTAGGCTTCACCCTAGGGCGTTGTTCCACCAGATCGAATAGTTAGGTCCTTAGAAGTCAACGCCAGAAGCATAAAATACGATATAAATACAACAGATTTTGCATCGTATAGAAGGAATAATTGCAAACAGTGTGAAAGTAATTGTCATTTCTACGTTCCGGGCAACCTAGGCTTCACCCTAGGGCGTTGTTCCACCAGATCGAATAGTTAGGGCCTAAGAAGTGAACGCCAGAAGCATAAAATACAATATAAATACAACAGTTTTTCCATCGTATAAAACGAATAATTGCAACCAGTGTGAAAGCTATGGTCATTTCTACGTTCCGAGCACCCTGGGCTTCACTCTAGGGCGTTGCTCCAACAGATTGAATAGTCAGGGCCTTAGAAGTCAACGCCCGAAGCATAAAATACAAAATAAATAGAACAGTTTTTCCATTGTATAAAACGAATAATTGCTACCAGTGTAAAAGTTATGGTCATTTCTACGTTCCGGGCAGCCTAGGCTTCACCCTAGGGCGTTGTTCCACCAGATCGAATAGTTAGGGCCTAAGAAGTGAACGCCAGAAGCATAAAATACGATATAAATACAACAGATTTTGCATCGCATAGAAGGAATAATTGCAAACAGTGTGAAAGTAATTGTCATTTCTACGTTCCGGGCAACCTAGGCTTCACCCTAGGGCGTTGTTCCACCAGATCGAATAGTTAGGGCCTAAGAAGTGAACGCCAGAAGCATAAAATACAATATAAATACAACAGCTTTTCCATCGTATAAAAGGAATAATTGCAAACAGTGTGAAAGTAATGGTCATTTCTACGTTCCGGGCAAACTAGGCTTCACCCTAGGGCGTTGCTCCACCAGATTAAACAGTTAGGGCCTTAGAAGTCAACGCCCGAAGCATAAAATGCAAAATAAATAGAACTGTTTTTCCATTGAATAAAACGGATAATTGCTACCAGTGTAAAAGTTATGGTCATTTCTACGTTCCGGGCAACCTAGGCTTCACCCTAGGGCGTTGTTCCACCAGATCGAATAGTTAGGGCCTAAGAAGTGAACGCCAGAAGCATAAAATACAATATAAATACAACAGTTTTTCCATCGTATAAAACGATTAATTGCAACCAGTGTGAAAGCTATGGTCATTTCTACATTCCGAGCAACCTAGGCTTCACTCTAGGGCGTTGCTCCAACAGATTGAATAATCAGGGCCTTAGAAGTCAACGTCCGAAGCATAAAATGCAATAAAAATACAACAGTTTTTCCATCGTATAACAGGATTAATTGCAACCAGTTTGAAAGTGATGGTCATTTCTACGTTCCGGGCAACCTAGGCTTCACTGTAGGGCGTTGCTCCACCAGATCGAAGTGTTAGGGCCTAAGAAGTCAACGCCCGCAGCATAAAATACGATATAAATACAACAGCTTTACCATCGTATTAAATGAATAATTGCAAACTGTGTGAAAGTAGTGGTCATTTCTCCGTTCCGAGCAACCTAGGCTTCACTCTAGGGCGTTGCTCCACCAGATCGAATAGTTAGGTCCTTAGAAGTCAACACCAGAAGCATAAAATACGATATAAATACAACAGCTTTTGCATCGTATAAAAGGAATAATTGCAAACAGTGTGAAAGTAATTGTCATGTCTACGTTCCGGGCAACCTAGGCTACACTCTAGGGCGTTGCTTCACCAGATCGAATTGTTAGGGCCAAAGAAGTCAACGCCCGAAGCATAAAATACAAAATAAATAGAACAGTTTTTCCATCGTATAAAAGGAATAATTGCAAACAGTGTTAAAGTAATGGTCATTTCTACGTTCCGGGCAACCTAGGCTTCACTCTAGGGCGTTGCTCCACCAGATCAAACAGTTAGGGCCTTAGAAGTCAACGCCCGAAGCATAAAATACAAAATAAATAGAACAGTTTTTCAATTGTATAAAACGAATAATTGCTACCAGTGTAAAAGTTATGGTCATTTCTACGCTCCGGGTAACCTAGGCTTCACTCTAGGGCGGTGCTCCACCATATCGAATAGCTACGGCCTTAGAAGCCTACGCCTGAAGCGTAAAATACAATAAAAATACAACGGTCTTTTCATCGTATAACAGGAATAATTGCAACAAGCGTGATAGTAATGATCATTTCGGCGTTTCGGGCATCCTAGACTTAACTCTGAGGCATTGCTCCACCAGATCGAATAGTTAGGGCCTAAGAAGTCAACGCCAGAAGCATAAAATACAATATAAATACAACAGTTTTTCCATTGTATAAAACGAATAATTGCTACCAGTGTAAAAGTTATTGTCATTTCTACGTTCCGGGCAACCTAGGCTTCACCCTAGGGCGTTGCTCCACCAGATTAAACAGTTAGGGCCTTAGAAGTCAACGCCCGAAGCATAAAATGCAAAATAAATAGAACAGTTTTTCCATTGTATAAAACGAATAATTGCTACCAGTGTAAAAGTTATGGTCATTTCTACGTTCCGGGCAACCTAGGCTTCACCCTAGGGCGTTGTTCCACCAGATCGAATTGTTAGGGCCTAAGAAGTGAACGCCAGAAGCATAAAATACAATATAAATACAACAGTTTTTCCGTCGTATAAAACGCTTAATTGCAACCAGTGTGAAAGCTATGGTCATTTCTACATTCCCAGCAACCTAGGCTTCACTCTAGGGCGTTGCTCCAACAGATTGAATAGTCAGGGCCTTCGAAGTCAACGCCCGAAGCATAAAATGCAATAAAAATACAACAGTTTTTCCATCGTATAACAGGATTAATTGCAACCAGTTTGAAAGTGATGGTCATTTCTACGTTCCGGGCAACCTAGGCTTCACTCTAGGGCGTTGCTCCACCAGATCAAACAGTTAGGGCCTTAGAAGTCAACGCCCGAAGCATAAAATACAAAATAAATAGAACAGTTTTTCAATTGTATAAAACGAATAATTGCTACCAGTGTAAAAGTTATGGTCATTTCTACGCTCCGTGTAACCTAGGCTTCACTCAAGGGCGGTGCCCCACCATATAGAATAGCTACGGCCTTAGAAGCCTACGCCTGAAGCATAAAATACAATAAAAATACAACGGTCTTTTCATCGTATAACAGGAATAATTGCAACAAGCGTGATAGTAATGATCATTTCGGCGTTTCGGGCATCCTAGACTTAACTCTGAGGCATTGCTCCAACAGATCGAATAGTTAGGGCCTAAGAAGTCAACGCCAGAAGCATAAAATACAATATAAATACAACAGTTTTTCCATTGTATAAAACGAATAATTGCTACCAGTGTAAAAGTTATGGTCATTTCTACGTTCCGGGCAACCTAGGCTTCACCCTAGGGCGTTGCTCCACCAGATTAAACAGTTAGGGCCTTAGAAGTCAACGCCCGAAGCATAAAATGCAAAATAAATAGAACAGTTTTTCCATTGTATAAAACGAATAATTGCTACCAGTGTAAAAGTTATGGTCATTTCTACGTTCCGGGCAACCTAGGCTTCACCCTAGGGCGTTGTTCCACCAGATCGAATTGTTAGGGCCTAAGAAGTGAACGCCAGAAGCATAAAATACAATATAAATACAACAGTTTTTCCGTCGTATAAAACGATTAATTGCAACCAGTGTGAAAGCTATGGTCATTTCTACATTCCGAGCAACCTAGGCTTCACTCTAGGGCGTTGCTCCAACAGATTGAATAGCCAGGGCCTTCGAAGTCAACGCCCGAAGCATAAAATGCAATAAAAATACAACACTTTTTCCATCGTATAACAGGATTAATTGCAACCAGTTTGAAAGTGATGGTCATTTCTACGTTCCGGGTAACCTAGGCTTCACTCTAGGGCGTTGCTCCACCAGATCTAATAGTTAGGTCCTTAGAAGTCACCGCCAGAAGCATAAAATACGATATAAATACAACAGCTTTTGCATCGTATAAAACGAATAATTGCTACCAGTGTAAAAGTTATGGTCATTTCTACGTTCCGGGCAACCTAGGCTTCACTCTAGGGCGGTGCTCCACCATATCGAATAGCAACGGCCTTAGAAGCCTACGCCTGAAGCATAAAATACAATAAAAATACAACGGTCTTTTCATCGTATAACAGGAATAATTGCAACAAGCGTGAAAGTAATGATCATTTCGGCGTTTCGGGCATCCTAGACTTAACTCTGAGGCATTGCTCCACCAGATCGAATAGTTAGGGGCCTAAGAAGTGAACGCCATAAGCATTAAACACAATATAAATACAACAGTTTTTCCATTGTATAAAACGAATAATGCTACCAGTGTAAAAGTTATGGTCATTTCTACGTTCCGGGCAACCTAGGCTACATCCTAGGGCATTGTTCCATCAGATCGAACAGATGGGCCCTAAGAAGTGAACGCCAGAAGCATAAAATACAATATAAATACAACAGTTTTTCCATCGTAGAAAACGAATAATTGCAATCAGTGTGAAAGCTATGGTCATTTCTACATTCCGAGCAACCTAGGCTTCACTCTAGGGCGTTGCTCCACCAGATCGAATAGTTAGGGCCTAAGAAGTCAACGCCAGAAGCATAAAATACAATATAAATACAACTGTTTTTCCATTGTATAAAACGAATAATTGCTACCAGTGTAAAAGTTATGGTCATTTCTACATTCCCAGCAACCTAGGCTTCACTCTAGGGCGTTGCTCCACCAGATCGAATAGTTAGGTCCTTAGAAGTCAAAGCCACAAGCATAAAATACGATTTAATACAGCAGCCTTTCCATCGTATAAAAGGAATAATTGCAAACAGTGTGAAAGTAATGGTCATTTCTACGTTCCGGGCAACCTAGGCTTCACTCTACGGCGCTGTTCCACCAGATCGAGTAGTTAGGGCCTAAGAAGTCAACACCAGAAGAATAAAATACAAAATAAATACAACAGTCTTTACACCGTATAAAACGAATAATTGCAACCTGTGTGAAGGTTATGGTCATTTCTACGTTCCGGGCAACCTAGGCTTCACTCTAGGCCGTTGCTCCACTAGATCGAATAGCTAGGGCCTTAGAAGTCAACGCCAGAAGCATAAAATACGATATAAATACAACAGCTTTTCCATCGTATAAAAGGAATAATTGCAAACAGTGTGAAAGTAATGGTCATTTCTACGTTCCGGGCAAACTAGGCCTCACCCTAGGGCGTTGCTCCACCAGATTAAACAGTTAGGGCCTTAGAAGTCAACGCCCGAAGCATAAAATGCAAAATAAATAGAACAGTTTTTCCATTGTATAAAACGGATAATTGCTACCAGTGTAAAAGTTATGGTCATTTCTACGTTCCGGGCAACCTGGGCTTCACCCTAGGGCGTTGTTCCACCAGATCGAATTGTTAGGGCCTAAGAAGTGAACGACAGAAGCATAAAATACAATATAAATACAACAGTTTTTCCATCGTACAAAACGATTAATTGCAACCAGTGTGAAAGCTATGGTCATTTCTACATTCCGAGCAACCTAGGCTTCACTCTAGGGCGTTGCTCCAACAGATTGAATAGTCAGGGCCTTAGAAGTCAACGCCCGAAGCATAAAATGCAATAAAAATACAACAGTTTTTCCATCGTATAACAGGATTAATTGCAACCAGTTTGAAAGTGATGGTCATTTCTACGTTCCGGGCAACCTAGGCTTCACTCTAGGGCGATGCTCCACTAGATCGAATAGCTAGGGCCTTAGAAGTCAACGCCAGAGTCATAAAATACAATATAAATAAAACAGCTTTTCCATCGCAAAAAACGAATAATTGCAACCAGTGAGAAAGTTATGGTTATTTCTACATTTCGCGCAACCTAGGCTTCACTCTAGGGCGTTGCTCCACCAGATCTAATAGTTAGGTCCTTAGAAGTCACCGCCAGAAGCATAAAATACGATATAAATACAACAGCTTTTGCATCGTATAAAAGGAATAATTGCAAACAGTGTGAAAGTAATTGTCATTTCTACGTTCCGGGCAACCTAGGCTTCACTCTAGGGCGTTGCTCCACCAGATCAAACAGTTAGGTCCTTAGAAGTCAACGCCCGAAGCATAAAATACAAAATAAATAGAACAGTTTTCCCATTGTATAAAACGAATAATTGCTACCAGTGTAAAAGTTATGGTCATTTCTACGTTCCGGGCAACCTAGGCTTCACTCTAGGGCGTTGCTCCACCAGATCGAATTGTTAGGGCCAAAGAAGTCAACGCCCGAAGCATAAAATACAAAATAAATAGAACAGTTTTTCCATTGTATAAAACGAATAATGCTACCAGTGTAAAAGTTATGGTCATTTCTACGTTCCGGGCAACCTAGGCTACATCCTAGGGCATTGTTCCATCAGATCGAACAGATGGGCCCTAAGAAGTGAACGCCAGAAGCATAAAATACAATATAAATACAACAGTTTTTCCATCGTAGAAAACGAATAATTGCAATCAGTGTGAAAGCTATGGTCATTTCTACATTCCGAGCAACCTAGGCTTCACTCTAGGGCGTTGCTCCACCAGATCGAATAGTTAGGGCCTAAGAAGTCAACGCCAGAAGCATAAAATACAATATAAATACAACTGTTTTTCCATTGTATAAAACGAATAATTGCTACCAGTGTAAAAGTTATGGTCATTTCTACATTCCCAGCAACCTAGGCTTCACTCTAGGGCGTTGCTCCACCAGATCGAATAGTTAGGTCCTTAGAAGTCAAAGCCACAAGCATAAAATACGATTTAATACAGCAGCCTTTCCATCGTATAAAAGGAATAATTGCAAACAGTGTGAAAGTAATGGTCATTTCTACGTTCCGGGCAACCTAGGCTTCACTCTACGGCGCTGTTCCACCAGATCGAGTAGTTAGGGCCTAAGAAGTCAACACCAGAAGAATAAAATACAAAATAAATACAACAGTCTTTACACCGTATAAAACGAATAATTGCAACCTGTGTGAAGGTTATGGTCATTTCTACGTTCCGGGCAACCTAGGCTTCACTCTAGGCCGTTGCTCCACTAGATCGAATAGCTAGGGCCTTAGAAGTCAACGCCAGAAGCATAAAATACGATATAAATACAACAGCTTTTCCATCGTATAAAAGGAATAATTGCAAACAGTGTGAAAGTAATGGTCATTTCTACGTTCCGGGCAAACTAGGCCTCACCCTAGGGCGTTGCTCCACCAGATTAAACAGTTAGGGCCTTAGAAGTCAACGCCCGAAGCATAAAATGCAAAATAAATAGAACAGTTTTTCCATTGTATAAAACGGATAATTGCTACCAGTGTAAAAGTTATGGTCATTTCTACGTTCCGGGCAACCTGGGCTTCACCCTAGGGCGTTGTTCCACCAGATCGAATTGTTAGGGCCTAAGAAGTGAACGACAGAAGCATAAAATACAATATAAATACAACAGTTTTTCCATCGTACAAAACGATTAATTGCAACCAGTGTGAAAGCTATGGTCATTTCTACATTCCGAGCAACCTAGGCTTCACTCTAGGGCGTTGCTCCAACAGATTGAATAGTCAGGGCCTTAGAAGTCAACGCCCGAAGCATAAAATGCAATAAAAATACAACAGTTTTTCCATCGTATAACAGGATTAATTGCAACCAGTTTGAAAGTGATGGTCATTTCTACGTTCCGGGCAACCTAGGCTTCACTCTAGGGCGTTGCTCCACTAGATCGAATAGCTAGGGCCTTAGAAGTCAACGCCAGAGTCATAAAATACAATATAAATAAAACAGCTTTTCCATCGCAAAAAACGAATAATTGCAACCAGTGAGAAAGTTATGGTTATTTCTACATTTCGCGCAACCTAGGCTTCACTCTAGGGCGTTGCTCCACCAGATCTAATAGTTAGGTCCTTAGAAGTCACCGCCAGAAGCATAAAATACGATATAAATACAACAGCTTTTGCATCGTATAAAAGGAATAATTGCAAACAGTGTGAAAGTAATTGTCATTTCTACGTTCCGGGCAACCTAGGCTTCACTCTAGGGCGTTGCTCCACCAGATCAAACAGTTAGGTCCTTAGAAGTCAACGCCCGAAGCATAAAATACAAAATAAATAGAACAGTTTTCCCATTGTATAAAACGAATAATTGCTACCAGTGTAAAAGTTATGGTCATTTCTACGTTCCGGGCAACCTAGGCTTCACTCTAGGGCGTTGCTCCACCAGATCGAATTGTTAGGGCCAAAGAAGTCAACGCCCGAAGCATAAAATACAAAATAAATAGAACAGTTTTTCCATTGTATAAAACGAATAATGCTACCAGTGTAAAAGTTATGGTCATTTCTACGTTCCGGGCAACCTAGGCTACATCCTAGGGCATTGTTCCATCAGATCGAACAGATGGGCCCTAAGAAGTGAACGCCAGAAGCATAAAATACAATATAAATACAACAGTTTTTCCATCGTAGAAAACGAATAATTGCAATCAGTGTGAAAGTTATGGTCATTTCTACGTTCCGGGCAACCTAGGCTACATCCTAGGGCATTGTTCCATCAGATCGAACAGATGGGCCCTAAGAAGTGAACGCCAGAAGCATAAAATACAATATAAATACAACAGTTTTTCCATTGTATAAAACGAATAATTGCTACCAGTGTAAAAGTTATGGTCATTTCTACATTCCGAGCAACCTAGGCTTCACTCTAGGGCGTTGCTCCAACAGATCGAATTGTTAGGGCCAAAGAAGTCAACGCCCGAAGCATAAAATACAAAATAAATAGAACAGTTTTTCCATTGTATAAAACGAATAATGCTACCAGTGTAAAAGTTATGGTCATTTCTACGTTCCGGGCAACCTAGGCTTCACCCTAGGGCGTTGTTCCACCAGATCGAATAGTTAGGGCCTAAGAAGTGAACGTCAGAAGCATAAAATACAATATAAATACAACAGTTTTTCCATTGTATAAAACGAATAATTGCAATCAGTGTGAAAGCTATGGTCATTTCTACATTCCGAGCAACCTAGGCTTCACTCTAGGGCGTTGCTCCAACAGATTGAATAGTCAGGGCCTTATAAGTCAACGCCCGAAGCATAAAATGCAATAATAATACAACAGTTTTTCCATCGTATAACAGGATTAATTGCAACCAGTATGAAAGTGATGGTCATTTCTGCGTTCCGGGCAACGTAGGCTTCACTCTAGGGCGTTGCTCCACTAGATCGAATAGCTAGGGCCCTAGAAGTCAACGCCAGAGGCATAAAATACAATATAAATACAACAGTTTTTCCATCGTAGAAAACGAATAATTGCAATCAGTGTGAAAGCTATGGTCATTTCTACATTCCGAGCAACCTAGGCTTCACTCTAGGGCGTTGCTCCGCCAGATCGAATAGTTAGCGCCTAAGAAGTGAACGTCAGAAGCATAAAATACAATATAAATACAACAGTTTTTCCATTGTATAAAACGAATAATTGATACCAGTGTAAAAGTTATGGTCATTTCTACGTTCCGGGCAACCTAGGCTTCACTCTACGGCGTTGCTCCACCAGATGGAATTGTTAGGGCCAAAGAAGTCAACGCCCAAAGCATAAAATACAATATAAATACAACAGTTTTTCCATCGTTTAAAACGAATAATTGCAATCATTGTGAAAGCTATGGTCATTTCTACATTCCGAGCAACCTAGGCTTCACTCTAGGGCGTTGCTCCAACAGATTGAATAGTCAGGGCCTTATAAGTCAACGCCCGAAGCATAAAATGCAATAAAAATACAACAGTTTTCCATCGTATAACAGGATTAATTGCAACCAGTTTGAAAGTGATGGTCATTTCTGCGTTCCGGGCAACCTAGGCTTCACTCTAGGGTGTTGCTCCACTAGATCGAATAGCTAGGGCCTTAGAAGTCAACGCCAGAGGCATAAAATACAATATAAATACAACAGCTTTTCCATCGTAAAGAACGAATAATTGCAACCAGTGTGAAAGTTATGGTTATTTCTACATTACGAGAAACCTAGGCTTCACTCTAGGGCGTTGCTCCACCAGATCGAATAGATAGGTCCTTAGAAGTCAACGCCAGAAGCATAAAACACGTTATAAATACAACAGCTTTTGCATCGTATAAAAGGAATAATTGCAAACAGTGTGAAAGTAATGGTCATTTCTACGTTCCGGGTAACCTAGGCTTCACTCTACGGCGTTGTTCCACCAGATCGAATCGTTAGGGTCCAAGAAGTCAGCACCAGAAGAATAAAATACAAAATAAATACAACAGCCTTTACACCGTATAAAATGAATAATTGCAACCTGTGTGAAGGTTATGGTCATATCTACGTTCCGTCCAACCTTGACTTCACTGTAGGGCGTTGCTCAACCAGATCGAAGTGTTAGGGCCTAAGACGTCAACGTCCGAAGCATAAAATACAATAGAAATACAACAGTTTTTCCATCGTATAAAACGAATAATTGCAACCATTATGAAACTTATGGTCATTTCTACGTTCCGGGCAACCTCGGCTTCACCCTAGGGCGTTGTTCCACCAGATCGAATAGTTAGGGCCTAAGAAGTGAACGCCAGAAGCATAAAATGCAATAAAAATACAACAGCCTTTCCTTCCTATAACAGGAATAATTGCAACCAGTGTGAAAGTGATGGTCATTTCTACGTTCCAGGCAACCTAGGCTTCCCTCTAGGGCGTTGCTCCACCAGATCGAATTGTTAGGGCCAAAGAAGTCAACGCCCGAAGCATAAAATACAGAATAAATAGAACAGTTTTTCCATCGTATAAAAGGAATAATTGCAGACAGTGTGAAAGTAATGGTCATTTCTACGTTCCGGGCAACCTTGGCTTCACTGTAGGGCGTTGCTCCACCAGATGAAACAGTGAGGGCCTGAGAAGTCAGCGCCCGAAGCATAAAATACGAAATAAATAGAACAGTTTTTCCATTGTATAAAACGAATAATTGCTACCAGTGTAAAAGTTATGGTCATTTCTACGTTCCGGGCAACCTAGGCTTCACTCTAGGGCGGTGCTCCACCATATCGAATAGCAACGGCCTTAGAAGCCTACGCCTGAAGTATAAAATACAATAAAAATACAACGGTCTTTTCATCGTATAACAGGAATAATTGCAACAAGCGTGAAAGTAATGATCATTTCGGCGCTTCGGGCATCCTAGACTTAACTCTGAGGCATTGCTCCACCAGATCGAATAGTTAGGGCCTAAGAAGTGAACGCCATAAGCATTAAACACAATATAAATACAACAGTTTTTCCATCGTATAAAACGAATAATTGCAACCAGTGTGAAAGTTATGGTCATTTCTACGTTCCGGGCAAACTAGGCTTCACCCTAGGGCGTTGCTCCACCAGATTAAACAGTTAGGGCCTTAGAAGTCAACGCCCGAAGCATAAAATGCAAAATAAATAGAACTGTTTTTCCATTGAATAAAACGGATAATTGCAACCATTATGAAACTTATGGTCATTTCTACGTTCCGGGCAACCTCGGCTTCACCCTAGGGCGTTGTTCCACCAGATCGAATAGTTAGGGCCTAAGAAGTGAACGCCAGAAGCATAAAATGCAATAAAAATACAACAGCCTTTCCTTCCTATAACAGGAATAATTGCAACCAGTGTGAAAGTGATGGTCATTTCTACGTTCCAGGCAACCTAGGCTTCCCTCTAGGGCGTTGCTCCACCAGATCGAATTGTTAGGGCCAAAGAAGTCAACGCCCGAAGCATAAAATACAGAATAAATAGAACAGTTTTTCCATCGTATAAAAGGAATAATTGCAGACAGTGTGAAAGTAATGGTCATTTCTACGTTCCGGGCAACCTTGGCTTCACTGTAGGGCGTTGCTCCACCAGATGAAACAGTGAGGGCCTGAGAAGTCAGCGCCCGAAGCATAAAATACGAAATAAATAGAACAGTTTTTCCATTGTATAAAACGAATAATTGCTACCAGTGTAAAAGTTATGGTCATTTCTACGTTCCGGGCAACCTAGGCTTCACTCAAGGGCGGTGCTCCACCATATCGAATAGCAACGGCCTTAGAAGCCTACGCCTGAAGTATAAAATACAATAAAAATACAACGGTCTTTTCATCGTATAACAGGAATAATTGCAACAAGCGTGAAAGTAATGATCATTTCGGCGCTTCGGGCATCCTAGACTTAACTCTGAGGCATTGCTCCACCAGATCGAATAGTTAGGGCCTAAGAAGTGAACGCCATAAGCATTAAACACAATATAAATACAACAGTTTTTCCATCGTATAAAACGAATAATTGCAACCAGTGTGAAAGTTATGGTCATTTCTACGTTCCGGGCAAACTAGGCTTCACCCTAGGGCGTTGCTCCACCAGATTAAACAGTTAGGGCCTTAGAAGTCAACGCCCGAAGCATAAAATGCAAAATAAATAGAACTGTTTTTCCATTGAATAAAACGGATAATTGCTACCAGTGTAAAAGTTATGGTCATTTCTACGTTCCGGGCAACCTAGGCTTCACCCTAGGGCGTTGTTCCACCAGATCGAATAGTTAGGGCCTAAGAAGTGAACGCCAGAAGCATAAAATACAATATAAATACAACAGTTTTTCCATCGTATAAAACGATTAATTGCAACCAGTGTGAAAGCTATGGTCATTTCTACATTCCGAGCAACCTAGGCTTCACTCTAGGGCGTTGCTCCAACAGATTGAATAGTCAGGGCCTTAGAAGTCAACGCCCGAAGCATAAAATGCAATAAAAATACAACAGTTTTTCCATCGTATAACAGGATTAATTGCAACCAGTTTGAAAGTGATGGTCATTTCTACGTTCCGGGCAACCTAGGCTTCACTCTAGGGCGTTGCTCCACCAGATCGAATAGTTAGGTCCTTAGAAGTCAAAGCCACAAGCATAAAATACGATTTAATACAGCAGCCTTTCCATCGTATAAAAGGAATAATTGCAAACAGTGTGAAAGTAATGGTCATTTCTACGTTCCGGGCAACCTAGGCTTCACTCTACGGCGCTGTTCCACCAGATCGAGTAGTTAGGGCCTAAGAAGTCAACACCAGAAGAATAAAATACAAAATAAATACAACAGTCTTTACACCGTATAAAACGAATAATTGCAACCTGTGTGAAGGTTCTGGTCATTTCTACGTTCCGGGCAACCTAGGCTTCACTCTAGGCCGTTGCTCCACTAGATCGAATAGCTAGGGCCTTAGAAGTCAACGCCAGAAGCATAAAATACGATATAAATACAACAGCTTTTCCATCGTATAAAAGGAATAATTGCAAACAGTGTGAAAGTAATGGTCATTTCTACGTTCCGAGCAACCTAGGCTTCACTCTAGGGCGTTGCTCCAACAGATTGAATAGTCAGGGCCTTAGAAGTCAACGCCCGAAGCATAAAATGCAATAAAAATACAACAGTTTTTCCATCGTATAACAGGATTAATTGCAACCAGTTTGAAAGTGATGGTCATTTCTACGTTCCGGGCAACCTAGGCTTCACTCTAGGGCGTTGCTCCACTAGATCGAATAGCTAGGGCCTTAGAAGTCAACGCCAGAGTCATAAAATACAATATAAATAAAACAGCTTTTCCATCGCAAAAAACGAATAATTGCAACCAGTGAGAAAGTTATGGTTATTTCTACATTTCGCGCAACCTAGGCTTCACTCTAGGGCGTTGCTCCACCAGATCTAATAGTTAGGTCCTTAGAAGTCACCGCCAGAAGCATAAAATACGATATAAATACAACAGCTTTTGCATCGTATAAAAGGAATAATTGCAAACAGTGTGAAAGTAATTGTCATTTCTACGTTCCGGGCAACCTAGGCTTCACTCTAGGGCGTTGCTCCACCAGATCAAACAGTTAGGTCCTTAGAAGTCAACGCCCGAAGCATAAAATACAAAATAAATAGAACAGTTTTCCCATTGTATAAAACGAATAATTGCTACCAGTGTAAAAGTTATGGTCATTTCTACGTTCCGGGCAACCTAGGCTTCACTCTAGGGCGTTGCTCCACCAGATCGAATTGTTAGGGCCAAAGAAGTCAACGCCCGAAGCATAAAATACAAAATAAATAGAACAGTTTTTCCATTGTATAAAACGAATAATGCTAGCAGTGTAAAAGTTATGGTCATTTCTACGTTCCGGGCAACCTAGGCTACATCCTAGGGCATTGTTCCATCAGATCGAACAGATGGGCCCTAAGAAGTGAACGCCAGAAGCATAAAATACAATATAAATACAACAGTTTTTCCATCGTAGAAAACGAATAATTGCAATCAGTGTGAAAGTTATGGTCATTTCTACGTTCCGGGCAACCTAGGCTACATCCTAGGGCATTGTTCCATCAGATCGAACAGATGGGCCCTAAGAAGTGAACGCCAGAAGCATAAAATACAATATAAATACAACAGTTTTTCCATTGTATAAAACGAATAATTGCTACCAGTGTAAAAGTTATGGTCATTTCTACGTTCCGGGCAACCTAGGCTTCACCCTAGGGCGTTGTTCCACCAGATCGAATAGTTAGGGCCTAAGAAGTGAACGTCAGAAGCATAAAATACAATATAAATACAACAGTTTTTCCATTGTATAAAACGAATAATTGCAATCAGTGTGAAAGCTATGGTCATTTCTACATTCCGAGCAACCTAGGCTTCACTCTAGGGCGTTGCTCCAACAGATCGAATTGTTAGGGCCAAAGAAGTCAACGCCCGAAGCATAAAATACAAAATAAATAGAACAGTTTTTCCATTGTATAAAACGAATAATGCTACCAGTGTAAAAGTTATGGTCATTTCTACGTTCCGGGCAACCTAGGCTTCACCCTAGGGCATTGTTCCACCAGATCGAATAGTTAGGGCCTAAGAAGTGAACGTCAGAAGCATAAAATACAATATAAATACAACAGTTTTTCCATTGTATAAAACGAATAATTGCAATCAGTGTGAAAGCTATGGTCATTTCTACATTCCGAGCAACCTAGGCTTCACTCTAGGGCGTTGCTCCAACAGATTGAATAGTCAGGGCCTTATAAGTCAACGCCCGAAGCATAAAATGCAATAATAATACAACAGTTTTTCCATCGTATAACAGGATTAATTGCAACCAGTATGAAAGTGATGGTCATTTCTGCGTTCCGGGCAACGTAGGCTTCACTCTAGGGCGTTGCTCCACTAGATCGAATAGCTAGGGCCCTAGAAGTCAACGCCAGAGGCATAAAATACAATATAAATACAACAGTTTTTCCATCGTAGAAAACGAATAATTGCAATCAGTGTGAAAGCTATGGTCATTTCTACATTCCGAGCAACCTAGGCTTCACTCTAGGGCGTTGCTCCGCCAGATCGAATAGTTAGCGCCTAAGAAGTGAACGTCAGAAGCATAAAATACAATATAAATACAACAGTTTTTCCATTGTATAAAACGAATAATTGATACCAGTGTAAAAGTTATGGTCATTTCTACGTTCCGGGCAACCTAGGCTTCACTCGACGGCGTTGCTCCACCAGATGGAATTGTTAGGGCCAAAGAAGTCAACGCC
Source organism: Calliopsis andreniformis (assembly GCF_051401765.1). Taxonomy (NCBI): domain Eukaryota; kingdom Metazoa; phylum Arthropoda; class Insecta; order Hymenoptera; family Andrenidae; genus Calliopsis; species Calliopsis andreniformis. The sequence continues at coordinate 28,767,225 of NW_027480423.1, forward strand.
CAAAGCATAAAATACAATATAAATACAACAGTTTTTCCATCGTTTAAAACGAATAATTGCAATCAGTGTGAAAGCTATGGTCATTTCTACATTCCGAGCAACCTAGGCTTCACTCTAGGGCGTTGCTCCAACAGATTGAATAGTCAGGGCCTTATAAGTCAACGCCCGAAGCATAAAATGCAATAAAAATACAACAGTTTTTCCATCGTATAACAGGATTAATTGCAACCAGTTTGAAAGTGATGGTCATTTCTGCGTTCCGGGCAACCTAGGCTTCACTCTAGGGTGTTGCTCCACTAGATCGAATAGCTAGGGCCTTAGAAGTCAACGCCAGAGGCATAAAATACAATATAAATACAACAGCTTTTCCATCGTAAAGATCGAATAATTGCAACCAGTGTGAAAGTTATGGTTATTTCTACATTACGAGAAACCTAGGCTTCACTCTAGGGCGTTGCTCCACCAGATCGAATAGATAGGTCCTTAGAAGTCAACGCCAGAAGCATAAAACACGTTATAAATACAACAGCTTTTGCATCGTATAAAAGGAATAATTGCAAACAGTGTGAAAGTAATTGTCATTTCTACGTTCCGGGCAACCTAGGCTTCACTCTAGGGCGTTGCTCCACCAGATCAAACAGTTAGGTCCTTAGAAGTCAACGCCCGAAGCATAAAATACAAAATAAATAGAACAGTTTTCCCATTGTATAAAACGAATAATTGCTACCAGTGTAAAAGTTATGGTCATTTCTACGTTCCGGGCAACCTAGGCTTCACGCTAGGGCGTTGCTCCACCAGATCGAATTGTTAGGGCCAAAGAAGTCAACGCCCGAAGCATAAAATACAAAATAAATAGAACAGTTTTTCCATTGTATAAAACGAATAATGCTACCAGTGTAAAAGTTATGGTCATTTCTACGTTCCGGGCAACCTAGGCTACATCCTAGGGCATTGTTCCATCAGATCGAACAGATGGGCCCTAAGAAGTGAACGCCAGAAGCATAAAATACAATATAAATACAACAGTTTTTCCATCGTAGAAAACGAATAATTGCAATCCGTGTGAAAGTTATGGTCATTTCTACGTTCCGGGCAACCTAGGCTACATCCTAGGGCATTGTTCCATCAGATCGAACAGATGGGCCCTCAGAAGTGAACGCCAGAAGCATAAAATACAATATAAATACAACAGTTTTTCCAATGTATAAAACGAATAATTGCTACCAGTGTAAAAGTTATGGTCATTTCTACGTTCCGGGCAACCTAGGCTTCACCCTAGGGCGTTGTTCCACCAGATCGAATAGTTAGGGCCTAAGAAGTGAACGTCAGAAGCATAAAATACAATATAAATACAACAGTTTTTCCATTGTATAAAACGAATAATTGCAATCAGTGTGAAAGCTATGGTCATTTCTACATTCCGAGCAACCTAGGCTTCACTCTAGGGCGTTGCTCCAACAGATCGAATTGTTAGGGCCAAAGAAGTCAACGCCCGAAGCATAAAATACAAAATAAATAGAACAGTTTTTCCATTGTATAAAACGAATAATGCTACCAGTGTAAAAGTTATGGTCATTTCTACGTTCCGGGCAACCTAGGCTTCACCCTAGGGCGTTGTTCCACCAGATCGCATAGTTAGGGCCTAAGAAGTGAACGTCAGAAGCATAAAATACAATATAAATACAACAGTTTTTCCATTGTATAAAACGAATAATTGCAATCAGTGTGAAAGCTATGGTCATTTCTACATTCCGAGCAACCTAGGCTTCACTCTAGGGCGTTGCTCCAACAGATTGAATAGTCAGGGCCTTATAAGTCAACGCCCGAAGCATAAAATGCAATAAAAATACAACAGTTTTTCCATCGTATAACAGGATTAATTGCAACCAGTATGAAAGTGATGGTCATTTCTGCGTTCCGGGCAACGTAGGCTTCACTCTAGGGCGTTGCTCCACTAGATCGAATAGCTAGGGCCTTAGAAGTCAACGCCAGAGGCATAAAATACAATATAAATACAACAGCTGTTCCATCGTAAAGAACGAATAATTGCAACCAGTTTGAAAGTGATGGTCATTTCTACGTTCCGGGCAACCTAGGCTTCACTCTAGGGCGTTGCTCCACTAGACCGAATAGCTAGGGCCATAGAAGTCAACGCCAGAAGCATAAAATACGATATAAATACAACAGCTTTTCCATCGTATAAAAGGAATAATTGCAAACAGTGCGAAAGTAATGGTCATTTCTACGATCCGGGCAACCTAGGCTTCACCCTAGGGCGCTGCTCCACCAGATTAAACAGTTAGGGCCTCAGAAGTCAACGCCCGAAGCATAAAATGCAAAATAAATAGAACAGTTTTTCCATTGTATAAAACGAATAATTGCTACCAGTGTAAAAGTTATGGTCATTTCTACGTTCCGGGCAACCTAGGCTTCACCCTAGGGCGTTGTTCCACCAGATCGAATTGTTAGGGCCTAAGAAGTGAACGCCAGAAGCATGAAATACAATATAAATACAACAGTTTTTCCATCGTATAAAACGAATAATTGCAATCAGTGTGAAAGCTATGGTCATTTCTACATTCCGAGCAACCTAGGCTTCACTCTAGGGCGTTGCTCCAACAGATTGAATAGTCAGGGCCTTATAAGTCAACGCCCGAAGCATAAAATGCAATAAAAATACAACAGTTTTTCCATCGTATAACAGGATTAATTGCAACCAGTTTGAAAGTGATGGTCATTTCTGCGTTCCGGGAAACCTAGGCTTCACTCTAGGGTGTTGCTCCACTAGATCGAATAGCTAGGGCCTTAGAAGTCAACGCCAGAGGCATAAAATACAATATAAATACAACAGCTTTTCCATCGTAAAGAACGAATAATTGCAACCAGTGTGAAAGTTATGGTTATTTCTACATTACGAGAAACCTAGGCTTCACTCTAGGGCGTTGCTCCACCAGATCGAATAGATAGGTCCTTAGAAGTCAACGCCAGAAGCATAAAACACGTTATAAATACAACAGCTTTTGCATCGTATAAAAGGAATAATTGCAAACAGTGTGAAAGTAATGGTCATTTCTACGTTCCGGGTAACCTAGGCTTCACTCTACGGCGTTGTTCCACCAGATCGAATCGTTAGGGCCCAAGAAGTCAGCACCAGAAGAATAAAATACAAAATAAATACAACAGCCTTTACACCGTATAAAATGAATAATTGCAACCTGTGTGAAGGTTATGGTCATATCTACGTTCCGGCCAACCTTGACTTCACTGTAGGGCGTTGCTCAACCAGATCGAAGTGTTAGGGCCTAAGAAGTCAACGTCCGAAGCATAAAATACAATAGAAATACAACAGTTTTTCCATCGTATAAAACGAATAATTGCAACCATTATGAAACTTATGGTCATTTCTACGTTCCGGGCAACCTAGGCTTCACCCTAGGGCGTTGTTCCACCAGATCGAATAGTTAGGGCCTAAGAAGTGAACGCCAGAAGCATAAAATGCAATAAAAATACAACAGCCTTTCCTTCCTATAACAGGAATAATTGCAACCCGTGTGAAAGTGATGGTCATTTCTACGTTCCAGGCAACCTAGGCTTCCCTCTAGGGCGTTGCTCCACCAGATCGAATTGTTAGGGCCAAAGAAGTCAACGCCCGAAGCATAAAGTACAGAATAAATAGAATAGTTTTTCCATCGTATAAAAGGAATAATTGCAGACAGTGTGAAAGTAATGGTCATTTCTACGTTCCGGGCAACCTTGGCTTCACTGTAGGGCGTTGCTCCACCAGATGAAACAGTTAGGTCCTTAGAAGTCACCGCCAGAAGAATAAAATACAAAATAAATACAACAGCCTTTACACCGTATAAAACGAATAATTGCAACCTGTGTGAAGGTTATGGTCATATCTACGTTCCGGGCAACCTAGGCTTCACTGTAGGGCGTTGCTCCACCAGATCGAAGTGTTAGGCCCTAAGAAGTCAACGCCCGAAGCATAAAATACAATATAAATACAACAGTTTTTCCATCGTAGAAAACGAATAATTGCAACTAGTGTGAAAGTTATGGTCATTTGTATATTCCGAGCAACCTAGGCTTCACTCTAGGGCGGTGCTCCACCATATCGAATAGCTACGGCCTTAGAAGCCCACGCCTGAAGCATAAAATACAGTAAAAATACAACGGTCTTTTCATCGTATAACAGGAATAATTGCAACAAGCGTGAAAGTAATGATCATTTCGGCGTTTCGGGCATCCTAGACTTAACTCTGAGGCATTGCTCCACCAGATCGAATAGTTAGGGCCAAAGAAGTCAACGCCCGAAGCATAAAATACAAAATAAATAGAACAGTTTTTCCATTGTATAAAACGAATAATGCTACCAGTGTAAAAGTTATGGTCATTTCTACGTTCCGGGCAACCTAGGCTACATCCTAGGGCATTGTTCCATCAGATCGAACAGATGGGCCCTAAGAAGTGAACGCCAGAAGCATAAAATACAATATAAATACAACAGTTTTTCCATCGCATAAAACGAATGATTGCAACCAGTGTGAAAGTTATGGTCATTTCTACATTCCGAGCAACCTAGGTTTCACTCTAGGGCGTTGCTCCAACAGATTGAATAGTTAGGGCATTCGAAGTAAACGCCCGAAGCATAAAATGCTATAAAAATACAACAGTTTTTCCATCGTATAAAAGGATTAATTGCAACCAGTTTGAAAGTGATGGTGATTTCTACGTTCCGGGCAACCTAGGCTTCACTCTAGGGCGTTGCTCCACTAGATCGAAAAGCTAGGGCCTTAGAAGTCAACGCCAGAGTCATAAAATACAATATAAATACAACAGCTTTTCCATCGTAAAAAACGAATAATTGCAACCAGTGTGAAAGTTATGGTTATTTCTACATTGCGAGCAACCTAGGCTTCACTCTAGGGCGTTGCTCCACCAGATCGAATAGTTAGGTCCTTAGAAGTCACCGCCAGAAGAATAAAATACAAAATAAATACAACAGCCTTTACACCGTATAAAACGAATAATTGCAACCTGTGTGAAGGTTATGGTCATATCTACGTTCCGGGCAACCTAGGCTTCACTGTAGGGCGTTGCTCCACCAGATCGAAGTGTTAGGACCTAAGAAGTCAACGCCCGAAGCATAAAATACAATAGAAATAGAACAGTTTTTCCATTGTATAAAACGAATAATGCTACCAGTGTAAAAGTTATGGTCATTCCTACGTTCCGGGCAACCTAGGCTTCATCCTAGGGCATTGTTCCATCAGATCGAACAGATAGGCCCTAAGAAGTGAACGCCAGAAGCATAAAATACAATATGAATACAACAGTTTTTCCATCGTAGAAAACGAATAATTGCAACTAGTGTGAAAGTTATGGTCATTTGTATATTCCGAGCAACCTAGGCTTCACTCTAGGGCGGTGCTCCACCATATCGAATAGCTACGGCCTTAGAAGCCCACGCCTGAAGCATAAAATACAGTAAAAATACAACGGTCTTTTCATCGTATAACAGGAATAATTGCAACAAGCGTGAAAGTAATGATCATTTCGGCGTTTCGGGCATCCTAGACTTAACTCTGAGGCATTGCTCCACCAGATCGAATAGTTAGGGCCAAAGAAGTCAACGCCCGAAGCATAAAATACAAAATAAATAGAACAGTTTTTCCATTGTATAAAACGAATAATGCTACCAGTGTAAAAGTTATGGTCATTTCTACGTTCCGGGCAACCTAGGCTACATCCTAGGGCATTGTTCCATCAGATCGAACAGATGGGCCCTAAGAAGTGAACGCCAGAAGCATAAAATACAATATAAATACAACAGTTTTTCCATCGTAGAAAACGAATAATTGCAATCAGTGTGAAAGTTATGGTCATTTCTACGTTCCGGGCAACCTAGGCTACATCCTAGGGCATTGTTCCATCAGATCGAACAGATGGGCCCTAAGAAGTGAACGCCAGAAGCATAAAATACAATATAAATACAACAGTTTTTCCATTGTATAAAACGAATAATTGCTACCAGTGTAAAAGTTATGGTCATTTCTACGTTCCGGGCAACCTAGGCTTCACCCTAGGGCGTTGTTCCACCAGATCGAATAGTTAGGGCCTAAGAAGTGAACGTCAGAAGCATAAAATACAATATAAATACAACAGTTTTTCCATTGTATAAAACGAATAATTGCAATCAGTGTGAAAGCTATGGTCATTTCTACATTCCGAGCAACCTAGGCTTCACTCTAGGGCGTTGCTCCAACAGATCGAATTGTTAGGGCCAAAGAAGTCAACGCCCGAAGCATAAAATACAAAATAAATAGAACAGTTTTTCCATTGTATAAAACGAATAATGCTACCAGTGTAAAAGTTATGGTCATTTCTACGTTCCGGGCAACCTAGGCTTCACCCTAGGGCATTGTTCCACCAGATCGAATAGTTAGGGCCTAAGAAGTGAACGTCAGAAGCATAAAATACAATATAAATACAACAGTTTTTCCATTGTATAAAACGAATAATTGCAATCAGTGTGAAAGCTATGGTCATTTCTACATTCCGAGCAACCTAGGCTTCACTCTAGGGCGTTGCTCCAACAGATTGAATAGTCAGGGCCTTATAAGTCAACGCCCGAAGCATAAAATGCAATAATAATACAACAGTTTTTCCATCGTATAACAGGATTAATTGCAACCAGTATGAAAGTGATGGTCATTTCTGCGTTCCGGGCAACGTAGGCTTCACTCTAGGGCGTTGCTCCACTAGATCGAATAGCTAGGGCCCTAGAAGTCAACGCCAGAGGCATAAAATACAATATAAATACAACAGTTTTTCCATCGTAGAAAACGAATAATTGCAATCAGTGTGAAAGCTATGGTCATTTCTACATTCCGAGCAACCTAGGCTTCACTCTAGGGCGTTGCTCCGCCAGATCGAATAGTTAGCGCCTAAGAAGTGAACGTCAGAAGCATAAAATACAATATAAATACAACAGTTTTTCCATTGTATAAAACGAATAATTGATACCAGTGTAAAAGTTATGGTCATTTCTACGTTCCGGGCAACCTAGGCTTCACTCTACGGCGTTGCTCCACCAGATGGAATTGTTAGGGCCAAAGAAGTCAACGCCCAAAGCATAAAATACAATATAAATACAATAGTTTTTCCATCGTTTAAATCGAATAATTGCAATCAGTGTGAAAGCTATGGTCATTTCTACATTCCGAGCAACCTAGGCTTCACTCTAGGGCGTTGCTCCAACAGATTGAATAGTCAGGGCCTTATAAGTCAACGCCCGAAGCATAAAATGCAATAAAAATACAACAGTTTTTCCATCGTATAACAGGATTAATTGCAACCAGTTTGAAAGTGATGGTCATTTCTGCGTTCCGGGCAACCTAGGCTTCACTCTAGGGTGTTGCTCCACTAGATCGAATAGCTAGGGCCTTAGAAGTCAACGCCAGAGGCATAAAATACAATATAAATACAACAGCTTTTCCATCGTAAAGAACGAATAATTGTAACCAGTGTGAAAGTTATGGTTATTTCTACATTCCGAGCAACCTAGGCTTCACTCTAGGGCGTTGCTCCACCTGATCGAATAGTTAGGTCCTTAGAAGTCAACGCCAGATGCATAAAATACGTTATAAATACAACAGCTTTTGCATCGTATAAAAGGAATAATTGCAAACAGTGTGAAAGTAATTGTCATTTCTATATTCTGAGCAACCTAGGCTTCACCCTAGGGCGTTGCGCCACCGGATCAAACAGATAGGTCCTTAGATGTCAACGCCAGAAGCATACAATACGATATAAATACAACAGCTTTCCCATGGTATAACAGGATTAATTGCAACCAGTTTGAAAGTGATGGTCATTTCTACGTTCCGGGCAACCTAGGCTTCACTCTAGGGCGTTGCTCCGCTAGATCGAATAGCTAGGGCCTTAGAAGTCAACGCCAGAAGCATAAAATACGATATAAATACAACAGCTTTTCCATCGTATAAAAGGAATAATTGCAAACAGTGTGAAAGTAATGGTCATTTCTACGTTCCGGGCAACCTAGGCTTCACCCTAGGGCGTTGTTCCACCAGATCGAATTGTTAGGGCCTAAGAAGTGAACGCCAGAAGCATAAAATACAATATAAATACAACAGTTTTTCCATCGTACAAAACGATTAATTGCATCCAGTGTGAAAGCTATGGTCATTTCTACATTCCGAGCAACCTAGGCTTCACTCTAGGGCGTTGCTCCAACAGATTGAATAGTCAGGGCCTTAGAAGTCAACGCCCGAAGAATAAAATGCAATAAAAATACAACAGTCTTTCCATCGTATAAACGGATTAATTGCAACCAGTTTGAAAGTGATGGTCATTTCTACGTTCCGGGCAACCTAGGCTTCACTCGAGGGCGTTGCTCCACTAGATCGAATAGCTAGGGCCATAGAAGTCAACGCCAGAAGCATAAAATACGATATAAATACAACAGCTTTTCCATCGTGTAAACGGATTAATTGCAACCAGTTTGAAAGTGATGGTCATTTCTACGTTCCGGGCAACCTAGGCTTCACTCGAGGGCGTTGCTCCACTAGATCGAATAGCTAGGGCCATAGAAGTCAACGCCAGAAGCATAAAACACGTTATAAATACAACAGCTTTTGCATCGTATAAAAGGAATAATTGCAAACAGTGTGAAAGTAATGGTCATTTCTACGTTCCGGGTAACCTAGGCTTCACTCTACGGCGTTGTTCCACCAGATCGAATCGTTAGGGCCCAAGAAGTCAGCACCAGAAGAATAAAATACAAAATAAATACAACAGCCTTTACACCGTATAAAATGAATAATTGCAACCTGTGTGAAGGTTATGGTCATATCTACGTTCCGGCCAACCTTGAATTCACTGTAGGGCGTTGCTCAACCAGATAGAAGTGTTAGGGCCTAAGAAGTCAATGTCCGAAGCATAAAATACAATAGAAATACAACAGTTTTTCCATCGTATAAAACGGATAATTGCAACCATTATGAAACTTATGGTCATTTCTACGTTCCGGGAAACCTAGGCTTCACCCTAGGGCGTTGTTCCACCAGATCGAATAGTTAGGGCCTAAGAAGTGAACGCCAGAAGCATAAAATGCAATAAAAATACAACAAAAACTGTTGTTTTTCCATCGTATAAAACGAATGATTGCAACCAGTGTGAAAGTTATGGTCATTTCTACATTCCGAGCAACCTAGGCTTCACTCTAGGGCGTTGCTCCAACAGATTGAATAGTTAGGGCATTCGAAGTAAACGCCCGAAGCATAAAATGCTATAAAAATACAACAGTTTTTCCATCGTATAAAAGGATTAATTGCAACCAGTTTGAAAGTGATGGTGATTTCTACGTTCCGGGCAACCTAGGCTTCACTCTAGGGCGTTGCTCCACTAGATCGAAAAGCTAGGGCCTTAGAAGTCAACGCCAGAGTCATAAAATACAATATAAATACAACAGCTTTTCCATCGTAAAAAACGAATAATTGCAACCAGTGTGAAAGTTATGGTTATTTCTACATTGCGAGCAACCTAGGCTTCACTCTAGGGCGTTGCTCCACCAGATCGAATAGTTAGGTCCTTAGAAGTCACCGCCAGAAGAATAAAATACAAAATAAATACAACAGCCTTTACACCGTATAAAACGAATAATTGCAACCTGTGTGAAGGTTATGGTCATATCTACGTTCCGGGCAACCTAGGCTTCACTGTAGGGCGTTGCTCCACCAGATCGAAGTGTTAGGGCCTAAGAAGTCAACGCCCGAAGCATAAAATACAATAGAAATAGAACAGTTTTTCCATTGTATAAAACGAATAATGCTACCAGTGTAAAAGTTATGGTCATTTCTACGTTCCGGGCAACCTAGGCTACATCCTAGGGCATTGTTCCATCAGATCGAACAGATGGGCCCTAAGAAGTGAACGCCAGAAGCATAAAATACAATATAAATACAACAGTTTTTCCATCGTAGAAAATGAATAATTGCAATCAGTGTGAAAGCTATGGTCATTTCTACATTCCGAGCAACCTAGGCTTCACTCTAGGGCGTTGCTCCACCAGATCGAATAGTTAGCGCCTAAGAAGTGAACGTCAGAAGCATAAAATACAATATAAATACAACAGTTTTTCCATTGTATAAAACGAATAATTGATACCAGTGTAAAAGTTATGGTCATTTCTACGTTCCGGGCAACCTAGGCTTCACTCTACGGCGTTGCTCCACCAGATGGAATTGTTAGGGCCAAAGAAGTCAACGCCCAAAGCATAAAATACAATATAAATAGAATAGTTTTTCCATCGTATAAAAGGAATAATTGCAGACAGTGTGAAAGTAATGGTCATCTCTAAGTTCCGGGCAACCTTGGCTTCACTGTAGGGCGTTGCTCCACCAGATGAAACAGATAGGGCCTTAGAAGTCAACGCCCGAAGCATAAAATTCGAAATAAATAGAACAGTTTTTCCATTGTATAAAACGAATAATTGCTACCAGTGTAAAAGTTATGGTCATTTCTACGTTCCGGGCAACCTAGGCTTCACTCTAGGGCGGTGCTCCACCATATCGAATAGCAACGGCCTTGGAAGCCTACGCCTGAAGCATTATATACAATAAAAATACAACGGTCTTTTCATCGTATAACAGGAATAATTGCAACAAGCGTGAAAGTAATGATCATTTCGTCGTTTCGGGCATCCTAGACTTAACTCTGAGGCATTGCTCCACCATATCGAATAGTTAGGGCCTAAGAAGTGAACGCCAGAAGCATTAAACACAATATAAATACAACAGTTTTTCCATCGCATAAAACGAATGATTGCAACCAGTGTGAAAGTTATGGTCATTTCTACATTCCGAGCAACCTAGGCTTCACTCTAGGGCGTTGCTCCAACAGATTGAATAGTTAGGGCATTCGAAGTAAACGCCCGAAGCATAAAATGCTATAAAAATACAACAGTTTTTCCATCGTATAAAAGGATTAATTGCAACCAGTTTGAAAGTGATGGTGATTTCTACGTTCCGGGCAACCTAGGCTTCACTCTAGGGCGTTGCTCCACTAGATCGAAAAGCTAGGGCCTTAGAAGTCAACGCCAGAGTCATAAAATACAATATAAATACAACAGCTTTTCCATCGTAAAAACCGAATAATTGCAACCAGTGTGAAAGTTATGGTTATTTCTACATTGCCAGCAACCTAGGCTTCACTCTAGGGCGTTGCTCCACCAGATCAAATAGTTAGGTCCTTAGAAGTCACCGCCAGAAGAATAAAATACAAAATAAATACAACAGCCTTTACACCGTATAAAACGAATAATTGCAACCTGTGTGAAGGTTATGGTCATATCTACGTTCCGGGCAACCTAGGCTTCACTCTAGGGCGTTGCTCCACCAGATCGAAGTGTTAGGGCCTAAGAAGTCAACGCCCGAAGCATAAAATACAATAGAAATAGAACAGTTTTTCCATTGTATAAAACGAATAATTGCTACCAGTGTAAAAGTTATGGTCATTTCTACGTTCCGGGCAACCTAGGCTTCACCCTAGGGCGTTGTTCCACCAGATCGAATAGTTAGGGCCTAAGAAGTGAACGTCAGAAGCATAAAATACAATATAAATACAACAGTTTTTCCATTGTATAAAACGAATAATTGATACCAGTGTAAAAGTTATGGTCATTTCTACGTTCCGGGCAACCTAGGCTTCACTCTACGGCGTTGCTCCACCAGATCGAATTGTTAGGGCCAAAGAAGTCAACGCCCAAAGCATAAAATACAATATAAATACAACAGTTTTTCCATCGTATAAAACGAATAATTGCAACCAGTGTGAAAGCTATGGTCATTTCTACATTCCGAGCAACCTAGGCTTCACTCTAGGGCGTTGCTCCAACAGATTGAATAGTCAGGGCCTTATAAGTCAACGCCCGAAGCATAAAATGCAATTAAAATACAACAGTTTTTCCATCGTATAACAGGATTAATTGCAACCAGTTTGAAAGTGATGGTCATTTCTGCGTTCCGGGCAACCTAGGCTTCACTCTAGGGCGTTGCTCCACTAGATCGAATAGCTAGGGCCTTAGAAGTCAACGCCAGAGACATAAAATACAATATAAATACAACAGCTTTTCCATCGTAAAGAACGAATAATTGTAACCAGTGTGAAAGTTATGGTTATTTCTACATTCCGAGCAACCTAGGCTTCACTCTAGGGCGTTGCTCCACCAGATCAAATAGTTAGGTCCTTAGAAGTCAACGCCAGATGCATAAAATACGTTATAAATACAACAGCTTTTGCATCGTATAAAAGGAATAATTGCAAACAGTGTGAAAGTAATTGTCATTTCTATATTCTGAGCAACCTAGGCTTCACCCTAGGGCGTTGCGCCACCGGATCAAACAGATAGGTCCTTAGATGTCAACGCCAGAAGCATACAATACGATATAAATACAACAGCTTTCCCATGGTATAACAGGATTAATTGCAACCAGTGTAAAAGTTATGGTCATTTCTACGTTCCGGGCAACCTAGGCTTCACCCTAGGGCGTTGTTCCACCAGATCGAATAGTTAGGGCCTAAGAAGTGAACGCCAGAAGCATAAAATACAATATAAATACAACAAAAACTGTTGTTTTTCCATCGTATAAAACGAATAATTGCAACCAGTGTGAAAGCTATGGTCATTTCTACGTTCCGGGCAACCTAGGCTTCACTCTAGGCCGTTGCTCCGCTAGATCGAATAGCTAGGGCCTTAGAAGTCAACGCCAGAAGCATAAAATACGATATAAATACAACAGCTTTTCCATCGTATAAAAGGAATAATTGCAAACAGTGTGAAAGTAATGGTCATATCTACGTTCCGGGCAACCTAGGCTTCACCCTAGGGCGTTGTTCCACCAGATCGAATTGTTAGGGCCTAAGAAGTGAACGCCAGAAGCATAAAATACAATATAAATACAACAGTTTTTCCATCGTACAAAACGATTAATTGCAACCAGTGTGAAAGCTATGGTCATTTCTACATTCCGAGCAACCTAGGCTTCACTCTAGGGCGTTGCTCCAACAGATTGAATAGTCAGGGCCTTAGAAGTCAACGCCCGAAGAATAAAATGCAATAAAAATACAACAGTCTTTCCATCGTATAAACGGATTAATTGCAACCAGTTTGAAAGTGATGGTCATTTCTACGTTCCGGGCAACCTAGGCTTCACTCGAGGGCGTTGCTCCACTAGATCGAATAGCTAGGGCCATAGAAGTCAACGCCAGAAGCATAAAATACGATATAAATACAACAGCTTTTCCATCGTGTAAACGGATTAATTGCAACCAGTTTGAAAGTGATGGTCATTTCTACGTTCCGGGCAACCTAGGCTTCACTCGAGGGCGTTGCTCCACTAGATCGAATAGCTAGGGCCATAGAAGTCAACGCCAGAAGCATAAAACACGTTATAAATACAACAGCTTTTGCATCGTATAAAAGGAATAATTGCAAACAGTGTGAAAGTAATGGTCATTTCTACGTTCCGGGTAACCTAGGCTTCACTCTACGGCGTTGTTCCACCAGATCGAATCGTTAGGGCCCAAGAAGTCAGCACCAGAAGAATAAAATACAAAATAAATACAACAGCCTTTACACCGTATAAAATGAATAATTGCAACCTGTGTGAAGGTTATGGTCATATCTACGTTCCGGCCAACCTTGACTTCACTGTAGGGCGTTGCTCAACCAGATCGAAGTGTTAGGGCCTAAGAAGTCAACGTCCGAAGCATAAAATACAAAATAAATAGAACAGTTTTTCCATCGTATAAAAGGAATAATTGCAAACAGTGTTAAAGTAATGGTCATTTCTACGTTCCGGGCAACCTAGGCTTCACTCTAGGGCGTTGCTCCACCAGATCAAACAGTTAGGGCCTTAGAAGTCAACGCCCGAGGCATAAAATACGATAAAAATACAACAGCCTTTCCTTCCTATAACAGGAATAATTGCAACCCGTGTGAAAGTGATGGTCATTTCTACGTTCCAGGCAACCTAGGCTTCCCTCTAGGGCGTTGCTCCACCAGATCGAATAGTTAGGTCCTTAGAAGTCACCGCCAGAAGAATAAAATACAAAATAAATACAACAGCCTTTACACCGTATAAAACGAATAATTGCAACCTGTGTGAAGGTTATGGTCATATCTACGTTCCGGGCAACCTAGGCTTCACTGTAGGGCGTTGCTCCACCAGATCGAAGTGTTAGGGCCTAAGAAGTCAACGCCCGAAGCATAAAATACAATAGAAATAGAACAGTTTTTCCATTGTATAAAACGAATAATGCTACCAGTGTAAAAGTTATGGTCATTCCTACGTTCCGGGCAACCTAGGCTTCATCCTAGGGCATTGTTCCATCAGATCGAACAGATAGGCCCTAAGAAGTGAACGCCAGAAGCATAAAATACAATATAAATACAACAGTTTTTCCATCGTAGAAAACGAATAATTGCAACTAGTGTGAAAGTTATGGTCATTTGTATATTCCGAGCAACCTAGGCTTCACTCTAGGGCGGTGGTCCACCATATCGAATAGCTACGGCCTTAGAAGCCCACGCCTGAAGCATAAAATACAGTAAAAATACAACGGTCTTTTCATCGTATAACAGGAATAATTGCAACAAGCGTGAAAGTAATGATCATTTCGGCGTTTCGGGCATCCTAGACTTAACTCTGAGGCATTGCTCCACCAGATCGAATAGTTAGGGCCTAAGAAGTCAACGCCAGAAGCATAAAATACAATATAAATACAACAGTTTTTCCATTGTATAAAACGAATAATTGCTACCAGTGTAAAAGTTATGGTCATTTCTACGTTCCGGGCAACCTAGGCTTCACCCTAGGGCGTTGTTCCACCAGATCGAATAGTTAGGGCCTAAGAAGTGAACGTCAGAAGCATAAAATACAATATAAATACAACAGTTTTTCCATTGTATAAAACGAATAATTGATACCAGTGTAAAAGTTATGGTCATTTCTACGTTCCGGGCAACCTAGGCTTCACTCTACGGCGTTGCTCCACCAGATCGAATTGTTAGGGCCAAAGAAGTCAACGCCCAAAGCATAAAATACAATATAAATACAACAGTTTTTCCATCGTATAAAACGAATAATTGCAACCAGTGTGAAAGCTATGATCATTTCTGCGTTCCGGGCAACCTAGGCTTCACTCTAGGGCGTTGCTCCACTAGATCGAATAGCTAGGGCCTTAGAAGTCAACGCCAGAGGCATAAAATACAATATAAATACAACAGCTCTTCCATCGTAAAGAACGAATAATTGTAACCAGTGTGAAAGTTATGGTTATTTCTACATTCCGAGCAACCTAGGCTTCACTCTAGGGCGTTGCTCCACCTGATCGAATAGTTAGGTCCTTAGAAGTCAACGCCAGATGCATAAAATACGTTATAGATACAACAGCTTTTGCATCGTATAAAAGGAATAATTGCAAACAGTGTGAAAGTAATTGTCATTTCTATATTCTGAGCAACCTAGGCTTCACCCTAGGGCGTTGCGCCACCGGATCAAACAGATAGGTCCTTAGAAGCCCACGCCTGAAGCATAAAATACAGTAAAAATACAACGGTCTTTTCATCGTATAACAGGAATAATTGCAACAAGCGTGAAAGTAATGATCATTTCGGCGTTTCGGGCATCCTAGACTTAACTCTGAGGCATTGCTCCACCAGATCGAATAGTTAGGGCCTAAGAAGTCAACGCCAGAAGCATAAAATACAATATAAATACAACAGTTTTTCCATTGTATAAAACGAATAATTGCTACCAGTGTAAAAGTTATGGTCATTTCTACGTTCCGGGCAACCTAGGCTTCACCCTAGGTCGTTGTTCCACCAGATCGAATAGTTAGGGCCTAAGAAGTGAACGTCAGAAGCATAAAATACAATATAAATACAACAGTTTTTCCATTGTATAAAACGAATAATTGATACCAGTGTAAAAGTTATGGTCATTCCTACGTTCCGGGCAACCTAGGCTTCATCCTAGGGCATTGTTCCATCAGATCGAACAGATAGGCCCTAAGAAGTGAACGCCAGAAGCATAAAATACAATATAAATACAACAGTTTTTCCATCGTAGAAAACGAATAATTGCAACTAGTGTGAAAGTTATGGTCATTTGTATATTCCGAGCAACCTAGGCTTCACTCTAGGGCGGTGCTCCACCATATCGAATAGCTACGGCCTTAGAAGCCCACGCCTGAAGCATAAAATACAGTAAAAATACAACGGTCTTTTCATCGTATAACAGGAATAATTGCAACAAGCGTGAAAGTAATGATCATTTCGGCGTTTCGGGCATCCTAGAGTTAACTCTGAGGCATTGCTCCACCAGATCGAATAGTTAGGGCCTAAGAAGTCAACGCCAGAAGCATAAAATACAATATAAATACAACAGTTTTTCCATTGTATAAAACGAATAATTGCTACCAGTGTAAAAGTTATGGTCATTTCTACGTTCCGGGCAACCTAGGCTTCACCCTAGGGCGTTGTTCCACCAGATCGAATAGTTAGGGCCTAAGAAGTGAACGTCAGAAGCATAAAATACAATATAAATACAACAGTTTTTCCATTGTATAAAACGAATAATTGATACCAGTGTAAAAGTTATGGTCATTTCTACGTTCCGGGCAACCTAGGCTTCACTCTACGGCGTTGCTCCACCAGATCGAAGTGTTAGGGCCTAAGAAGTCAACGCCCGAAGCATAAAATACAATAGAAATAGAACAGTTTTTCCATTGTATAAAACGAATAATGCTACCAGTGTAAAAGTTATGGTCATTCCTACGTTCCGGGCAACCTAGGCTTCATCCTAGGGCATTGTTCCACCAGATCGAATAGTTAGGGCCTAAGAAGTCAACGCCAGAAGCATAAAATACAATATAAATACAACAGTTTTTCCATTGTATAAAACGAATAATTGCTACCAGTGTAAAAGTTATGGTCATTTCTACGTTCCGGGCAACCTAGGCTTCACCCTAGGGCGTTGTTCCACCAGATCGAATAGTTAGGTCCTTAGAAGTCACCGCCAGAAGAATAAAATACAAAATAAATACAACAGCCTTTACACCGTATAAAACGAATAATTGCAACCTGTGTGAAGGTTATGGTCATATCTACGTTCCGGGCAACCTAGGCTTCACTGTAGGGCGTTGCTCCACCAGATCGAAGTGTTAGGGCCTAAGAAGTCAACGCCCGAAGCATAAAATGCAATTAAAATACAACAGTTTTTCCATCGTATAACAGGATTAATTGCAACCAGTTTGAAAGTGATGGTCATTTCTGCGTTCCGGGCAACCTAGGCTTCACTCTAGGGCGTTGCTCCGCTAGATCGAATAGCTAGGGCCTTAGAAGTCAACGCCAGAAGCATAAAATACGATATAAATACAACAGCTTTTCCATCGTATAAAAGGAATGATTGCAAACAGTGTGAAAGTAATGGTCATTTCTACGTTCCGGGCAACCTAGGCTTCACCCTAGGGCGTTGTTCCACCAGATCGAATTGTTAGGGCCTAAGAAGTGAACGCCAGAAGCATAAAATACAATATAAATACAACAGTTTTTCCATCGTACAAAACGATTAATTGCAACCAGTGTGAAAGCTATGGTCATTTCTACATTCCGAGCAACCTAGGCTTCACTCTAGGGCGTTGCTCCAACAGATTGAATAGTCAGGGCCTTAGAAGTCAACGCCCGAAGCATAAAATGCAATAAAAATACAACAGTCTTTCCATCGTATAAACGGATTAATTGCAACCAGTTTGAAAGTGACGGTCATTTCTACGTTCCGGGCAACCTAGGCTTCACCCTAGGGCGTTGTTCCACCAGATCGAATAGTTAGGGCCTAAGAAGTGAACGCCAGAAGCATAAAATACAATATAAATACAACAAAAACTGTTGTTTTTCCATCGTATAAAACGAATAATTGCAACCAGTGTGAAAGCTATGGTCATTTCTACGTTCCGGGCAACCTAGGCTTCACTCTAGGGCGTTGCTCCGCTAGATCGAATAGCTAGGGCCATAGAAGTCAACGCCAGAAGCATAAAACACGTTATAAATACAACAGCTTTTGCATCGTATAAAAGGAATAATTGCAAACAGTGTGAAAGTAATGGTCATTTCTACGTTCCGGGTAACCTAGGCTTCACCCTAGGGCGTTGTTCCACCAGATCGAATAGTTAGGGCCTAAGAAGTGAACGCCAGAAGCATAAAATGCAATAAAAATACAACAAAAACTGTTGTTTTTCCATCGTATAAAACGAATGATTGCAACCAGTGTGAAAGTTATGGTCATTTCTACATTCCGAGCAACCTAGGCTTCACTCTAGGGCGTTGCTCCAACAGATTGAATAGTTAGGGCATTCGAAGTAAACGCCCGAAGCATAAAATGCTATAAAAATACAACAGTTTTTCCATCGTATAAAAGGATTAATTGCAACCAGTTTGAAAGTGATGGTGATTTCTACGTTCCGGGCAACCTAGGCTTCACTCTAGGGCGTTGCTCCACTATATCGAAAAGCTAGGGCCTTAGAAGTCAACGCCAGAGTCATAAAATACAATATAAATACAACAGCTTTTCCATCGTAAAAAACGAATAATTGCAACCAGTGTGAAAGTTATGGTTATTTCTACATTGCGAGCAACCTAGGCTTCACTCTAGGGCGTTGCTCCACCAGATCGAATAGTTAGGTCCTTAGAAGTCACCGCCAGAAGAATAAAATACAAAATAAATACAACAGCCTTTACACCGTATAAAACGAATAATTGCAACCTGTGTGAAGGTTATGGTCATATCTACGTTCCGGGCAACCTAGGCTTCACTGTAGGGCGTTGCTCCACCAGATCGAAGTGTTAGGGCCTAAGAAGTCAACGCCCGAAGCATAAAATACAATAGAAATAGAACAGTTTTTCCATTGTATAAAACGAATAATGCTACCAGTGTAAAAGTTATGGTCATTCCTACGTTCCGGGCAACCTAGGCTTCATCCTAGGGCATTGTTCCATCAGATCGAACAGATAGGCCCTAAGAAGTGAACGCCAGAAGCATAAAATACAATATAAATACAACAGTTTTTCCATCGTAGAAAACGAATAATTGCAACTAGTGTGAAAGTTATGGTCATTTGTATATTCCGAGCAACCTAGGCTTCACTCTAGGGCGGTGCTCCACCATATCGAATAGCTACGGCCTTAGAAGCCCACGCCTGAAGCATAAAATACAGTAAAAATACAACGGTCTTTTCATCGTATAACAGGAATAATTGCAACAAGCGTGAAAGTAATGATCATTTCGGCGTTTCGGGCATCCTAGAGTTAACTCTGAGGCATTGCTCCACCAGATCGAATAGTTAGGGCCTAAGAAGTCAACGCCAGAAGCATAAAATACAATATAAATACAACAGTTTTTCCATTGTATAAAACGAATAATTGCTACCAGTGTAAAAGTTATGGTCATTTCTACGTTCCGGGCAACCTAGGCTTCACCCTAGGGCGTTGTTCCACCAGATCGAATAGTTAGGGCCTAAGAAGTGAACGTCAGAAGCATAAAATACAATATAAATACAACAGTTTTTCCATTGTATAAAACGAATAATTGATACCAGTGTAAAAGTTATGGTCATTTCTACGTTCCGGGCAACCTAGGCTTCACTCTACGGCGTTGCTCCACCAGATCGAAGTGTTAGGGCCTAAGAAGTCAACGCCCGAAGCATAAAATACAATAGAAATAGAACAGTTTTTCCATTGTATAAAACGAATAATGCTACCAGTGTAAAAGTTATGGTCATTCCTACGTTCCGGGCAACCTAGGCTTCATCCTAGGGCATTGTTCCACCAGATCGAATAGTTAGGGCCTAAGAAGTCAACGCCAGAAGCATAAAATACAATATAAATACAACAGTTTTTCCATTGTATAAAACGAATAATTGCTACCAGTGTAAAAGTTATGGTCATTTCTACGTTCCGGGCAACCTAGGCTTCACCCTAGGGCGTTGTTCCACCAGATCGAATAGTTAGGTCCTTAGAAGTCACCGCCAGAAGAATAAAATACAAAATAAATACAACAGCCTTTACACCGTATAAAACGAATAATTGCAACCTGTGTGAAGGTTATGGTCATATCTACGTTCCGGGCAACCTAGGCTTCACTGTAGGGCGTTGCTCCACCAGATCGAAGTGTTAGGGCCTAAGAAGTCAACGCCCGAAGCATAAAATGCAATTAAAATACAACAGTTTTTCCATCGTATAACAGGATTAATTGCAACCAGTTTGAAAGTGATGGTCATTTCTGCGTTCCGGGCAACCTAGGCTTCACTCTAGGGCGTTGCTCCACTAGATCGAATAGCTAGGGCCTTAGAAGTCAACGCCAGAGGCATAAAATACAATATAAATACAACAGCTTTTCCATCGTAAAGAACGAATAATTGTAACCAGTGTGAAAGTTATGGTTATTTCTACATTCCGAGCAACCTAGGCTTCACTCTAGGGCGTTGCTCCACCTGATCGAATAGTTAGGTCCTTAGAAGTCAACGCCAGATGCATAAAATACGTTATAAATACAACAGCTTTTGCATCGTATAAAAGGAATAATTGCAAACAGTGTGAAAGTAATTGTCATTTCTATATTCTGAGCAACCTAGGCTTCACCCTAGGGCGTTGCGCCACCGGATCAAACAGATAGGTCCTTAGATGTCAACGCCAGAAGCATACAATACGATATAAATACAACAGCTTTCCCATGGTATAACAGGATTAATTGCAACCAGTTTGAAAGTGATGGTCATTTCGACGTTCCGGGCAACCTAGGCTTCACCCTAGGGCGTTGTTCCACCAGATCGAATAGTTAGGGCCTAAGAAGTCAACGCCCGAAGCATAAAATGCAATAAAAATACAACAGTTTTTCCATCGTATAACAGGATTAATTTCAACCAGTTTGAAAGTGATGGTCATTTCTACGTTCCGGGCAACCTAGGCTTCACTCGAGGGCGTTGCTCCACTAGATCGAATAGCTAGGGCCATAGAAGTCAACGCCAGAAGCATAAAATACGATATAAATACAACAGCTTTTCCATCGTATAAAAGGAATAATTGCAAACAGTGCGAAAGTAATGGTCATTTCTACGTTCCGGGCAACCTAGGCTTCACCCTAGGGCGTTGCTCCACCAGATTAAAAAGTTAGGGCCTTAGAAGTCATCGCCCGAAGCATAAAATGCAAAATAAATAGAACAGTTTTTCCATTGTATAAAACAAATAATTGCTACCGGTGTAAAAGTTATGGTCATTTCTACGTTCCGGGCAACCTAGGCTTCACCCTAGGGCGTTGTTCCGCCAGATCGAATAGTTAGGGCCTAAGAAGTGAACGCCCGAAGCATAAAATACAATATAAATACAACAAAAACTGTTGTTTTTCCATCGTATAAAACGAATAATTGCAACCAGTGTGAAAGCTATGGTCATTTCTACGTTCCGGGCAACCTAGGCTTCACTCTAGGGCGTTGCTCCGCTAGATCGAATAGCTAGGGCCTTAGAAGTCAACGCCAGAAGCATAAAATACAATATAAATACAACAGTTTTTCCATCGTACAAAACGATTAATTGCAACCAGTGTGAAAGCTATGGTCATTTCTACATTCCGAGCAACCTAGGCTTCACTCTAGGGCGTTGCTCCAACAGATTGAATAGTCAGGGCCTTAGAAGTCAACGCCCGAAGCATAAAATGCAATAAAAATACAACAGTCTTTCCATCGTATAAACGGATTAATTGCAACCAGTTTGAAAGTGACGGTCATTTCTACGTTCCGGGCAACCTAGGCTTCACCCTAGGGCGTTGTTCCACCAGATCGAATAGTTAGGGCCTAAGAAGTGAACGCCAGAAGCATAAAATACAATATAAATACAACAAAAACTGTTGTTTTTCCATCGTATAAAACGAATAATTGCAACCAGTGTGAAAGCTATGGTCATTTCTACGTTCCGGGCAACCTAGGCTTCACTCTAGGGCGTTGCTCCGCTAGATCGAATAGCTAGGGCCTTAGAAGTCAACGCCAGAAGCATAAAATACGATATAAATACAACAGCTTTTCCATCGTATAAAAGGAATAATTGCAAACAGTGTGAAAGTAATGGTCATTTCTACGTTCCGGGAAACCTAGGCTTCACCCTAGGGCGTTGTTCCACCAGATCGAATTGTTAGGGCCTAAGAAGTGAACGCCAGAAGCATAAAATACAATATAAATACAACAGTTTTTCCATCGTACAAAACGATTAATTGCAACCAGTGTGAAAGCTATGGTCATTTCTACATTCCGAGCAACCTAGGCTTCACTCTAGGGCGTTGCTCCAACAGATTGAATAGTCAGGGCCTTAGAAGTCAACGCCCGAAGAATAAAATGCAATAAAAATACAACAGTCTTTCCATCGTATAAACGGATTAATTGCAACCAGTTTGAAAGTGATGGTCATTTCTACGTTCCGGGCAACCTAGGCTTCACTCGAGGGCGTTGCTCCACTAGATCGAATAGCTAGGGCCATAGAAGTCAACGCCAGAAGCATAAAATACGATATAAATACAACAGCTTTTGCATCGTATAAAAGGAATAATTGCAAACAGTGTGAAAGTAATTGTCATTTCTATATTCTGAGCAACCTAGGCTTCACTCTAGGGCGTTGCTCCACCAGATCGAATAGTTAGGTCCTTAGAAGTCACCGCCAGAAGAATAAAATACAAAATAAATACAACAGCCTTTACACCGTATAAAACGAATAATTGCAACCTGTGTGAAGGTTATGGTCATATCTACGTTCCGGGCAACCTAGGCTTCACTGTAGGGCGTTGCTCCACCAGATCGAAGTGTTAGGGCCTAAGAAGTCAACGCCCGAAGCATAAAATACAATAGAAATAGAACAGTTTTTCCATTGTATAAAACGAATAATGCTACCAGTGTAAAAGTTATGGTCATTCCTACGTTCCGGGCAACCTAGGCTTCATCCTAGGGCATTGTTCCATCAGATCGAACAGATAGGCCCTAAGAAGTGAACGCCAGAAGCATAAAATACAATATAAATACAACAGTTTTTCCATCGTAGAAAACGAATAATTGCAACTAGTGTGAAAGTTATGGTCATTTGTATATTCCGAGCAACCTAGGCTTCACTCTAGGGCGGTGCTCCACCATATCGAATAGCTACGGCCTTAGAAGCCCACGCCTGAAGCATAAAATACAGTAAAAATACAACGGTCTTTTCATCGTATAACAGGAATAATTGCAACAAGCGTGAAAGTAATGATCATTTCGGCGTTTCGGGCATCCTAGACTTAACTCTGAGGCATTGCTCCACCAGATCGAATAGTTAGGGCCTAAGAAGTCAACGCCAGAAGCATAAAATACAATATAAATACAACAGTTTTTCCATTGTATAAAACGAATAATTGCTACCAGTGTAAAAGTTATGGTCATTTCTACGTTCCGGGCAACCTAGGCTTCACCCTAGGGCGTTGTTCCACCAGATCGAATAGTTAGGGCCTAAGAAGTGAACGTCAGAAGCATAAAATACAATATAAATACAACAGCTTTTCCATCGTATAAAAGGAATGATTGCAAACAGTATGAAAGTAATGGTCATTTCTACGTTCCGGGCAACCTAGGCTTCACCCTAGGGCGTTGTTCCACCAGATCGAATTGTTAGGGCCTAAGAAGTGAACGCCAGAAGCATAAAATACAATATAAATACAACAGTTTTTCCATCGTACAAAACGATTAATTGCAACCAGTGTGAAAGCTATGGTCATTTCTACATTCCGAGCAACCTAGGCTTCACTCTAGGGCGTTGCTCCAACAGATTGAATAGTCAGGGCCTTAGAAGTCAACGCCCGAAGCATAAAATGCAATAAAAATACAACAGTCTTTCCATCGTGTAAACGGATTAATTGCAACCAGTTTGAAAGTGATGGTCATTTCTACGTTCCGGGCAACCTAGGCTTCACTCGAGGGCGTTGCTCCACTAGATCGAATAGCTAGGGCCATAGAAGTCAACGCCAGAAGCATAAAACACGTTATAAATACAACAGCTTTTGCATCGTATAAAAGGAATAATTGCAAACAGTGTGAAAGTAATGGTCATTTCTACGTTCCGGGCAACCTAGGCTTCACCCTAGGGCGTTGTTCCACCAGATCGAATTGTTAGGGCCTAAGAAGTGAACGCCAGAAGCATAAAATACAATATAAATACAACAGTTTTTCCATCGTACAAAACGATTAATTGCAACCAGTGTGAAAGCTATGGTCATTTCTACATTCCGAGCAACCTAGGCTTCACTCTAGGGCGTTGCTCCAACAGATTGAATAGTCAGGGCCTTAGAAGTCAACGCCCGAAGAATAAAATGCAATAAAAATACAACAGTCTTTCCATCGTATAAACGGATTAATTGCAACCAGTTTGAAAGTGATGGTCATTTCTACGTTCCGGGCAACCTAGGCTTCACTCGAGGGCGTTGCTCCACTAGATCGAATAGCTAGGGCCATAGAAGTCAACGCCAGAAGCATAAAATACGATATAAATACAACAGCTTTTCCATCGTGTAAACGGATTAATTGCAACCAGTTTGAAAGTGATGGTCATTTCTACGTTCCGGGCAACCTAGGCTTCACTCGAGGGCGTTGCTCCACTAGATCGAATAGCTAGGGCCATAGAAGTCAACGCCAGAAGCATAAAACACGTTATAAATACAACAGCTTTTGCATCGTATAAAAGGAATAATTGCAAACAGTGTGAAAGTAATGGTCATTTCTACGTTCCGGGTAACCTAGGCTTCACTCTACGGCGTTGTTCCACCAGATCGAATCGTTAGGGCCCAAGAAGTCAGCACCAGAAGAATAAAATACAAAATAAATACAACAGCCTTTACACCGTATAAAATGAATAATTGCAACCTGTGTGAAGGTTATGGTCATATCTACGTTCCGGCCAACCTTGACTTCACTGTAGGGCGTTGCTCAACCAGATCGAAGTGTTAGGGCCTAAGAAGTCAACGTCCGAAGCATAAAATACAATAGAAATACAACAGTTTTTCCATCGTATAAAACGGATAATTGCAACCATTATGAAACTTATGGTCATTTCTACGTTCCGGGCAACCTAGGCTTCACCCTAGGGCGTTGTTCCACCAGATCGAATAGTTAGGGCCTAAGAAGTGAACGCCAGAAGCATAAAATGCAATAAAAATACAACAGCCTTTCCTTCCTATAACAGGAATAATTGCAACCCGTGTGAAAGTGATGGTCATTTCTACGTTCCAGGCAACCTAGGCTTCCCTCTAGGGCGTTGCTCCACCAGATCGAATTGTTAGGGCCAAAGAAGTCAACGCCCGAGGCATAAAATACAGAATAAATAGAATAGTTTTTCCATCGTATAAAAGGAATAATTGCAGACAGTGTGAAAGTAATGGTCATCTCTACGTTCCGGGCAACCTTGGCTTCACTGTAGGGCGTTGCTCCACCAGATGAAACAGATAGGGCCTTAGAAGTCAACGCCCGAAGCATAAAATTCGAAACAAATAGAACAGTTTTTCCATTGTATAAAACGAATAATTGCTACCAGTGTAAAAGTTATGGTCATTTCTACGTTCCGGGCAACCTAGGCTTCACTCTAGGGCGGTGCTCCACCATATCGAATAGCAACGGCCTTGGAAGCCTACGCCTGAAGCATTAAATACAATAAAAATACAACGGTCTTTTCATCGTATAACAGGAATAATTGCAACAAGCGTGAAAGTAATGATCATTTCGTCGTTTCGGGCATCCTAGACTTAACTCTGAGGCATTGCTCCACCATATCGAATAGTTAGGGCCTAAGAAGTGAACGCCAGAAGCATTAAACACAATATAAATACAACAGTTTTTCCATCGTAGAAAACGAATAATTGCAACTAGTGTGAAAGTTATGGTCATTTGTATATTCCGAGCAACCTAGGCTTCACTCTAGGGCGGTGCTCCACCATATCGAATAGCTACGGCCTTAGAAGCCCACGCCTGAAGCATAAAATACAGTAAAAATACAACGGTCTTTTCATCGTATAACAGGAATAATTGCAACAAGCGTGAAAGTAATGATCATTTCGGCGTTTCGGGCATCCTAGACTTAACTCTGAGGCATTGCTCCACCAGATCGAATAGTTAGGGCCTAAGAAGTCAACGCCAGAAGCATAAAATACAATATAAATACAACAGTTTTTCCATTGTATAAAACGAATAATTGCTACCAGTGTAAAAGTTATGGTCATTTCTACGTTCCGGGCAACCTAGGCTTCACCCTAGGGCGTTGTTCCACCAGATCGAATAGTTAGGGCCTAAGAAGTGAACGTCAGAAGCATAAAATACAATATAAATACAACAGTTTTTCCATTGTATAAAACGAATAATTGATACCAGTGTAAAAGTTATGGTCATTTCTACGTTCCGGGCAACCTAGGCTTCACTCTACGGCGTTGCTCCACCAGATCGAAGTGTTAGGGCCTAAGAAGTCAACGCCCGAAGCATAAAATACAATAGAAATAGAACAGTTTTTCCATTGTATAAAACGAATAATGCTACCAGTGTAAAAGTTATGGTCATTCCTACGTTCCGGGCAACCTAGGCTTCATCCTAGGGCATTGTTCCACCAGATCGAATAGTTAGGGCCTAAGAAGTCAACGCCAGAAGCATAAAATACAATATAAATACAACAGTTTTTCCATTGTATAAAACGAATAATTGCTACCAGTGTAAAAGTTATGGTCATTTCTACGTTCCGGGCAACCTAGGCTTCACCCTAGGGCGTTGTTCCACCAGATCGAATAGTTAGGTCCTTAGAAGTCACCGCCAGAAGAATAAAATACAAAATAAATACAACAGCCTTTACACCGTATAAAACGAATAATTGCAACCTGTGTGAAGGTTATGGTCATATCTACGTTCCGGGCAACCTAGGCTTCACTGTAGGGCGTTGCTCCACCAGATCGAAGTGTTAGGGCCTAAGAAGTCAACGCCCGAAGCATAAAATACAATAGAAATAGAACAGTTTTTCCATTGTATAAAACGAATAATGCTACCAGTGTAAAAGTTATGGTCATTCCTACGTTCCGGGCAACCTAGGCTTCATCCTAGGGCATTGTTCCATCAGATCGAACAGATAGGCCCGAAGAAGTGAACGCCAGAAGCATAAAATACAATATAAATACAACAGTTTTTCCATCGTAGAAAACGAATAATTGCAACTAGTGTGAAAGTTATGGTCATTTGTATATTCCGAGCAACCTAGGCTTCACTCTAGGGCGGTGCTCCACCATATCGAATAGCTACGGCCTTAGAAGCCCACGCCTGAAGCATAAAATACAGTAAAAATACAACGGTCTTTTCATCGTATAACAGGAATAATTGCAACAAGCGTGAAAGTAATGATCATTTCGGCGTTTCGGGCATCCTAGACTTAACTCTGAGGCATTGCTCCACCAGATCGAATAGTTAGGGCCTAAGAAGTCAACGCCAGAAGCATAAAATACAATATAAATACAACAGTTTTTCCATTGTATAAAACGAATAATTGCTACCAGTGTAAAAGTTATGGTCATTTCTACGTTCCGGGCAACCTAGGCTTCACCCTAGGGCGTTGTTCCACCAGATCGAATAGTTAGGGCCTAAGAAGTGAACGTCAGAAGCATAAAATACAATATAAATACAACAGTTTTTCCATTGTATAAAACGAATAATTGATACCAGTGTAAAAGTTATGGTCATTTCTACGTTCCGGGCAACCTAGGCTTCACTCTACGGCGTTGCTCCACCAGATCGAATTGTTAGGGCCAAAGAAGTCAACGCCCAAAGCATAAAATACAATATAAATACAACAGTTTTTCCATCGTATAAAACGAATAATTGCAACCAGTGTGAAAGCTATGATCATTTCTACATTCCGAGCAACCTAGGCTTCACTCTAGGGCGTTGCTCCAACAGATTGAATAGTCAGGGCCTTATAAGTCAACGCCCGAAGCATAAAATGCAATTAAAATACAACAGTTTTTCCATCGTATAACAGGATTAATTGCAACCAGTTTGAAAGTGATGGTCATTTCTGCGTTCCGGGCAACCTAGGCTTCACTCTAGGGCGTTGCTCCACTAGATCGAATAGCTAGGGCCTTAGAAGTCAACGCCAGAGGCATAAAGTGCAATAAAAATACAACAGTTTTTCCATCGTATAACAGGATTAATTGCAACCAGTTTGAAAGTGATGGTCATTTCTACGTTCCGGGCAACCTAGGCTTCACTCTAGGGCGTTGCTCCACTAGATCGAATAGCTAGGGCCTTAGAAGTCAACGCCAGGGTCATAAAATACAATATAAATACAACAGCTTTTCCATCGTAAAAAACGAATAATTGCAACCAGTGTGAAAGTTATGGTTACTTCTACATTGCGTGCAACCTAGGCTTCACTCTAGGGCGTTGCTCCACCAGATCGAATAGTTAGGTCCTTAGAAGTCACCGCCAGAAGAATAAAATACAAAATAAATACAACAGCCTTTACACCGTATAAAACGAATAATTGCTACCTGTGTGAAGGTTATGCTCATATCTACGTTCCGGGCAACCTAGGCTTCACTGTAGGGCGTTGCTCCACCAGATCGAAGTGTTAGGGCCTAAGAAGTCAACGCCCGAAGCATCAAATACAATAGAAATACAACAGTTTTTCCATCGTATAAAACGAATAATTGCAACCATTATGAAACTTATGGTCATTTCTACGTTCCGGGCAACCCAGTCTTCACCCTAGGGCGTTGTTCCACCAGATCGAATAGTTAGGGCCTAAGAAGTGAACGCCAGAAGCATAAAATGCAATAAAAATACAACAGTCTTTCCATCGTATAACAGGATTAATTGCAACCAGTTTGATAGTGAAGGTCATTTCTACGTTCCGGGCAACCTAGGCTTCACTCTAGGGCGTTGCTCCGCTAGATCGAATAGCTAGGGCCTTAGAAGTCAACGCGAGAAGCATAAAATACGATATAAATACAACAGCTTTTCCATCGTATAAAAGGAATAATTGCAAACAGTGTGAAAGTAATGGTCATTTCTACGTTCCGGGCAAACTAGGCTTCACCCTAGGGCGTTGCTCCACCAGATTAAACAGTTAGGGCCTTAGAAGTCAACGCCCGAAGCATAAAATGCAAAATAAATAGAACAGTTTTTCCATTGTATAAAACGGATAATTGCTACCAGTGTAAAAGTTATGGTCATTTCTACGTTCCGGGCAACCTAGGCTTCACCCTAGGGCGTTGTTCCACCAGATCGAATTGTTAGGGCCTAAGAAGTGAACGCCAGAAGCATAAAATACAATATAAATACAACAGTTTTTCCATCGTACAAAACGATTAATTGCAACCAGTGTGAAAGCTATGGTCATTTCTACATTCCGAGCAACCTAGGCTTCACTCTAGGGCGTTGCTCCAACAGATTGAATAGTCAGGGCCTTAGAAGTCAACGCCCGAAGCATAAAATGCAATAAAAATACAACAGTTTTTCCATCGTATAACAGGATTAATTGCAACCAGTTTGAAAGTGATGGTCATTTCTCCCTTCCGGGCAACCTAGGCTTCACTCTAGGGCGTTGCTCCACTAGATCGAATAGCTAGGGCCTTAGAAGTCAACGCCAGAGGCATAAAATACAATATGAATACAACAGCTTTTCCATCGTAAAGAACGAATAATTGCAACCAGTGTGGAAGTTATGGTCATTTCTACGTTCCGGGCAACCTAGGCTTCACTCTAGGGCGTTGCTCGACCAGATCGAATAGCTAGGGCCTTAGAAGTCAACGCCCGAAGCATAAAATACGATATAAATACAACAGCTTTTCCATCGTATAAAAGGAATAATTGCAAACAGTGTGAAAGTAATGGTCATTTCTACGTTCCTGGCAACGTAGGCTTCCCTCTACGGCGTTGTTCCACCAGATCGAATAGTTAGGGCCTAAGAAGTCAACACCAGAAGAATAAAATACAAAATAAATACAACAGCCTTTACACCGTATAAAACGAATAATTGCAACCTGTGTTAAGGTTATGGTCATATCTACGTTCCGGGCAACCTAGGCTTCACTGTCGGGCGTTGCTCCACCAGATCGAAATGTTAGGGCCTAAGAAGTCTACGCCCGAAGCATAAAATACGATATAAATACAACAGCATTTCCATCGTATTAAATGAATAATTGCAACAAGCGTGAAAGTAATGATCATTTCGGCGTTTCGGGCACCCTAGACCTAACTCTGAGGCATTGCTCCACCAGATCGAATATTTAGGGCCTTAGAAGTCAACGCCAGAAGCATAAAATACGATATAAATACAACAGCTTTTCCATCGTATATAAGGAATAATTGCAAACTGTGTGAAAGTAATGGTCATTTCTACGTTCCGGGCAACCTAGGCTTCACTGTCGGGCGTTGCTCCACCAGATCGAAATGTTAGGGCCTAAGAAGTCAACGCCCGAAGCATAAAATACGATATAAATACAACACCATTTCCATCGCATTAAACGAATAATTGCAAACAGTGTGAAAGTAGTGGTCATTTTTACGTTCCGGGCAACCTAGGCTTCACTATAGGGCGGTGCTCCTCCAGATCAAATAGTTAGGGCCTAAGAAGTCAACGCCAGAAGCATAAATTACAATATAAGTACAACAGCTTTTCCATCGTATAAAACGAATAATAGCAACCAGTGTGAAAGTTATGGTCATTTCTACGTTCCAGGCAACCTAGGTTTCACCCTAGGTCGTTGCTCCACCAGATCGAATAGCTAGGGACTTAGAATTCAACGCCGGAAGGATAAAATACAATATAAGTACAACAGTTTTTCCATCGTACAAAATGAATAATTGCAGACATTGTGAAAGTAATGGTCATTTCTACGTTCCGGGCAACCTCGGCGTCATCCTAGGTCGTTGCTCCACCACATCTAATAGCTACGGCCTTAGAAGTCAACGCCAGAAGCATAAAATACAATATAAATACAACGGCTTTCGCATCGTATAAAACGAATAATTGCAAACAGTGTGAAAGTAATGGTCATTTCTACGTTGCGGGGATCCTAGGCGTCACTCTAGGGCGTTGCTCCACCATATCTAATAGCTAAGGGCTTAGAAGTCAACGCCAGAAGCACGAAATACAATAAAAATGCAACAGTTTTTCCATCGTATAGCATGACTAATTGCAACCAGTGCGAAAGTAATGATCATATCGACATTTCGGGCATCCTAGACTTAACTCTGAGGAGTTGCTCCACCAGATCGAATAGCTAGGGACTTAGAATTCAACGCCATAAGAATAAAATACAATATGAGTACAACAGTTTTTCCATCGTATAAAATGAATAATTGAAACCAGTGTGAAAGTTATGGTCATTTCTACATTCCGAGCAACCTAGGCTTCACTCTAGGCCGTTGCTCCACCTGATCGAATAGTTAGGGCCTTAGAAGTCAACGCCAGAAGCAGAAAATACAATAAAGATGCAACAGTTTTTCCATCGTATAACAGGAATAATTGCAACAAGTGTGACGGTAATGGTATGTTCTACGTTCCGGGCAACCTATGCTCCACTCTAGGGCGGTGCTCTACCAGATTAAATAGTTAGGGCGTAAGAAGTCAACACAAGAAGCATAAAAGACAATATAAATACAACAGCTTTTCCATAGTATATAATGTATATTTGCAAACAGTGTAAAAGTAATAGTCATTTCTACGTTCCGGCCAACCTAGGCTTCACTCTAGGGCGTTGCTCCACCAGATGGAATAGTTACGGCCTTAGAAGTCAGCGCCAGAAGCATATAATACAATAAAGATGCAACAGTTTTTCCATCGTTTAACAGGAATAACTGCAACCAGTGTGAAAGTACTGGTCATTTCTACGTTCCGGATAACCTAGGTTTCACTCTAGGACGTTGCTCCACCAGATCGAATAGTTAGGGCCTAAGAAGTCAACGCCAGAAGCATAAAATACAATATAAATACAACAGTTTTTCCATTGTATAAAACGAATAATTGCTACCAGTGTAAAAGTTATGGTCATTTCTACGTTCCGGGCAACCTAGGCTTCACCCTAGGGCGTCGTTCCACCAGATCGAATAGTTAGGGCCTAAGAAGTGAACGTCAGAAGCATAAAATACAATATAAATACAACAGTTTTTCCATTGTATAAAACGAATAATTGATACCAGTGTAAAAGTTATGGTCATTTCTACGTTCCGGGCAACCTAGGCTTCACTCTACGGCGTTGCTCCACCAGATCGAATTGTTAGGGCCAAAGAAGTCAACGCCCAAAGCATAAAATACAATATAAATACAACAGTTTTTCCATCGTATAAAACGAATAATTGCAACCAGTGTGAAAGCTATGATCATTTCTACATTCCGAGCAACCTAGGCTTCACTCTAGGGCGTTGCTCCAACAGATTGAATAGTCAGGGCCTTATAAGTCAACGCCCGAAGCATAAAATGCAATTAAAATACAACAGTTTTTCCATCGTATAACAGGAATAATTGCAACCAGTGTGAATGTACTGGTCATTTCTATGTTCCGGATAACCTAGGTTTCACTCTAGGGCGTTGCTCCACCAGGCCGAGTAGTTAGGGCCTAAGAAGTCAACGCCAGAAGCATAAAATACGATATAAATACAACAGCTTTTCCATCCGTATAAAAGGAATAATTGCAAACAGTGTGAAAGTAGTGGTCATTTCTACGTTCCGGGCAACCTAGGCATCACTGTATGGCGTTCTTCCACCACATCGAATAGCTACGGCCTCAGAAGTCCACGCCTGAAGCATAAAATACAATAAAAATACAACAGTCTTTTCATCGTATAACAGGAATAATTGCAACAAGCGTGAAAGTAATGATCATTTCGGCGTTTCGGGCATCCTAGACTTAACTCTGAGGCATTGCTCCACCAGATCGAATATTTAGGGCCTTAGAAGTCAACGCCAGAAGCATAAAATACAATACAAATACAACAGCTTTTCCATCGTATAAAACGGATAATTGCAACCAGTATGCAACTTATGGTCATTTCTACATTCCGAGCAACCTAGGCTTCACTCTAGGGCGTTGCTCCACCAGATCGGATAGTTACGGCCTAAGAAGACAACGCCAGAAGCATAAAATACGATAAAGGTGCAACAGTTTTTCCATCGTATAAAACGAATAATTGCAAACAGTGTGAAAGTAATGGTCATTTCTACGTTCCGGGCAACCTAGGCTTCACTCTACGGCGTTGTTCCACCAGATCGAATAGTTAGGGCCTAAGCAGTCAACGCCCGAAGCATAAAACACAATATAAATACAACAGCATTTCCATCGTATTAAATGAATAATTGCAACAAGCGTGAAAGTAATGATCATTTCGGCGTTTCGGGCACCCTAGACCTAACTCTGAGGCATTGCTCCACCAGATCGAATATTTAGGGCCTTAGAAGTCAACGCCAGAAGCATAAAATACGATATAAATACAACAGCTTTTCCATCGTATATAAGGAATAATTGCAAACTGTGTGAAAGTAATGGTCATTTCTACGTTCCGGGCAACCTAGGCTTCACTGTCGGGCGTTGCTCCACCAGATCGAAATGTTAGGGCCTAAGAAGTCAACGCCCGAAGCATAAAATACGATATAAATACAACACCATTTCCATCGCATTAAACGAATAATTGCAAACAGTGTGAAAGTAGTGGTCATTTTTACGTTCCGGGCAGACTAGGCTTCACTATAGGGCGGTGCTCCGCCAGATCAAATAGTTAGGGCCTAAGAAGTCAACGCCAGAAGCATAAATTACAATATAAGTACAACAGCTTTTCCATCGTATAAAACGAATAATAGCAACCAGTGTGAAAGTTATGGTCATTTTTACGTTCTAGGCAACCTAGGTTTCACCCTAGGTCGTTGCTCCACCAGATCGAATAGCTAGGGACTTAGAATTCAACGCCGGAAGGATAAAATACAATATAAGTACAACAGTTTTTCCATCGTACAAAATGAATAATTGCAGACATTGTGAAAGTAATGGTCATTTCTACGTTCCGGGCAACCTCGGCGTCATCCTAGGTCGTTGCTCCACCACATCTAATAGCTACGGCCTTAGAAGTCAACGCCAGAAGCATAAAATACAATATAAATACAACGGCTTTCGCATCGTATAAAACGAATAATTGCAAACAGTGTGAAAGTAATGGTCATTTCTACGTTGCGGGGATCCTAGGCGTCACTCTAGGGCGTTCCTCCACCATATCTAATAGCTAAGGGCTTAGAAGTCAACGCCAGAAGCACGAAATACAATAAAAATGCAACAGTTTTTCCATCGTATAGCATGACTAATTGCAACCAGTGCGAAAGTAATGATCATATCGACATTTCGGGCATCCTAGACTTAACTCTGAGGAGTTGCTCCACCAGATCGAATAGCTAGGGACTTAGAATTCAACGCCATAAGAATAAAATACAATATGAGTACAACAGTTTTTCCATCGTATAAAATGAATAATTGAAACCAGTGTGAAAGTTATGGTCATTTCTACATTCCGAGCAACCTAGGCTTCACTCTAGGCCGTTGCTCCACCTGATCGAATAGTTAGGGCCTTAGAAGTCAACGCCAGAAGCAGAAAATACAATAAAGATGCAACAGTTTTTCCATCGTATAACAGGAATAATTGCAACAAGTGTGACGGTAATGGTATGTTCTACGTTCCGGGCAACCTATGCTCCACTCTAGGGCGGTGCTCTACCAGATTAAATAGTTAGGGCGTAAGAAGTCAACACAAGAAGCATAAAAGACAATATAAATACAACAGCTTTTCCATAGTATATAATGTATATTTGCAAACAGTGTAAAAGTAATAGTCATTTCTACGTTCCGGCCAACCTAGGCTTCACTCTAGGGCGTTGCTCCACCAGATGGAATAGTTACGGCCTTAGAAGTCAGCGCCAGAAGCATATAATACAATAAAGATGCAACAGTTTTTCCATCGTTTAACAGGAATAACTGCAACCAGTGTGAAAGTACTGGTCATTTCTACGTTCCGGATAACCTAGGTTTCACTCTAGGACGTTGCTCCACCAGATCGAATAGTTAGGGCCTAAGAAGTCAACGCCAGAAGCATAAAATACAATATAAATACAACAGTTTTTCCATTGTATAAAACGAATAATTGCTACCAGTGTAAAAGTTATGGTCATTTCTACGTTCCGGGCAACCTAGGCTTCACCCTAGGGCGTTGTTCCACCAGATCGAATAGTTAGGGCCTAAGAAGTGAACGTCAGAAGCATAAAATACAATATAAATACAACAGTTTTTCCATTGTATAAAACGAATAATTGATACCAGTGTAAAAGTTATGGTCATTTCTACGTTCCGGGCAACCTAGGCTTCACTCTACGGCGTTGCTCCACCAGATCGAATTGTTAGGGCCAAAGAAGTCAACGCCCAAAGCATAAAATACAATATAAATACAACAGTTTTTCCATCGTATAAAACGAATAATTGCAACCAGTGTGAAAGCTATGATCATTTCTACATTCCGAGCAACCTAGGCTTCACTCTAGGGCGTTGCTCCAACAGATTGAATAGTCAGGGCCTTATAAGTCAACGCCCGAAGCATAAAATGCAATTAAAATACAACAGTTTTTCCATCGTATAACAGGAATAATTGCAACCAGTGTGAATGTACTGGTCATTTCTATGTTCCGGATAACCTAGGTTTCACTCTAGGGCGTTGCTCCACCAGGCCGAGTAGTTAGGGCCTAAGAAGTCAACGCCAGAAGCATGAAATACGATATAAATACAACAGCTTTTCCATCCGTATAAAAGGAATAATTGCAAACAGTGTGAAAGTAGTGGTCATTTCTACGTTCCGGGCAACCTAGGCATCACTGTATGGCGTTCTTCCACCACTTCGAATAGCTACGGCCTCAGAAGTCCACGCCTGAAGCATAAAATACAATAAAAATACAACAGTCTTTTCATCGTATAACAGGAATAATTGCAACAAGCGTGAAAGTAATGATCATTTCGGCGTTTCGGGCATCCTAGACTTAACTCTGAGGCATTGCTCCACCAGATCGAATATTTAGGGCCTTAGAAGTCAACGCCAGAAGCATAAAATACAATACAAATACAACAGCTTTTCCATCGTATAAAACGGATAATTGCAACCAGTATGCAACTTATGGTCATTTCTACATTCCGAGCAACCTAGGCTTCACTCTAGGGCGATGCTCCACCAGATCGGATAGTTACGGCCTAAGAAGTCAACGCCAGAAGCATAAAATACGATAAAGGTGCAACAGTTTTTCCATCGTATAAAACGAATAATTGCAAACATTGTGAAAGTAATGGTCATTTCTACGTTCCGGGCAACCTAGGCTTCACTCTACGGCGTTGTTCCACCAGATCGAATAGTTAGGGCCTTAGAAGTCAACGCCCGAAGCATAATATGCAAAATAAGTAGAGCAGTTTTTCCATCGTATAAAACGAATAATTGGGACCAGTGTGAAATTTATGTTCATTTCTACATTCCGAGCAACCTAGGTTTCACTCTAGGGCGTTGCTCCAAGAGATCGAATAGCTAGGGACTTGGAATTCAACGCCAGAAGAATAAAACACAATATAAGTACAACAGTTTTTCCATTGTATAAAATGAATAATTGCAAACATTGTGAAATTAATGGTCATTTCTACGTTCCGGGCAACCTAGGCTTCACTCTAGGGTGTTGCTCCACCAGATGGAATAGTCACGGCCTTAGAAGTCAGCGCCAGAAGCATAAAATACAATAAAGATGCAACAGTTTTTCCATCGTTTAACAGGAATAACTGCAACCAGTGTGAATGTGCTGGTCATTTCTACGTTCCAGGCAACCTAGGCTTCCCTCTAGGGCGTTGCTCCACCAGATCGAATTGTTAGGGCCAAAGAAGTCAACGCCCGAAGCATAAAATACAGAATAAATAGAACAGTTTTTCCATCGTATAAAAGGAATAATTGCAGACAGTGTGAAAGTAATGGTCATTTCTACGTTCCGGGCAACCTTGGCTTCACTGTAGGGCGTTGCTCCACCAGATGAAACAGTTGGGGCCTTAGAAGTCAACGCCCGAAGCATAAAATACGAAATAAATAGAACAGTTTTTCCATTGTATAAAACGAATAATTGCTACCAGTGTAAAAGTTATGGTCCTTTCTACGTTCCGGGCAACCTAGGCTTCACTCTAGGGCGGTGCTCCACCATATCGAATAGCAACGGCCTTAGAAGCCTACGCCTGAAGCATAAAATACAATAAAAATACAACGGTCTTTTCATCGTATAACAGGAATAATTGCAACAAGCGTGAAAGTAATGATCATTTCGGCGTTTCGGGCATCCTAGACTTAACTCTGAGGCATTGCTCCACCAGATCGAATAGTTAGGGCCTAAGAAGTGAACGCCAGAGGCATTAAACACAATATAAATAAAACAGTTTTTCCATCGTATAAAACGAATAATTGCAACCAGTGTGAAAGTTATGGTCATTTCTACATTCCGAGCAACCTAGGCTTCACCCTAGGGCGTTGCTTCAACAGATTGTATAGTTAGGGCCTTCGAAGTAAACGCCCGAAGCACAAAATGCAATAAAAATACAACAGTTTTTCCATCGTATAACAGGATTAATTGCAACCAGTTTGAAAGTGATGGTCATTTCTACGTTCCGGGCAACCTAGGCTTCACTCTAGGGCGTTGCTCCACTAGATCGAATAGCTAGGGCCTTAGAAGTCAACGCCAGAGGCATAAAATACAATATACATACAACAGCTTTTCCATCGTAAAGAACGAATAATTGCAACCAGTGTGAAAGTTATGGTTAATTCTACATTCCGAGCAACCTAGGCTTCACTCTAGGGCGTTGCTCCACCAGATCGAATAGTTAGGTCCTTTGAAGTCAACGCCAGAAGCATAAAATACGTTATAAATACAACAGCTTTTGCATCGTATAAAAGGAATAATTGCAAACAGTGTGAAAGTAATTGTCATTTCTATATTCTGAGCAACCTAGGCTTCACCCTAGGGCGTTGCGCCACCGGAACAAACAGATAGGTCCTTAGATGTCAACGCCAGAAGCATACAATACGATATAAATACAACAGCTTTCCCGTGGTATAACAGGATTAATTACAACCAGTTTGAAAGTGATGGTCATTTCGATGTTCCGGGCAACCTAGGCTTCACCCTAGGGCGTTGTTCCACCAGATCGAATAGTTAGGGCCTAAGAAGTGAACGCCAGAAGCATAAAATGCAATAAAAATACAACAGTCTTTCCATCGTATAAACGGATTAATTGCAACCAGTTTGAAAGTGATGGTCATTTCTACGTTCCGGGCAACCTAGGCTTCACTCGAGGGCGTTGCTCCACTAGATCGAATAGCTAGGGCCATAGAAGTCAACGCCAGAAGCATAAAATACGATATAAATACAACAGCTTTTCCATCGTATAAAAGGAATAATTGCAAACAGTGCGAAAGTAATGGTCATTTCTACGTTCCGGGCAACCTAGCCTTCACCCTAGGGCGTTGCTCCACCAGATTAAACAGTTAGGGCCTTAGAAGTCAACGCCCGAAGCATAAAATGCAAAATAAATAGAACAGTTTTTCCATTGTATAAAACGAATAATTGCTACCAGTGTAAAAGTTATGGTCATTTCTACGTTCCGGGCAACCTAGGCTTCACCCTAGGGCGTTGTTCCACCAGATCGAATAGTTAGGGCCTAAGAAGTGAACGCCAGAAGCATAAAATACAATATAAATACAACAGTTTTTCCATCGTATAAAACGAATAATTGCAACCAGTGTGAAAGCTATGGTCATTTGTACAATCCGAGCAACCCAGTCTTCACCCTAGGGCGTTGCTCCAACAGATTGAATAGTTAGGGCCTTAGAAGTCAATGCCCGAAGCATAAAATGCATTAAAAATACAACAGCTTTTCCATCACATAACAGGAATAATTGCAACCAGTTTGAAAGTGATGGTCATTTCTACGTTCCGGGAAACCTCGGCTTCACTCTAGGGCGTTGCTCCGCCAGATCGAATAGTTAGTGCATTAAAAGTCAACGCCAGAAGCATAAAATACAATATAAATAGAACAGTTTTTCCATCGTATAAAACGAATAATAGCAACCAGTGTGAAAGTTATGGTCATTTCTACGTTCCGGCAACCTAAGCTTCACCCCAGGGCGTTGTTCCACCAGATCGAATAGTTAGGGCCTAAGAAGTGAACGCCAGCAGCATAAAATACAATATAACTACAACAATTCTTCCAACATATAAAACGAATAATTGCAACCAGTATCAAAGTTATGGTCATTCCTACGTTCCGGGCAACTTAGGTTTCACTCTATGGCGTTCTTCCACCACATGGAATAGCTGCGGCCTCAGAAGTCAACGCCTGAATCATAAAATACAATAAAAGTACAACAGTCTTTCCATCCTATAACAGGAATAATTGCAACCCTTGTGCAAGTTATGGTCATTTGTACGTTCCAGGCAACCTAGGCTTCACTCTAGGGCGTTGTTCCACTAGATCGAATTGTTAGGGCCTAAGAAGTCAACGCGAGAAGCATAAGATACAATATAAATATAACAGTTTTTCCATCGTATAGAACGAATAATAGCAACCAGTGTGAAAGTAATGGTCATTTCTACGTTCCGGGCAAGCCAGGCTTCACCCTAGGCCGTTGTTCCACCAGATCGAATAGTTAGGGCCTAAGAAGTGAACACCAGAAGCATAAAATGCAATAAAAATACAACAGTTTTTCCATCGTATAACAGGATTAATTGCAACCAGTTTGAAAGTGATGGTCATTTCTCCTTTCCGGGCAACCTAGGCTTCACTCTAGGGCGTTGCTCCACCAGATCGAATAGCTAGGGCCTTAGAAGTCAACGCCAGAAGCATAAAATACAATATAAATACAACAGTTTTTCCATCGTATAAAACGTATAATTGCAACCAGTATGAAACTGATGGTCACTTCTACTTTCCGAGCAACCTAGGTTTCACCCTAGGGCGTTGCTCCAACAGGTTGAATGGTTAGGGCCTTAGAAGTCAACGCCCGAAGCATAAAATGCAATAAAAATACAACAGTGTTTCCATCGTATAAAACGAATAATAGCAAACAGTATGAAACTTATGGTCATTTCCACTTTCCGAGCAAGCTAGGCTTCACCCTAGGGCGTTGCTCCTACAGATTCAATAGTTGGGACCTTAGAAGTGAAAGCCCGAACCATAAAATGCAAAAAAAATACAACAGTGTTTCCATCATATAACAGGAATAATTGCAACCAGTTTGAAAGTGATGGCCAATTATACGTTCCGGGCAACCTAGGCTTCTCTCTAGGGCGTTGCTCCACCAGATCGAATAGATAGTGCCTTAGAAGTCAACGCCAGAAGCATAAAATACATTATAAATACAACAGTTTTTACATCGTATAAAACGAATAATTGCAACCAGAATGAAACTTAAGGTCATTTCTACTTTCCGAGCAACCTAGGCTTCACCCTAGGGCGTTGCTCCAACAGATTAAATAGTTAGGGCCTTAGAAGTCTACGCCCGAACCATAAAATGCAAAAAATATACAACAACGTTTCCATCATATAACAGGAATAATTGCGACCAGTTTGAAAGTGATGGCCAATTCTACGTTCCGGGCAACCTAGGTTTCACTCCAGGGCGTTGCTCCACCAGACCGAATAGTCACGGCCTAAGAAGTCAACGCCAGAAGCATAAAATACGATATAAATACAACAGCTTTTCCATCGTATAAAACGATTAATTGCAACCAGTGTGAAAGTAATGGTCATTTCTACGTTCCGAGCACCCTAGGCGTCACTCTAGGGCGTTGCTCCACCACATCTAATAGCAACGGCCTTAGGAGTCAACGTCAGAAGCATAAAGTACAATATAAATACCACAGTTTTTCCATCGTATAAAACGAATAATTGCAATCAGTATGAAACTTATGGTCATTTCTACTTTCCGAGCAAGCTAGGCTTCACCCTAGGGCGTTGCTCCAACAGATTGAGTAGTTAGGGCCTAAGAAGTCAACACCCGAAGCATAAAATGCAATAAAAATACAACAGTGTTTCCATCGTATAAAACGAATAATTGCAACCAGTGTGAAACTTAAGGTCATTTCTACTTTCCGAGCAAGCTAGGCTTCACCATAGGGCGTTGCTCCAACACATTGAATAGTTAGGACCTTAGAAGTGAACGCCCGAACCATAAAATGCAAAAAAAATACAACAGTGTTTCCATCATATAACAGGAACAATTGCAACCAGTTTGAAAGTGATGGCCAATTCTACGTTCCGTGCAACCTAGGCTTCTCTCTAGGGCGTTGCTCCACCAGATCGAATAGATAGTGCCTTAGAAGTCAACGCCAGAGGCATAAAATACAATATAAATACAACAGCGTTTCCATCGTATAAAACGAATAATTGCAACCAGTGTGAAAGTTATGGTCATTTCCACATTCCGAGCAACCTAGGCTTCACTCTAGGACGTTGCTCCACCAGATCGAATAGCTACGGCCTTAGGAGTCAACGCCAGAGGCATAAAGTACAATATAAATACCACAGTTTTTCCATCGTATAAAACGAATAATTGCAACCAGTATGAAACTTATGGTCATTTCTACTTTCCGAGCAACCTAGGCTTCACCCTAGGGCGTTGCTCCAACAGATTGAATAGTTAGGGCCTTAGAAGTCAATGCCCGAAGCATAAAATGCATTAAAAATACAACAGTTTTTCCATCACATAACAGGAATAATTGCAACCAGTTTGAAAGTGATGGTCATTTCTACGTTCCGGGAAACCTCGGCTTCACTCTAGGGCGTTGCTCCGCCAGATCGAATAGTTAGTGCATTAAAAGTCAACGCCAGAAGCATAAAATACAATATAAATAGAACAGTTTTTCCATCGTATAAAACGAATAATAGCAACCAGTGTGAAAGTTATGGTCATTTCTACGTTCCGGCAACCTAAGCTTCACCCCAGGGCGTTGTTCCACCAGATCGAATAGTTAGGGCCTAAGAAGTGAACGCCAGCAGCATAAAATACAATATAACTACAACAATTCTTCCAACATATAAAACGAATAATTGCAACCAGTATGAAAGTTATGGTCATTCCTACGTTCCAGGCAACTTAGGTTTCACTCTATGGCGTTCTTCCACCACATGGAATAGCTGCGGCCTCAGAAGTCAACGCCTGAATCATAAAATACAATAAAAGTACAACAGTCTTTCCATCCTATAACAGGAATAATTGCAACCCTTGTGCAAGTGATGGTCATTTGTACGTTCCAGGCAACCTAG
Organism: Calliopsis andreniformis; assembly: GCF_051401765.1. NCBI lineage: Eukaryota > Metazoa > Arthropoda > Insecta > Hymenoptera > Andrenidae > Calliopsis > Calliopsis andreniformis. The sequence continues at coordinate 28,809,701 of NW_027480423.1, forward strand.
GCTTCACTCTAGGGCGTTGTTCCACTAGATCGAATTGTTAGGGCCTAAGAAGTCAACGCGAGAAGCATAAGATACAATATAAATATAACAGTTTTTCCATCGTATAGAACGAATAATAGCAACCAGTGTGAAAGTTATGGTCATTCCTACGTTCCGCGCAACCTAGGCTTCACTCTAGGGCGTTGCTCCACCAGATCAAACAGTTAGGGCCTTAGAAGTCAACGCCCGAAGCATAAAATACAAAATAAATAGAACACTTTTTCCATTGTGTAAAACGAATAATTGCAACCAGTGTAAAAGTTATGGTCATTTCTGCGTTCCGGGCAACCTAGGCTTCACCCTAGGGCGTTGCTCCACCAGATCGAATAGTGAGTGCCTTAGAAGTCAACGCCAGAAGCATAAAATACAATAAAAATACAAAAGTTTTTCCATCGTATAAAACGAATAATTGCAACCAGTATGAAACTTATGGTCATTTCTACTTTGCGAGAAACCTAGGCTTCACCCTCGGGCGTTGCTAGAACAGATTGAATAGTTAGGGCCTTAGAAGTCAACGCACGATGCATAAAATACAAAATAAATAGAACTGTTTTTCCATCGTGTAAAACGAATAATTGCTACCGGTGTGAAAGTTATGGTCATTTCTACGTTCCGGTCAACCTAGGCTACACCCTAGGGCGTTGCTCCACCAGATCGAATAGTGAGTGCCTTAGAAGTCACTGCCAGAAGCATAAAATACAATAAAAATACAAAAGTTTTTCCATCGTATAAAACGAATAATTGCAACCAGTATGAAACTTATGGTCATTTCTACTTTCCGAGAAACCTAGGCTTCAACCCTAGGGCGTTGCTAGAACAGATTGAATAGTTAGGGCCTTAGCAGTCAACGCCCGAATCATAAAATACAATATAAATACAACAGTTTTTCCATCATATAACAGGAATAATTGCAACCAGTATGAAAGTTATGGTCATTTCTACGTTCCGGACAACCTAGGCTTCACTCTATGGCGTTCTTCCACTACATCGAATAGCAACGGCCTCAGAAGACAACGCCAGAAGCATAAAATGCAATAAAAATACAACAGTCTTTCCGTCCTATAACAGGAATAATTGCAACCCGTGTGAAAGTGATGGTCATTTGTACGTTCCAGGCAACCTAGGCTTCACTCTAGGGCGTTGTTCCACCAGATCGAATTGTTAGGGCCTAAGAACTCAACGCCAGAAGCATAAAATACAATATAAGTGCAACAGTTTTGCCATCGTATAAAATGAATAATTGCAAACATTGCGAAGGTAATGGTCATACCACGTTCCGGCCAACCTAGGCGTCACTCTAGTGCGTTGCTCCACCTCATCTAATAGCTACGGCCTTAGACGTCAACGCCAGAAGCATAAAACACAATAAAAATACAACAGTTTTTCCATCGTATAAAACGAATAATTGCCACCAGTATGAAACTTATGGTCATTTCTACTTTCCGAGCAACCTAGGCTTCAACCCTAGGGCGTTGCTCCAACAGATTGAATAGTTAGGGCCTTAGAAGTCAACGCCCGAAGCATAAAATACGATATAAATACAACAGCTTTTCCATCGTATAAAACGAATAATTGCAACCAGTGTGAAAGTAATGGTCATTTCTACGTTCCGAGCACCCTAGGGGTCACTCTAGGGCGTTGCTCCACCACATCTAATAGCTACGGCCTTAGGAGTCAACGCCAGAGGCATAAAGTACAATATAAATACAACAGTTTTTCCATCGTATAAAACGAATAATTGCAACCAGTATGAAACTTATGGTCATTTCTACTTTCCGAGCAACCTAGGCTTCACCCGAGGGCGTTGCTCCAACAGGTTGAATAGTTAGTGCATTAGAAGTCAACGCCAGAAGAATAAAATACAATATAAATACAACAGTTTTTCCGTCGTATAAAACGAATAATTGCAACCAGTATGAAAGTTAACGTCATTTCTTCTTTCCGGGCAACCTAGGCTTCACCCTTGGGCGTTGCTCCAACAGATTGGATAGCTAGAGCCATAGACGTCTACGCCGGAAGCATAAAATGCAGTAAAAATACAACAGTTTTTCCATCGTATAAAAGGATTAATTGCAACCAGTTTGAAAGTGATGGTCATTTCTACGTTCCGGGCAACCTAGGCTTCACTCTAGGGCGTTGCTCCACCAGATCGAATAGTTAGGGCCTTAGAAGTCAACGCCAGAATCATAAAATACAATAAAGATGCAACAGCTTTTCCACCGTATTAAGCGAATAATTTCAACCAGTGTGAATGTTATGGTCATTTCTACATTCCGAGCAACCTAGGCTTCACTCTAGGGCGTTGATCCAACAGATTGAATAGATAGGGCATTAGAAGTCAACACGCGAAGCATAAAATACAAAATAAATAGAACAGTTTTTCCATCGTATAAAACGTATAATTGCAAACATTGCGAAAGTAATGGTCATTCCACGTTCCGGGCAACCTAGGCGTCACTCTATTGCGTTGCTCCACCACATCTAATAGCTACGGCCTTAGACGTCAAAGACAGAAGCATAAAATACAATAAAGATGCAACATCTTTTCCATCGTATAAAACGAATAATTGCACCCAGTGTGAAAGTTATTGTCAGTTCTACGTTCCGGGCAACCTAGGCCTCACTCTAGGCCGTTTTTCCACCAGATCCAATTATGAGGGCCTAAGAAGTCAACGCCAGAAGCATAAGATACAATATAAATATAACAGTTTTTCCATCGTATAGAACGAATAATAGCAACCAGTGTGAAAGTTAACGTCATTTCTACTTTCCGGGCAACCTAGGCTTCACCCTAGGCCGTTGCTCCAACAGACGGAATAGTTAGGGCCTTAGAAGTCAACGCCCGAAGCATAAAATGCAATAAAAATAGAACAGTGTGTCCATCATATAACAGGAATAATTGCAACCAGTTTGAAAGTGATGGCCAATTCTACGTTCCGCGCAACCTAGGCTTCACTCCAGGGCGTTGCTCCACCAGATCGAATAGTTACGGCCTAAGAAGTCAACGCCAGAAGCATAAAATACGATATAAATGCAACAGCTTTTTCATCGTATAAAACGAATAATTGCAACCAGTATGAAACTTATGGTTATTTCTACTTTCCGAGCAACCTAGGCTTCACCCTAGGGCGTTGCTCCAACAGGTTCAATAGTTAGGGCCGTAGAAGTCAACGCCCGAACCATAAAATGCAAAAAAAATACAACAATGTTAGCATCATATAACAGGAATAATTGCAACCAGATTGAAAGTGATGGCCAATTCTACGTTCCGTGCAACCTAGGCTTCACTCTATTGCGTTGCTCCACCAGACCGAATAGTTAGGGCCTTAGAAGTCAACGCCAGAAGCATAAAATACAATATAAATACAACAGTTTTTCCATCGTATAAAACGAATAATTGCAACCAGTATGAGACTTATGGTCATTTCTACATTCCGAGCAACCTATGCTTCACCCTAGAGCGTTGCTCCAACAGATCGAATAGTTATGGCTTTAGAAGTCAACGGCCGAAGCATAAAATACAAAATAAATAGAACTGTTTTTCCATCGTATAAAACGAATAATTGCTACCGGTCTGAAAGTTATGGTCATTTCTACGTTCCGGGCAACCTAGGCTTCACCATAGTGCGTTGTTCCACCAGATGGAAGAGTTAGGGCATAAGAAGTCAACGCCAGAAGCATAAAATACGATTTAACTAATACAGTTTTTCCATCGTATGAAACGAGTAATTGCAAACATTGCGAAAGTAATGGTCATTTCTACGTTCCGGGCTACCTAGCCGTCACTCTAGTGCGTTGCTCCACCACATCTAATAGCTACGGCCTTAGACGTCAACGACAGAAACATTAAATACAATAAAGATGCAACAGCTTTTCCATCCTATAAAACGAATAATTGCAACCAGTGTGAAAGTTATTGTCATTTCTACTTTCCGGGAAACCTAGGCTTCACTCTAGGGCGTTGCTCCACCAGATCAAATATTTAGCGCCTAAGAAATCAACGCCAGAGGCATAAAATACAATATAACTACAACAGTTTTTACATCGTATAAAACGAATAATTGCTACCAGTATGGAAGTGATGGTCATTTCTACGTTCCGGGCAACCTAGGCTTCACCCCAGGTCGTTGTTCCACCAGATCGAATAGTTAGGCCCTAAGAAGTGAAGGCCAGCTGCATAAAGTACAATATAAATACAACAGTTCTTCCATCATATAAAACGAATAATTGCAACCAGTATGAAAGTTATGGACATTTCTACGTTCCGGGCAACCTAGGCTTCACTCTATGGCGTTCTTCCACCACATCGAATAGGTACGGCCTCAGAAGTCAACGCCAGAAGCATAAAATACAATAAAAATACAACAGCCTTTCCGTCCTATAACAGGAATAATTGCAACCCGTGTGAAAGTGATGGTCATTTGTACGTTCCAGGCAACCTAGTCTTCACTCTAGGGCGTTGTTCCACCAGATCGAATTGTTAGGGCCTAAGAAGTCAACGCCAGAAGCATAAGATACAATATAAATATAACAGTTTTTCCAACGTAGAGAACGGATAATAGCAACCAGTCTGAAAGTTATGGTCACTTCTACGTTCCTGGCAACCTAGGCTACACCCTAGGGCGTTGCTCCAACAGATTGAATAGTTAGGGCCTTAGAAGTCAATGCCCGAAGCATAAAATGCAATAAAAATACTACAGTTTTTCCATCATATAACAGGAATATTTGCAACCAGTTTGAAAGTGATGGTGATTGCTACGTTCCGGGCAACTTAGGCTTCACTCTAGGGCGTTGCTCCACCAGATCGAATAGTTAGCGCCCTAGAAGTCAACGCCAGAAGCATAAAATACAATATGAATACAACAGTTTTTCCATCGTATAAAACGAATAATTGCAACCAGTTTGAAAGTGATGGCCAATTCTACGTTCCACGCAACCTAGGCTTCACTCCAGGGCGTTGCTCCACCAGATCGAATACTTACGGCCTAAGAAGTCAACGCCAGAAGCATAAAATACGATTAAAATGCAACAGCTTTTTCATCGTATAAAACGAGTAATTGCAACCAGTGTGAAAGTAATGGTCATTTCTACGTTCCGAGCACCCTAGGCGTCACTCTAGGGCGTTGCTCCACCACATCTAATAGCTACGGCCTTAGAAGCGAACGCCAGAGGCATAAAATACAATATAAATGCAACAGTTCTTCCATCATATAAAACGAATAATTGCAACCAGTATGAAAGTTATGGTCATTTCTACGTTGCGGGCAACCTAGGCTTCACTCTATGGCGTTCTCCCACCACATCCAATAGCTGCGGCCTCAGAAGTCAACGCCTGAAGCATAAAATACAATAAAAATACAACAGTCTTTCCATCCTATAACAGGAATAATTGCAACGCGTGTGAAAGTGATGGTCATTTGTACGTTCCGGGCAACCTATGTTTCACTCTAGGGCGTTGCTCCACCAGATCGAATAGCTAGGGACTTGGAATTCAACGCCAGAAGAATAAAACACAATATAAGTACAACCGTTTTTCCATTGTATAAAATGAATAATTGCAAACATTGTGAAATTAATGGTCATTTCTACGTTCCGGGCAACCTAGGCTTCACTGTAGGGCGTTGCTCCACCACAGCTAATAGCTACGGCCTTAGAAGTCAACGCCAGAAGCATAAAATACAATATCAATACAACAGCTTTTCCGTCGTATAAAATGAATAATTGCAAACAGTGTGAAAGTAGTGGTCATTTCTACGTTCCGGGTAACCTAGGCTTCACTCTAGGGCGTTGTTGCACCATATCGAACAGTTAGTTCCTAAGAAGTCAACGCCCGAAGCATAAAATACAAAATAAATAGAACAGTTTTTCCATTGTATAAAACGAATAATTGCTACCAGTGTGAAAGTTATGTTCATTTCTACGTTTCTGACAACCTAGGCTTCACTGTAGGGTGTTGCTCCACCAAATCGAATAGGTAGGGCCATGGATGTCAACGCCCGAAGCATAAAATACAATAAATATACAAGAGTTTTTCCATCGTATAACAGGAATAATTGCAACCAGTGTGAATGTGATGGTCATTTCTACGTTCTGGGAAACCTAGGCTTCACTCTAGGGCGTTGTTCCACCAGATCAAATAGTTAGGGCCTAAGAAGTCAACGCCAGAAGCATAAAATACGATATAAATACAACAGCTTTTATATCGTATAAAACGAATAATTGCAACCAGTGTGGAAGTTATGGTCATATCTACTTTCCGAGCAACCTAGGCTTCACCCTAGGGAGTTGCACCACGAGATTGAATAGTTAGGGCCTTAAAAGTCAATGCCCGAAGCATAAAATGCAATAAAAATACAACAGTTTTTCCATCGTTATACAGGAATAACTGCAACCAGTGTGAATGTACTGGTCATTTCTACGTTCCGGATAACCTAGGCTTCACTCTAGGGCGTTGTTCCACCAGATCGAACAGTTAGGGCCTAGGAAGTCAACGCCAGAAGTATAAAATACAATGTAAATATAACAGTTTTTCAATCGTATAAATCGAATGATAGCAACCAGTGTGAAAGTTATGGTCATTTCTACGTTCCGGGCAACCTAGGCTTCACTCTAGGGCGTTGCTCCACCAGACCGAATAGTTAGGGCCTTAGAAGTCAACGCCCGAAGCATAAAATGCAAAATAAATAAAACAGTTTTTCCATCGTATAAAACGAGTAATTGCTACCAGTGTGAAAGTTATGGTCATTTCTACGTTCGGCGCAACCTGGGCTTTACCCTAGGGCGTTGTTCCACGAGATGGAATAGCTAGGGACTTAGAATTCAACGCCATAAGGATAAAATACGATATAAATACAACAGCTTTTACATCGTATAAAACGAATAATTGCAACCAGTGTGGAAGTTATGGTCATTTCTACGTTCCGGGCAACCTAGGCTTCACTCTAGTGCGTTGCTCGACCAGATCGAATAGCTAGGGCCTTAGAAGTCAACGCCCGAAGCATACAATGCAATAAAAATACAACAGTTTTTCCATCATATAACAGGAATAATTGCAACCAGTTTGAAAGTTATGGTCATTTCTACGTTCCGGGCAACCTAGGCTTCACTCTAGGGCGTTGCTCGACCAGATCGAATAGCTAGGGCCTTAGAAGTCAACGCCAGAAGCATACAATGCAATAAAAATACAACAGTTTTTCCATCATATAACAGGAATAATTGCAACCAGTTTGAAAGTGATGGTCATTTCTACGTTCCGGGCAACCTAGGCTTCACTCTAGTGCGTTGCTCCGCCAGATCGAACAGTTAGGGCCTTAGAAGTCAACGCCCGAAGCATAAAATACAAAATAAATAGTACAGTTTTTCAACCGTATAAAACGAATAATTTCTACCAGTGTGGAAGTTATGGGCATTTCTACTTTCCGGGCAACCTAGGCTTCACCCTAGGGAGTTGTTCCACCAGATGGAATAGTTAGGGCCCAAGAAGTCAACGCCAGAAGCATAAAACACGATATAAATACAACAGTTTTTCCATCGTATAAAACGAATAATCGCAAGCAGTATGAAAGTTATGGTCACATCTACTTTCCGAGCAACCTAGGCTTCACCCTAGGGAGTTGCACCACCAGATTGAATAGTTAGGGCCTTAAAAGTCAATGCCCGAAGCATAAAATGCAATAAAAATACAACAGTTTTTTCCATCATATAACAGGAATAATTGCAACCAGTTTGAAAGTGATGGTCATTTCTACGTTCCGGGCAACCTAGGCTTCACACTAGGGCGTTGCTCCACCAGATCGAGCAGTTAGGACCTTAGAAGTCAATGCCCGAACCACAAAATGCAATAAAAATACAACAGTTTTTCCATCATATAACAGGAATAATTGCAACCAGTTTGAAAGTTAAGGTCATTTCTACGTTCCGGGCAACCTAGGCTTCACTCTAGGGCGTTGCTCGACCAGATCGAATAGCTAGGGCCTTAGAAGTCAACGCCAGAAGCATACAATGCAATAAAAATACAACAGTTTTTCCATCATATAACAGGAATAATTGCAACCAGTTTGAAAGTGATGGTCATTTCTACGTTCCGGGCAACCTAGGCTTCACTCTAGTGCGTTGCTCCGCCAGATCGAACAGTTAGGGCCTTAGAAGTCAACGCCCGAAGCATAAAATACAAAATAAATAGTACAGTTTTTCAACCGTATAAAACGAATAATTTCTACCAGTGTGGAAGTTATGGGCATTTCTACTTTCCGGGCAACCTAGGCTTCACCCTAGGGAGTTGTTCCACCAGATGGAATAGTTAGGGCCCAAGAAGTCAACGCCAGAAGCATAAAACACGATATAAATACAACAGTTTTTCCATCGTATAAAACGAATAATCGCAAGCAGTATGAAAGTTATGGTCACATCTACTTTCCGAGCAACCTAGGCTTCACCCTAGGGAGTTGCACCACCAGATTGAATAGTTAGGGCCTTAAAAGTCAATGCCCGAAGCATAAAATGCAATAAAAATACAACAGTTTTTTCCATCATATAACAGGAATAATTGCAACCAGTTTGAAAGTGATGGTCATTTCTACGTTCCGGGCAACCTAGGCTTCACACTAGGGCGTTGCTCCACCAGATCGAGCAGTTAGGACCTTAGAAGTCAATGCCCGAACCACAAAATGCAATAAAAATACAACAGTTTTTCCATCATATAACAGGAATAATTGCAACCAGTTTGAAAGTTAAGGTCATTTCTACGTTCCGGGCAACCTAGGCTTCACTCTAGGGCGTTGCTCGACCAGATCGAATAGCTAGGGCCTTAGAAGTCAACGCCAGAAGCATACAATGCAATAAAAATACAACAGTTTTTCCATCATATAACAGGAATAATTGCAACCAGTTTGAAAGTGATGGTCATTTCTACGTTCCGGGCAACCTAGGCTTCACTCTAGTGCGTTGCTCCGCCAGATCGAACAGTTAGGGCCTTAGAAGTCAACGCCCGAAGCATAAAATACAAAATAAATAGTACAGTTTTTCAACCGTATAAAACGAATAATTTCTACCAGTGTGGAAGTTATGGGCATTTCTACTTTCCGGGCAACCTAGGCTTCACCCTAGGGAGTTGTTCCACCAGATGGAATAGTTAGGGCCCAAGAAGTCAACGCCAGAAGCATAAAACACGATATAAATACAACAGTTTTTCCATCGTATAAAACGAATAATCGCAAGCAGTATGAAAGTTATGGTCACATCTACTTTCCGAGCAACCTAGGCTTCACCCTAGGGAGTTGCACCACCAGATTGAATAGTTAGGGCCTTAAAAGTCAATGCCCGAAGCATAAAATGCAATAAAAATACAACAGTTTTTCCATCGTATAACAGGAATAATTGCAACCAGTGTGAAAGTAATGGTCATTCCTACGTTCCGGGCAACCTAGGTTTCACTCCAGAGCGTTGCTCCACCTGATCTAATAGTTAGGTCATAAGAAGTCAACGCCAGAAGCATAAAATACGATATAAATACAACAGCTTTTCAATCGTATAAAACGAATAATTGCAACCAGTGTGAAAGTTATGGACATTTCTACATTCCGGCCAACCTAGGCTTCACTCTAGGGCGTTGCTCCACCAGACGGAATAGTTACGGCCTTAGAAGTCAGCGCCAGAAGCATAAAATACAATAAAGATGCAACAGTTTTTCCATCGTTTAACAGGAATAACTGCAACCAGTGTGAATGTACTGGTCATTTCTACGTTCCGGATAACCTAGGTTTCACTCTAGGGCGTTGCTCTACCAGATCGAATAGCTAGGGACTTAGAATTCAACGCCAGAGGGATAAAATACAATATAAGTACAACAGTTATTCCATCGTATAAAATGAATAGTTGCAAGCATTGTAAAAGAAATGGTCATTTCTACGTTCCGGGCAACCTAGGCGTCACTCTAGGGCGTTGCTCCACCAGATCTAATAGCTACGGCCTTAGAAGTCAACGCCAGAGGCATAAAATACAATATAAATACAACAGCTTTTCCATCGTACAAAATGAATAATAGCAAACAGTGTGAAAGCAATTGTCATTTCTACGCTGCGGGCAACCTAGGCTTCACTCTAGGTCGTTGCTCCACCAGATCAAATAGCTAGCGACTTAGAATTAAACGCCAGAAGCATAGAATACAATAAAAATGCAACAGTTTTTCCATCGTATAACAGGAATAATTGCAACCAGTGTGAATGTGATGGTCATTTCTACGTTCCGGGCAACCTAGGTTTCACTCTAGGGCGTTGCTCCACCAGGTCGAGTAGTTAGGGCCTAAGAAGTCAACGCCAGAAGCATAAAATACGATATAAATACAACAGCTTTTACATCGTATAAAACGAATAATTGCAACCAGTGTGGAAGTTATGGTCATTTCTACGTTCCGGGCAACCTAGGCTTCACTCTAGGGCGTTGCTCGACCAGATCGAATAGCTAGCGCCTTAGAAGTCAACGCTAGAAGCATAAAATACAATAAAAATGCAACAGTTTTTCCAAAAGTATAGCATGAATAATTGCAACCGGTGTGAATGTCATGGTCATTTCTGCGTTCCGGGCAACCTAGGCTTGACTATAGGGTGTTGCTCCACCAGATCGAATAGGTAGGGCCATAGAAGTCAACGCCCGAAGCATAAAATACAAAATAAATAGAACAGTTTTTCCATTGTATAAAACGAATAATTGCTAGCAGTGTGAAAGTTATGTTCATTTCTACGTTCCGGGCAACCTAGGCTTGACTGTAGGGCGTTATTCCACCACATCGAACAGCTACGGCCTCAGAAGTCAACGCCTGAAGCATAAAATACAATAAAAATACAACAGTCTTTCCATCCTATAACAGGAATAATTGCAACCCGTGTGAAAGTGATGGTCATTTGTACGTTCCAGGCAACCTAGGCTTCACCCTAGGGCGTTGCTCCACCAGATCGAATAGTTAGTGCCTTAGAAGTCAACACCAGAAGAATAAAAAACAATATAAATACAACATTTTTTCCATCGTATAAAAGGATTAATTGCAATCAGTTTGAAAGTGATGGTCATTTCTACGTTCCGGGCAACCTAGGCTTCACCCTAGGGCGCTGCTCCACCAGATCGAATAGTTAGTGCCCTAGAAGTCAGCGCCAGAAGCATAAAATACAATATAAATACAACAGGTTTTCCATCGTATAAAATGAATAATTGCAAACAGTGTGAAAGTGCTGGTCATTTCTACGTTCCGGGTAACCTAGGCTTCACTCTAGGGCGTTGTTGCACCAGATCGAACAGTTAGGGCCTAAGAAGGCAACGCCAGAAGCGTAAAATACAATATAAATATAACAGTTTTACCATCGTATAAAACGAATAATATCAACCAGTGTGAAAGTTATGGTCATTTCTACGTTCCGGGCAACCTAGGCTTCACCCCAGGGCGTTGTTCCACCAGATCGACTGGTTAGGGCCTAAGAAGTGAACGCCAGCAGCATAAAATACAATAAAAATACAACAGTTTTTCCATTGTATAAAACGAATAATTGCTACCAGCGTAAAAGTTATGGTCAGTTCTACGTTCCGGACAACCTAGGCCTCACTCTAGGTCGTTGTTCCACCAGGTCGAATTGTTAGGGCCTAAGAAGTCAACGCCAGAAGCATAAGATACAATATAAATATAACAGTTTTTCCGTCGTGTAAATCGAATAATTGCTACCGGTGTGAAAGATAACGTCATTTCTACTTTCCGGGCAACCTAGTCTTCACCCTAGGGCGTTGATCCAACAGATTGAATAGTTAGGGCCTTAGAAGTCAACGCCCGATGCATAAAATACAAAATAAATAGAACAGTTTTTCCATCGTGTAAAACGAACAATTGCTACCAGTGTGAAAGTTATGGTCATTTCTACGTTCCGCGCAAGCTAGGCTTCACTCTAGGGCGTTGCTCCACCAGATCGAATAGTTAGTGCCTTAGAACTCAAGGCCCGTGGCTTAAAATACAAAATAAATAAAACAGTTTTTCCATCGTATAAAACGAATAATTGCTACCAGTGTGAAATTAATGGTCATTTCTACGTTCCGGGCAACCTATGCGACACTCTAGGGCGTTGCTCCACCACATCTAATAGCTACGGCCTTAGAAGTCAACGCCAGAAGCATAAAATACAATATAAATACAACAGTCTTTCCATCGTATAAAACGGATAATTGCAACCAGTATGCAACTTATGGTCATTTCTACATTCCGAGCAACCTAGGCTTCACTCTAGGGCGTTGCTCCACCAGATCGGATAGTTACGGCCTAAGAAGTCAACGCCAGAAGCATAAAATACGATAAAGATGCAACAGTTTTTCCATCGTATAAATCGAATAATTGCAAACAGTGTGAAAGTAATGGTCATTTCAACGTTCCGGGCAACCTAGGCTTCACTCTACGGCGTTGTTCCACCAGATCGAATAGCTGGGGCCTAAGAAGTCAACGCCAGAAGGATAAAATACGATATAAATACAACAGCTTTTCCATCGTATAAAAGGAATAATTGCAAACTGTGTGAAAGTAATGGTCATTTCTACGTTCCGGGCAACCTAGGCTCCACCCTACGGCGTTGTTCCACCAGATCTAATAGTTAGGGCCTAAGAAGTCAACACCAGAAGAATAAAATACAAAATAAATACAACAGCCTTTACACCGTATAAAACGAATAATTGCAACCTGTGTGAAGGTTATGGTCATATCTACGTTCCGGGCAACCTAGGCTTCACTCTAGGGCGTTGCTCCACCAGATCGAAATGTTAGGGCCTAAGAAGTCAACGCCCGAATCGTAAAATACGATATAAATACAACAGCATTTCCATCGCATTAAATGAATAATTGCAAACAGCGTGAAAGTAGTGGTCATTTCTACGTTCCTGGCAACCTGGGCTTCACTCTAGGGCGGTGCTCCACCAGATCAAATAGTTAGGGCCTAAGAAGTCAACGCCAGAAGCATAAATTACAATATAAGTACAACAGCTTTTCCATCGTATAAAACGAATAATAGCAACCAGTGTGAAAGTTATGGTCATTTCTGCGTTCCGGGCAACCTAGGCTTCACTCTAGGGCGTTGCTCCACCAGATCGAATAGTTAGGGCCTTAGATGTCAACGCCCGAAGCATAAAATGCAAAATAAGTAGAGCAGTTTTTCCATTGTATAAAACGAATAACTGTAACCAGTGTGAATGTAATGGTCATTTCTACGTTCCGTGCCACCTAGGTTTCACTCTAGGGCGTTGCTCCATCAGGTCGAGTAGTTAGGGCCTAAGAAGTCAACGCCAGAAGCATAAAATACGATATATATACAACAGCTTCTACATCGTATAAAACGAATAATTGCAACCAGTGTGGAAGTTATGGTCATTTCTACGTTCCGGGCAACCTAGGCTTCACTCTACGGCGTTGTTCCACCAGATCGAATAGTTAGGGCCTAAGAAGTCAACACCAGAAGAATAAAATACTATAAAAATACAACAGTCTTTCCATCCTATAACAGGAATAATTGCAACCCGTGTGAAAGTGATGGTCATTTCTACGTTCCAGGCAACCTAGGCTTGATTCTAGGGCGTTGTTCCACAAGATCGAATAGTTAGGGCCTAAGCAGTCAACGCCAGAAGCATAAAATACAATATAAATAGAACTGTTTTTCCATTGTATAAAACGAATAATTGCTACCAGTGTAAAAGCTATGGTCATTTCTACGTTCCGCGCAACCTGGGCTTTACTGTAGGGCGTTGTTCCACCAGATGGAATAGTCAGGGCCTAAGAAGTCAACGCCAGAAGCATAAAATACGATATAAATACAACAGCTATTCCATCGTATAAAACAAATAATTGCAACCAGTGTGAAGGTTATGGTCATTTCTACGTTCCGGACAACCTAGGCCTCACCCTAGGCCGATGTTCCACCAGATCGAATAGTTAGGGCCTAAGATTTGAACGCCAGAAGCATAAAATGCAATACAAATACTACAGTTTTTCCATCGTATAGCAGGAACAATTTGCAACCAGTGTGATAGTAGTGGTCATTTCTACGTTCCGGGCAACCCAGGTTTCACTCCAGGGCGTTGCTCCACCAGATCGAATAGTTACGGCCCAAGAAGTCAACGCCAGAAGCATAAAATACAAAATAAATACAACAGCCTTTACACCGTATAAAACGAATAATTGCAACCTGTGTGAAGGTTATGGTCATATCTACGTTCCGGGCAACCTAGGCTTCACTGTCGGGCGTTGCTCCACCAGACCGAATAGTTACGGCCTAAGAAGTCAACGCCAGAAGCATAAAAAACGATATAAATACAACAGCCTTTCCATCGTATAAAACGAATAATAGCAACCAGTGTGAAAGTGATGGCCATTTCTACGTTCCGAGCACCCTAGGCGTCACTCTAGGGCGTTGCTCCACCACATCTAATAGCTACGGCCTTAGAAGTCAACGCCAGAGGCATAAAATACAATATAAATACAACAGCGTTTCCATCGTATAAAACGAATAATTGCAAGCAGTGTGAAAGTTATGGTCATTTCTACATTCCGAGCAACCTAGCCTTCACTCTAGGGCGTTGCTCCACCAGATCGAATAGTTAGGTCCTTAGAAGTAAACGCCAGAAGCATAAAATACGATATAAATACAACAGCTTTTCCATCGTATAAAAGGATTAATTGCAACCAGTTAGAAGGTGATGGTCATTTCTCCTTTCCGGGCAACCTGGGCTTCATTCTAGGGCGTTGCTCCACTAGGTCGAACAGCTAGGGCCTTAGAAGTGAACGCCAGAAGCATAAGATACAATATAAATACAACAGTTTTTTCATCGTATAAAACGAATAATTGCAACCAGTATGAAACTTATGGTTATTTCTACTCTCCGAGCAACCTAGGTATCACCCTAGGGCGTTGCCCCAACAGATTGAATAGTTGGGGCCTTAGAAGTCAACGCCCGAAGCATAAAATGCAATAAAAATACAACAGTGTTTCCATCATATAACCGGAATAATTGCAACCAGTTTGAAAGTGATGGCCAATTCTACGTTCCGGGCAACCTAGGCTTCACTATAGGGCGTTGCTCCACCAGATCGACTAGTTAGTGCCTTAGAAGTCAGCGCCAGAAGCATAAAATACTATATAAATTCATCAGCTTTTACATCGTATAAAATGAATAATTGCAGCCAGTATGAAACTTATGGTCATTTCTACTTTCCGAGCAACCTAGGCTTCACCCTAGGGCGTTGCTCCAACGGATTGAATAGTTAGGGCCTTAGAAGTCAACGCCCGAACCATAAAATGCAAAAAAAATACAGCAGTGTTTCCATCATATAACAGGTATAATTGCAACCAGTTTGAAATTGATGGCCAATTCTACGTTCCGGGCAACCTAGGCTTCACTCTAGGGCGTTGCTCCACCAGATCGAATAGTTAGCGCCTTAGAAGTCAACGCCAGAAGCATAAAATACAATATAAATACAGCAGTTTTTCCATCGTATAATACGAGTAATTGCAACCAGTATGAAACTTATGGATATTTCTACTTTCCGAGCAACCTAGGCTTCACCCTAGGGCGTTGCTCCAACAGATTGAATAGATAGGGCCTTAGAAGTCAACGCCCGAACCATAAAATGCAAGAAAAATACAACAGTGTTTCCATCATATATCAGGAATAATTGCAACCAGTTTGAAAGTAATGGCCAATTCTACGTTCCGGGCAACCTAGGCTTCACCCTAGGCCGTTGCTCGAACAGATTGTATAGTTAGGGCCTTAGAAGTCAACGCCCGAACCATAAAATGCAAAAAAAATACAACAGTGTTTACATCATATATCAGGAATAATTGCAACCAGTTTGAAAGTGATGGCCAATTCTACGTTCCGGGCAACCTAGCTTTCACTCCAGGGCGTTGCTCCACCAGACCGAATAGTTACGGCCTAAGAAGTCAACGCCAGAAGCATAAAATACGATATAAATACAACAGTTTTTCCATCGTATAAAACGAATAATTGCAACCAGTATGAAACTTATGGATATTTCTACTTTTCGAGCAACCTAGGCTTCACCCTAGGGCGTTGCTCCAACAGATTGAATAGTTAGTGCCTTAGAAGTCAACGCCAGAAGCATAAAATACAATATAAATACAACAGTTTTTCCATCGTATAAAACGAATAATTGCAACCAGTATGAAACTTATGGATATTTCTGCTTTCCGAGCAACCTAGCCTTCATCCTAGGGCGTTGCACCAACAGATTGTATAGTTAGGGCCTTAGAAGTCAACGCCCGTACCGTAAAATTCAAAAAAAATACAACAGTGTTTACATCATATATCAGGTATAATTGCAACCAGTTTGAAAGTGATGGCCAATTCTACGTTCCGGGCAACCTAGGTTTCACTCCAGGGCGTTGCTCCACCAGACCGAATAGTTACGGCCTAAGAAGTCAACGCCAGAAGCATAAAATACGATATAAATACAACAGCTTTTCCACCGTATAAAACGAATAATTACAACCAGTATGAAACTTATGGTCATTTCTACTTTCCGAGCAAGCTAGGCTTCACCCTACGGCGTTGCTCCAGCAGATTGAATAGTTAGGGCCTTAGAAGTCAACGCCCGAAGCATAAAATGCAATAAAAATACAACAGTGTATCCATCATATAACAGGAATAATTGCAACCAGTTTGAAAGTGATGGCCAATTCTACGTTCCGGGCAACCTAGGCTTCACTCTAGGGCGTTGCTCCGCCAGATCGAACAGTTAGTGCCTTAGAAGTCAACGCCAGAAGCATAGAATACAATATAAATACAACAGTTCTTCCATCGTATAAAACGAATAATTGCAACCAGTATGAAACTTATGGTCATTTCTACTTTCCGAGCAACCTAGGCTTCGCCCTAGGGCGTTGCTCCAACAGATTGAATAGTTAGGGCCTTAGAAGTCATCGCCCGAACCATAAATTGCAAAAAAAATACATCAGTGTTTCCATCATATATCAGGAACAATTGCAACCAGTTTGAAAGTGATGGCCAATTCTACGTTCCAGGCAACCTAGGCTTCACTCTAGGGCGTTGCTCCACCAGATCGAGTAGTTAGTGCCTTAGAAGTCAACGCCAGAAGCAAAAAATACAATATAAATACAACAGTTTTTCCATCGTATAAAACGAATAATTGCACCCAGTATGAAACTTATGGTCATTTCTACTTTCCGAGCAACCTAGGCTTCACCCTAGGGCGTTGCTCCAACAGATTGAATAGTTAGGACCTTAGAAGTCAACGCCCGAAGCATAAAATGCAATAAAATTGCAACAGTGTATCCATCATGTAACAGGAATAATTGCAACCAGTTTGAAAGTGATGGCCAATTCTACGTTCCGGGTAACCTAGGCTTCACTCTAGGGCGTTGCTCCACCAGATCGAATAGTTAGTGCCTTAGAAGTCAACGCCAGAAGCATGACATACAATATAAATACAACAGCTTTTCCATAGCATAAAACGAATAATTGCAACCAGTATGAAACTTATGGTCATTCCTACTTTCCGAGCAACCCAGGCTTCACCCTAGGGCGTTGCTCCAACAGATTGAATAGTTAGGGCCTTAGAAGTCAACGCCCGAAGCATAAAATGCAATAAAAATACAACAGTGTATCCATCATATAACAGGAATAATTGCAACCAGTTTGAAAGTGATGGCCAATTCTACGTTCCGGGCAACCTAGGCTTCACTCTAGGGCGTTGCTCCGCCAGATCGAACAGTTAGTGCCTTAGAAGTCAACGCCAGAAGCATAGAATACAATATAAATATAACAGTTCTTCCATCGTATAAAACGAATAATTGCAACCAGTATGAAACTTATGGTCATTTCTACTTTCCGAGCAACCTAGGCTTCGCCCTAGGGCGTTGCTCCAACAGATTGAATAGTTAGGGCCTTAGAAGTCATCGCCCGAACCATAAATTGCAAAAAAAATACATCAGTGTTTCCATCGTATATCAGGAACAATTGCAACCAGTTTGAAAGTGATGGCCAATTCTACGTTCCAGGCAACCTAGGCTTCACTCTAGGGCGTTGCTCCACCAGATCGAGTAGTTAGTGCCTTAGAAGTCAACGCCAGAAGCAAAAAATACAATATAAATACAACAGTTTTTCCATCGTATAAAACGAATAATTGCACCCAGTATGAAACTTATGGTCATTTCTACTTTCCGAGCAACCTAGGCTTCACCCTAGGGCGTTGCTCCAACAGATTGAATAGTTAGGACCTTAGAAGTCAACGCCCGAACCATAAAATGCAAAAAAAATACAACAGTGTTTCCGTCATATATCATTAATAATTGCAACCAGTTTGAAAGTGATGGCCAATTCTACGTTCCGGGCAACCTAGGTTTCACTCCAGGGCGTTGCTCCACCAGACCGAATAGTTACGGCCTAAGAAGTCAACGCCAGAACCATAAAATACGATATAAATACAACAGCTTTTCCATCGTATAAAACGAATAATTGCAACCAGTATGAAACTTATGGTCATTTCTACTTTCCGAGCAAGCTAGGCTTCACCCTAGGGCGTTGCTCCAGCAGATTGAATTGTTAGGGCCTTAGAAGTCAACGCCCGAAGCATAAAATGCAATAAAAATACAACAGTATATCCATCATATAACAGTAATAATTGCAACCAGTTTGAAAGTGATGGCCAATTCTACGTTCCGGGCAACCTAGGCTTCACTCTAGGGCGTTGCTCCACCAGATCGAATAGTTAGTGCCTTAGAAGTCAACGCCAGAAGCATACAATACAATATAAATACAACAGTTCTTCCATCGTATAAAACGAATAATTGCAACCAGTATGAAACTTATGGACATTTCTACTTTCCGAGCAACCTAGGCTTCGCCCTAGGGCGTTGCTCCAACAGATTGAATAGTTAGGGCCTTAGAAGTCTTCGCCCGAACCATAAATTGCAAAAAAAATACAACAGTGTTTCCATCATATATCAGGAACAATTGCAACCAGTTTGAAAGTGATGGCCAATTCTACGTTCCAGGCAACCTAGGCTTCACTCTAGGGCGTTGCTCCACCAGATCGAGTAGTTAGTGCCTTAGAA
The DNA here is from genome assembly GCF_051401765.1 of Calliopsis andreniformis. Lineage (NCBI taxonomy): Eukaryota > Metazoa > Arthropoda > Insecta > Hymenoptera > Andrenidae > Calliopsis > Calliopsis andreniformis. The sequence goes on from NW_027480423.1 coordinate 28,828,846, forward strand.
GTCAACGCCAGAAGCATAAAATACAATATAAATAGAACAGTTTTTCCATCGTATAAAACGAATAATTGCAACCAGTATGAAACTTATGGTCATTTCTACTTTCCGAGCAACCTAGGCTTCACTCTAGGGCGTTGCTCCAACAGATTGAATAGTTAGGGCCTTAGAAGTGAACGCCCGAACCATAAAATGCAAAAAAAATACAACAGTGTTTCCATCATATAACAGGAATAATTGCAACCTGTTTGAAAGTGATGGACAATTCTACGTTCCGGGCAACCTAGGCATCACTCTATTGCGTTGCTGCACCAGATCGAATAGTTAGTGCCTTAGAAGTCAACGCCAGAAGCATAAAATACAATATAAATACAACAGTTTTTCCATTGTATAAAACGAATAATTGGAACCAGTATGAAACTTATGGTCATTTCTACTTTCCGAGCAACCTAGGCTTCACCCTAGGGCGTTGCTCCAACAGATTGAATAGCTAGCGCCTTAGAAGTCAACGCCCGAACCATAAAATGCAAAAAAAATACAACTGTGTTTCCATCATATATCAGGAATAATTGCAACCAGTTTGAAAGTGGTGCCCAATTCTACGTTCCGGGCTACCTAGGTTTCACTCCAGGGCGTTGCTCCACCAGATCGAATAGTTACGGCCTAAGAAGTCAACGCCAGAAGCATAAAATACGATATAAATACAACAGCTTTTCCATCGTATAAAACGAATAATTGCAAGCAGTATGAAACCTATGGTCATTTCTACTTTCCGAGCAACCTAGGCTTCACCCTAGGGCGCTGCTCCAGCAGATTGAATAGTTAGGGCGATAGAAGTCAACGCCCGAACAAAAAAATGCAAAAAAAATACAACAGTGTTTCCATCATGTATCAGGAATAATTGCAACCAGTTTGAAAGTGGTGGCCAATTCTACGTTCCAGGCAACCTAGGCTTCACTATAGGGCGTTGTTCCACCAGATCGAATAGTTAGGGCCTAAGAAGTCAACGCCAGAAGCATAAAATGCAATATAAATACAACAGTTTTTCCATCTTTTAAAACAAATAATTGCAAACAGTGTGAAAGTTATGGTCATTTCTACTTTCCGGGCAACCCAGGCTTCACCCTAGGGCGTTGCTCCAACAGATTGAATAGTTAGGGCCTTAGAAGTCAACGCCCGAACCATAAAACGCAAAAAAAATACAACAGTGTTTCCATCATATAACAGGAATAATTGCAACCAGTTTGAAAGTGATGGCTAATTCTATGTTCCGGGCAACCAAGGCTTCACTCTAGGGCGTGGCTCCACCAATTCGAATAGTTAGTGCCTTAGACGTCAACGCCAGAAGCATAAAATACAATATAAATACAACAGTTTTTCCATCGTATAAAACGAATAATTGCAACCAGTATGAAACTTATGGACATTTCTACTTTCCGAGCATCCTAGGCTTCACCCTAGGGCGTTGCTCCAACAGATTGAATAGTTAGGGCCTTAGAAGTCAACGCCCGAAGCATAAAATGCAATAAAAATACAACAGTGTATCCATCATATAACAGGAATAATTGCAACCAGTTTGAAAGTGATGGCCAATTCTACGTTCCGGGCAACCTAGGCTTCACTCTAGGGCGTTGCTCCGCCAGATCGAACAGTTAGTGCCTTAGAAGTCAACGCCAGAAGCATAGAATACAATATAAATATAACAGTTCTTCCATCGTATAAAACGAATAATTGCAACCAGTATGAAACTTATGGTCATTTCTACTTTCCGAGCAACCTAGGCTTCGCCCTAGGGCGTTGCTCCAACAGATTGAATAGTTAGGGCCTTAGAAGTCATCGCCCGAACCATAAATTGCAAAAAAAATACATCAGTGTTTCCATCGTATATCAGGAACAATTGCAACCAGTTTGAAAGTGATGGCCAATTCTACGTTCCAGGCAACCTAGGCTTCACTCTAGGGCGTTGCTCCACCAGATCGAGTAGTTAGTGCCTTAGAAGTCAACGCCAGAAGCAAAAAATACAATATAAATACAACAGTTTTTCCATCGTATAAAACGAATAATTGCACCCAGTATGAAACTTATGGTCATTTCTACTTTCCGAGCAACCTAGGCTTCACCCTAGGGCGTTGCTCCAACAGATTGAATAGTTAGGACCTTAGAAGTCAACGCCCGAACCATAAAATGCAAAAAAAATACAACAGTGTTTCCATCATATATCATTAATAATTGCAACCAGTTTGAAAGTGATGGCCAATTCTACGTTCCCGGCAACCTAGGTTTCACTCCAGGGCGTTGCTCCACCAGACCGAATAGTTACGGCCTAAGAAGTCAACGCCAGAACCATAAAATACGATATAAATACAACAGCTTTTCCATCGTATAAAACGAATAATTGCAACCAGTATGAAACTTATGGTCATTTCTACTTTCCGAGCAAGCTAGGCTTCATCCTAGGGCGTTGCTCCAGCAGATTGAATTGTTAGGGCCTTAGAAGTCAACGCCCGAAGCATAAAATGCAATAAAAATACAACAGTATATCCATCATATAACAGTAATAATTGCAACCAGTTTGAAAGTGATGGCCAATTCTACGTTCCGGGCAACCTAGGCTTCACTCTAGGGCGTTGCTCCACCAGATCGAATAGTTAGTGCCTTAGAAGTCAACGCCAGAAGCATACAATACAATATAAATACAACAGTTCTTCCATCGTATAAAACGAATAATTGCAACCAGTATGAAACTTATGGACATTTCTACTTTCCGAGCAACCTAGGCTTCGCCCTAGGGCGTTGCTCCAACAGATTGAATAGTTAGGGCCTTAGAAGTCATCGCCCGAACCATAAATTGCAAAAAAAATACATCAGTGTTTCCATCGTATATCAGGAACAATTGCAACCAGTTTGAAAGTGATGGCCAATTCTACGTTCCAGGCAACCTAGGCTTCACTCTAGGGCGTTGCTCCACCAGATCGAGTAGTTAGTGCCTTAGAAGTCAACGCCAGAAGCAAAAAATACAATATAAATACAACAGTTTTTCCATCGTATAAAACGAATAATTGCACCCAGTATGAAACTTATGGTCATTTCTACTTTCCGAGCAACCTAGGCTTCACCCTAGGGCGTTGCTCCAACAGATTGAATAGTTAGGACCTTAGAAGTCAACGCCCGAACCATAAAATGCAAAAAAAATACAACAGTGTTTCCATCATATATCATTAATAATTGCAACCAGTTTGAAAGTGATGGCCAATTCTACGTTCCCGGCAACCTAGGTTTCACTCCAGGGCGTTGCTCCACCAGACCGAATAGTTACGGCCTAAGAAGTCAACGCCAGAACCATAAAATACGATATAAATACAACAGCTTTTCCATCGTATAAAACGAATAATTGCAACCAGTATGAAACTTATGGTCATTTCTACTTTCCGAGCAAGCTAGGCTTCATCCTAGGGCGTTGCTCCAGCAGATTGAATTGTTAGGGCCTTAGAAGTCAACGCCCGAAGCATAAAATGCAATAAAAATACAACAGTATATCCATCATATAACAGTAATAATTGCAACCAGTTTGAAAGTGATGGCCAATTCTACGTTCCGGGCAACCTAGGCTTCACTCTAGGGCGTTGCTCCACCAGATCGAATAGTTAGTGCCTTAGAAGTCAACGCCAGAAGCATACAATACAATATAAATACAACAGTTCTTCCATCGTATAAAACGAATAATTGCAACCAGTATGAAACTTATGGACATTTCTACTTTCCGAGCAACCTAGGCTTCGCCCTAGGGCGTTGCTCCAACAGATTGAATAGTTAGGGCCTTAGAAGTCTTCGCCCGAACCATAAATTGCAAAAAAAATACAACAGTGTTTCCATCATATATGAGGAACAATTGCAACCAGTTTGAAAGTGATGGCCAATTCTACGTTCCAGGCAACCTAGGCTTCACTCTAGGGCGTTGCTCCACCAGATCGAGTAGTTAGTGCCTTAGAAGTCAACGCCAGAAGCATAAAATACAATATAAATAGAACAGTTTTTCCATCGTATAAAACGAATAATTGCAACCAGTATGAAACTTATGGTCATTTCTACTTTCCGAGCAACCTAGGCTTCACTCTAGGGCGTTGCTCCAACAGATTGAATAGTTGGGGCCTTAGAAGTGAACGCCCGAACCATAAAATGCAAAAAAAATACAACAGTGTTTCCATCATATAACAGGAATAATTGCAACCTGTTTGAAAGTGATGGACAATTCTACGTTCCGGGCAACCTAGGCATCACTCTATTGCGTTGCTGCACCAGATCGAATAGTTAGTGCCTTAGAAGTCAACGCCAGAAGCATAAAATACAATATAAATACAACAGTTTTTCCATTGTATAAAACGAATAATTGGAACCAGTATGAAACTTATGGTCATTTCTACTTTCCGAGCATCCTAGGCTTCACCCTAGGGCGTTGCTCCAACAGATTGAATAGCTAGCGCCTTAGAAGTCAACGCCCGAACCATAAAATGCAAAAAAAATACAACTGTGTTTCCATCATATATCAGGAATAATTGCAACCAGTTTGAAAGTGGTGCCCAATTCTACGTTCCGGGCTACCTAGGTTTCACTCCAGGGCGTTGCTCCACCAGATCGAATAGTTACGGCCTAAGAAGTCAACGCCAGAAGCATAAAATACGATATAAATACAACAGCTTTTCCATCGTATAAAACGAATAATTGCAAGCAGTATGAAACCTATGGTCATTTCTACTTTCCGAGCAACCTAGGCTTCACCCTAGGGCGCTGCTCCAGCAGATTGAATAGTTAGGGCGATAGAAGTCAACGCCCGAACAAAAAAATGCAAAAAAAATACAACAGTGTTTCCATCATGTATCAGGAATAATTGCAACCAGTTTGAAAGTAATGGCCAATTCTACGTTCCGGGCAACCTAGGCTTCACCCTAGGCCGTTGCTCGAACAGATTGTATAGTTAGGGCCTTAGAAGTCAACGCCCGAACCATAAAATGCAAAAAAAATACAACAGTGTTTACATCATATATCAGGAATAATTGCAACCAGTTTGAAAGTGGTGCCCAATTCTACGTTCCGGGCTACCTAGGTTTCACTCCAGGGCGTTGCTCCACCAGATCGAATAGTTACGGCCTAAGAAGTCAACGCCAGAAGCATAAAATACGATATAAATACAACAGCTTTTCCATCGTATAAAACGAATAATTGCAAGCAGTATGAAACCTATGGTCATTTCTACTTTCCGAGCAACCTAGGCTTCACCCTAGGGCGTTGCTCCAACAGATTGAATAGATAGGGCCTTAGAAGTCAACGCCCGAACCATAAAATGCAAGAAAAATACAACAGTGTTTCCATCATATATCAGGAATAATTGCAACCAGTTTGAAAGTAATGGCCAATTCTACGTTCCGGGCAACCTAGGCTTCACCCTAGGCCGTTGCTCGAACAGATTGTATAGTTAGGGCCTTAGAAGTCAACGCCCGAACCATAAAATGCAAAAAAAATACAACAGTGTTTACATCATATATCAGGAATAATTGCAACCAGTTTGAAAGTGATGGCCAATTCTACGTTCCGGGCAACCTAGCTTTCACTCCAGGGCGTTGCTCCACCAGACCGAATAGTTACGGCCTAAGAAGTCAACGCCAGAAGCATAAAATACGATATAAATACAACAGTTTTTCCATCGTATAAAACGAATAATTGCAACCAGTATGAAACTTATGGATATTTCTACTTTTCGAGCAACCTAGGCTTCACCCTAGGGCGTTGCTCCAACAGATTGAATAGTTAGTGCCTTAGAAGTCAACGCCAGAAGCATAAAATACAATATAAATACAACAGTTTTTCCATCGTATAAAACGAATAATTGCAACCAGTATGAAACTTATGGATATTTCTGCTTTCCGAGCAACCTAGCCTTCATCCTAGGGCGTTGCACCAACAGATTGTATAGTTAGGGCCTTAGAAGTCAACGCCCGTACCGTAAAATTCAAAAAAAATACAACAGTGTTTACATCATATATCAGGTATAATTGCAACCAGTTTGAAAGTGATGGCCAATTCTACGTTCCGGGCAACCTAGGTTTCACTCCAGGGCGTTGCTCCACCAGACCGAATAGTTACGGCCTAAGAAGTCAACGCCAGAAGCATAAAATACGATATAAATACAACAGCTTTTCCACCGTATAAAACGAATAATTACAACCAGTATGAAACTTATGGTCATTTCTACTTTCCGAGCAAGCTAGGCTTCACCCTACGGCGTTGCTCCAGCAGATTGAATAGTTAGGGCCTTAGAAGTCAACGCCCGAAGCATAAAATGCAATAAAAATACAACAGTGTATCCATCATATAACAGGAATAATTGCAACCAGTTTGAAAGTGATGGCCAATTCTACGTTCCGGGCAACCTAGGCTTCACTCTAGGGCGTTGCTCCGCCAGATCGAACAGTTAGTGCCTTAGAAGTCAACGCCAGAAGCATAGAATACAATATAAATACAACAGTTCTTCCATCGTATAAAACGAATAATTGCAACCAGTATGAAACTTATGGTCATTTCTACTTTCCGAGCAACCTAGGCTTCGCCCTAGGGCGTTGCTCCAACAGATTGAATAGTTAGGGCCTTAGAAGTCATCGCCCGAACCATAAATTGCAAAAAAAATACATCAGTGTTTCCATCATATATCAGGAACAATTGCAACCAGTTTGAAAGTGATGGCCAATTCTACGTTCCAGGCAACCTAGGCTTCACTCTAGGGCGTTGCTCCACCAGATCGAGTAGTTAGTGCCTTAGAAGTCAACGCCAGAAGCAAAAAATACAATATAAATACAACAGTTTTTCCATCGTATAAAACGAATAATTGCACCCAGTATGAAACTTATGGTCATTTCTACTTTCCGAGCAACCTAGGCTTCACCCTAGGGCGTTGCTCCAACAGATTGAATAGTTAGGACCTTAGAAGTCAACGCCCGAAGCATAAAATGCAATAAAATTGCAACAGTGTATCCATCATGTAACAGGAATAATTGCAACCAGTTTGAAAGTGATGGCCAATTCTACGTTCCGGGTAACCTAGGCTTCACTCTAGGGCGTTGCTCCACCAGATCGAATAGTTAGTGCCTTAGAAGTCAACGCCAGAAGCATGACATACAATATAAATACAACAGCTTTTCCATAGCATAAAACGAATAATTGCAACCAGTATGAAACTTATGGTCATTCCTACTTTCCGAGCAACCCAGGCTTCACCCTAGGGCGTTGCTCCAACAGATTGAATAGTTAGGGCCTTAGAAGTCAACGCCCGAAGCATAAAATGCAATAAAAATACAACATTGTATCCATCATATAACAGGAATAATTGCAACCAGTTTGAAAGTGATGGCCAATTCTACGTTCCGGGCAACCTAGGCTTCACTCTAGGGCGTTGCTCCGCCAGATCGAACAGTTAGTGCCTTAGAAGTCAACGCCAGAAGCATAGAATACAATATAAATATAACAGTTCTTCCATCGTATAAAACGAATAATTGCAACCAGTATGAAACTTATGGTCATTTCTACTTTCCGAGCAACCTAGGCTTCGCCCTAGGGCGTTGCTCCAACAGATTGAATAGTTAGGGCCTTAGAAGTCATCGCCCGAACCATAAATTGCAAAAAAAATACATCAGTGTTTCCATCGTATATCAGGAACAATTGCAACCAGTTTGAAAGTGATGGCCAATTCTACGTTCCAGGCAACCTAGGCTTCACTCTAGGGCGTTGCTCCACCAGATCGAGTAGTTAGTGCCTTAGAAGTCAACGCCAGAAGCAAAAAATACAATATAAATACAACAGTTTTTCCATCGTATAAAACGAATAATTGCACCCAGTATGAAACTTATGGTCATTTCTACTTTCCGAGCAACCTAGGCTTCACCCTAGGGCGTTGCTCCAACAGATTGAATAGTTAGGACCTTAGAAGTCAACGCCCGAACCATAAAATGCAAAAAAAATACAACAGTGTTTCCATCATATATCATTAATAATTGCAACCAGTTTGAAAGTGATGGCCAATTCTACGTTCCGGGCAACCTAGGTTTCACTCCAGGGCGTTGCTCCACCAGACCGAATAGTTACGGCCTAAGAAGTCAACGCCAGAACCATAAAATACGATATAAATACAACAGCTTTTCCATCGTATAAAACGAATAATTGCAACCAGTATGAAACTTATGGTCATTTCTACTTTCCGAGCAAGCTAGGCTTCACCCTAGGGCGTTGCTCCAGCATATTGAATTGTTAGGGCCTTAGAAGTCAACGCCCGAAGCATAAAATGCAATAAAAATACAACAGTATATCCATCATATAACAGTAATAATTGCAACCAGTTTGAAAGTGATGGCCAATTCTACGTTCCGGGCAACCTAGGCTTCACTCTAGGGCGTTGCTCCACCAGATCGAATAGTTAGTGCCTTAGAAGTCAACGCCAGAAGCATACAATACAATATAAATACAACAGTTCTTCCATCGTATAAAACGAATAATTGCAACCAGTATGAAACTTATGGACATTTCTACTTTCCGAGCAACCTAGGCTTCGCCCTAGGGCGTTGCTCCAACAGATTGAATAGTTAGGGCCTTAGAAGTCTTCGCCCGAACCATAAATTGCAAAAAAAATACAACAGTGTTTCCATCATATATCAGGAACAATTGCAACCAGTTTGAAAGTGATGGCCAATTCTACGTTCCAGGCAACCTAGGCTTCACTCTAGGGCGTTGCTCCACCAGATCGAGTAGTTAGTGCCTTAGAAGTCAACGCCAGAAGCATAAAATACAATATAAATAGAACAGTTTTTCCATCGTATAAAACGAATAATTGCAACCAGTATGAAACTTATGGTCATTTCTACTTTCCGAGCAACCTAGGCTTCACTCTAGGGCGTTGCTCCAACAGATTGAATAGTTAGGGCCTTAGAAGTGAACGCCCGAACCATAAAATGCAAAAAAAATACAACAGTGTTTCCATCATATAACAGGAATAATTGCAACCTGTTTGAAAGTGATGGACAATTCTACGTTCCGGGCAACCTAGGCATCACTCTATTGCGTTGCTGCACCAGATCGAATAGTTAGTGCCTTAGAAGTCAACGCCAGAAGCATAAAATACAATATAAATACAACAGTTTTTCCATTGTATAAAACGAATAATTGGAACCAGTATGAAACTTATGGTCATTTCTACTTTCCGAGCAACCTAGGCTTCACCCTAGGGCGTTGCTCCAACAGATTGAATAGCTAGCGCCTTAGAAGTCAACGCCCGAACCATAAAATGCAAAAAAAATACAACTGTGTTTCCATCATATATCAGGAATAATTGCAACCAGTTTGAAAGTGGTGCCCAATTCTACGTTCCGGGCTACCTAGGTTTCACTCCAGGGCGTTGCTCCACCAGATCGAATAGTTACGGCCTAAGAAGTCAACGCCAGAAGCATAAAATACGATATAAATACAACAGCTTTTCCATCGTATAAAACGAATAATTGCAAGCAGTATGAAACCTATGGTCATTTCTACTTTCCGAGCAACCTAGGCTTCACCCTAGGGCGCTGCTCCAGCAGATTGAATAGTTAGGGCGATAGAAGTCAACGCCCGAACAAAAAAATGCAAAAAAAATACAACAGTGTTTCCATCATGTATCAGGAATAATTGCAACCAGTTTGAAAGTGGTGGCCAATTCTACGTTCCAGGCAACCTAGGCTTCACTATAGGGCGTTGTTCCACCAGATCGAATAGTTAGGGCCTAAGAAGTCAACGCCAGAAGCATAAAATGCAATATAAATACAACAGTTTTTCCATCTTTTAAAACAAATAATTGCAAACAGTGTGAAAGTTATGGTCATTTCTACTTTCCGGGCAACCCAGGCTTCACCCTAGGGCGTTGCTCCAACAGATTGAATAGTTAGGGCCTTAGAAGTCAACGCCCGAACCATAAAACGCAAAAAAAATACAACAGTGTTTCCATCATATAACAGGAATAATTGCAACCAGTTTGAAAGTGATGGCTAATTCTATGTTCCGGGCAACCAAGGCTTCACTCTAGGGCGTGGCTCCACCAATTCGAATAGTTAGTGCCTTAGACGTCAACGCCAGAAGCATAAAATACAATATAAATACAACAGTTTTTCCATCGTATAAAACGAATAATTGCAACCAGTATGAAACTTATGGACATTTCTACTTTCCGAGCATCCTAGGCTTCACCCTAGGGCGTTGCTCCAACAGATTGAATAGTTAGGGCCTTAGAAGTCAACGCCCGAAGCATAAAATGCAATAAAAATACAACAGTGTATCCATCATATAACAGGAATAATTGCAACCAGTTTGAAAGTGATGGCCAATTCTACGTTCCGGGCAACCTAGGCTTCACTCTAGGGCGTTGCTCCGCCAGATCGAACAGTTAGTGCCTTAGAAGTCAACGCCAGAAGCATAGAATACAATATAAATATAACAGTTCTTCCATCGTATAAAACGAATAATTGCAACCAGTATGAAACTTATGGTCATTTCTACTTTCCGAGCAACCTAGGCTTCGCCCTAGGGCGTTGCTCCAACAGATTGAATAGTTAGGGCCTTAGAAGTCATCGCCCGAACCATAAATTGCAAAAAAAATACATCAGTGTTTCCATCGTATATCAGGAACAATTGCAACCAGTTTGAAAGTGATGGCCAATTCTACGTTCCAGGCAACCTAGGCTTCACTCTAGGGCGTTGCTCCACCAGATCGAGTAGTTAGTGCCTTAGAAGTCAACGCCAGAAGCAAAAAATACAATATAAATACAACAGTTTTTCCATCGTATAAAACGAATAATTGCACCCAGTATGAAACTTATGGTCATTTCTACTTTCCGAGCAACCTAGGCTTCACCCTAGGGCGTTGCTCCAACAGATTGAATAGTTAGGACCTTAGAAGTCAACGCCCGAACCATAAAATGCAAAAAAAATACAACAGTGTTTCCATCATATATCATTAATAATTGCAACCAGTTTGAAAGTGATGGCCAATTCTACGTTCCCGGCAACCTAGGTTTCACTCCAGGGCGTTGCTCCACCAGACCGAATAGTTACGGCCTAAGAAGTCAACGCCAGAACCATAAAATACGATATAAATACAACAGCTTTTCCATCGTATAAAACGAATAATTGCAACCAGTATGAAACTTATGGTCATTTCTACTTTCCGAGCAAGCTAGGCTTCATCCTAGGGCGTTGCTCCAGCAGATTGAATTGTTAGGGCCTTAGAAGTCAACGCCCGAAGCATAAAATGCAATAAAAATACAACAGTATATCCATCATATAACAGTAATAATTGCAACCAGTTTGAAAGTGATGGCCAATTCTACGTTCCGGGCAACCTAGGCTTCACTCTAGGGCGTTGCTCCACCAGATCGAATAGTTAGTGCCTTAGAAGTCAACGCCAGAAGCATACAATACAATATAAATACAACAGTTCTTCCATCGTATAAAACGAATAATTGCAACCAGTATGAAACTTATGGACATTTCTACTTTCCGAGCAACCTAGGCTTCGCCCTAGGGCGTTGCTCCAACAGATTGAATAGTTAGGGCCTTAGAAGTCTTCGCCCGAACCATAAATTGCAAAAAAAATACAACAGTGTTTCCATCATATATGAGGAACAATTGCAACCAGTTTGAAAGTGATGGCCAATTCTACGTTCCAGGCAACCTAGGCTTCACTCTAGGGCGTTGCTCCACCAGATCGAGTAGTTAGTGCCTTAGAAGTCAACGCCAGAAGCATAAAATACAATATAAATAGAACAGTTTTTCCATCGTATAAAACGAATAATTGCAACCAGTATGAAACTTATGGTCATTTCTACTTTCCGAGCAACCTAGGCTTCACTCTAGGGCGTTGCTCCAACAGATTGAATAGTTAGGGCCTTAGAAGTGAACGCCCGAACCATAAAATGCAAAAAAAATACAACAGTGTTTCCATCATATAACAGGAATAATTGCAACCTGTTTGAAAGTGATGGACAATTCTACGTTCCGGGCAACCTAGGCATCACTCTATTGCGTTGCTGCACCAGATCGAATAGTTAGTGCCTTAGAAGTCAACGCCAGAAGCATAAAATACAATATAAATACAACAGTTTTTCCATTGTATAAAACGAATAATTGGAACCAGTATGAAACTTATGGTCATTTCTACTTTCCGAGCATCCTAGGCTTCACCCTAGGGCGTTGCTCCAACAGATTGAATAGCTAGCGCCTTAGAAGTCAACGCCCGAACCATAAAATGCAAAAAAAATACAACTGTGTTTCCATCATATATCAGGAATAATTGCAACCAGTTTGAAAGTGGTGCCCAATTCTACGTTCCGGGCTACCTAGGTTTCACTCCAGGGCGTTGCTCCACCAGATCGAATAGTTACGGCCTAAGAAGTCAACGCCAGAAGCATAAAATACGATATAAATACAACAGCTTTTCCATCGTATAAAACGAATAATTGCAAGCAGTATGAAACCTATGGTCATTTCTACTTTCCGAGCAACCTAGGCTTCACCCTAGGGCGCTGCTCCAGCAGATTGAATAGTTAGGGCGATAGAAGTCAACGCCCGAACAAAAAAATGCAAAAAAAATACAACAGTGTTTCCATCATGTATCAGGAATAATTGCAACCAGTTTGAAAGTGGTGGCCAATTCTACGTTCCAGGCAACCTAGGCTTCACTATAGGGCGTTGTTCCACCAGATCGAATAGTTAGGGCCTAAGAAGTCAACGCCAGAAGCATAAAATGCAATATAAATACAACAGTTTTTCCATCTTTTAAAACAAATAATTGCAAACAGTGTGAAAGTTATGGTCATTTCTACTTTCCGGGCAACCCAGGCTTCACCCTAGGGCGTTGCTCCAACAGATTGAATAGTTAGGGCCTTAGAAGTCAACGCCCGAACCATAAAACGCAAAAAAAATACAACAGTGTTTCCATCATATAACAGGAATAATTGCAACCAGTTTGAAAGTGATGGCTAATTCTATGTTCCGGGCAACCAAGGCTTCACTCTAGGGCGTGGCTCCACCAATTCGAATAGTTAGTGCCTTAGACGTCAACGCCAGAAGCATAAAATACAATATAAATACAACAGTTTTTCCATCGTATAAAACGAATAATTGCAACCAGTATGAAACTTATGGACATTTCTACTTTCCGAGCATCCTAGGCTTCACCCTAGGGCGTTGCTCCAACAGATTGAATAGTTACGGCCTTAGAAGTCAACGCCCGAACCATAAAATGCAAGAAAAATACAACATTGTTTCCATCATATATCAGGAATAATTGCAACCAGTTTGAAAGTGATGGCCAATTCTACGTTCCGGGCAACCTAGGCATCACTCTATTGCGTTGCTGCACCAGATCGAATAGTTAGTGCCTTAGAAGTCAACGCCAGAAGCATAAAATACAATATAAATACAACAGTTTTTCCATTGTATAAAACGAATAATTGGAACCAGTATGAAACTTATGGTCATTTCTACTTTCCGAGCAACCTAGGCTTCACCCTAGGGCGTTGCTCCAACAGATTGAATAGTTAGCGCCTTAGAAGTCAACGCCCGAACCATAAAATGCAAAAAAAATACAACTGTGTTTCCATCATATATCAGGAATAATTGCAACCAGTTTGAAAGTGGTGCCCAATTCTACGTTCCGGGCTACCTAGGTTTCACTCCAGGGCGTTGCTCCACCAGATCGAATAGTTACGGCCTAAGAAGTCAACGCCAGAAGCATAAAATACGATATAAATACAACAGCTTTTCCATCGTATAAAACGAATAATTGCAAGCAGTATGAAACCTATGGTCATTTCTACTTTCCGAGCAAGCTAGGCTACACCCTAAGGCGTTGCTCCACCAGATCGAATCGCTAGTGCCTTAGAAGTCAACGCCAGAAGCATAAAATACAATATAAATACAACAGTTTTTCCATCGTATAAAACGAATAATTGCAACCAGTATGAAACTTATGGTCATTTCTACTTTCCGAGCAACCTAGGCTTCACCCTAGGGCGCTGCTCCAGCAGATTGAATAGTTAGGGCGATAGAAGTCAACGCCCGAACAAAAAAATGCAAAAAAAATACAACAGTGTTTCCATCATGTATCAGGAATAATTGCAACCAGTTTGAAAGTGGTGGCCAATTCTACGTTCCAGGCAACCTAGGCTTCACTATAGGGCGTTGTTCCACCAGATCGAATAGTTAGGGCCTAAGAAGTCAACGCCAGAAGCATAAAATGCAATATAAATACAACAGTTTTTCCATCTTTTAAAACAAATAATTGCAAACAGTGTGAAAGTTATGGTCATTTCTACTTTCCGGGCAACCCAGGCTTCACCCTAGGGCGTTGCTCCAACAGATTGAATAGTTAGGGCCTTAGAAGTCAACGCCCGAACCATAAAACGCAAAAAAAATACAACAGTGTTTCCATCATATAACAGGAATAATTGCAACCAGTTTGAAAGTGATGGCTAATTCTATGTTCCGGGCAACCAAGGCTTCACTCTAGGGCGTGGCTCCACCAATTCGAATAGTTAGTGCCTTAGACGTCAACGCCAGAAGCATAAAATACAATATAAATACAACAGTTTTTCCATCGTATAAAACGAATAATTGCAACCAGTATGAAACTTATGGACATTTCTACTTTCCGAGCATCCTAGGCTTCACCCTAGGGCGTTGCTCCAACAGATTGAATAGTTACGGCCTTAGAAGTCAACGCCCGAACCATAAAATGCAAGAAAAATACAACATTGTTTCCATCATATATCAGGAATAATTGCAACCAGTTTGAAAGTGATGGCCAATTCTACGTTCCGGGCAACCTAGGCTTCACTCCAGGGCGTTGCTCCACCAGACCGAATAGTTACGGCCTAAGAAGTCAACGCCAGAAGCATAAAATACAGTATAAATACAACAGCTTTTCCATCGTATAAAACGAATAGTTGCAACCAGTATGAAACTCATGGTCATTTCTGCTTTCCGAGCAAGCTAGGCTTCACCCTAGGGCGTTGGTCCAACAGATTGAACAGTTAGGGCCTTAGAAGTCAACGCCCGAAGCATAAAATGCAATAAAAATACAACTGTGTATCCATCATATAACAGGAATAATTGCAACCAGTATGAAAGCGATGGCCAATTCAACGTTCCGGGCAACCTAGGCTTCACTCTAGGGCGTTGCTCCACCAGATCGAATAGTTAGTGCCTTAGAAGTCAACGCCAGAAGCATAAAATACAATATAAATACAACAGTTTTTCCATCTTATAAAACGAATAATTGCAGCCAGTATGAAACTTATGGTCATCTCTACTTTTCGAGCAACCTAGGCTTCACCCTAGGGCGTTGGTCCAACACATTGAATAGTTAGGGCCTTAGAAGTCAACGCACGAAGCATAAAATGCAATAAAAATACAACAGTGTGTCCATCATATAACAGGAATAATTGCAACCAGTTTGAAAGCGATGGCCAATTCTACGTTCCGGGCAACCTAGGCTTCACTCTAGGGCGTTGCTCCACCAGATCGAATAGTTAGCGCCTTAGAAGTCAACGCCAGAAGCATAAAATACAATATAAATACAGCAGTTTTTCCATCGTATAATACGAGTAATTGCAACCAGTATGAAACTTATGGATATTTCTACTTTCCGAGCAACCTAGGCTTCACCCTAGGGCGTTGCTCCAACAGATTGAATAGATAGGGCCTTAGAAGTCAACGCCCGAACCATAAAATGCAAGAAAAATACAACAGTGTTTCCATCATATATCAGGAATAATTGCAACCAGTTTGAAAGTAATGGCCAATTCTACGTTCCGGGCAACCTAGGCTTCACCCTAGGCCGTTGCTCGAACAGATTGTATAGTTAGGGCCTTAGAAGTCAACGCCCGAACCATAAAATGCAAAAAAAATACAACAGTGTTTACATCATATATCAGGAATAATTGCAACCAGTTTGAAAGTGATGGCCAATTCTACGTTCCGGGCAACCTAGCTTTCACTCCAGGGCGTTGCTCCACCAGACCGAATAGTTACGGCCTAAGAAGTCAACGCCAGAAGCATAAAATACGATATAAATACAACAGTTTTTCCATCGTATAAAACGAATAATTGCAACCAGTATGAAACTTATGGATATTTCTACTTTTCGAGCAACCTAGGCTTCACCCTAGGGCGTTGCTCCAACAGATTGAATAGTTAGTGCCTTAGAAGTCAACGCCAGAAGCATAAAAT
Source organism: Calliopsis andreniformis (assembly GCF_051401765.1). Lineage (NCBI taxonomy): Eukaryota > Metazoa > Arthropoda > Insecta > Hymenoptera > Andrenidae > Calliopsis > Calliopsis andreniformis. Next base: position 28,845,136 of record NW_027480423.1, read on the forward strand.
ACAATATAAATACAACAGTTTTTCCATCGTATAAAACGAATAATTGCAACCAGTATGAAACTTATGGATATTTCTGCTTTCCGAGCAACCTAGCCTTCATCCTAGGGCGTTGCACCAACAGATTGTATAGTTAGGGCCTTAGAAGTCAACGCCCGTACCGTAAAATTCAAAAAAAATACAACAGTGTTTACACCATATATCAGGTATAATTGCAACCAGTTTGAAAGTGATGGCCAATTCTACGTTCCGGGCAACCTAGGTTTCACTCCAGGGCGTTGCTCCACCAGACCGAATAGTTACGGCCTAAGAAGTCAACGCCAGAAGCATAAAATACGATATAAATACAACAGCTTTTCCACCGTATAAAACGAATAATTACAACCAGTATGAAACTTATGGTCATTTCTACTTTCCGAGCAAGCTAGGCTTCACCCTACGGCGTTGCTCCAACAGATTGAATTGTTAGGGCCTTAGAAGTCAACGCCCGAAGCATAAAATGCAATAAAAATACAACAGTATATCCATCATATAACAGTAATAATTGCAACCAGTTTGAAAGTGATGGCCAATTCTACGTTCCGGGCAACCTAGGCATCACTCTAGGGCGTTGCTCCAACAGATCGAATAGTTAGTGCCTTAGAAGTCAACGCCAGAAGCATACAATACAATATAAATACAACAGTTCTTCCATCGTATAAAACGAATAATTGCAACCAGTATGAAACTTATGGACATTTCTACTTTCCGAGCAACCTAGGCTTCGCCCTAGGGCGTTGCTCCAACAGATTGAATAGTTAGGGCCTTAGAAGTCATCGCCCGAACCATAAATTGCAAAAAAAATACAACAGTGTTTCCATCATATATCAGGAACAATTGCAACCAGTTTGAAAGTGATGGCCAATTCTACGTTCCAGGCAACCTAGGCTTCACTCTAGGGCGTTGCTCCACCAGATCGAGTAGTTAGCGCCTTAGAAGTCAACGCCAGAAGCATAAAATACAATATAAATAGAACAGTTTTTCCATCGTATAAAACGAATAATTGCAACCAGTATGAAACTTATGGTCATTTCTACTTTCCGAGCAACCTAGGCTTCACTCTAGGGCGTTGCTCCAACAGATTGAATAGTTAGGGCCTTAGAAGTGAACGCCCGAACCATAAAATGCAAAAAAAATACAACAGTGTTTCCATCATATAACAGGAATAATTGCAACCTGTTTGAAAGTGATGGACAATTCTACGTTCCGGGCAACCTAGGCATCACTCTATTGCGTTGCTGCACCAGATCGAATAGTTAGTGCCTTAGAAGTCAACGCCAGAAGCATAAAATACAATATAAATACAACAGTTTTTCCATTGTATAAAACGAATAATTGGAACCAGTATGAAACTTATGGTCATTTCTACTTTCCGAGCAACCTAGGCTTCACCCTAGGGCGTTGCTCCAACAGATTGAATAGTTAGCGCCTTAGAAGTCAACGCCCGAACCATAAAATGCAAAAAAAATACAACTGTGTTTCCATCATATATCAGGAATAATTGCAACCAGTTTGAAAGTGGTGGCCAATTCTACGTTCCAGGCAACCTAGGCTTCACTATAGGGCGTTGTTCCACCAGATCGAATAGTTAGGGCCTAAGAAGTCAACGCCAGAAGCATAAAATACAATATAAATATAACAGTTTTTCCATCGTATAAAACGAATAATAGCAACCAGTGTGAAAGTTATGGTCATTTCTACGTTCTGGGCAACCTAGGTTTCACTCTAGGGCGTTGCTCCACCAGATCAAACAGTTAGGGCCTTAGAAGCCAACGCCCGAAGCATTAAATACAAAATAAATAGAACAGTTTTTCCATAGTATAAAACGAATAATTGCTACCAGTGTAAAAGTTATGGTTATTTCTACGTTCCGGGCAACCTAGGCTTCACCCTACGCCGTTGTTACACCAGATCGAATAGTTAGGGCCTAAGAGGGGAACGCCAGAAGCATAAAATGCAATATAAATGCAACAGTTTTTCCATCTTTTAAAACAAATAATTGCAAACAGTGTGAAAGTTATGGTCATTTCTACTTTCCGGGCAACTCAGGCTTCACCCTAGGGCGTTGCTCCAACAGATTGAATAGTTAGGGCCTTAGAAGTCAACGCCCGAACCATAAAACGCAAAAAAAATACAACAGTGTTTCCATCATATAACAGGAATAATTGCAACCAGTTTGAAAGTGATGGCTAATTCTATGTTCCGGGCAACCAAGGCTTCACTCTAGGGCGTGGCTCCACCAATTCGAATAGTTAGTGCCTTAGACGTCAACGCCAGAAGCATAAAATACAATATAAATACAACAGTTTTTCCATCGTTTAAAACGAATAATTGCAACTAGTATGAAACTTATGGACATTTCTACTTTCCGAGCAACCTAGGCTTCACCCTAGGGCGTTGCTCCAACAGATTGAATAGTTACGGCCTTAGAAGTCAACGCCCGAACCATAAAATGCAAGAAAAATACAACATTGTTTCCATCATATATCAGGAATAATTGCAACCAGTTTGAAAGTGATGGCCAATTCTACGTTCCGGGCAACCTAGGCTTCACTCCAGGGCGTTGCTCCACCAGACCGAATAGTTACGGCCTAAGAAGTCAACGCCAGAAGCATAAAATACAGTATAAATACAACAGCTTTTCCATCGTATAAAACGAATAGTTGCAACCAGTATGAAACTCATGGTCATTTCTGCTTTCCGAGCAAGCTAGGCTTCACCCTAGGGCGTTGGTCCAACAGATTGAACAGTTAGGGCCTTAGAAGTCAACGCCCGAAGCATAAAATGCAATAAAAATACAACTGTGTATCCATCATATAACAGGAATAATTGCAACCAGTTTGAAAGCGATGGCCAATTCAACGTTCCGGGCAACCTAGGCTTCACTCTAGGGCGTTGCTCCACCAGATCGAATAGCTAGCGCCTTAGAAGTCAACGCCCGAAGCATACAATGCAATAAAAATACAACAGTTTTTCCATCATATAACAGGAATAATTGCAACCAGTTTGAAAGTGATGGTCATTTCTACGTTCCGGGCAACCTAGGCTTCACTGTAGGGCGTTGCTCCACCAGATCGAAATGTTAGGGCCTAAGAAGTCTACGCCCGAAGCATAAAATACGATATAAATACAACAGCATTTCCATCGTATTAAATGAATGATTGCAAACAGTGTGAAAGTAGTGGTCATTTCTACGTTCCGGCAACCTAGGCTTCACTGTATGGCGTTCTTTCACCACATCGAATAGCTACGGCCTCAGAAGTCCACGCCTGAAGCATAAAATACAATAAAAATACAACAGTCTTTGCATCGTATAACAGGAGTAATTGCAACAAGCGTGAAAGTAATGATCATTTCGGCGTTTCGGGCATCCTAGACTTAACTCTGAGGCATTGCTCCACCAGATCGAATATTTAGGGCCTTAGAAGTCAACGCCAGAAGCATAAAATACAATATAAATACAACAGTCTTTCCATCGTATAAAACGGATAATTGCAACCAGTATGCAACTTATGGTCATTTCTACATTCCGAGCAACCTAGGCTTCACTCTAGGGCGTTGCTCCACCAGATCGGATAGTTACGGCCTAAGAAGTCAACGCCAGAAGCATAAAATACGATAAAGATGCAACAGTTTTTCCATCGTATAAATCGAATAATTGCAAACAGTGTGAAAGTAATGGTCATTTCAACGTTCCGGGCAACCTAGGCTTCACTCTACGGCGTTGTTCCACCAGATCGAATAGTTAGGGCCTAAGAAGTCAACGCCAGAAGGATAAAATACGATATAAATACAACAGCTTTTCCATTGTATAAAAGGAATAATTGCAAACTGTGTGAAAGTAATGGTCATTTCTACGTTCCGGGCAACCTAGGCTCCACCCTACGGCGTTGTTCCACCAGATCTAATAGTTAGGGCCTAAGAAGTCAACACCAGAAGAATAAAATACAAAATAAATACAACAGCCTTTACACCGTATAAAACGAATAATTGCAACCTGTGTGAAGGTTATGGTCATATCTACGTTCCGGGCAACCTAGGCTTCACTCTAGGGCGTTGCTCCACCAGATCGAAATGTTAGGGCCTAAGAAGTCAACGCCCGAATCGTAAAATACGATATAAATACAACAGCATTTCCATCGCATTAAATGAATAATTGCAAACAGCGTGAAAGTAGTGGTCATTTCTACGTTCCTGGCAACCTGGGCTTCACTCTAGGGCGGTGCTCCACCAGATCAAATAGTTAGGGCCTAAGAAGTCAACGCCAGAAGCATAAATTACAATATAAGTACAACAGCTTTTCCATCGTATAAAACGAATAATAGCAACCAGTGTGAAAGTTATGGTCATTTCTGCGTTCCGGGCAACCTAGGCTTCACTCTAGGTCGTTGCTCCACCAGATCGAATAGTTAGGGCCTTAGATGTCAACGCCCGTAGCATAAAATGCAAAGTAAGTAGAGCAGTTTTTCCATTGTATAAAACGAATAACTGTAACCAGTGTGAATGTAATGGTCATTTCTACGTTCCGTGCCACCTAGGTTTCACTCTAGGGCGTTGCTCCATCAGGTCGAGTAGTTAGGGCCTAAGAAGTCAACGCCAGAAGCATAAAATACGATATAAATACAACAGCTTCTACATCGTATAAAACGAATAATTGCAACCAGTGTGGAAGTTATGGTCATTTCTACGTTCCGGGCAACCTAGGCTTCACTCTACGGCGTTGTTCCACCAGATCGAATAGTTAGGGCCTAAGAAGTCAACGCCAGAAGCATAAAATACAATATAAATAGAACTGTTTTTCCATTGTATAAAACGAATAATTGCTACCAGTGTAAAAGCTATGGTCATTTCTACGTTCCGCGCAACCTGGGCTTTACTGTAGGGCGTTGTTCCACCAGATGGAATAGTCAGGGCCTAAGAAGTCAACGCCAGAAGCATAAAATACGATATAAATACAACAGCTATTCCATCGTATAAAACAAATAATTGCAACCAGTGTGAAGGTTATGGTCATTTCTACGTTCCGGACAACCTAGGCCTCACCCTAGGCCGATGTTCCACCAGATCGAATAGTTAGGGCCTAAGATTTGAACGCCAGAAGCATAAAATGCAATAAAAATACTACAGTTTTTCCATCGTATAGCAGGAACAATTTGCAACCAGTGTGATAGTAGTGGTCATTTCTACGTTCCGGGCAACCTAGGTTTCACTCCAGGGCGTTGCTCCACCAGAACGAATAGTTACGGCCTAAGAAGTCAACGCCAGAAGCATAACATACGATAAAGATGCAACAGTTTTTCCTTCGTATAAAATGAATAATTGCAAACAGTGAAAGATATGGACATTTCTACGTTCCGGGCTACATAGGCTTCACTCTATGGCGTATTTCCACCACATCGAATAGCAACGGCCTCGGAAGTCAACGCCAGAAGCATAAAATACAATATAAATATAACAGCTTTTCCATCGTATAAAACGAATAATTGCTACCAGTGTAAAAGTGATGGTCATTTGTACGTTCCGGGCAACCTAGGCTTTACTGTATGGCGTTCTTCCACCACATCGAATAGCTACGGCCTCAGAAGTCAACGCCTGAAGTATAAAATACAATAAAAATACAACAGTCTTTCCATCCTATAACAGGAATAATTGCAACCCGTGTGAAAGTGATGGTCATTTCTACGTTCCAGGCAACCTAGGCTTCACTCTAGGGCGTTGTTCCACCAGATCGAATTGTTAGGGCCTAAGAAGTCAACGCCAGAAGCATAAGATACAATATAAATATAACAGTTTTTCCATCGTATGGAACGAATAATAGCAACCAGTGTGAAAGTTATGGTCATTTCTACGTTCCGGGCAACCTAGGCTTTACTCTAGGGCGTTGCTCCACCAGATCAAACAGTTAGGGCCTTAGAAGTCAACGCCCGAAGCATTATATACAAAATAAATAGAACAGTTTTTCCATTGTATAAAACGAATAATTGCTACCAGTGTGAAAGTTATGGTCATTTCTACGTACCGGGCAGCCTAGGCTTCACTCTAGGGCGTTGCTCTACCAGATCGAACAGTTAGGGCCTAAGAAGTCAACGCCAGAAGCATAAAATACAATATAAATATAACAGTTCTTCCATCGTATAAAACGAATGATAGCAACCAGAGTGAAAGTTATGGCCATTTCTATGTTCCGGGCAACCTAGGCTTCACTCTAGGGCGTTGCTCCACCAGATCAAACAGTTAGAGTCTTAGAAGTCAACGCCCGAAGCATTAAGTACAAAATAAATAGAACAGTTTTTCCATTGTATAAAACGAATAATTGCTACCAGTGTTAAAGTTATGGTCATTTCTACGTTCCGGGCAACCTAGGCTTCACTCTAGGGCGGTGCTCCACCTGATCGAATAGTTAGGGCCTTAGAAGTCAACGCCAGAAGCATAAAATACAATATAAATAAAACAGTTTTTCCATCGTATAAAACGAATAATTGCGACCAGTATGAAACTTATGGACATTTCCACTTTCCGAGCAGCCTAGGCTTCACCCTAGGCCGTTGCTCCAACAGATTGTATAGTTAGGGCCTTAGAAGTCAACGCCCGCACCATAAAATGCAAAAAAAATACAACAGTGTTTCCATCATATATCAGGAATAATTGCAACCAGTTTGAAAGTGATGGCCAATTCTACGTTCCGGGCAACCTAGCTTTCACTCCAGGGCGTTGCTCCACCAGACCGAATAGATACGGCCTAAGAAGTCAACGCCAGAAGCATAAAATACGATATAAATACAACAGTTTTTCCATCGTATAAAACGAATAATTGCAACCAGTATGAAACTTATGGATATTTCTACTTTTCGAGCAACCTAGGCTTCACCCTAGGGCGTTGCTCCAACAGATTGAATAGTTAGTGCCTTAGAAGTCAACGCCAGAAGCATAAAATACAATATAAATACAACAGTTTTTCCATCGTATAAAACGAATAATTGCAACCAGTATGAAACTTATGGATATTTCTGCTTTCCGAGCAACCTAGCCTTCATCCTAGGGCGTTGCACCAACAGATTGTATAGTTAGGGCCTTAGAAGTCAACGCCCGTACCGTAAAATTCAAAAAAAATACAACAGTGTTTACATCATATATCAGGTATAATTGCAACCAGTTTGAAAGTGATGGCCAATTCTACGTTCCGGGCAACCTAGGTTTCACTCCAGGGCGTTGCTCCACCAGACCGAATAGTTACGGCCTAAGAAGTCAACGCCAGAAGCATAAAATACGATATAAATACAACAGCTTTTCCACCGTATAAAACGAATAATTACAACCAGTATGAAACTTATGGTCATTTCTACTTTCCGAGCAAGCTAGGCTTCACCCTACGGCGTTGCTCCAACAGATTGAATAGTTAGGGCCTTAGAAGTCAGCGCCCGAAGCATAAAATGCAATAAAAATGCAACAGTGTATCCATCATGTAACAGGAATAATTGCAACCAGTTTGAAAGTGATGGCCAATTCTACGTTCCGGGTAACCTAGGCTTCACTCTAGGGCGTTGCTCCACCAGATCGAATAGTTAGTGCCTTAGAAGTCAACGCCAGAAGCATGAAATACAATATAAATACAACAGCTTTTCCATAGCATAAAACGAATAATTGCAACCAGTATGAAACTTATGGTCATTCCTACTTTCCGAGCAACCCAGGCTTCACCCTATGGCGTTGCTCCAACAGATTGAATAGTTAGGGCCTTAGAAGTCAACGCCCGAAGCATAAAATGCAATAAAAATACAACAGTGTATCCATCATATAACAGGAATAATTGCAACCAGTTTGAAAGTGATGGCCAATTCTACGTTCCGGGCAACCTAGGCTTCACTCTAGGGCGTTGCTCCGCCAGATCGAACAGTTAGTGGCTTAGAAGTCAACGCCAGAAGCATAGAATACAATATAAATACAACAGTTCTTCCATCGTATAAAACGAATAATTGCAACCAGTATGAAACTTATGGTCATTTCTACTGTCCGAGCAACCTAGGCTTCGCCCTAGGGCGTTGCTCCAACAGATTGAATAGTTAGGGCCTTAGAAGTCATCGCCCGAACCATAAATTGAAAAAAAAATACATCAGTGTTTCCATCATATATCAGGAACAATTGCAACCAGTTTGAAAGTGATGGCCAATTCTACGTTCCAGGCAACCTAGGCTTCACTCTAGGGCGTTGCTCCACCAGATCGAGTAGTTAGTGCCTTAGAAGTCAACGCCAGAAGCAAAAAATACAATATAAATACAACAGTTTTTCCATCGTATATCATTAATAATTGCAACCAGTTTGAAAGTGATGGCCAATTCTACGTTCCGGGCAACCTAGGTTTCACTCCAGGGCGTTGCTCCACCAGACCGAATAGTTACGGCCTAAGAAGTCAACGCCAGAAGCATAAAATACAATATAAATACAACAGTTTTTCCATCGTATAAAACGAATAATTGCAACCAGTATGAAACTTATGGTCATTTCTACTTTCCGAGCAAGCTAGGCTTCACCCTAGGGCGTTGCTCCAGCAGATTGAATTGTTAGGGCCTTAGAAGTCAACGCCCGAAGCATAAAATGCAATAAAAATACAACAGTATATCCATCATATAACAGTAATAATTGCAACCAGTTTGAAAGTGATGGCCAATTCTACGTTCCGGGCAACCTAGGCTTCACTCTAGGGCGTTGCTCCACCAGATCGAATAGTTAGTGCCTTAGAAGTCAACGCCAGAAGCATACAATACAATATAAATACAACAGTTCTTCCATCGTATAAAACGAATAATTGCAACCAGTATGAAACTTATGGACATTTCTACTTTCCGAGCAACCGAGGCTTCGCCCTAGGGCGTTGCTCCAACAGATTGAATAGATAGGGCCTTAGAAGTCAACGCATGAACCATAAAATGCAAGAAAAATACAACAGTGTTTCCATCATATATCAGGAATAATTGCAACCAGTTTGAAAGTAATGGCCAATTCTACGTTCCGGGCAGCCTAGGCTTCACCCTAGGCCGTTGCTCGAACAGATTGTATAGTTAGGGCCTTAGAAGTCAACGCCCGAACCATAAAATGCAAAAAAAATGCAACAGTGTTTACATCATATATCAGGAATAATTGCAACCAGTTTGAAAGTGATGGCCAATTCTACGTTCCGGGCAACCTAGCTTTCACTCCAGGGCGTTGGTCCACCAGACCGAATAGTTACGGCCTAAGAAGTCAACGCCAGAAGCATAAAATACGATATAAATACAACAGTTCTTCCATCGTATAAAACGAATAATTGCAACCAGTATGAAACTTATGGATATTTCTACTTTTCGAGCAACCTAGGCTGCACCCTAGGGCGTTGCTCCAACAGATTGAATAGTTAGTGCCTTAGAAGTCAACGCCAGAAGCATAAAATACAATATAAATACAACAGTTTTTCCATCGTATAAAACGAATAATTGCAACCAGTATGAAACTTATGGATATTTCTGCTTTCCGAGCAACCTAGCCTTCATCCTAGGGCGTTGCACCAACAGATTGTATAGTTAGGGCCTTAGAAGTCAACGCCCGTACCGTAAAATTCAAAAAAAATACAACAGTGTTTACATCATATATCAGGTATAATTGCAACCAGTTTGAAAGTGATGGCCAATTCTACGTTCCGGGCAACCTAGGTTTCACTCCAGGGCGTTGCTCCACCAGACCGAATAGTTACGGCCTAAGAAGTCAACGCCAGAAGCATAAAATACGATATAAATACAACAGCTTTTCCACCGTATAAAACGAATAATTACAACCAGTATGAAACTTATGGTCATTTCTACTTTCCGAGCAAGCTAGGCTTCACCCTACGGCGTTGCTCCAACAGATTGAATAGTTAGGGCCTTAGAAGTCAACGCCCGAAGCATAAAATGCAATAAAAATGCAACAGTGTATCCATCATGTAACAGGAATAATTGCAACCAGTTTGAAAGTGATGGCCAATTCTACGTTCCGGGTAACCTAGGCTTCACTCTAGGGCGTTGCTCCACCAGATCGAATAGTTAGTGCCTTAGAAGTCAACGCCAGAAGCATAAAATACAATATAAATACAACAGCTTTTCCATAGTATAAAACGAATAATTGCAACCAGTATGAAACTTATGGTCATTCCTACTTTCCGAGCAACCCAGGCTTCACCCTAGGGCGTTGCTCCAACAGATTGAATAGTTAGGGCCTTAGAAGTCAACGCCCGAAGCATAAAATGCAATAAAAATACAATAGTGTATCCATCATATAACAGGAATAATTGCAACCAGTTTGAAAGTGATGGCCAATTCTACGTTCCGGGCAACCTAGGCTTCACTCTAGGGCGTTGCTCCACCAGATCGAGTAGTTAGTGCCTTAGAAGTCAACGCCAGAAGCAAAAAATACAATATCAATACAACAGTTTTTCCATCGTATAAAACGAATAATTGCTACCGATGTGAAAGTTATGGTCATTTCTACGTTCCGGGCAACCTAGGCTTCACCCTAGGGCGTTGTTCCACCAGATGGAATAGTTAGGGCCTTAGAAGTCAACGCTCGAAGCATAAAATACAACAAAGATGCAACAGCTTTTCCATCGTATAAAACGAATAATAGCAACCAGTGTGAAAGTTCTGGACATTTCTACGTTCCGGGCAACCTAGGCTTCACTCTTGGACGTTGCTCCACCAGATCGAATAGCTAGGACCTTAGAAGTCGAAGCCAGAAACAGGAAATACAACAAGAATGCAACATTTTTTCCATCGTATAGCATGAATAATTGCTACCAGTGTGAAAGTAATGATCATTTCGGCGTTTCGGGCATCCTAGACTTAACTGTGAGGCATTACTCCACCAGATCGAGTTGTTAGGTCCTAACAAGTCAACGCCAGAAGCATAAAATGCAATATTAATACAACAGCTTTTCCATCGTATAAAACGAATAATTGCTACCTGTGTGAAAGTTATGGTCATTTCTACGTTCCGGGCAACCTAGGTTTCACTCCAGGGCGTTGCTCCACCAGATCGAATAGTTAGGGCATTAGAAGTCAACGCCAGAGGCATAAAATACATAAAGATGCAATAGTTTTTCCATCGTATAAAACGAATAATTGAAACCAGTGTAAAAGTAATGGTCATTTCTACGTTCCGGGCAAACGAGGCTTCACCCTAGGGCGCTGCTCCAGCAGAACGAATAGTTAGTGCCCTAGAAGTCAGCGCCAGAAGCATAAAATACAATATAGATACAACAGTTTTTCCATCGTATAAAACGAATAATTGCAACCTGTATGAAAGTTATGGGCATTTCTACTTTACGGCCAACCTAGGCTTCACCCTAGGGCGTCGTTCCAACAGATTGAAAGGTTAGGGCCTTAGAAGTCAACGCCCGAAGCATGAAATACATAATAAATAGAACAGTTGTTCCATTGTAAAAAACGAATAGTTGCTACCAGTTTGAAAGCTATGGTAATTTCTACGTTCCGGGCAACCATGGTTTCACTCTATGGCGTTGTTCCACCAGATCGCATAGCTAGGGACTTAGAATTCAACGCCATAAGAATAAAATACAATATAAGTACAACAGTTTTTCCATCGTATAAAATGAATAATTGGAAACATTGTGAAAGTAATGGTCATTTCTACGATCCAGGCAACCTAGGCGTCACTCTAGGGCGTTACTCCACCACATCTAATAGCTACGGCCTTAGAAGTCAACGCTAGAAGCATAAAATACAAAATAAATAGAACAGTTTTTCCATTGTATTAAACGAATAATTGCTACCAGTGTGAAAGTGATGGTTATTTCTACTTTCCGGGTAACCTAGGCTTCACCCTAGGGCGTTGCTCCAACAGATTGAATAGTTAGGGCCTTAGGAGTCAACGCCCGAAGCATAAAATACAAAATAAATAGAACAGTTTTTCCATCGTATAAAACGAATAATTGCTACCGGCGTGAAAGTTATGGTCATTTCTACGTTCCGCGAAACCCAGCCTTCACCCTAGGGCGTTGCTACAACAGATTGAATAGTTAGGGCCTTATAAGTCAATGCCAGAAGCATAAAATGCAATAAAAATACAACAGCTTTTCCATCATATAACAGCAATATTTGCAACCAGTTTGAAAGTGACGGTCATTTCTACGTTCCGGGAAACCTAGGCTTCACCCCAGGGCGTTGCTCCAACAGATTGAATAGTTAGGGCCTTAGAAGTCAACGCCCGAAGCATAAAATACAAAATAAATGGAACAGTTCTTCCATCGTATAAAACGAATAATTGCAACCAGTGTGAAGGTAATGGTATGTCCTACGTTCCGAGCCAGCTTGGCTACACCCTAGGGTGTTGCTAAGCCAGATCGAATAGTTAGGGCCTTAGAAGTCAATGCCCGAAGCATAAAATACAAAATAAATAGAACAGTTTTTCCATTGTATAAAACGAATAATAGTAACCAGTGTGGAAATTATGGTCATTTCTACGTTCCGGGCAACCTAGGCCTCACTCTAGGGCGTTGCACCACCAGATCGTATAGTTAGGGCCTTAGAAGTCAACGCCCGAAGCATAAACTACAAAATAAATAGAACAGTTTTTCCATTGTATAAAACGAATAATTGCTACCATTGTGAAAGTTATGGTCATTTCTACGTGCCGGGCAACCTTGGTTTCACTCTATGGCGTTGCTCCACCAGATCGCATAGCTAGGGACTTAGAATTCAACGCCATAAGAATAAAATACAGTATAAGTACAACAGTTTTTCCATCGTATAAAATGAATAATTGGAAACATTGTGAAAGTAATGGTCATTTCTACGTTCCAGGCAACCGAGGCTTCACCCTAGGGCGTTGTTCCACCAGATGGAATAGTTAGGGCCTTAGAAGTCAACGCTCGAAGCATAAAATACAACAAAGATGCAACAGTTTTTCCATCGTATAAAACGAATAATAGCAATCAGTGTGAAAGTAATGGGCATTTCTAGGTTCCGGGCAACCTAGGCTTCACTCTAGGGCGTTGCTCCACCACATCGAATAGCTACGGCCTTAGAAGTCAGCGCCAGAAGCATAAAATGCAATATAAATACAACAGTTTTTCCATCGTATAAAAGGATTAATTGCAACCAATTTGAAAGTGATGATCATTTCTACGTTCCGGGCAACCTAGGCTTCACACTAGGGCGTTGCTCCACCAGATCGAACACTTAGGGCCTAAGAAGGCAACGCCAGAAGCATAAAATACAATATCAATACAACAGTTTTTCAATCGTATAAAACGAATAATTGCTACCAGTGTGAAAGTTATGGACATTTCTACGTTCCGGCAACCTAGGCTTCACCCTAGGGCGTTGTTCCACCAGATGGAACAGTTAGGGCCTTAGAAGTCAACGCTCGAAGCATAAAATGCAACAAAGATGCAACAGTTTTTCCATCGTATAAAACGAATAATAGCAATCAGTGTGAAAGTAATGGGCATTTCTAGGTTCCGGGCAACCTAGGCTTCACTCTAGGGCGTTGCTCCACCACATCGAATAGCTGCGGCCTTAGAAGTCAGCCCCAGAAGCATAAAATGCAATATAAATACAACAGTTTTTCCATCGTATAAAAGGATTAATTGCAACCAGTTTGAAAGTGATGGTCATTTCTACGTTCCGGGAAACCTAGGCTTCACCCTAGGGCGTTGTTCCAACAGATTGAATAGTTAGGGCCTTGGAAGTCAACGCCCGAAGCATAAAATACGAAATAAATAGAACAGTTTTTCCACCGTATAAAACTAATAATTGCAACCAGTGTGAAAGTAATGGGCATTTCTACGTTCCGGGCAACCTAGGGTTCACTCTAGGGCGTTGCTCCACCACATCGAATAGCTACGGCCTTAGAAGTCAGCGCCAGAAGCATAAAATGCAATATAAATACAACAGTTTTTCCATCGTATAAATGGATTAATTGCAACCAATTTGAAAGTGATGATCATTTCTACGTTCCGGGCAACCTAGGCTTCACTCTAGGGCGTTGCTCCACCAGATCGAACACTTAGGGCCTAAGAAGGCACCGCCAGAAGCATAAAATAAAATATAAATATAACAGTTTTTCCATCGTATAAGACGAATAATAGCAACCTGTATGAAAGTTGTGGTTATTTCTACTTTCCGGGCAACCTAGGCTTCACCCTAGGGCGTTGTTCGAACAGATGGAATAGTTAGGGCCTTAGAAGTCAACGCCCGAAGCATAAAATACAAAATAAATAGAACAGTTTTTCCATCGTATAAAACGAATAATTGCTGCCGGCGTGAAAGTTATGGTCATTTCTACGTTCCGGGAAACCCAGGCTTCACCCTAGGGCGTTGCTACAACAGATTGAATAGTTAGGGCCTTATAAGTCAATGCCCGAAGCATAAAATGCAATAAAAATACAACAGCTTTTCCATCATATAACAGCAATAATTGCAACCAGTTTGAAAGTGATGGTCATTTCTACGTTCCGGGCAACCTAGGCTTCACCCTAGGGTGTTGCTCCAACAGATTGAATAGTTAGGGCCTTAGAAGTCAACGCCCGAAGCATAAAATACAAAATAAATAGAACAGTTTTTCCACCGTATAAAACTAATAATTGCAACCAGTGTGAATGTAATCGGCATTTCTACGTTCCGGGCAACCTAGGCTTCACTCTAGGGCGTTGCTCCACCACATCGAATAGCTACGGCCTTAGAAGTCAACGCCTGAAGCATAAAATACAGTATAAATACAACAGTTTTTCCATTGTATAGCATGACTAATTGCAACCAGTGCGAAAGTAAAGATAATTTCGACGTTTCGGGCATCCTAGACTTAACTCTATGGCATTACTCCACCAGATGGAGTAGTTAGGACCTAAGAAGTCAACGCCAGAAGCATAAAATGCAATGTTAATACAACAGTTTTTCCATCGTATAAAACGGATAATTGCTACCGGTGTGAAAGTTATGGTCATTTCTACGTTCCGGGCAAACTAGGCTTCACTGTAGGGCGTTGCTCCACCAGATCAAATAGGTAGGGCCATGGAAGTCAACGCCCGAAGCATAAAATACAAAATAAGTAGAACAGTTTTTCCATTGTATATAACGAATAATTGCTACCAGTGTGAAAGTTATGGACATTTCTACGTTCCGGCAACCTAGGCTTCACCCTAGGGCGTTGTTCCACCAGATCGAATAGTTAGGGCCTAAGAAGTCAACGCTCGAAGCATAAAATACAACAAAGATGCAACAGTTTTTCCATCGTATAAAACGAATAATAGCAATCAGTGTGAAAGTTCTGGACATTTCTACGTTCCGGGAAACCTAGGCTTCACCCTAGGGCGTTGCTCCACCAGATCGAATAGTTAGGGCATTAGAAGTCAACGCCAGAGGCATAAAATACAATAAAGATGCAACAGTTTTTCCATCGTATAAAACGAATAATTGAAACCAGTGTAAAAGTAATGGTCATTTCTGCGTTCCGGGCAACCGAGGCTTCACCCTAGGGCGTTGCTCCACCAGATCGCATAGCTAGGGACTTAGAATTCAACGCCATAAGAATAAAATACAATATAAGTACAACAGTTTTTCCATCGTATAAAATGAATAATTGGAAACATTGTGAAAGTAATGGTCATTTCTACGTTCCAGGCAACCTAGGCGTCACTCTAGGGCGTTACTCCACCACATCTAATAGCTACGGCCTTAGAAGTCAACGCTAGAAGCATAAAATACAAAATAAATAGAACAGCTTTTCCATTGTATAAAACGAATAATTGCTACCAGTGTGAAAGTTATGTTCATTTCTACGTTCCGGGCAACTTAGGCTTCACTCTAGGGCGTTGCTCCACCAGATCGAATAGTTAGGGCCTTAGAAGTCAACGCCCGAAGCATAAAATACAAAATAAATAGAACAGTTTTTCCATTGTATTAAACGAATAATTGCTACCAGTGTGAAAGTGATGGTCATTTCTACGTTCCGGGCGACCTAGGCTTCACTCTAGGGCGTTGTTCCACCAGATCGAAAAGTTAGGGCCTAAGAAGTCAACGCCCGAAGCATAAAATACAAAATAAATAGAACAGCTTTTCCATCGTATAAAACGAATAATTGCAAGAAGTATGAAAGTTATGGTTATTTCTACTTTCCGGGCAACCTAGGCTTCACCCTAGGGCGTTGTTCCAACAGGTTGAATAGTTATGGCCTTAGAAGTCAGCGCCAGAAGCATAAAATGCAATATAAATACAACAGTTTTTCTATCGTATAAAAGGATTAATTGCAACCAATTTGAAAGTGATGATCATTTCTACGTTCCGGGCAACCTAGGCTTCACACTAGGGCGTTGCTCCACCAGATCGAACACTTAGGGCCTAAGAAGGCAACGCCAGAAGCATAAAATACAATATCAATACAACAGTTTTTCAATCGTATAAAACGAATAATTGCTACCAGTGTGAAAGTTATGGACATTTCTACGTTCCGGCAACCTAGGCTTCACCCTAGGGCGTTGTTCCACCAGATGGAATAGTTAGGGCCTTAGAAGTCAACGCTCGAAGCATAAAATGCAACAAAGATGCAACAGTTTTTCCATCGTATAAAACGAATAATAGCAATCAGTGTGAAAGTAATGGGCATTTCTAGGTTCCGGGCAACCTAGGCTTCACTCTAGGGCGTTGCTCCACCACATCGAATAGCTGCGGCCTTAGAAGTCAGCCCCAGAAGCATAAAATGCAATATAAATACAACAGTTTTTCCATCGTATAAAAGGATTAATTGCAACCAGTTTGAAAGTGATGGTCATTTCTACGTTCCGGGAAACCTAGGCTTCACCCTAGGGCGTTGCTCCAACAGATTGAATAGTTAGGGCCTTGGAAGTCAACGCCCGAAGCATAAAATACAAAATAAATAGAACAGTTTTTCCACCGTATAAAACTAATAATTGCAACCAGTGTGAAAGTAATGGGCATTTCTACGTTCCGGGCAACCTAGGCTTCACTCTAGGGCGTTGCTCCACCACATCGAATAGCTACGGCCTTAGAAGTCAGCGCCAGAAGCATAAAATGCAATATAAATACAACAGTTTTTCCATCGTATAAATGGATTAATTGCAACCAATTTGAAAGTGATGATCATTTCTACGTTCCGGGCAACCTAGGCTTCACTCTAGGGCGTTGCTCCACCAGATCGAACACTTAGGGCCTAAGAAGGCACCGCCAGAAGCATAAAATAAAATATAAATATAACAGTTTTTCCATCGTATAAGACGAATAATAGCAACCTGTATGAAAGTTGTGGTTATTTCTACTTTCCGGGCAACCTAGGCTTCACCCTAGGGCGTTGTTCGAACAGATGGAATAGTTAGGGCCTTAGAAGTCAACGCCCGAAGCATAAAATACAAAATAAATAGAACAGTTTTTCCATCGTATAAAACGAATAATTGCTGCCGGCGTGAAAGTTATGGTCATTTCTACGTTCCGGGAAACCCAGGCTTCACCCTAGGGCGTTGCTACAACAGATTGAATAGTTAGGGCCTTATAAGTCAATGCCCGAAGCATAAAATGCAATAAAAATACAACAGCTTTTCCATCATATAACAGCAATAATTGCAACCAGTTTGAAAGTGATGGTCATTTCTACGTTCCGGGCAACCTAGGCTTCACCCTAGGGTGTTGCTCCAACAGATTGAATAGTTAGGGCCTTAGAAGTCAACGCCCGAAGCATAAAATACAAAATAAATAGAACAGTTTTTCCACCGTATAAAACTAATAATTGCAACCAGTGTGAATGTAATGGGCATTTCTACGTTCCGGGCAACCTAGGCTTCACTCTAGGGCGTTGCTCCACCACATCGAATAGCTACGGCCTTAGAAGTCAACGCCTGAAGCATAAAATACAGTATAAATACAACAGTTTTTCCATTGTATAGCATGACTAATTGCAACCAGTGCGAAAGTAAAGATAATTTCGACGTTTCGGGCATCCTAGACTTAACTCTATGGCATTACTCCACCAGATGGAGTAGTTAGGACCTAAGAAGTCAACGCCAGAAGCATAAAATGCAATATTAATACAACAGTTTTTCCATCGTATAAAACGGATAATTGCTACCGGTGTGAAAGTTATGGTCATTTCTACGTTCCGGGCAAACTAGGCTTCACTGTAGGGCGTTGCTCCACCAGATCAAATAGGTAGGGCCATGGAAGTCAACGCCCGAAGCATAAAATACAAAATAAGTAGAACAGTTTTTCCATTGTATATAACGAATAATTGCTACCAGTGTGAAAGTTATGGACATTTCTACGTTCCGGCAACCTAGGCTTCACCCTAGGGCGTTGTTCCACCAGATCGAATAGTTAGGGCCTAAGAAGTCAACGCTCGAAGCATAAAATACAACAAAGATGCAACAGTTTTTCCATCGTATAAAACGAATAATAGCAATCAGTGTGAAAGTTCTGGACATTTCTACGTTCCGGGAAACCTAGGCTTCACCCTAGGGCGTTGCTCCACCAGATCGAATAGTTAGGGCATTAGAAGTCAACGCCAGAGGCATAAAATACAATAAAGATGCAACAGTTTTTCCATCGTATAAAACGAATAATTGAAACCAGTGTAAAAGTAATGGTCATTTCTGCGTTCCGGGCAACCGAGGCTTCACCCTAGGGCGCTGCTCCAGTAGAACGAATAGTTAGTGCCCTAGAAGTCAGCGCCCGAAGCATGAAATACAAAATAAATAGAACAGTTGTTCCATCGTATAAAGCGAATAATTGCTACCGGCGTGAAAGTTATGGTCATTTCTACGTTCCGGGCAACCTAGGCTTCACTCTAGGGCGTTGATCCACCACATCGAATAGCTACGGCCTTAGAAGTCAGCGCCAGAAGCATAAAATGCAATATAAATACAACAGTTTTTCCATCGTATAAAAGGATTAATTGCAACCAATTTGAAAGTGATGGTCATTTCTACGTTCCGGGCAACCTCGGCATCACTCTAGGGGGTTGCTCCACCAGATGGAATAGTTAGGGCCTTAGAAGTCAACGCCCGAAGCATAAAATACAAAATAAATAGAACAGTTTTTCCATCGTATAAAGCGAATAATTGCAACCGGCGTGAAAGTTATGGTCATTTCTACGTTCCGGGCAACCTAGGCTTCACCCTAGGGCGTTGCTCCAACAGATTGAATAGTTAGGGCCTTAGAAGTCAACGCCCGAAGCATAAAATACAAAATAAATAGAACAGTTTTTCCATCGTATAAAGCGAATAATTGCTACCGGCGTGAAAGTTATGGTCATTTCTACGTTCCGGGCAACCTCGGCATCACTCTAGGGCGTTGCTCCACCAGATCTAATGGTTAGTGCCTCAGAAGGCAACGCCAGAAGCATAAATTACAATATCAATACAACAGTTTTTCCATCGTATAAAACGAATAATTGCTACCGATGTGAAAGTTATGGTCATTTCTACGTTCCGGGCAACCTAGGCTTCACCCTAGGGCGTTGTTCCACCAGATGGAATAGTTAGGGCCTTAGAAGTCGAAGCCAGAAACAGGAAATACAAGAAGAATGCAACATTTTTTCCATCGTATAGCATGAATAATTGCTACCAGTGTGAAAGTAATGATCATTTCGGCGTTTCGGGCATCCTAGACTTAACTGTGAGGCATTACTCTACCAGATCGAGTAGTTAGGTCCTAAGAAGTCAACGCCAGAAGCATAAAATGCAATATTAATACAACAGCTTTTCCATCGTATAAAACGAATAATTGCAACCGGTGTGAATGTTATGGTCATTTCTACGTTCCGGGCAACCTAGGCTTCACCCTAGGGCGCTGCTCCACCACATCGAATAGTTAGTGCCCTAGAAGTTAGCGCCACAAGCATAAAATACAATATAAATACAACAGTTTTTCCATCGTATAGAACGAATAATTGCAACCAGTGTGAAGGTAATGGTATGTCCTACGTTCCGAGCCAGCTTGGCTACACCCTAGGGTGTTGCTAAACCAGATCGAATAGTTAGGGCCTTAGAAGTCAATGCCCGAAGCATAAAATACAAAATAAATAGAACAGTTTTTCCATTGTATAAAACGAATAATAGTAACCAGTGTGAAAATTATGGTCATTTCTACGTTCCGGGCAACCTAGGCCTCACTCTAGGGCGTTGCACCACCAGATCGAATAGTTAGGGCCTTAGAAGTCAACGCCCGAAGCATAAACTACAAAATAAATAGAACAGTTTTTCCATTGTAAAAAACGAATAATTGCTACCATTGTGAAAGTTATGGTCATTTCTACGTGCCGGGAAACCTAGGCTTCACTCTAGGGCGTTGCTCCACAAGATCGAATAGTCAGGGCCTTAGAAGTCAACGCCAGAGACATAAAATACAATAAAGATGCAACAGTTTTTCCATCGTATAAAACGAATAATCGAAACCAGTATAAAAGTAATGGTCATTTCTACGTTCCGGGCAACCTTGGTTTCACTCTATGGCGTTGCTCCACCAGATCGCATAGCTAGGGACTTAGAATTCAACGCCATAAGAATAAAATACAATATAAGTACAACAGTTTTTCCATCGTATAAAATGAATAATTGGAAACATTGTGAAAGTAATGGTCATTTCTACGTTCCAGGCAACCTAGGCGTCACTCTAGGGCGTTACTCCACCACATCTAATAGCTACGGCCTTAGAAGTCAACGCTAGAAGCATAAAATACAAAATAAATAGAACAGCTTTTCCATTGTATAAAACGAATAATTGCTACCAGTGTGAAAGTTATGTTCATTTCTACGTTCCGGGCAACTTAGGCTTCACTCTAGGGCGTTGCTCCACCAGATCGAATAGTTAGGGCCTTAGAAGTCAACGCCCGAAGCATAAAATACAAAATAAATAGAACAGTTTTTCCATTGTATTAAACGAATAATTGCTACCAGTGTGAAAGTGATGGTCATTTCTACGTTCCGGGCGACCTAGGCTTCACTCTAGGGCGTTGTTCCACCAGATCGAAAAGTTAGGGCCTAAGAAGTCAACGCCCGAAGCATAAAATACAAAATAAATAGAACAGCTTTTCCATCGTATAAAACGAATAATTGCAAGAAGTATGAAAGTTATGGTTATTTCTACTTTCCGGGCAACCTAGGCTTCACCCTAGGGCGTTGTTCCAACAGGTTGAATAGTTATGGCCTTAGAAGTCAAC
The DNA here is from genome assembly GCF_051401765.1 of Calliopsis andreniformis. Taxonomy (NCBI): domain Eukaryota; kingdom Metazoa; phylum Arthropoda; class Insecta; order Hymenoptera; family Andrenidae; genus Calliopsis; species Calliopsis andreniformis. Next base: position 28,866,361 of record NW_027480423.1, read on the forward strand.
GCCCGAAACATGAAATACAAAATAGATAGAACAGTTGTTCCATCGTATAAAATGAATAATTGCAACCAGTGTGAAAGTTATGGACATTTCTACATTCCGAGCAACCTAGGCTTCACTCTAGTGCGTTGCTCCACCAGATCGAATAGTTAGGGACTTAGAAGTCAACGCCAGAAGCATAAAATACAATAAAGATGCAACAATTTATCCATCGTATAACAGGAATAATTGCAACCAGTGTGAAGGTAATGGTATGTCCTACGTTCCGAGCCAGCTTGGCTACACCCTAGCGTGTTGCTAAACCAGATCGAATAGTTAGGGCCTTAGAAGTCAATGCCCGAAGCATAAAACACGATATAAATACCACAGCTTTTCCGTCGTATACAACGAATAATTGCAACCAGTGTGAAAGTTATGGTCATTTCTACGTTCCGGGCAACCTAGGCTTCACTCTGGGGCGTTGCTCCACCAGATCGAATAGATAGAGCCTTAGAAGTCAACGCCACAAGCATAAAATACAATAAAGATGCAACAATTTATCCATCGTATAACAGGAATAATTGCAACCAGTGTGAAGGTAATGGTATGTCCTACGTTCCGAGCCAGCTTGGCTACACCCTAGCGTGTTGCTAAACCAGTTCGAATAGTTAGGGCCTTAGAAGTCAATGCCCGAAGCATAAAATACAAAATAAATAGAACAGTTTTTCCATTGTATAAAACGAATAATAGTAACCAGTGTGAAAATTATGGTCATTTCTACGTTCCGGGCAACCTAGGCTTCACTCTAGGGCGTTGCTCCACCAGATCGAATAGCTATGGACTTAGCATTCAACGCCAGAAGCATAAAATACAATAAAAATACAACAGTTTTACCATCGTATAAGAGGAATAATTGCAACCAGTGTGAAAGGAATGGTCATTTCTACGTTCTGGGCAACCTACGTTTCACTCTATGGCATTGCTCCACCAGATAGACTAGTTAGGGCCTAAGAAGTCAACGCCAGAGACATAAAATGCGATATGAATGCAACAGCTGTTCCATCGTATAACAGGAATAATTGCAACCAGTTTGAATGATATGGTCATTTCTACGTTCCCGTCAACCTAGGCTTCAATCTAGGGCGTTGCTCCACCACATCGAATAGCTACGGCCTTAGAAGTCAACGCCAGAAGCATAAAATACAATATAGATACAACAGTTTTTCCATTGTATAAAAAGAGTAATTGCATCCAGTGTGAAAATTATGGTCATTTCTACGTTCCGGGCAACCTAGGCCTCACTCTAGGGCGTTGCACCACCAGATCGAATAGTTAGGGCCTTAGAAGTCAACGCCCGAAGCATAAACTACAAAATAAATAGAACAGTTTTTCCATTCTATAAAAAGAATAATTGCTACCAGTGTGAAAGTTGTGGTTATTTCTACTTTCCGGGCAACCTAGGCTTCACCCTAGGGCGTTGCACCAACAGATTGAATAGTTAGGGCCTTAGAAGTCAACGCCAGAAGCATAAAATACAATATAGATACAACAGTTTTTCCATCGTATAAAACGTATAATTGCAACCAGTGTGAAAGTTATGGACATTTCTACATTCCGAGCAACCTAGGCTTCACTCTAGTGCGTTGCTCCACCAGATCGAATAGTTTGGGACTTAGCAGTCAACGCCAGAAGCATACAATACAATAAAGATGCAACAGTTTTTCCATCGTATAACAGGAATAATTGCAACCAGTGTGAAGGTAATGGCATGTCCTACGTTCCGAGCCATCTTGGCTACACCCTAGCGTGTTGCTAAACCAGATCGAATAGCTAGGGCCTTAGAAGTCAATGCCCGAAGCATAAAATACAAAATAAATAGAACAGCTTTTCCATTGTATAAAACGAATAATAGTAACCAGTGTGAAAATTATGGTCATTTCTACGTTCCGGGCAACCTAGGCCTCACTCTAGGGCGTTGCACCACCAGATCGAATAGTTAGGGCCTTAGAAGTCAACGCCCGAAGCATAAACTACAAAATAAATAGAACAGATTTCCATTCTATAAAAAGAATAATTGCTACCAGTGTGAAAGTTGTGGTTATTTCTACGTTCCGGGCAACCTAGGCTTCACTCTGGGGCGTTGCTCCACCAGATCGAATAGATAGAGCCTTAGAAGTCAACGCCACAAGCATAAAATACAATAAAGATGCAACAATTTATCCATCGTATAACAGGAATAATTGCAACCAGTGTGAAGGTAATGGTATGTCCTACGTTCCGAGCCAGCTTGGCTACACCCTAGCGTGTTGCTAAACCAGTTCGAATAGTTAGGGCCTTAGAAGTCAATGCCCGAAGCATAAAATACAAAATAAATAGAACAGTTTTTCCATTGTATAAAACGAATAATAGTAACCAGTGTGAAAATTATGGTCATTTCTACGTTCCGGGCAACCTAGGCTTCACTCTAGGGCGTTGCTCCACCAGATCGAATAGCTATGGACTTAGCATTCAACGCCAGAAGCATAAAATACAATAAAAATACAACAGTTTTACCATCGTATAAGAGGAATAATTGCAACCAGTGTGAAAGGAATGGTCATTTCTACGTTCTGGGCAACCTACGTTTCACTCTATGGCATTGCTCCACCAGATAGAATAGTTAGGGCCTAAGAAGTCAACGCCAGAGACATAAAATGCGATATGAATGCAACAGCTGTTCCATCGTATAACAGGAATAATTGCAACCAGTTTGAATGATATGGTCATTTCTACGTTCCCGTCAACCTAGGCTTCAATCTAGGGCGTTGCTCCACCACATCGAATAGCTACGGCCTTAGAAGTCAACGCCAGAAGCATAAAATACAATATAGATACAACAGTTTTTCCATTGTATAAAAAGAGTAATTGCATCCAGTGTGAAAATTATGGTCATTTCTACGTTCCGGGCAACCTAGGCCTCACTCTAGGGCGTTGCACCACCAGATCGAATAGTTAGGGCCTTAGAAGTCAACGCCCGAAGCATAAACTACAAAATAAATAGAACAGTTTTTCCATTCTATAAAAAGAATAATTGCTACCAGTGTGAAAGTTGTGGTTATTTCTACTTTCCGGGCAACCTAGGCTTCACCCTAGGGCGTTGCACCAACAGATTGAATAGTTAGGGCCTTAGAAGTCAACGCCAGAAGCATAAAATACAATATAGATACAACAGTTTTTCCATCGTATAAAACGTATAATTGCAACCAGTGTGAAAGTTATGGACATTTCTACATTCCGAGCAACCTAGGCTTCACTCTAGTGCGTTGCTCCACCAGATCGAATAGTTTGGGACTTAGCAGTCAACGCCAGAAGCATACAATACAATAAAGATGCAACAGTTTTTCCATCGTATAACAGGAATAATTGCAACCAGTGTGAAGGTAATGGCATGTCCTACGTTCCGAGCCATCTTGGCTACACCCTAGCGTGTTGCTAAACCAGATCGAATAGCTAGGGCCTTAGAAGTCAATGCCCGAAGCATAAAATACAAAATAAATAGAACAGCTTTTCCATTGTATAAAACGAATAATAGTAACCAGTGTGAAAATTATGGTCATTTCTACGTTCCGGGCAACCTAGGCTTCACTCTAGGGCGTTGATCCACCACATCGAATAGCTACGGCCTTAGAAGTCAGCGCCAGAAGCATAAAATGCAATATAAATACAACAGTTTTTCCATCGTATAAAAGGATTAATTGCAACCAATTTGAAAGTGATGGTCATTTCTACGTTCCGGGCAACCTCGGCATCACTCTAGGGGGTTGCTCCACCAGATGGAATAGTTAGGGCCTTAGAAGTCAACGCCCGAAGCATAAAATACAAAATAAATAGAACAGTTTTTCCATCGTATAAAGCGAATAATTGCAACCGGCGTGAAAGTTATGGTCATTTCTACGTTCCGGGCAACCTAGGCTTCACCCTAGGGCGTTGCTCCAACAGATTGAATAGTTAGGGCCTTAGAAGTCAACGCCCGAAGCATAAAATACAAAATAAATAGAACAGTTTTTCCATCGTATAAAACGAATAATTGCTACCGGCGTGAAAGCTATGGTCATTTCTACGTTCCGGGAAACCCAGGCTTCACCCTAGGGCGTTGTTCCACCAGATGGAATAGTTAGGGCATAAGAAGTCAACGCCAGAAGCATAAAATACGGTATAAATACAACAGCTTTTCCATCGTATAAAACAAATAATTGCAACCTGTATGAAAGGTATGGTCATTTCAACTTTCCGGGCAACCTAGGCTTCACGCTAGGGCGTTGCTCCAACAGATTGAATAGTTAGGGCCTTAGAAGTCAACGCCCGAAGCATAAAATACAAAATAAATGGAACAGTTTTTCCATCGTATAAAACTAATAATTGCAACCAGTGTGAAAGTAACGGGCATTTCTACGTTCCGGGAAACCTAGGCTTCACTCTAGGGCGTTGCTCCACCAAATCGAATAGCTGCGGCCTTAGAAGTCAACGCCAGAAGCATAAAATACAGTATAAATACAACAATTTTTCCATTGTATTGCATGACTAATTGCAACCAGTGCGAAAGTAACGATCATTTCGACGTTTCGGGCATCCTAGACTTAACTCTGAGGCGCTGCTCCACCAGATCGAAGAGTTAGGGTCTAAGAAGTCAACACCGGAAGCATAAAATACAATTTAAATTTAACAGCTTTTCCATCGTAGAAAACGAATAATTGCAACCTGTGTGAAGGTTATGGTCATATCTACATTCCGGGCAACCTAGGCTTCACTGTAGGGTGTTGCTCCACCAGATCGAATAGGTAGGGCCTAAGAAGTAAACGCCAGAAGCATAAAATACAATATAAATATAACAGTTTTTCCATTGTATAAAACTAATAATAGCAACCAGTGAGAAAGTTCTGGTCATTTCTACGTTCCGGGCAACCTAGGCTTCACTCTATGGCGTTGCTCCACCAGATCGAATAGTTAGGGCCTTAGAAGTCAACGCCCGAAGCATAAAATACAACAAAAATACAACAGTCTCTCCACACTATAACAGGAACAATTGCAACCCGTGTGAAGGTGATGGTCATTTGTACGTTCCAGGCAACCTAGGCTTCACTCTAGGGCGTTGTTCCACCAGATCGAATTGCTAGGGCCTAAGAAGTCACCGCCAGAAGCATAAGATACAAAATAAATATAACAGTTTTTCCATCGTATAGAACGAATAATAGCAATCAGTGTGAATGTTATGGTCATTTCTACGTTCCGGGCAACCTAGGCTTCACTCTAGGGCGTTGCTCCGCCAGATCCAACAGTTAGGGCCTTAGAAGTCAACGCCCGAAGCATAAAATGCAAAATAAATAGAACAGTTTTTCCATTGTATAAAACGAATAATTGCTACCAGTGTAAAAGTTATGGTCATTTCAACGTTCCGGGCAACCTAGGCTTCACCCTAGGGCGTTGTTCCACCAGATAGAATAGTTAGGGCCTAAGAAGTGTACGCCAGAAGCATAAAATACAATATAAATAGAACAGTTGTTCCATCATATAAAACGAGTAATTGCAACCAGTATGAAAGTTGTGGTCATTTCTACTTTCCGGGCAACCTAGGCTACACCCCAGGGCGTTGCTCCAACAGATTGAATAGTTAGGGCCTTAGAACTCAATGCCCGAAGCATAAAATGCAATAAAAATACAACAGTCTTTCCATCATATAACCGGAATAATTGCAACCAGTTTGAAAGTGATGTTCATTTCCACGTTCCGGGCAACCTCGGCTTCACTCTAGGGCGTTGCTCCACCAGATCGAATAGTTAGTGCCTTAGAAGTCAACGCCAGAAGCATAAAACACAATATCAATTCAACAGTTTTTCCATCGTATAAAACGAATAATTGCAACCAGTAAGAAAGTTATGGTCATTTCTACGTTCCGGGCAACCTAGGCTTCACCCTGGGCCGTTGTTCCAGCAGATTGAATAGTTCGGGCCTAAGAAGTGAACGCCAGAAGCATAAAATACAATATAAATGGAACAGTTTTTCCATCGTATAAAACTAATAATTGCAACCAGTGTGAAAGTAATGGGCATTTCTACGTTCCGGGAAACCTAGGCTTCACTCTAGGGCGTTGCTCCACCAAATCGAATAGCTGCGGCCTTAGAAGTCAACGCCAGAAGCATAAAATACAGTATAAATACAATAATTTTTCCATTGTATTGCATGACTAATTGCAACCAGTGCGAAAGTAACGATCATTTCGACGTTTTGTGCATCCTAGACTTAACTCTAAGGCGCTGCTCCACCAGATCGAAGAGTTAGGGTCTAAGAAGTCAACACCGGAAGCATAAAATACAATTTAAATTCAACAGCTTTTCCATCGTAGAAAACGAATAATTGCAACCTGTGTGAAGGTTATGGTCATATCTACATTCCGGGCAACCTAGGCTTCACTGTAGGGTGTTGCTCCACCAGATCGAATAGGTAGGGCCTAAGAAGTAAACGCCAGAAGCATAAAATACAATATAAATATAACAGTTTTTCCATCGTATAAAACTAATAATAGCAACCAGTGAGAAAGTTCTGGTCATTTCTACGTTCCGGGCAACCTAGGCTTCACTCTATGGCGTTGCTCCACCAGATCGAATAGTTAGGGCCTTAGAAGTCAACGCCCGAAGCATAAAATACAATAAAAATACAACAGTCTCTCCACACTATAACAGGAACAATTGCAACCCGTGTGAAGGTGATGGTCATTTGTACGTTCCAGGCAACCCAGGCTTCACTCTAGGGCGTTGTTCCACCAGATCGAATTGCTAGGGCCTAAGAAGTCACCGCCAGAAGCATAAGATACAAAATAAATATAACAGTTTTTCCATCGTATAGAACGAATAATAGCAATCAGTGTGAATGTTATGGTCATTTCTACGTTCCGGGCAACCTAGGCTTCACTCTAGGGCGTTGCTCCACCAGATCCAACAGTTAGGGCCTTAGAAGTCAACGCCCGAAGCATAAAATACAAAATAAATAGAACAGTTTTTCCATTGTATAAAACGAATAATTGCTACCAGTGTAAAAGTTATGGTCATTTCTACGTTCCGGGCAACCTAGGCTTCACCCTAGGGCGTTGTTCCACCAGATAGAATAGTTAGGGCCTAAGAAGTGTACGCCAGAAGCATAAAATACAATATAAATAGAACAGTTGTTCCATCATATAAAACGAGTAATTGCAACCAGTATGAAAGTTGTGGTCATTTCTACTTTCCGGGCAACCTAGGCTACACCCCAGGGCGTTGCTCCAACAGATTGAATAGTTAGGGCCTAAGAACTCAATGCCCGAAGCATAAAATGCAATAAAAATACAACAGTCTTTCCATCATATAACCGGAATAATTGCAACCAGTTTGAAAGTGATGTTCATTTCCACGTTCCGGGCAACCTCGGCTTCACTCTAGGGCGTTGCTCCACCAGATCGAATAGTTAGTGCCTTAGAAGTCAACGCCAGAAGCATAAAACACAATATCAATTCAACAGTTTTTCCATCGTATAAAACGAATAATTGCAACCAGTAAGAAAGTTATGGTCATTTCTACTTTCCGGGCAACCTAGGATCCACCCTAGGGCGTTGCTGCAACCGATTGAATAGTTAGGGCCTTAGAAGTCAACGCCCGAAGCATAAAATACAAAACAAATAGAACAGTTTTTCCATCGTATAAAACGAATAATTGCTACCGATGTGAAAGTTATGGTCATTTCTACGTTCCGGGCAACCTACGCTTCACCCTAGGGCGTTGTTCCACCAGATCGAATAGTTAGGGCCTAAGAAGTGAACGCCAGAAGCATAAAATACAATATCAATACATCAGTTTTTCCATCGTATAAAACGAATAATTGCAACCAGTATGAAGGTTATGGTCATTTCTACTTTCCGGGCAACCTAAGATCCACCCTAGGGCGTTGCTGCAACCGATTGAATAGTTAGGGCCTTAGACGTCATCGCCCGAAGCATAAAATACAAATTAAATACAACAGCTTTTCCATCGTATAAAACGAATAATTGCAACCAGTGTGAAAGTAATGGTCATTTCTAGGTTCCGGGCAACCTAGGCTTCACTCTAGGGCGTTGCTCCACCACATCGAATGGCTACGGCCTTAAAATACAACGTCAGAAGCGTAAAATACATAATAAATACAACAGCTTTTCCGTCGTATAAAACGAATAATTGCAACCAGTGTGAAAGTTATAGTCATTTCTACGTTCCGGGCAACCTAGGCTTCACTCTGGGTCGTTGCTCCACCAGATCGAATAGATAGAGCCTTAGAAGTCAACGCCACAAGCATAAAATACAATAAAGATGCAACAACTTATCCATCGTATAACAGGAACAATTGCAACCAGTGTGAAGGTAATGGTATGTCCTACGTTCCGAGCCAGCTTGGCTACACCCTAGCGTGTTGCTAAACCAGTTCGAATAGTTAGGGCCTTAGAAGTCAATGCCCGAAGCATAAAATACAAAATAAACAGAACAGTTTTTCCATTGTATAAAACGAATAATAGTAACCAGTGTGAATATTATGGTCATTTCTACGTTCCGGGCAACCTAGGCCTCACTCTAGGGCGTTGCTCCACCAGATCGAATAGCTATGGACTTAGCATTCAACGCCAGAAGCATCAAATACAATAAAAATATAACAGTTTTACCATCGTATAAGAGGAATAATTGCAACCAGTGTGAAACGAATGGTCATTTCTACGTTCTGGGCAACCTACGTTTCACTCTATGGCATTGCTCCACCAGATAGAATAGTTAGGGCCTAAGACGTCAACGCCAGAGACATAAAATACGATATGAATGCAACAGCTGTTCCATCGTATAACAGGAATAATTGCAACCAGTATGAAAGGTATGGTCATTTCTACTTTCCGGGCAACCTAGGCTTCACGCTAGGGCGTTGCTCCAACAGATTGAATAGTTAGGGCCTTAGAAGTCAACGCCCGAAGCATAAAATACAAAATAAATAGAACAGTTTTTCCATCGTATTAAACTAATAATTGCAACCAGTGTGAAAGTAATGGGCATTTCTACGTTCCGGGAAACCTTGGCTTCACTCTAGGGCGTTGCTCCACCAAATCGAATAGCTGCGGCCTTAGAAGTCAACGCCAGAATCTTAAAATACAGTATAAATACAACAATTTTTCCATTGCATAGCATGACTAATTGCAACCAGTGCGAAAGTAACGATCATTTCGACGTTTCGGGCATCCTAGACTTAACTCTGAGGCGTTGCTCCACCAGATCGAAGAGTTAGGGTCTAAGAAGTCAACACCGGAAGCATAAAATACAATTTAAATACAACAGCTTTTCCATCGTAGAAAACGAATAATTGCAACCTGTGTGAAGATTATGGTCATATCTACGTTCCGGGCAACATAGGCTTCACTGTAGGGTGTTGCTCCACCAGATCGAATAGGTAGGGCCATAGAAGTCTACGCCCGAAGCATAAAATACGATATAAATACCACAGCTTTTCCGTCGTATAAAACGAATAATTGCAACCAGTGTGAAAGTTATGGTCATTTCTACGTTCCGGGCAACCTAGGCTTCACTCTGGGGCGTTGCTCCACCAGATCGAATAGATAGAGCCTTAGAAGTCAACGCCACAAGCATAAAATACAATAAAGATGCAACAATTTATCCATCGTATAACAGGAATAATTGCAACCAGTGTGAAGGTAATGGTATGTCCTACGTTCCGAGCCATCTTGGCTACACCCTAGCGTGTTGCTAAACCAGATCGAATAGTTAGGGCCTTAGAAGTCAATGCCCGTAGCATAAAATACAAAATAAATAGAACAGTTTTTCCATTGTATAAAACGAATAATAGTAACCAGTGTGAAAATTATGGTCATTTCTACGTTCCGGGCAACCTAGGCCTCACTCTAGGGCGTTGCACCACCAGATCGAATAGTTAGGGCCTTAGAAGTCAACGCCCGAAGCATAAACTACAAAATAAATAGAACAGTTTTTCCATTCTATAAAAAGAATAATTGCTACCAGTGTGAAAGTTGTGGTTATTTCTACTTTCCGGGCAACCTAGGCTTCACCCTAGGGCGTTGATCCAACAGATGAATAGTTAGGGCCTTAGAAGTCAACGCCCGAAGCATAAAATACAAAATAAATAGAACAGTTTTTCCATCGTATAAAACGAATAATTGCTACCGGCGTGAAAGTTATGGTCATTTCTACGTTCCGGGAAACCCAGGCTTCACCCTAGGGCGTTGTTCCACCAGATGGAATAGTTAGGGCATAAGAAGTCAACGCCAGAAGCATAAAATACGGTATAAATACAACAGCTTTTCCATCGTATAAAACAAATAATTGCAACCAGTATGAAAGGAATGGTCATTTCTACTTTCCGGGCAACCTAGGCTTCACGCTAGGGTGTTGCTCCAACAGATTGAATAGATAGGGCCTTAGAAGTCAACGCCCGAAGCATAAAATACAAAATAAATAGAACAGTTTTTCCATCGTATAAAACGTATAATTGCTACCGGCGTGAAAGTTATGGTCATTTCTACGTTCCGGTAAACCCAGGCTTCACCCTAGGGCGTTGTTCCACCAGATGGAATAGTTAGGGCATAAGAAGTCAACGCCAGAAGCATAAAATACGGTATAAATACAACAGCTTTTCCATCGTATAAAACAAATAATTGCAACCAGTATGAAAGGAATGGTCATTTCTACTTTCCGGGCAACCTAGGCTTCACGCTAGGGTGTTGCTCCAACAGATTGAATAGTTAGGGCCTTAGAAGTCAACGCCCGAAGCATAAAATACAAAATAAATAGAACAGTTTTTCCATCGTATTAAACTAATAATTGCAACCAGTGTGAAAGTAATGGGCATTTCTACGTTCCGGGAAACCTTGGCTTCACTCTAGGGCGTTGCTCCACCAAATCGAATAGCTGCGGCCTTAGAAGTCAACGCCAGAATCTTAAAATACAGTATAAATACAACAATTTTTCCATTGCATAGCATGACTAATTGCAACCAGTGCGAAAGTAACGATCATTTCGACGTTTCGGGCATCCTAGACTTAACTCTGAGGCGTTGCTCCACCAGATCGAAGAGTTAGGGTCTAAGAAGTCAACACCAGAAGCATAAAGTACAATTTAAATACAACAGCTTTTCCATCGTAGAAAACGAATAATTGCAACCTGTGTGAAGGTTATGGTCATATCTACGTTCCGGGCAACATAGGCTTCACTGTAGGGTGTTGCTCCACCAGATCGAATAGGTAGGGCCATAGAAGTCTACGCCCGAAGCATAAAATACGATATAAATACCACAGCTTTTCCGTCCTATAAAACGAATAATTGCAACCAGTGTGAAAGTTATGGTCATTTCTACGTTCCGGGCAACCTAGGCTTCACTCTGGGGCGTTGCTCCACCAGATCGAATAGATAGAGCCTTAGAAGTCAACGCCACAAGCATAAAATACAATAAAGATGCAACAATTTATCCATCGTATAACAGGAATAATTGCAACCAGTGTGAAGGTAATGGTATGTCCTACGTTCCGAGCCATCTTGGCTACACCCTAGCGTGTTGCTAAACCAGATCGAATAGTTAGGGCCTTAGAAGTCAATGCCCGAAGCATAAAATACAAAATAAATAGAACAGTTTTTCCATTGTATAAAACGAATAATAGTAACCAGTGTGAAAATTATGGTCATTTCTACGTTCCGGGCAACCTAGCCCTCACTCTAGGGCGTTGCACCACCAGATCGAATAGTTAGGGCCTTAGAAGTCAACGCCCGAAGCATAAACTACAAAATAAATAGAACAGTTTTTCCATTCTATAAAAAGAATAATTACTACCAGTGTGAAAGTTGTGGTTATTTCTACTTTCCGGGCAACCTAGGCTTCACCCTAGGGCGTTGATCCAACAGATGAATAGTTAGGGCCTTAGAAGTCAACGCCCGAAGCATAAAATACAAAATAAATAGAACAGTTTTTCCATCGTATAAAACGAATAATTGCAACCAGTATGAAGGTTATGGTCATTTCTACGTTCCGGGAAACCCAGGCTTCACCCTAGGGCGTTGTTCCACCAGATGGAATAGTTAGGGCATAAGAAGTCAACGCCAGAAGCATAAAATACGGTATAAATACAACAGCTTTTCCATCGTATAAAACAAATAATTGCAACCAGTATGAAAGGAATGGTCATTTCTACTTTCCGGGCAACCTAGGCTTCACGCTAGGGTGTTACTCCAACAGATTGAATAGATAGGGCCTTAGAAGTCAACGCCCGAAGCATAAAATACAAAATAAATGGAACAGTTTTTCCATCGTATAGAACTAATAATTGCAACCAGTGTGAAAGTAATGGGCATTTCTACGTTCCGGGAAACCTAGGCTTCACTCTAGGGCGTTGCTCCACCACATCGAATAGCTGCGGCCTTAGAAGTCAACGCCAGAAGCATAAAATACAGTATAAATACAACAATTTTTCCATTGTATAGCATGACTAATTGCAACCAGTGCGAAAGTAACGATCATTTCGACGTTTCGGGCATCCTAGACTTAACTCTGAAGCGCTGCTCCACCAGATCGAAGAGTTAGGGCCTAAGAAGTAAACGCCAGAAGCATAAAATACAATATAAATATAACAGTTTTTCAATCGTATAAAACTAATAATAGCAACCAGTGAGAAAGTTCTGGTCATTTCTACGTTCCGGGCAACCTAGGCTTCACTCTATGGCGTTGCTCCACCAGATCGAATAGTTAGGGCCTTAGAAGTCAACGCCCGAAGCATAAAATACAATAAAAATACAACAGTCTTTCCACAGTATAACAGGAACAATTGCAACCCGTGTGAAGGTGATTGTCATTTGTACGTTCCAGGCAACCTAGGCTTCACTCTAGGGCGTTGTTCCACCAGATCGAATTGCTAGGGCCTAAGAAGTCACCGCCAGAAGCATAAGATACAAAATAAATATAACAGTTTTTCCATCGTATAGAACGAATAATAGCAATCAGTGTGAATGTTATGGTCATTTCTACGTTCCGGGCAACCTAGGCTTCACTCTAGGGCGTTGCTCCACCAGATCCAACAGTTAGGGCCTTAGAAGTCAACGCCCGAAGCATAAAATACAAAATAAATAGAACAGTTTTTCCATTGTATAAAACGAATAATTGCTACCAGTGTAAAAGTTATGGTCATTTCTACGTTCCGGGCAACCTAGGCTTCACCCTAGGGCGTTGTTCCACCAGATAGAATAGTTAGGGCCTAAGAAGTGTACGCCAGAAGCATAAAATACAATATAAATACAACAGTTGTTCCATCATATAAAACGAGTAATTGCAACCAGTATGAAAGTTGTGGTCATTTCTACTTTCCGGGCAACCTAGGCTACACCCCAGGGCGTTGCTCCAACAGATTGAATAGTTAGGGCCTTAGAACTCAATGCCCGAAGCATAAAATGCAATAAAAATACAACAGACTTTCCATCATATAACCGGAATAATTGCAACCAGTTTGAAAGTGATGTTCATTTCCACGTTCCGGGCAACCTCGGCTTCACTCTAGGGCGTTGCTCCACCAGATCGAATAGTTAGTGCCTTAGAAGTCAACGCCAGAAGCATAAAACACAATATCAATACAACAGTTTTTCCATCGTATAAAACGAATAATTGCAACCAGTAAGAAAGTTATGGTCATTTCTACTTTCCGGGAAACCTAGGATCCACCCTAGGGCGTTGCTGCAACCGATTGAATAGTTAGGGCCTTAGAAGTCAACGCCCGAAGCATAAAATACAAAACAAATAGAACAGTTTTTCCATCGTATAAAACGAATAATTGCTACCGATGTGAAAGTTATGGTCATTTCTACGTTCCGGGCAACCTACGCTTCACCCTAGGGCGTTGTTCCACCAGATCGAATAGTTAGGGCCTAAGAAGTGAACGCCAGAAGCATAAAATACAATATAAATACAACAGTTTTTCCATCATATAAAACGAGTAATTGCAACCAGTATAAAAGTTGTGGTCATTTCTACGTTCCCGGCAACCTAGGCTACACCCTAGGTCGTTGCTCCAACAGATTGAATAGTTAGGGCCTTAGAAGTCAATGCCCGAAGCATAAAATGCAATAAAAATACAACAGTCTTTCCATCATATAACCGGAATAATTGCATCCAGTTTGAAAGTGATGGTCATTTCTACGTTCCGGGCAACCTCGGCATCACTCTAGGGCGTTGCTCCACCAGATCGAATAGTTAGTGCCTTAGAAGTCAACGCCAGAAGCATAAAATACAATATCAATACAACAGTTCTTCCATCGTATAAAACGAATAATTGCAACCAGTATGAAGGTTATGGTCATTTCTACTTTCCGGGCAACCTAGGCTTCACCCAAGGGCGTTGCTCCAACAGATTGAATACTTAGGGCCTTACAAGTCAACGCACGAAGCATAAAATGCAATATAAATACAACAGTTTTTCCATCGTATAAAACGAATAATTGCTACCGGCGTGAAAGTTATGGTCATTTCTACGTTCCGGGAAACCCAGGCTTCACCCTAGGGCGTTGTTCCACCAGATGGAATAGTTAGGGCATAAGAAGTCAACGCCAGAAGCATAAAATACGGTATAAATACAACAGCTTTTCCATCGTATAAAACAAATAATTGCAACCAGTATGAAAGGAATGGTCATTTCTACTTTCCGGGCAACCTGGGCTTCACGCTAGGGTGTTGCTCCAACAGATTGAATAGTTAGGGCCTTAGAAGTCAACGCCCGAAGCATAAAATACAAAATAAATAGAACAGTTTTTCCATCGTATTAAACTAATAATTGCAACCAGTGTGAAAGTAATGGGCATTTCTACGTTCCGGGAAACCTTGGCTTCACTCTAGGGCGTTGCTCCACCAAATCGAATAGCTGCGGCCTTAGAAGTCAACGCCAGAATCTTAAAATACAGTATAAATACAACAATTTTTCCATTGCATAGCATGACTAATTGCAACCAGTGCGAAAGTAACGATCATTTCGACGTTTCGGGCATCCTAGACTTAACTCTGAGGCGTTGCTCCACCAGATCGAAGAGTTAGGGTCTAAGAAGTCAACACCGGAAGCATAAAATACAATTTAAATACAACAGCTTTTCCATCGTAGAAAACGAATAATTGCAACCTGTGTGAAGGTTATGGTCATATCTACGTTCCGGGCAACATAGGCTTCACTGTAGGGTGTTGCTCCACCAGATCGAATAGGTAGGGCCATAGAAGTCTACGCCCGAAGCATAAAATACGATATAAATACCACAGCTTTTCCGTCGTATAAAACGAATAATTGCAACCAGTGTGAAAGTTATGGTCATTTCTACGTTCCGGGCAACCTAGGCTTCACTCTGGGGCGTTGCTCCACCAGATCGAATAGATAGAGCCTTAGAAGTCAACGCCACAAGCATAAAATACAATAAAGATGCAACAATTTATCCATCGTATAACAGGAATAATTGCAACCAGTGTGAAAGTGATGGTCATTTCTACGTTCCGGGCATCCTAGGCTTCACTCTAGCGCGTTGCTCCACCAGATCGAATAGTTAGGGCCTTAGAAGTCAACGCCAGAAGCATAAAATACAATAAAGATGCAACAGCTTTTCCATCGTATAAAACGAATAATTTCAACCAGTGTGAATGTTATGGTCATTTCTACATTCCGAGCAACCTAGGCTTGACTCTAGGGCGTTGTTCCACCATATCGAATTGTTAGGGCCTAAGAAGTCAACGCCAGAAGCATAAGATACAATATAAATATAAGAGTTTTTCCATCGTATAGAACGAATAATAGCATCCAGTGTGAAAGTTATGGTCATTTCTACGTTCCGGGCAACCTAGGCTTCACTCTAGGGCGTTGCTCCAACAGATTGAATAGTTAGGGTCTTAGAAGTCAACGCCGGAAGCATAAAATGTAATAAAAATACAACAGTTTTTCCATCATATAAAACGAGTAATTGCAACCAGTATGAAAGTTGTGGTCATTTCTACTTTCCGGGCAACCTAGGCTTCACCCTAGGGCGTTGCTCCAACAGATTGAATAGTTAGGGCCTTAGAAGTCAACGCCGGAAGCATAAAATGCAATAAAAATACAACAGTTTTTCCATCGTATAAAAGGATTAATTGCAACCAGTTTGAAAGTGATGGTCATTTCTACGTTCCGGGCAACCTAGGCTTCACCATAGGGCGCTGCTCCACCAGATCGAATAGTTAGTGCCCTAGAAGTCAGCGTCAGAAGCATAAAATACAATATAAATACAACAGCTTTTCCATCGTATAAAATGAATAATTGCAAACAGTGCGAACGTACTGGTCATTTCTACGTTCCGGGTAACCTAGGCTTCACTCTAGGGCGTTGTTGCACCAGATCGAACAGTTAGGGCCTAACAAGGCAACGCAAGAAGCATAAAATACAATATAAATATAACAGTTTTTCCATCGTATAAAACGAATAATAGCAACGAGTGTGAAAGTTATGGTCATTTCTACGTTTCGGGCAACCTAGGCTTCAGCTCAGGGCGTTGTTCCACCAGATCGACTAGTTAGGGCCTAAGAAGTGAACGCCAGCAGCATAAAATACATTATAAATACAACAGTTCTTCCATCATATAAAACGAATAATTGTAACCAGTATGAATGTTATGGTCACTTCTACGTTCCGGGCAACCTAGGCTTCACTCTATGGCGTTCTTCCACCACATCGAATAGCTACGGCCTTAGAAGTCAACGCCCGAAGCATAAAATACAAAATAAATAGAACAGTTTTTCCATCGTATAAAACGAATAATTGCTGCCAGTGTAAAAGTTATGGTCATTTCTACGTTCCGGGCAACCTAGGCTTCACCCTAGGGCGTTGTTCCACCAGATCGAATAGTTAGGGCCTAAGAAGTGAACGCCAGAAGCATAAAATACAGTATAAATACAACAGTATTTACATCATATAAAACGAGTAATTGCCACCAGTATGAAAGTTATGGTCATCTCTACGTTCCGGGCAACCTACGCTTCACTCTATGGCGTTCTTCCTCCACATCGAATAGCTGCGGCCTCAGAAGTCAACGCCCGAAGCATAAAATACAATAAAAATACAACAGTCTTTCCATCCTATAACAGGAATAATTGCATCCCGTGTGAAAGTGATGGTCATTTGTACGTTCCAGGCAACCTAGGCTTCACTCTAGGGCGTTGTTCCACCAGATCGAATTGTTAGGGCCTAAGAAGTTAACGCCAGAAGCATAAGATACTATATAAATATAACAGTCTTTCCATCGTATAGAACGAATAATAGCACCCAGTGTGAAAGTTATGGTCACTTCTACGTTCCTGCCAACCTAGGCTTCACACTAGGACGTTGCTCCAACAGATTGAATAGTTAGGCCTTAGAAGTTAACGCCGGAAGCATAAAATGCAATAAAAATACAACAGTTTTTCCATCATATAAAACGAGTAATTGCAACCAGTGTGAAAGTTATGGTCATTTCTACGTTCCGGGCAACCCAGGCTTCACCCTAGGGCGTTGTTCCACCAGATCGAACAGCTAGGGCCTAAGAAGGCAAAGCCAGTAGCATAAAATACAATATAATTATAACAGTTTCCCCATCGTATAAAACGAATAATAGCGACCAGTGTGAAAGTTATGGTCTTTTCTACGTTCCCGGCAACCTAGGCTTCACCCCAAGGCGTTGTTCCACCAGATCGAATAGTTAGGGCCTGGGAAGTGAACGCCAGAAGCATAAAATGCAATAAAAATACAACAGTTTTTCCATCATATAACAGGAATATTTGCAACCAGTTTGAAGGTTATGGTCATTTCTACGTTCCGGTCAACCCAGGCTTCACCATAGGGCGTTGTTCCACCAGATCGAATAGTCAGGGCCTAAGAAGTGAACGCCAGAAGCATAAAATACAATATAAATACAACAGTCTTTCCATCGTATAAAACGAATAATTGCAACCAGTATGAAAGTTAACGTCATTTCTACTTTCCGGGCAACCTAGGCTTGGCCCTAGGGCGTTGCCCCAACAGATTGAATAGTTAGGGCCATAGAAGTCAACGCCAGAAGCATCAAATACTATATAAATACAACAGTTTTTCCATCGTATAAAACTAATAATTGCAACCAGTATGAAAGATATGGTCATTTCTATTTTCCGGGCAATCTAGGCTTCACCCTAGGGCGTTGCTTCAACAGATTGAATAGTTAGGGCCTTAGAAGTCAACGCCCGAAGCATAAAATACAAAATAAATAGAACAGTTTTTCCATCGTATAAAACGAATAATTGCTACCGGTGTGAAAGTTATGGTCATTTCTACGTTCCGGGCAACCTAGGCTTCACCCCAGGGCGTTGTTCCACCAGATCGAATTGTTAGGGCCTAAGAAGTCAACGCCAGAAGCATAAGATACAATAAAAATATAACAGTTTTTCCATCGTATAGAACGATTAATAGCAACCAGTGTGAAAGTTATGGTCATTTCTACGTTCCGGGCAACCTAGGCTTCACTCTAGGGCGTTGTTCCACCAGATCGAGCAGCTAGGGCCTAAGAAGTGAACGCCAGCAGCATAAAATACAATATAAATACAGCAGTTTTTCCATCATATAAAACGAATAATTGCAACCAGTATGAAAGTTATGGTCATTTCTACGTTCCGGGCAACCTGCGCTTCACTCTATGGCGTTCTTCCACCACATCGAATAGCTGCGGCCTCAGAAGTCAACGCCTGAAGCATAAAATACAATAAAAATACAACAGTCTTTCCATCCTATAACAGGAATAATTGCATCCCGTGTGACAGTGATGGTCATTTGTACGTTCCAGGCAACCTAGGCTTCACTCTAGGGCGTTGTTCCAACAGATTGAATAGCTAGGACCTCAGAAGTCAATGCCCGAAGCATAAAATGCAATAAAAATGCAACAGTTTTTCCATCATATAACAGGAATAATTGCAACCAGTATGAAAATGATGGTCATTTCTACGTTCCGGGCAACATAGGCTTCACTCTAGGCCATTGCTCGACCAGATCGAATAGTTTGTGCCTTAGAAGTCAACGCCAGAAGCTTAAAATACAATATAAATACAACAGTTTTTCCATCGTATAAAACAAATAATAGCGACCACTGTGAAAGTTATGGTCATTTCTACGTTCCCGGCAACCTAGGCTTCACCCCAGGGCGTTGTTCCATCAGATCGAATAGTTAGGGACTAAGAAGTGAACGCCAGCAGCATAAAATACAATATAAATACAGCAGTTTTTCCATCATATAAAACGAATAATTGCAACCAGTATGAAAGTTATGGTCATTTCTAC
Source organism: Calliopsis andreniformis (assembly GCF_051401765.1). NCBI lineage: Eukaryota > Metazoa > Arthropoda > Insecta > Hymenoptera > Andrenidae > Calliopsis > Calliopsis andreniformis. Next base: position 28,885,706 of record NW_027480423.1, read on the forward strand.
GTTCCGGGCAACCTACGCTTCACTCTATGGCGTTCTTCCACCACATCGAATAGCTGAGGCCTCAGAAGTCAACACCTGAAGCATAAATTACAATAAAAATACAACAGCCTTTCCATCCTATAAAAGGAATAATTGCATCCCGTGTGAAAGTGATGGTCATTTGTACGTTCCAGGCAACCTAGGCTTCACTCTAGGGCGTTGTTCTACCAGATCGAACAGTTAGGGCCTAAGAAGGCAACGCCAGAAGCATAACGTACAATATAAATATAACAGTTTTTCCATCGTATAAAACGTATAATAGCAACCAGTTTGAAAGTTATGGCCATTTCTACGTTCCGGGCAACCTAGGCTTCACCCCAGGGCGTTGTTCCACCAGATCGAATAGTTAGGGCCTAAGAAGTGAACGCCAGCAGCATAAAATACAATATAAATACAACAGTTCTTCCATCATATAAAACGAATAATTGCAACCAGCTTGAAAGTTATGGTCATTTCTACGTTCCGGGCAACCTAGGCTTCACTCTATGGCGTTCTTCCACCACATCGAATAGCTGCGGCCTCAGAAGTCAACGCCTGAAGCATAAAATACAATAAAAATACAACAGTCTTTCCATCCTATAACAGGAATAATTGCAACCCGTGTGAAAGTAATGGTCATTTGTACGTTCCAGGCAACCTAGGCTTCACTCTAGGGCGTTATTCCTCCAGATCGAATTATTAGCGCCTAAGAAGTCAACGCCAGAAGCATAAGATACAATATAAATATAACAGTTTTTCCATCGTATAGAACGAATAATAGCATCCAGTGTGAAAGTTATGGTCATTTCTTCGTTCCGGGCAACCTAGGCTTCACTCTAGGGCGTTGCTCTACCAGATCAAACAGTTAGGGCCTTAGAAGTCAACGCCCGAAGCATAAAATACAAAATTTATAGAACAGTTTTTCCATCGTATAAAACGAATAATAGCAACCAGTGTCAAAGTTATGGTCATTACTACGTTCCGGGCAACCTAGGCTTCACCCCAGGGCGTTGTTCCACCACATCGAATAGTTAGGGCCTAAGAAGTGAACGCCAGCAGCATAAAATACAATATAAATACAACAGTTCTTCCATCATATAAAACGAATAATTGCAACCAGTATGAAAGTTATGGTCATTTCTACGTTCCAGGCATCCTACGCTTCACTCTATGGCGTTCTTCCACCACATCGAATTGCTGCGGAATCAGAAGTCAACGCCTGAAGCATAAAATACAATAAAAATACAACAGTCCTTCCATCCTATAACAGGAATAATTGCATCCCGTGTGAAAGTGATGGTCATTTCTACGTTCCGGGCAACATAGGCTTCACTCTAGGTCATTGCTCGACCAGATCGAATAGTTTGTGCCTTAGAAGTCAACGCCAGAAGCATAAAATACAATATAAATACAACAGTTTTTCCATCGTATAAAACGAATGATTGCTACCAGTATGGAAGTGATGGTCATTTCTACGTTCCGGGTAACCTAGGCTTCACTCTAGGGCGTTGTTCTACCAGATCGAACAGTTAGGGCCTAAGAAGGCAACGTCAGAAGCATAAAGTACAATATAAATACAACAGTTTTTCCATCGTATAAAACGTATAATAGCAACCAGTTTGAAAGTTATGGCCATTTCTACGTTCCGGGCAACCTAGGCTTCACCCCAGGGCGTTGTTCCACCAGATCGAATTGTTAGGGCCTAAGAAGTCAACGCCAGAAGCATAAGATACAATAAAAATATAACAGTTTTTCCATCGTATAAAACGAATAATTGCAACCAGTATGAAAGTTAATGTCATTTCAACTTTCCGGGCAATCTAGGCTTCACTCTAGGGTGTTGATCCAACAGACTGAATAGTTAGCGCCTTAGAAGTGAATGCCCGAAGCATAAAATGCAATAAAAATACAACACTTTTTCCATCATATAACCGGAATAATTGCAACCAGTTTGAAAGTGATGGTCATTTCTACGTTCCGGGCAACCTCGGCTTCACTCTGGGGCGTTGCTCCACCAGATCGAATTGTTAGGGCCTAAGAAGTCAACGCCAGAAGCATAAGATACAATAAAAATATAACAGTTTTTCCATCGTATAGAACGAATAATAGCAACCAGTGTGAAAGTTATGGTCATTTCTACGTTCCGGGCAACCTAGGCTTCACTCTAGGGCGTTGTTCCACCCGATCGAGCAGCTAGGGCCTAAGAAGGCAACGCCAGAAGCATAAAACACAATATAAATATAACAGTTTCTATATCGTATAAAACAAATAATAGCGACCACTGTGAAAGTTATCGTCATTTCTACGTTCCCGGCAACCTAGGCTTCACCCCAGGGCGTTGTTCCATCAGATCGAATAGTTAGGGCCTAAGAACTGAACGCCAGCAGCATAAAATACAATATAAATACAGCAGTTTTTCCATCATATAAAACGAATAATTGCAACCAGTATGAAAGTTATGGTCATTTCTACGTTCCGGGCAACCTACGCTTCACTCTATGGCGTTTTTCCACCACATCGAATAGCTGCGGCCTCAGAAGTCAACGCCTGAAGCATAAAATACAATAAAAATACAACAGTCTTTCCATCCTATAACAGGAATAATTGCATCCCGTGTGAAAGTGATGGTCATTTGTACGTTCCAGGCAACCTAGGCTTCACTCTAGGGCGTTGTTCCAACAGATTGAATAGCTAGGACCTCAGAAGTCAATGCCCGAAGCATAAAATGCAATAAAAATGCAACAGTTTTTCCATCATATAACAGGAATAATTGCAACCAGTTTGAAAATGATGGTCATTTCTACGTTCCGGGCAACATAGGCTTCACTCTAGGCCATTGCTCGACCAGATCGAATAGTTTGTGCCTTAGAAGTCATCGCCAGAAGCTTAAAATACAATATAAATACAACAGTTTTTCCATCGTATAAAACAAATAATAGCGACCACTGTGAAAGTTATGGTCATTTCTACGTTCCCGGCAACCTAGGCTTCACCCCAGTGCGTTGTTCCATCAGATCGAATAGTTATGGACTAAGAAGTGAACGCCAGCAGCATAAAATACAATATAAATACAGCAGTTTTTCCATCATATAAAACGAATAATTGCAACCGGTATGAAAGTTATGGTCATTTCTACGTTCCGGGCAACCTACGCTTCACTCTATGGCGTTCTTCCACCACATCGAATAGCTGAGGCCTCAGAAGTCAACACCTGAAGCATAAAATACAATAAAAATACAACAGCCTTTCCATCCTATAAAAGGAATAATTGCATCCCGTGTGAAAGTGATGGTCATTTGTACGTTCCAGGCAACCTAGGCTTCACTCTAGGGCGTTGTTCCAACAGATTGAATAGTTAGGGCCTTAGAAGTCAATGCCCGAAGCATAAAATGCAATAAAAATGCAACAGTTTTTCCATCATGTAACCGGAATAATTGCAACCAGTTTGAAAGTGATTGCCATTTCTACGTTCCGGGCAACCTCGGCTTCACTCTAGGGCGTTGCTCCACCAGATAGAATAGTTAGTTCCTTTGAAGTCAACGCCAGAAGCATAAAAAACAATATAAATACAACAGCTTTTCCATCGTATAAAACGAGTAATTGCAACCAGTATGAAAGTTAACGTCATTTCTACTTTCCGGGAAACCTAGGCTTCACCCTAGGGCGTTGCTCCAACAGATTGAATAGTTAGGGCCTTAGAAGTCAACGCCGGAAACATAAAATGCAATAAAAATACAACAGTTTGTCCATCGTATAAAAGGATTAATTGCAACCAGTTTGAAAGTGATGGTCATTTCTACGTTCCGGGCATCCTAGGCTTCACTCTAGCGCGTTGCTCCACCAGATCGAATAGTTAGGGCCTTAGAAGTCAACGCCAGAAGCATAAAATACAATAAAGATGCAACAGCTTTTCCATCGTATAAAACGAATAATTTCAACCAGTGTGAATGTTATGGTCATTTCTACATTCCGAGCAACCTAGGCTTGACTCTAGGGCGTTGTTCCACCATATCGAATTGTTAGGGCCTAAGAAGTCAACGCCAGAAGCATAAGATACAATATAAATATAACAGTTTTTCCATCGTATAAAACGAATAATAGCAACGAGTGTGAAAGTTATGGTCATTTCTACGTTTCGGGCAACCTAGGCTTCAGCTCAGGGCGTTGTTCCACCAGATCGACTAGTTAGGGCCTAAGAAGTGAACGCCAGCAGCATAAAATACATTATAAATACAACAGTTCTTCCATCATATAAAACGAATAATTGTAACCAGTATGAATGTTATGGTCACTTCTACGTTCCGGGCAACCTAGGCTTCACTCTATGGCGTTCTTCCACCACATCGAATAGCTACGGCCTTAGAAGTCAACGCCCGAAGCATAAAATACAAAATAAATAGAACAGTTTTTCCATCGTATAAAACGAATAATTGCTGCCAGTGTAAAAGTTATGGTCATTTCTACGTTCCGGGCAACCTAGGCTTCACCCTAGGGCGTTGTTCCACCAGATCGAATACTTAGGGCCTAAGAAGTGAACGCCAGAAGCATAAAATACAATATAAATACAACAGTATTTACATCATATAAAACGAGTAATTGCAACCAGTATGAAAGTTGTGGTCATTTCTACTTTCCGGGCAACCTAGGCTTCACTCTAGGGCGTTGTTCCACCAGATCGAACAGCTAGGGCCTAAGAAGGCAACGCCAGAAGCATAAAACACAATATAAATATAACAGTTTCTCCATCGTATAAAACGAATAATAGCGACCAGTGTGAAAGTTATGGTCATTTCTACGTTCCCGACAACCTAGGCTTCACCCCAGGGAGTTGTTCCACCAGATCGAATAGTTAGGGCGTAAGAAGTCAACGCCAGCAGCATAAAATATAATATAAATACAGCAGTTTTTCCATCATATAAAACGAATAATTGCAACCAGTATGAAAGTTATGGTCATTTCTACGTTCCGGGCAACCTAGGCTACACCCTAGGGCGTTGCTCCAACAGATTGAATAATTAGGGCCTTAGAAGTCAATGCCCGAAGCACAAAATTCAATAAAAATACAACAGTTCTTCCATCATATAACAGGAATAATTGCAACCAGTTTGAAAGTGATGGTCATTTCTACGTTCCGGGCAACCTCGGCTCCACTCTAGTGCGTTGCTCCACCAGATCGAATAGTTAGTGCCTTAGAAGTCAACGCCAGAAGCATAAAATACAATATAAATACAACAGTTTTTCCATCGTATAAAACGAATAATTGCAACCAGTATGAAAGTTAATGTCATTTCAACTTTCCGGGCAATCTAGGCTTCACTCTAGGGTGTTGATCCACCAGATTGAATAGTTAGGGCCTAAGAAATCAACGCCAGAAGCATAAAATACAATTTAAATACAAATGTTTTTCCATCGTATAAAACGAATAATTTCAACCAGTGTGAATGTTATGGTCATTTTTACATTCCGAGCAACCTAGGCTTCACTCTAGGGCGTTGATACACCATATAGAATAGTTAGGGCCTTAGAAGTCAACGCCAGAAGCACAAAATTCAGTAAAGATGCAACAGTTTTTCCATCGTATAACAGGAGTCACTGCAAACAGTGTGAAAGTACTGGTCGTTTCTACGTTCCGGGTAACCTCGGCTTCACTCTAGGGCGTTGATCCACCAGATCGAACAGTTAGGGCCTAAGAAGGCAACGCCAGAAGCATAAAGTACAATATAAATATAACAGTTTTTCCATCGTATAAAACGAATAATAGCAACCAGTGTGAAAGTTATGGTCACTTCTACGTTCGGGGCAACCTAGGCTTCACCCCAGGGCGTTGTTCCACCACATCGAATAGTTAGGGCCTAAGAAGTGAACGCCAGCAGCATAAAATACAATATAAATACAACAGTTTTCCCATCATATAAATTGAATAATTGCCACCAGTATGAAAGTTATGGTCATTTCTACGTTCCGGGCAACCTACGCTTCACTCTATGGCGTTCTTCCTCCACATCGAATAGCTGCGGCCTCAGAAGTCAACGCCCGAAGCATAAAATACAATAAAAATACAACAGTCTTTCCATCCTATAACAGGAATAATTGCATCCCGTGTGAAAGTGATGGTCATTTGTACGTTCCAGGCAACCTAGGCTTCACTCTAGGGCGTTGTTCCACCAGATCGAATTGTTAGGGCCTAAGAAGTTAACGCCAGAAGCATAAGATACTATATAAATATAACAGTCTTTCCATCGTATAGAACGAATAATAGCACCCAGTGTGAAAGTTATGGTCACTTCTACGTTCCTGCCAACCTAGGCTTCACACTAGGACGTTGCTCCAACAGATTGAATAGTTAGGCCTTAGAAGTCAACGCCGGAAGCATAAAATGCAATAAAAATACAACAGTTTTTCCATCATATAAAACGAGTAATTGCAACCAGTGTGAAAGTTATGGTCATTTCTACGTTCCGGGCAACCCAGGCTTCACCCTAGGGCGTTGTTCCACCAGATCGAACAGCTAGGGCCTAAGAAGGCAAAGCCAGTAGCATAAAATACAATATAATTATAACAGTTTCCCCATCGTATAAAACGAATAATAGCGACCAGTGTGAAAGTTATGGTCATTTCTACGTTCCCGGCAACCTAGGCTTCACCCCAAGGCGTTGTTCCACCAGATCGAATAGTTAGGGCCTGGGAAGTGAACGCCAGAAGCATAAAATGCAATAAAAATACAACAGTTTTTCCATCATATAACAGGAATATTTGCAACCAGTTTGAAGGTTATGGTCATTTCTACGTTCCGGTCAACCCAGGCTTCACCATAGGGCGTTGTTCCACCAGATCGAATAGTCAGGGCCTAAGAAGTGAACGCCAGAAGCATAAAATACAATATAAATACAACAGTCTTTCCATCGTATAAAACGAATAATTGCAAACAGTATGAAAGTTAACGTCATTTCTACTTTCCGGGCAACCTAGGCTTGGCCCTAGGGCGTTGCCCCAACAGATTGAATAGTTAGGGCCATAGAAGTCAACGCCAGAAGCATCAAATACTATATAAATACAACAGTTTTTCCATCGTATAAAACTAATAATTGCAACCAGTATGAAAGTTATGGTCATTTCTATCTTCCGGGCAATCTAGGCTTCACCCTAGGGCGTTGCTTCAACAGATTGAATAGTTAGGGCCTTAGAAGTCAACGCCCGAAGCATAAAATACAAAATAAATAGAACAGTTTTTCCATCGTATAAAACGAATAATTGCTACCGGTGTGAAAGTTATGGTCATTTCTACGTTCCGGGCAACCTAGGCTTCACCCCAGGGCGCTGTTCCACCAGATCGAATTGTTAGGGCCTAAGAAGTCAACGCCAGAAGCATAAGATACAATAAAAATATAACAGTTTTTCCATCGTATAGAACGATTAATAGCAACCAGTGTGAAAGTTATGGTCATTTCTACGTTCCGGGCAACCTAGGCTTCACCCCAGGGCGTTGTTCCACCAGATCGAATCGTTAGGGCCTAAGAAGTCAACGCCAGAAGCATAAGATACAATAAAAATATAACAGTTTTTCCATCGTATAAAACGAATAATTGCAACCAGTATGAAAGTTAATGTCATTTCAACTTTCCGGGCAGTCTAGGCTTCACTCTAGGGTGTTGATCCAACAGACTGAATAGTTAGCGCCTTAGAAGTGAATGCCCGAAGCATAAAATGCAATAAAAATACAACAGTTTTTCCATCATATAACCGGAATAATTGCAACCAGTTTGAAAGTGATGGTCATTTCTACGTTCCGGGCAACCTCGGCTTCACTCTGGGGCGTTGCTCCACCAGATCGAATAGTTAGGGCCCAAGAAGTGAACGCCAGAAGCATAAAATACAATATAAATACAACAGTTTTTCCATCGTATAAAACGAATGATTGCTACCAGTATGCAAGTGATGGTCATTTCTACGTTCCGGGTAACCTAGGCTTCACTCTAGGGCGTTGTTCTACCAGATCGAACCGTTAGGGCCTAAGAAGGCAACGCCAGAAGCATAAAGTACAATATAAATATAACAGTTTTTCCATCGTATAAAACGTATAATAGCAACCAGTTTGAAAGTTATGGCCGTTTCTACGTTCCGGGCAACCTAGGCTTCACCCCAGGGCGTTGTTCCACCAGATCGAATAGTTAGGGCCTAAGAAGTGAACGCCAGCAGCATAAAATACAATATAAATACAACAGTTCTTCCATAATATAAAACGAATAATTGCAACCAGTATGAAAGTTATGGTCATTTCTACGTTCCGGGCAACCTAGGCTTCACTCTATGGCGTTCTTCCACCACATCGAATAGCTGCGGCCTCAGAAGTCAACGCCTGAAGCATAAAATACAATAAAAATACAACAGTCTTTCCATCCTATAACAGGAATAATTGCAACCCGTGTGAAAGTGATGGTCATTTGTACGTTCCAGGCAACCTAGGCTTCACTCTAGGGCGTTATTCCTCCAGATCGAATTATTAGGGCCTAAGAAGTCAACGCCAGAAGCATAAGATACAATATAAATATAACAGTTTTTCCATCGTATAGAACGAATAATAGCATCCAGTGTGAAAGTTATGGTCATTTCTTCGTTCCGGGCAACCTAGGCTTCACTCTAGGGCGTTGCTCCACCAGATCAAACAGTTAGGGCCTTAGAAGTCAACGCCCGAAGCATAAAATACAAAATTTATAGAACAGTTTTTCCATCGTATAAAACGAATAATAGCAACCAGTGTCAAAGTTATGGTCATTACTACGTTCCGGGCAACCTAGGCTTCACCCCAGGGCGTTGTTCCACCACATCGAATAGTTAGGGCCTAAGAAGTGAACGCCAGCAGCATAAAATACAATATAAATACAACAGTTCTTCCATCATATAAAACGAATAATTGCAACCAGTATGAAAGTTATGGTCATTTCTACGTTCCGGGCATCCTACGCTTCACTCTATGGCGTTCTTCCACCACATCGAATTGCTGCGGAATCAGAAGTCAACGCCTGAAGCATAAAATACAATAAAAATACAACAGTCCTTCCATCCTATAACAGGAATAATTGCATCCCGTGTGAAAGTGATGGTCATTTCTACGTTCCGGGCAACATAGGCTTCAGTCTAGGTCATTGCTCGACCAGATCGAATAGTTTGTGCCTTAGAAGTCAACGCCAGAAGCATAAAATACAATATAAATACAACAGTTTTTCCATCGTATAAAACGAATGATTGCTACCAGTATGGAAGTGATGGTCATTTCTACGTTCCGGGTAACCTAGGCTTCACTCTAGGGCGTTGTTCTACCAGATCGAACAGTTAGGGCCTAAGAAGGCAACGCCAGAAGCATAAAGTACAATATAAATATAACAGATTTTCCATCGTATAAAACGTATAATAGCAACCAGTCTGAAAGTTATGGCCATTTCTACGTTCCGGGCAACCTAGGCTTCACCCCAGGGCGTTGTTCCACCAGATCGAATTGTTAGGGCCTAAGAAGTCAACGCCAGAAGCATAAGATACGATAAAGACGCAACAGTTTTTCCATCGTATAAAACGAATAATTGCAACCAGTGTGAAAGTTATGGTCATTTCTACATTCCGAGCAACCTAGGCTTCGCTCTAGGGCGTTGCTCCACCAGATCGAATAGTTAGGTCCCTAGAAGTCAACGCCAGAAGCATAGAATACGATATAAATAGAACAGCTTTTCCATCATATTAAATGAATAATTGCAAACAGTATGAAAGAAGTGGTCATTTCTACGTCCCGAGCAACCTAGGGTTCACTCTAGAACGGTGCTCCACCATATCGAATAGCTACGGCCTTAGAAGCCTACGCCTGAGGCACAAAATACAATAAAAATACAACAGTCTTTTCATGGTATAACAGGAATATTTGCAACAAGCGTGAAAGTAATGATCATTTCGGAGTTTCGGGCATCCTAGACATAACTTTGAGGCATTACTCCACCAGATCGAATAGTTAGGGCCTTAGAAGTCAACGCCCGAAGCATAAAATACAAAATAAATAAAACAGTTTTTCCATCGTATAAAACGAATAATTGCTACCAGTGTGAAATTTATGGTCATTTCAACGTTCCGGGCAATCTAGGCTTCACTCTAGGGCGTTGCTTCTCCAGATCAATCAGTTAGGGCCTTAGAAGTCAACGCCCGAAGCATAAAATGAAAAATAAATAGAACAGTTTTTCCATTGTATAAAACGAATAAATGCTAGCAGTGTAAAAGTTATGGTCATTTCTACGTTCCGGGCAACCTAGGCTTCACCCTAGGGCGTTGTTCCACCAGATCGAGTAGTTAGGGCCTAAGAAGTGAACGCCAGAAGCATAAAATACAATATAAATACAACAGTTTATCCATCACATAAAACGAATAATTGCAACCAGTATGAAAGTGATGGTCATTTCTACGTACCGGGCAACCTAGGCTTCACTCTATGGCGTTGCTCCACCAGATCGAATAGTTAGGGTCTTAGAAGTCAACGCCCGATGCATAAAATATAACATAAATAGAACAGTTTTTCCATCGTATAAAACGAATAATTGCTACCAGTGTGAAAGTTATGGTCATTTCTACTTTCCGGGCAACCTAGGCTTCACCCTATGGCGTTGTTCCACCAGATGGAATAGTTAGGGCCTAAGAAGTCAACGCCAGAAGCATAAAATACGATATAAATACAACAGTCTTTCCAACCTATAACAGGAATAATTGCAACCCGTGTGAAAGTGATGGTCATTTGTACGTTCCAGGCAACCTAGGCTTCACTCTAGGGCGTTGTTGCACCAGATCGAATTGTTAGGGCCTAAGAAGTCAACGCCAGAAGCTTAAGATACAATATGAATATAACAGTTTTTCCATCGTATAGAACGAATAATAGCAACCAGTGTGAAAGTTATGGTCATTTCTACGTTCCGGACAACATAGGCTTCACTCTTGGACGTTGGCCCACCAGATCGAATAGCTAGGACCTTAGAAGACGAAGCCAGAAGCATAAAATGCAACATTAATACAACAGTTTTTCTATCGCATAAAACGAATAATTGCTACCGGTGCGAATGTTATGGAAATTTCTACGTTCCGGGCAACCTAGGCTTCACCCTAGGGCGTTGAACCAACAGATTGAATAGTCAGGGCCTTAGAAGCCAACGCCCGAAGCACGAAATACAAAATAAATAGAACAGTTGTTCCATCGTATAAAACGAATAATTGCTATCAGTGTGAAAGTTATTGTAATTTCTACGTTCCGGGCAACCTAGGTTTCACTCTAGGGCGTTGCTCCACCAGATCGCATAGCTGGGGACTTAGAATTCAACACCTTAAGAATAAAATACTATATAAGTACAACAGTTTTTCCATCGTATAAAATGAATAATTGGAAACATTGTGAAAGTAATGGTCATTTCTACGTTGCAGGCAACCTAGGCGTCACTCTAGGGCGTTGCTCCACCACATCGAATAGCTACGGCCTTAGAAGTCAACGCCCGAAGCATAAAATACATTAAATATACAAGAGCTTTTCCATTATATAACAGGAATAATTGCAACCAGTGTGAAAGTGATGGTCATTTCTACGTTCCGGGCAACCTAGGCTTCACTCTAGGGCGTTGTTCCACCAGATCGAAAAGTTAGGGCCTAAGAAGTCAACGCCAGAAGCATAAGATACCATATAAATATAACAGTTTTTCCATTGTATATAACGAATAATTGCTACCAGTGTGAAAGTTATGGTCATTTCTACGTTCCGGCAACCTAGGCTTCACCCTAGGGCGTTGTTCCACCAGATCGAATAGTTAGGGCCTAAGAAGTCAACGCCAGAAACATAAAATACGATATAAATACCACAGCATTTCCGTCGTATAAAATGAATAATTGCAACCAGTGTGAAAGTTATGGTCATTTCTACGTTCCGGGCAACCTAGGCTTTACTCTGGGACGTTGCTCCACCAGATCGAATAGATAGGGCCTTAGAAGTCAACGCCAGAAGCATAAAATACAATAAAGATGCAACAGTTTTTCCATCGTATAACAGGAATAATTGCAACCAGTGTGGAAGTAATGGTCAGTTCTACGTTCCGGGCAACCTAGGCTTCACTCTGGGACGTTGCTCCACCAGATCGAATAGATAGGGCCTTAGAAGTCAACGCCAGAAGCATAAAATACAATAAAGATGCAACAGTTTTTCCATCGTATAACAGGAATAATTGCAACCAGTGTGAAGGTAATGGTATGTCCTACGTTCCGAGCAAGCTTGGCTTCACCCTAGGGTGTTGCTAAACCAGATCGTATAGTTAGGGCCTTAGAAGTCAACGCCCGAAGCATAAAATACAAAATAAATAGAACAGTTTTTCCATTGTATAAAACGAATAATAGCAACCAGTGTGAAAGTTATGGTCATTTCTACGTTCCGGGCAACCTAGGCCTCACTCTAGGGCGTTGCACCACCAGATCGAATAGTTAGGGCCTTAGAAGTCAACGCCCGAAGCATAAACTACAAAATAAATAGAACAGTTTTTCCATTGTATAAAACGAATAATTGCTACCAGTGTGAAAGTTATGGTCATTTCTACGTGCCGGGCAACCTAGGCTTCACTCTAGGGCGTTGCTCCACCAGATCGAATAGTTAGGGCCTTAGAAGTCAACGCCCGAAGCATAAAATACAAAATAAATAGAACAGTTTTTCCATCGTATAAAACGAATAATTGCTACCGGTGTGAAAGTTATGGTCATTTCTACGTTCCGGGCAACCTAGGCTTCACCATAGGGCGTTGTTCCACCAGATGAAAAAGTTAGGGCATAAGAAGTCAACACCAGAAGCATAAAATACAATATAAATACAACAGCTTTTCAATCGTATGAAACGAGTAATTGCAACCAGTAAGAATGTTAACGTCGTTTCTACGTTCCGGGCAACCTAGGCTTCACCCTAGGGCGTTGCTCCAACAGATTCAATAGTTAGGGCCTTAGAAGTCAACGCCGGAAGCATAAAATTCAATAAAAATACAACAGTTTTTCCAACGTATAAAAGGATTAATTGCTACCAGTATGGAAGTGATGGTCATTTCTACGTTCCGGGCTACCTAGGCCTCACTCTAGGTCGTTGTTCCACCAGATCGAATTGTTAGGGCATAAGAAGTCAACGCCAGCAGCATAAGATACAATATAAATATAACAGTTTTTCCATCGTATAGAACGAATAATAGCAACCAGTGTGAATGTTAACGTCATTTCTACTTTCCGGGCAACCTAGGCTTCACTCTAGGGCGTTGCTCCACCAGATCGAATAGTTAGGGCCTTAGAAGTCAACGCCCGAAGCATAAAATACAAAATAAATAGAACAGTTTTTCCATGGTATATAACGAATAATTGCAACCAGTGTGAAAGTGATGGTCATTTCTACGTTCCGGCAACGTAGGCTTCACCCTAGGGCGTTCTTCCACCAGATCGAATAGTTAGGGCCTAAGAAGTTAACGCCAGATGCATAAAATACAATATAAATGCAACAGTTTTTCCATCCTACAAAACGAATAATTGCGACCAGTGTGAAAGTTATGGCCATTTCTACGTTCCGGGCAACCTGGGCTTCACTCGAGGGCGTTGCTGCACCAGAACGAATGGTTAGTGCCTTAGAAGTCAACGCCCGAAGCATAAAATACAATATAAATACAACAGTTTATCCATCACATAAAACGAATAATTGCAACCAGTATGAAAGTGATGGTCATTTCTACGTACCGGGCAACCTAGGCTTCACTCTAGGGCGTTGCTCCACGAGATCGAATAGTTAGGGTCTTAGAAGTCAACGCCCGATGCATAAAATATAAAATAAATAGAACAGTTTTTCCATCGTATAAAACGAATAATTGTTACCAGTGTGAAAGTTATGGTCATTTCTACTTTCCGGGCAACCTAGGCTTCACCCTATGGCGTTGTTCCACCAGATGGAATAGTTAGGGCCTAAGAAGTCAACGCCAGAAGCATAAAATACGATATAAATACAACAGCTTTTCCATCGTATAAGACGAATAATTGCAACCAGTTTGAAAGTGATGGTCATTTCTACGTACCGGGCAACCTAGGCTTCACTCTAGGGCGTTGCTCCACCAGATCGAATAGTTAGGGCCTAAGAAGTCAACGCCAGAAGCATAAAATACGATTTAAATACAACAGCTTTTCCATCATATAAAACGAATAATTGCAACCAGTGTGAAAGTTATGGCCATTTCTACGTTCCGGGCAACCTGGGCTTCACTCGAGGGCGTTGCTGCACCAGAACGAATGGTTAGTGCCTTAGAAGTCAACGCCCGAAGCATAAAATACAAAATAAATAGAACGGTTTTTCCATTGTATAAATCGAATAAATGCTACCAGTGTAAAAGTTATGGTCTTTTCTACGTTCCGGGCAACCTAGGCTTCACACTAGGGCGTTGTTCCACCGGATCGAATAGTTAGGGCCTAAAAAGTGAACGCCAGAAGCATAAAATACAATATAAATACAACAGTTTTTCCATCGTATAAAACGAATAATTGCAACCAGTATGAAACTTATGGTCATTTCTACTTTCCGGGCAACCTAGGCTTCACTCTATGGCGTTTTACCACCACATCGAATAGCTACGGCCACAGAAGTCAACGCCTGAAGTATAAAATACTATAAAAATACAACAGTCTTTCCATCCTATAACAGGAATAATTGCAACCCGTGTGAAAGTGATGGTCATTTCTACGTTCCAGGCAACCTAGGCTTCACTCTAGGGCGTTATTGCACCAGATCGAATAGTTCGGGCCTAAGAAGTCAACGCCAGAAGCATAAAATACAATACAAATATAACAGTTTTTCCATTGTATAAAACGGATAATAGAAACCATTGTGAAAGTTATGGTCATTTCTACGTTCCGAGCGGCCTAGGCTTCACTCTAGGGCGGTGCTCCACCAGATCAAACAGTTATTGCCTTTGAAGTCAACGCCCGAAGCATTAAATACAAAATAAATAGAACAGTTTTTCCATTGTATAAAACGAATAATTGCTACCAGTGTAAAAGTTATGGCCCTTTCTACGTCTCGGGCAACCTAGGCTTCACCCTAGGCCGTTGTTCCACCAGATCGAACGGTTAGGGCCTAAGAAGTGAACGCCAGAAGCATAAAATACGATATAAATACAACAGTTTTTCCATCGTATAAAACGAATGATTGCTACCAGTATAGAAGTGATGGTCATTTCTACGTTCCGGGAAACCTAGGCCTCACGCTAGGGTGTTGTTCCACCAGATTGAATAGTCAGGGCCTAAGAAATCAACGCCAGAAGCATAAAATACAATTTAAATATAACAGTTTTTCCATCGTATAAAACGAATAATTTCAACCAGTGTGAATGATATGGTCATTTTTACATTCCGAGCAACCTAGGCTTCACTCTAAGGCGTTGATACACCAGATAGAATAATTAGGGCCTTAGAAGTCAATGCCCGACGCACAAAATGCAATAGAAATACAACAGTTTTTCCATCCTATAACAGGAATAATTGCAACCAGTTTGAAAGTGATGGTCATTTCGACTTTCCGGTCAACCTAGGCTTCACCCTAGGGCGTTGTTCCACCAGATGGAATAGTTGTGGCATAAGAAGTCAACGCCAGATGCATAAAATACAATATAAGTACAACAGTTTTTCCATCGTCTAAAATGAATAATTGCAAACATTGCGAAAGTAATGGTCATTTCTACGTTCCAGGCAACCTAGGCGTCACACTAGTGCGTTGCTCCACCAAATAATAGCTACGGCCTTAGACGTCAACGACAGAAGCATAAAATGCAATAAAGATGCAACAGCTTTTCCATCGTATAAAACGAATAATTGCAACCAGTGTGAAAGTTATTTTCATTTCTACTTTCCGGGCAACCTAGGCTTCACCCTAGGGCGTTGCTCCAACAGATTGAATAGTTAGGACCCTAGAAGTCAATGCCCGAAGCATAAAATGCAATAAAAATACAACAGTTTTTCCATTATATAACAGGAATAATTGCAACCAGTTTGAAAGTGATGGTCATTTCTACGTTCCGGGCAACCTAGGCTTCACTCTAGGGCATTGCTCCACAAGATCGAATAGTTTGTGCCTTAGAAGACAACGCCAGAAGGATAAAATACAATAAAAATACAACAGTCTTTCCATCCTATAATAGGAATAATTGCAACCCGTGTGAAGGTCATGGTCATTTGTACGTTCCAGGCAACCTAGGCTTCACTCTAGGGCGTTGTTCCACCAGATCGAGTTGTTAGGGCCTAAGATGTCAACGCCAGAAGCATCAGATACAATATAAAGATAAGAGTTTTTCCATCGTATAAAACGAGTAATTGCAAGCAGTATGAAAGTTATGGTCATTTCTACTTTCCGGGCAACCTAGGCTTCACCCCAGGGCGTTGCTCCATCAGATTGAATAGTTAGGGCCTTAGAAGTCAACGGCCGGAGCATAAAATACAAAATAAATAGAACTGTTTTTCTATCGTATAAAACGAATAATTGCTACCGGTGTGAAAGTTATATCCATTTCTACGTTGCGGGCAACCTAGGCTTCAGCCTAGGGCGTTGTTCCACCACATGGAATAGTTAGGGCCTAAGAAGTTAACGCCAGATGCATAAAATACAATATAAATGCAACAGTTTTTCCATCCTACAAAACGAATAATTGCGACCAGTGTGAAAGTTATGGCCATTTCTACGTTCCGGGCAACCTGGGCTTCACTCGAGGGCGTTGCTGCACCAGAACGAATGGTTAGTGCCTTAGAAGTCAACGCCCGAAGCATAAAATACAATATAAATACAACAGTTTATCCATCACATAAAACGAATAATTGCAACCAGTATGAAAGTGATGGTCATTTCTACGTACCGGGCAACCTAGGCTTCACTCTAGGGCGTTGCTCCACGAGATCGAATAGTTAGGGTCTTAGAAGTCAACGCCCGATGCATAAAATATAAAATAAATAGAACAGTTTTTCCATCGTATAAAACGAATAATTGTTACCAGTGTGAAAGTTATGGTCATTTCTACTTTCCGGGCAACCTAGGCTTCACCCTATGGCGTTGTTCCACCAGATGGAATAGTTAGGGCCTAAGAAGTCAACGCCAGAAGCATAAAATACGATATAAATACAACAGCTTTTCCATCGTATAAGACGAATAATTGCAACCAGTTTGAAAGTGATGGTCATTTCTACGTACCGGGCAACCTAGGCTTCACTCTAGGGCGTTGCTCCACCAGATCGAATAGTTAGGGCCTAAGAAGTCAACGCCAGAAGCATAAAATACGATTTAAATACAACAGCTTTTCCATCATATAAAACGAATAATTGCAACCAGTGTGAAAGTTATGGCCATTTCTACGTTCCGGGCAACCTGGGCTTCACTCGAGGGCGTTGCTGCACCAGAACGAATGGTTAGTGCCTTAGAAGTCAACGCCCGAAGCATAAAATACAAAATAAATAGAACGGTTTTTCCATTGTATAAATCGAATAAATGCTACCAGTGTAAAAGTTATGGTCTTTTCTACGTTCCGGGCAACCTAGGCTTCACACTAGGGCGTTGTTCCACCGGATCGAATAGTTAGGGCCTAAAAAGTGAACGCCAGAAGCATAAAATACAATATAAATACAACAGTTTTTCCATCGTATAAAACGAATAATTGCAACCAGTATGAAACTTATGGTCATTTCTACTTTCCGGGCAACCTAGGCTTCACTCTATGGCGTTTTACCACCACATCGAATAGCTACGGCCACAGAAGTCAACGCCTGAAGTATAAAATACTATAAAAATACAACAGTCTTTCCATCCTATAACAGGAATAATTGCAACCCGTGTGAAAGTGATGGTCATTTCTACGTTCCAGGCAACCTAGGCTTCACTCTAGGGCGTTATTGCACCAGATCGAATAGTTCGGGCCTAAGAAGTCAACGCCAGAAGCATAAAATACAATACAAATATAACAGTTTTTCCATTGTATAAAACGGATAATAGAAACCATTGTGAAAGTTATGGTCATTTCTACGTTCCGAGCGGCCTAGGCTTCACTCTAGGGCGGTGCTCCACCAGATCAAACAGTTATTGCCTTTGAAGTCAACGCCCGAAGCATTAAATACAAAATAAATAGAACAGTTTTTCCATTGTATAAAACGAATAATTGCTACCAGTGTAAAAGTTATGGCCCTTTCTACGTCTCGGGCAACCTAGGCTTCACCCTAGGCCGTTGTTCCACCAGATCGAACGGTTAGGGCCTAAGAAGTGAACGCCAGAAGCATAAAATACGATATAAATACAACAGTTTTTCCATCGTATAAAACGAATGATTGCTACCAGTATAGAAGTGATGGTCATTTCTACGTTCCGGGAAACCTAGGCCTCACGCTAGGGTGTTGTTCCACCAGATTGAATAGTCAGGGCCTAAGAAATCAACGCCAGAAGCATAAAATACAATTTAAATATAACAGTTTTTCCATCGTATAAAACGAATAATTTCAACCAGTGTGAATGATATGGTCATTTTTACATTCCGAGCAACCTAGGCTTCACTCTAAGGCGTTGATACACCAGATAGAATAATTAGGGCCTTAGAAGTCAATGCCCGACGCACAAAATGCAATAGAAATACAACAGTTTTTCCATCCTATAACAGGAATAATTGCAACCAGTTTGAAAGTGATGGTCATTTCGACTTTCCGGTCAACCTAGGCTTCACCCTAGGGCGTTGTTCCACCAGATGGAATAGTTGTGGCATAAGAAGTCAACGCCAGATGCATAAAATACAATATAAGTACAACAGTTTTTCCATCGTCTAAAATGAATAATTGCAAACATTGCGAAAGTAATGGTCATTTCTACGTTCCAGGCAACCTAGGCGTCACACTAGTGCGTTGCTCCACCAAATAATAGCTACGGCCTTAGACGTCAACGACAGAAGCATAAAATGCAATAAAGATGCAACAGCTTTTCCATCGTATAAAACGAATAATTGCAACCAGTGTGAAAGTTATTTTCATTTCTACTTTCCGGGCAACCTAGGCTTCACCCTAGGGCGTTGCTCCAACAGATTGAATAGTTAGGACCCTAGAAGTCAATGCCCGAAGCATAAAATGCAATAAAAATACAACAGTTTTTCCATTATATAACAGGAATAATTGCAACCAGTTTGAAAGTGATGGTCATTTCTACGTTCCGGGCAACCTAGGCTTCACTCTAGGGCATTGCTCCACAAGATCGAATAGTTTGTGCCTTAGAAGACAACGCCAGAAGGATAAAATACAATAAAAATACAACAGTCTTTCCATCCTATAATAGGAATAATTGCAACCCGTGTGAAGGTCATGGTCATTTGTACGTTCCAGGCAACCTAGGCTTCACTCTAGGGCGTTGTTCCACCAGATCGAGTTGTTAGGGCCTAAGATGTCAACGCCAGAAGCATCAGATACAATATAAAGATAAGAGTTTTTCCATCGTATAAAACGAGTAATTGCAAGCAGTATGAAAGTTATGGTCATTTCTACTTTCCGGGCAACCTAGGCTTCACCCCAGGGCGTTGCTCCATCAGATTGAATAGTTAGGGCCTTAGAAGTCAACGGCCGGAGCATAAAATACAAAATAAATAGAACTGTTTTTCTATCGTATAAAACGAATAATTGCTACCGGTGTGAAAGTTATATCCATTTCTACGTTGCGGGCAACCTAGGCTTCAGCCTAGAGCGTTGTTCCACCACATGGAATAGTTAGGGCATAAGAAGTCAACGCCAGAAGCATAAAATACAATATAAGTACAACAGTTTTTCCATCGTATAAAATGAATAATTGCAAACATTGCGAAAGTAATGGTCATTCCACGTTCCGGGCAACCTAGGCGGCACTCTAGTGCGTTGCTCCACCACATCTAATAGCTACGGCCTTAGACGCCAACGACAGAAGCATAAAATACAATAAAGATGCAACAGCTATTCCATCGTATAAAACGAATAATTGCAACCAGTGTGGATGTTATTGTCATTTCTACTTCCCGCGCAACCTAGGCTTCACCCTAGGACGTTGCTCCAACAGATTGAATAGTTAGGTCCTTAGAAGTCAATGCCCGAAGCATAAAATGCAATAAATATACAACAGTTTTTCCATCATATAACCGGAATAATTGCAACCAGTTCGAAAGTGATGGTCATTTCTACGTTCCGGGCAACCTCGGTTTCACTCTAGGGCGTTGCTCCACCAGATCGAATAGTTAGTGCCTTAGAAGTCAACGCCAGAAGCATAAAAAACAATATAAATACAACAGTTTTTCCATTGTATAAAACGGATAATAGAAACCATTGTGAAAGTTATGGTCATTTCTACGTTCCGAGCGGCCTAGGCTTCACTCTAGGGCGGTGCTCCACCAGATCAAACAGTTATTGCCTCTGAAGTCAACGCCCGAAGCATTAAATACAAAATAAATAGAACAGTTTTTCCATTGTATAAAACGAATAATTGCTACCAGTGTAAATGTTATGGCCCTTTCTACGTCTCGGGCAACCTAGGCTTCACCCTAGGCCGTTGTTCCACCAGATCGAACGGTTAGGGCCTAAGAAGTGAACGCCAGAAGCATAAAATACGATGTAAATACAACATCTTTTCCATCCTATAAAACGAATAATTGCAACCAGTGTGAAAGTTATGGTCATTTCTACGTTCCGGGCAACCTATGCTTCACACTAGTGCGTTGCTACACCAGATCGAATAGTTAGGGCCTTAGATGTCAGCGCCCGAAGCATAAAATGCAAAATAAATAGAACAGTTTTTCCATTGAATAATACGAATAACTGCATCTAGTGTGAAGGTACTGGTCATTTCTACGTTCCGGGGAACCTAGGCTTCATCCAAGGGCGTTGCTCCAACAGATTGAATAATTAGGGCCTTAGAAATCAATGCCCGAAGCATAAAATGCAATAAATATACAACAGCATTGCCATCGTATAAAATGAATAATTGCAAACTGTGTGAAAGATATGGACATTTCTACGTTCCGAGCAACCCAGGTTTCACTCTATGGCGTTCATCCACCACATCGAATAGCTACGGCCTCAGAAGTCAACGCGTGAAGCATAAAATACAATAAAAATACAACAGTCTTTCCATCCTATAACAGGAATAATTGCAACCCGTGTGAAAGTGATGGTCATTTCTACGTTCCAGGCAACCTAGGCTTCACTCTAGGGCGTTGCTCCAACAGACTGAATAATTAGGGCCTTAGAAGTCAATGCCCGAAGCACAAAATGCAATAAAAATACAACAGATTTTTCCATCATATAACAGGAATAATTGCAACCAGTTTGAAAGTGATGGTAATTTCTACGTTCCGGGCAAGCTCGGCTTCACTCTAGTGCGTTGCTCCACCAGATCGAATAGTCAGTGCCTTAGAAGTCAACGCCAGAAGCATAAAATACAATATAAATACAACAGTTTTTCCATCGTATAAAACGAATAATTGCAACCACTATGAAAGTTAATGGCATTTCAACTGTCCGGGCAACCTAGGCTTCAGCCTAGGGCGTTGCTCCAACAGATTGAATAGTTAGGGCCTTCGAAGTCAACGCCGGAAGCATAAAATGCAATAAAAATACAACAGTTTTTCCATCGTATAAAAGGATTAATTGCAACTAGTTTGAAAGTGACGGTCATTTCTACGTTCCGGGCAACCTAGGCTTCACTCTAGGGCATTGCTCCACCAGATCGAATAGTTTGTGCCTTAGTAGTCAACGCCAGAAGCATAAAATACAATATAAATACAACAGTTTTTCCATCGTATAAAACGAATGATTGCTACCAGTATAGAAGTGATGGTCATTTCTACGTTCCGGGAAACCTAGGCCTCACTCTAGGGTGTTGTTCCACCAGATTGAATAGTCAGGGCCTAAGAAATCAACGCCAGAAGCATAAAATACAATTTAAATATAACAGTTTTTCCATCGTATAAAACGAATAATTTCAACCAGTGTGAATGATATGGTCATTTTTACATTCCGAGCAACCTAGGCTTCACTCTAAGGCGTTGATACACCAGATAGAATAATTAGGGCCTTAGAAGTCAATGCCCGACGCACAAAATGCAATAAAAATACAACAGTTTTTCCATCCTATAACAGGAATAATTGCAACCAGTTTGAAAGTGATGGTCATTTCTACTTTCCGGTCAACCTAGGCTTCACCCTAGGGCGTTGTTCCACCAGATGGAATAGTTGTGGCATAAGAAGTCAACGCCAGATGCATAAAATACAATATAAGTACAACAGTTTTTCCATCGTATAAAATGAATAATTGCAAACATTGCGAAAGTAATGGTCATTTCTACGTTCCAGGCAACCTAGGCGTCACTCTAGTGCGTTGCTCCACCAAATAATAGCTACGGCCTTAGACGTCAACGACAGAAGCATACAATGCAATAAAGATGCAACAGCTTTTCCATCGTATAAAACGAATAATTGCAACCAGTGTGAAAGTTATTTTCATTTCTACTTTCCGGGCAATCTAGGCTTCACCCTAGGGCGTTGCTCCAACAGATTGAATAGTTAGGACCCTAGAAGTCAATGCCCGAAGCATAAAATGCAATAAAAATACAACAGTTTTTCCATTATATAACAGGAATAATTGCAACCAGTTTGAAAGTGATGGTCATTTCTACGTTCCGGGCAACCTAGGCTTCACTCTAGGGCATTGCTCCACCAGATCGAATTGTTTGTGCCTTAGAAGACAACGCCAGAAGGATAAAATACAATAAAAATACAACAGTCTTTCGATCCTATAATAGGATTAATTGCAACCAGTTTGAAAGTGATGGTCATTTCTACGTTCCGGGCAACCTAGGCTTCGCTGTAGGGCGTTGCTCCACGACATCGAATAGTTAGGGCCTTAGAAGTCAACGCCCGAAGCATAAAATACAATATAAGTACAACAGTTTTTCCATCGTATAAAATGAATGATTGCGTACATTGTCAAAGTAATGGTCATTTCTACGTTCCGGGCAACCTAGGCTTGACCCTAGGGCGTCGTTCCACCAGATGGAATAGTTAGGGTCTAAGAAGTCAAAGCCAGAAGCATAAAATACGATACAAATACAACAGCTTTTCCGTCGTAGAAAACGAATAATTGCAGACATTGTGAAAGTAATGGTCGTTTCTACGTTCCGAGCAACCCAGGCTTCACTCTAGGGCGTTGCTCCACCAGATCGAATAGTTAGGGCCTTAGAAGTCAACGCCAGAAGCATAAAATACAATAAAGATGCAACAGTTTTTCCATCATACAACAGGAATAACTGCAAACAGTGTGAAAGTACTGGTCATTTCTACTTCACGGGCAACCTAGGCTTCACTCTAGGGCGTTGCTCCACCAGATCGAATAGTTAGGGCCTTAGAAGTCAGCGCCGGAAGCATAAAATGCAAAATAAATAGAACAGTTTTTCATTGTATAAAACGAATAACTGCAACCAGTGTGAAAATACTGGTCATTTCTACGTTCCGGGCAACCTAGGCTTCACTCTAGGGCGTTGCTCCACCAGATCGAATAGTTAGGGCCTTAGAAGTCAACGCCAGAAGCATAAAATACAATAAAGGTGCAACAATTTTTCCTTCGTGTAACAGGAATAATTGCAACCAGTGTGATTGTTATGGTCATTTCTACTTCGCGGGCAACCTAGGCTTCAATCTAGGGCGTTGCTCCACCAGATCGAATAGTTAGGGCCTTAGAAGTCAACGCCCGAAGCATAAAATGCATAATAAATAGAACAGCAGTTCCATTGTATAAAACGAATAACTGCAACCAGTGTGAAAGTACTGGACATTTCTACGTTCCGGCAGCCTAGGCTTCACCCTAGGGCGTTGTTCCACCAGATGGAATAGTTAGGGCCTAAGAAGTCAACGCCAGAAGCATAAAATACGATATAAATACAACAGCTTTTCCATCGTATAAAACGAATAATTGCAAACAGTGTGAAAGTACTGGTCATTTCTACGTTCCGGTCAGCCTAGGCGTCACTCTAGGGCGTTGCTCCACCACATCTAACAGCTACGGCCTTAGAAGTCAACGCCAGGAGCATAAAATGCAACATAAATAGAACAGTTTTTCATTGTATAAAACGAATAACTGCAACCAGTGTGAAAGTACTGGTCATTTCTACGTTCCGGGCAACCTAGGCTTCACTCTAGGACGTTGCTCCACCAGATCGAATAGTTAGGGCCTTATAAGTCAACGCCCGAAGCATAAAATGCAAAATAAATACAACAGTTTTTCCACTGCATAAAACGAATAACTGCAACCAGTGTGAAAGTACTGGTCATTTCTACGTTCCGGGTAACCTAGGCTCCACTCTAGTGCGTTGCTCCACCAGATCGAATAGCTAGGGACTTAGAATTCAACGCCAGAAGGATAAAATACAATATAAGTACAACAGTTTTTCCATCGTATAAAATGAATAATTGCAGACATTGTGAAAGTAATGGTCATTTCTACGTTCCGGTCAGCCTAGGCGTCACTCTAGGGCGTTGCTCCACCACATCTAATAGCTACGGCCTTAGAAGTCAACGCCAGGAGCATAAAATACAATATAAATACGACAGCTTTTCCATCGTATAAAATGAATAATTGCAAACAGTGTGGAAGTAATGGTCATTTCTACGTTCCGGGTAACCTAGGTGTCACTCTAGGGCGTTGCTCCACCATATCTAGTAGCTACGGCGTTAGAAGTCAACGCCGGAAGCACAAAATACAATAAAAACGCAGCAGTTTTTCCATCGTATAGCATGACTAATTGCAAACAGTGCGAAAGTAATGATCATATCGGCATTTCGGGCATCCTTGACTTAACTCTGAGGCGTTGCTCCACCAGATCGAAGAGTTAGGGTCTTAGAAGTAAACGCCAGAAGCATAAACTACAAAATAAGTACAACAGTCTTTCCATCGTATAAAACGAATAATTGCAACCTGTGTGATGGTTATGGACATATCTACGTTCCGGGCAACCTAGGCTTCACTGTAGGGCGTTGCTCCACCAGATCGAATAGTTAGTGCCTTAGAAGTCAACGCCAGAAGCATAAAATACAATATAAATACAACAGTTTTTCCATCGTATAAAACGAATAATTGCAACCACTATGAAAGTTAATGGCATTTCAACTGTCCGGGTAACCTAGGCTTCAGCCTAGGGCGTTGCTCCAACAGATTGAATAGTTAGGGCCTTCGAAGTCAACGCCGGAAGCATAAAATGCAATAAAAATACAACAGTTTTTCCATCGTATAAAAGGATTAATTGCAACTAGTTTGAAAGTGACGGTCATTTCTACGTTCCGGGCAACCTAGGCTTCACTCTAGGGAATTGCTCCACCAGCTCGAATAGTTTGTGCCTTAGTAGTCAACGCCAGAAGCATAAAATACAATATAAATACAACAGTTTTTCCATCGTATAAAACGAATGATTGCTACCAGTATAGAAGTGATGGTCATTTCTACGTTCCGGGAAACCTAGGCCTCACTCTAGGGTGTTGTTCCACCAGATTGAATAGTCAGGGCCTAAGAAATCAACGCCAGAAGCATAAAATACAATTTAAATATAACAGTTTTTCCATCGTATAAAACGAATAATTTCAACCAGAAGTGAATGATATGGTCATTTTTACATTCCGAGCAACCTCGGCTTCACTCTAAGGCGTTGATACACCAGATAGAATAATTAGGGCCTTAGAAGTCAATGCCCGACGCACAAAATGCAATAAAAATACAACAGTTTTTCCATCCTATAACAGGAATAATTGCAACCAGTTTGAAAGTGATGGTCATTTCTACTTTCCGGTCAACCTAGGCTTCACCCTAGGGCGTTGTTCCACCAGATGGAATAGTTGTGGCATAAGAAGTCAACGCCAGATGCATAAAATACAATATAAGTACAACAGTTTTTCCATCGTATAAAATGAATAATTGCAAACATTGCGAAAGTAATGGTCATTTCTACGTTCCAGGCAACCTAGGCGTCACTCTAGTGCGTTGCTCCACCAAATAATAGCTACGGCCTTAGACGTCAACGACAGAAGCATAAAATGCAATAAAGATGCAACAGCTTTTCCATCGTATAAAACGAATAATTGCAACCAGTGTGAAAGTTATTTTCATTTCTACTTTCCGGGCAACCTAGGCTTCACCCTAGGGCGTTGCTCCAACAGATTGAATAGTTAGGACCCTAGAAGTCAATGCCCGAAGCATAAAATGCAATAAAAATACAACAGTTTTTCCATTATATAACAGGAATAATTGCAACCAGTTTGAAAGTGATGGTCATTTCTACGTTCCGGGCAACCTAGGCTTCACTCTAGGGCATTGCTCCACCAGATCGAATAGTTTGTGCCTTAGAAGACAACGCCAGAAGGATAAAATAC
The DNA here is from genome assembly GCF_051401765.1 of Calliopsis andreniformis. Classification (NCBI taxonomy): domain Eukaryota; kingdom Metazoa; phylum Arthropoda; class Insecta; order Hymenoptera; family Andrenidae; genus Calliopsis; species Calliopsis andreniformis. The sequence goes on from NW_027480423.1 coordinate 28,912,178, forward strand.
AATAAAAATACAACAGTCTTTCGATCCTATAATAGGAATAATTGCAACCCGTGTGAAGGTCATGGTCATTTGTACGTTCCAGGCAACCTAGGCTTCACTCTAGGGCGTTGTTCCACCAGATCGAGTTGTTAGGGCCTAAGATGTCAACGCCAGAAGCATCAGATACAATATAAATATAAGAGTTTTTCCATCGTATAGAACGATTAATAGCAACCAGTGTGAAAGATATGGTCATTTCTACGTTCCGGACAACCTAGGCTTCACTCTAGGGCGTTGTTCCACCAGATCGAGCAGCTAGGGCCTAAGAAGGCAACGCCAGAAGCATAAAATACAATATAAATACAACAGTTTTTCCATCGTATAAAACGAATGATTGCTACCAGTATAGAAGTGATGGTCATTTCTACGTTCCGGGAAACCTAGGCCTCACTCTAGGGTGTTGTTCCACCAGATTGAATAGTCAGGGCCTAAGAAATCAACGCCAGAAGCATAAAATACAATTTAAATATAACAGTTTTTCCATCGTATAAAACGAATAATTTCAACCAGAAGTGAATGATATGGTCATTTTTACATTCCGAGCAACCTCGGCTTCACTCTAAGGCGTTGATACACCAGATAGAATAATTAGGGCCTTAGAAGTCAATGCCCGACGCACAAAATGCAATAAAAATACAACAGTTTTTCCATCCTATAACAGGAATAATTGCAACCAGTTTGAAAGTGATGGTCATTTCTACTTTCCGGTCAACCTAGGCTTCACCCTAGGGCGTTGTTCCACCAGATGGAATAGTTGTGGCATAAGAAGTCAACGCCAGATGCATAAAATACAATATAAGTACAACAGTTTTTCCATCGTATAAAATGAATAATTGCAAACATTGCGAAAGTAATGGTCATTTCTACGTTCCAGGCAACCTAGGCGTCACTCTAGTGCGTTGCTCCACCAAATAATAGCTACGGCCTTAGACGTCAACGACAGAAGCATAAAATGCAATAAAGATGCAACAGCTTTTCCATCGTATAAAACGAATAATTGCAACCAGTGTGAAAGTTATTTTCATTTCTACTTTCCGGGCAACCTAGGCTTCACCCTAGGGCGTTGCTCCAACAGATTGAATAGTTAGGACCCTAGAAGTCAATGCCCGAAGCATAAAATGCAATAAAAATACAACAGTTTTTCCATTATATAACAGGAATAATTGCAACCAGTTTGAAAGTGATGGTCATTTCTACGTTCCGGGCAACCTAGGCTTCACTCTAGGGCATTGCTCCACCAGATCGAATAGTTTGTGCCTTAGAAGACAACGCCAGAAGGATAAAATACAATAAAAATACAACAGTCTTTCGATCCTATAATAGGAATAATTGCAACCCGTGTGAAGGTCATGGTCATTTGTACGTTCCAGGCAACCTAGGCTTCACTCTAGGGCGTTGTTCCACCAGATCGAGTTGTTAGGGCCTAAGATGTCAACGCCAGAAGCATCAGATACAATATAAATATAAGAGTTTTTCCATCGTATAGAACGAATAATAGCGACCAGTGTGAAAGTTATGGTCATTTCTACGTTCCCGGCAACCTAGGCTTCACCCCAGGGCGTTGTTCCACCAGATCGAATAGTTAGGGCCTAAGAAGTGAGCGCCAGCAGCATAATATACAATATAAATACAACAGCTTTTCCATCGTATAAAACGAATAATTTCAACCAGTGTGAATGATATGGTCATTTCTACATTCCGAGCAATCTTGGCTTCACTCTAGGTCGTTGATCCAACAGATTGAGTAGTTAGGGCCTTAGAAGTCAACGCCCGAAGCATAAAATACAAAATAAATAGAACAGTTTTTCCATCGTATAAAACGAGTAATTGCTACCAGTGTAAATGTCGTGGTCATTTCTACGTTCCGAGCAACCTAGGCTTCACTCTAGGGCCTTCCTCCACCAGATCGAATAGTTAGGGCCTTAGATGTCAACGCCAGATGCATAAAATACAATAAAGGTGCAACAGTTTTTCCATCGTATAACAGGAATAACTGCAACCAGTGTGAAAGTACTGGTCATTTCTACGTTCCGGACAGCCTAGGCGTCACTCTAGGGCGTTGCTCCACCACATCTAATAGCTACGGCCTTAGAAGTCAACGCCAGGAGCATAAAATGCAAAATAAATAGAACAGTTTTTCATTGTATAAAACGAATAACTGCAACCAGTGTGAAAGTACTGGTCATTTCTACGTTCCGGGCAACCTAGGCTTCACTCTAGGACGTTGCTCCACCAGATCGAATAGTTAGGGCCTTATAAGTCAACGCCCGAAGCATAAAATGCAAAATAAATACAACAGTTTTTCCACTGCATAAAACGAATAACTGCAACCAGTGTGAAAGTACTGGTCATTTCTACGTTCCGGGTAACCTAGGCTCCACTCTAGTGCGTTGCTCCACCAGATCGAATAGCTAGGGACTTAGAATTCAACGCCAGAAGGATAAAATACAATATAAGTACAACAGTTTTTCCATCGTATAAAATGAATAATTGCAGACATTGTGAAAGTAATGGTCATTTCTACGTTCCGGTCAGCCTAGGCGTCACTCTAGGGCGTTGCTCCACCACATCTAATAGCTACGTCCTTAGAAGTCAACGCCAGGAGCATAAAATACAATATAAATACGACAGCTTTTCCATCGTATAAAATGAATAATTGCAAACAGTGTGGAAGTAATGGTCATTTCTACGTTCCGGGTAACCTAGGCTCCACTCTAGGGCGTTGCTGCACCATATCTAGTAGCTACGGCGTTAGAAGTCAACGCCGGAAGCACAAAATACAATAAAAACGCAGCAGTTTTTCCATCGTATAGCATGACCAATTGCAAACAGTGCGAAAGTAATGATCATATCGACATTTCGGGCATCCTTGACTTAACTCTGAGGCGTTGCTCCACCAGATCGAAGAGTTAGGGTCTTAGAAGTAAACGCCAGAAGCATAAACTACAAAATAAGTACAACAGTCTTTCCATCGTATAAAACGAATAATTGCAACCTGTGTGATGGTTATGGACATATCTACGTTCCGGGCAACCTAGGCTTCACTGTAGGGCGTTGCTCCACCAAATCGAATGGTTAGGGCCTTAGAAGTCAACGCCCGAAGCATAAAATACAATATAAGTACAACAGTTTTTCCATCGTATAAAATGAATGATTGCGAACATTGTGAAAGTAATGGTCATTTCTACGTTCCGGGCAACCTACGCGTCATACTAGGGCGTTGCTGCTCCACATCTGATAGCTACGGCCTTAGAAGTTAACGCCGGAAGCATAAAATACAATATAAATACAACAGCTTTGCGATCGTATAAAATGAATAATTGCAAACAGTGTGAAGGTAATGGTCGTTTCTACGTTCCGAGCAACCTAGGCTACACTCTAGGGCGTTGCTCCACCAGATCGAATAGTTAGGGCCTTAGAAGTCAACGCCAGAAGCATAAAATACAATAAAGATGCAACAGTTTTTCCATCATACAACAGGAATAACTGCAAACAGTGTGAAAGTACTGGTCATTTCTACGTTCCGGGTAACCTAGGTTTCACTCTAGGGCGTTACTCCACCAGATCGAATAGCTAGGGCCTTAGAAGTCAACGCCCGATGCATAAAATACAAAAAAATAGAACAGTTTTTCCATGTGTAAAACGAATAATGGTAACCAGTGTGAAAGTTATGGTCAATTCTACGTTCCAGTCAACCTAGGCTTCACTCTAGGTCGTTGCTCCACCAGATCGAGTAGTTAGGGCCTATGAAGTCAACGCCAGAAGCATAAAATACAATAAAGGTGCAGCAGTTTTTCCATCGTATAACAGGAATAATTGTAACCAGTGTGAAGGTAATGGTATGTTCTACGTTCCGGGCAGCCTAGGCTTCACTCTAGGGCGGTGCTCCACCAGATCAAATAGTTAGGGCCTAAGAAGTCAACGCCAGTAGCATAAATTACAATATAAGTACAACAGCTTTTCCATCATATATAATGTATATTTGCAAACAGTGTGGAAGTAATGGTCACTTCTACGTTCCGGGCAACCTAGGCTTCACTCTAGGGTGTTGCTCCACTAGATGGAATTGCTAGGGACTTAGAATTCAATGCCAGAAGCATAAAATGCAATATAAATATAACAGCTTTTCCATCGTATAAAAAGAATAATAGCAACCAGTGTGATAGTTATGGTCATTTCTACTTCGCGCGCAACCTAGGCTTCACTCTAGGGCGTTGCTCCATCAGATCGAATAGTTAGGGCCTTAGAAGTCAACGCCCGAAGCATAAAATGCATAATAAATAGAACAGTAGTTCCATTGTATAAAACGAATAACTGCAACCAGTGTGAAAGTACTGGACATTTCTACGTTCCGGCAGCCTAGGCTTCACCCTAGGGCGTTGTTCCACCAGATGGAATAGTTAGGGCCTAAGAAGTCAACGCCAGAAGCATAAAATACGATATAAATACAACAGCTTTTCCATCGTATAAAACGAATAATTGCAAACAGTGTGAAAGTACTGGTCATTTCTACGTTCCGGTCAGCCTAGACGTCACTCTAGGGCGTTGCTCCACCACATCTAATAGCTACGGCCTTAGAAGTCAACGCCAGGAGCATAAAATGCAAAATAAATAGAACAGTTTTTCATTGTATAAAACGAATAACTGCAACCAGTGTGAAAGTACTGGTCATTTCTATGTTCCGGGCAACCTAGGCTTCACTCTAGGACGTTGCTCCACCAGATCGAATAGTTAGGGCCTTACAAGTCAACGCCCGAAGCATAAAATGCAAAATAAATACAACAGTTTTTCCACTGCATAAAACGAATAACTGCAACCAGTGTGAAAGTACTGGTCATTTCTACGTTCCGGGTAACCTAGGCTCCACTCTAGTGCGTTGCTCCACCAGATCGAATAGCTAGGGACTTAGAATTCAACGCCAGAAGGATAAAATACAATATAAGTACAACAGTATTTCCATCGTATAAAATGAATAATTGCAGACATTGTGAAAGTAATGGTCATTTCTACGTTCCGGTCAGCCTAGGCGTCACTCTAGGGCGTTGCTCCACCACATCTAGTAGCTACGGCCTTAGAAGTCAACGCCAGGAGCATAAAATACAATATAAATACGACAGCTTTTCCATCGTATAAAATGAATAATTGCAAACAGTGTGGAAGTAATGGTCATTTCTACGTTCCGGGCAACCTATGCGACACTCTAGGGCGTTGCTCCACCACACCTAATAGCTACGGCCTTAAAAGTCGACGCCAGAAGCATAAAATACGATATAAATACAACAGCTTTTCCATCGTATAAAACGAATAATGGTAACCAGTGTGAAAGTTATCGTCACTTCTACGTTCCGGGCAACCTAGACTTCACTCTAGGGCGTTGCTCCACCAGATCGAATAGTTAGGGCCTTAGAGGTCAACGCCCGAAGCATAAAATACAAAATAAATAAAACACTTTTTCCATCTTATAAAACGAATAATTGCTACCAGTGTGGAAGTTATGGTCATTTCTACGTTCCGGGTAACCTAGGCTTTACTCGAGGGCGGTGCTCCACCAGATCAAATAGTTAGGGCCTAAGAAGCCAACGCCAGAAGCATAAAATACAACATAAATACAACAGATTTTCCACCGTATATAATGTATATTTGCAAACAGTGTGAAAGTAATGGTCATTTCCATGTTCCGGGCAACCTAGTCCTCACTCTAGGGCGTTGTTTGACCAGATCGAATAGTTAGGGCCTAATAAGTCAACGCCAGAAGAATAAAATACAATATAAGTTCAAAAGTTTTTCCATCGTATAAAATGAATAATTGCAAACATTGTGAAAATAATGGTCATTTCTACGTTCCGGGCAACCTAGGCGTCACTCTAGGGCGTTGCTCCACCACACCTAATAGCTACGGCCTTAGAAGTCAACCCCAGATGAATAAAATACAATAAAGATGCCACAGCTTTTCCATCGTATAAAACGAATAATTGCAACCAGTGTGAAAGTTATGGTCATTTCTACTTTCCGGGCAACCTAGGCTTCACCCTAGGGCGTTGTTCCACCAGATTGAACAGTTAGGGCCTAAGAAGTCAACGCCAGAAGCATAAAATACAATATAAATGTAACAGCTTTTCCATCGTATAAAACGAATAATAGCAATCAGTGTGAAAGTTATGGTCATTTCTACGTTCCGCACAACCTGGGCTTTACCCTAGGGCGTTGTTCCACCAGATGGAATAGTTAGGGCCTAAGAAGTCAACGCCAGAAGCATAAAATACGATATAAATAAAACAGTTTTTCCATCGTATAAAACGAATAATTGCTACCAGTGTGAAAGTTATGGTCATTTCTACGTACCGGGCAACCTAGGCTTCACTGTATGGCGTTCTTCCACCACATCGAATAGCTACGGCCTCAGAAGTCAACGCCTGAAGTATAAAATACAATAAAAATACAACAGTCTTAACATACTATAACACGAATAATTGCAACCCGTGTGAAAGTGATGGTCATTTCTACGTTCGAGGCAACCTAGGCTTCACTCTAGGGCGTTGCTCTACAAGATCGAATAGTTAGGGCCTAAGAAGTCACCGCCAGAAGCATAAAATACAATATAAATATAACAGTTTTTCCATCGTATAAAACGAATAATAGCAACCAGTGTGAAAGTTATGGTCTTTTCTACGTTCCGGGCAACCTAGGCTTCACTGTATGGCGTTCTTCCACCACATCGAATAGCTACGGCCTCAGAAGTCCACGCCTGAAGCATAAAATACAATAAAAATACAACAATCTTTTCACCGTATAACTGGAATAATTGCAACAAGCGTGAAAGTAATGATCATTTCGGCGTATCGGGCATCCTAGACTTAACTCTGAGGCATTGCTTCACCAAATCGAATAATTATGGCCTTAGAAGTCAACGCCAGAAGCATAAAATACAATATAAATACAACAGTTTTTCCATCGTATAAAACGAATAATTGCAACCAGTATGAAACTTATGGTCATTTCTACTTTCCGAGCAACCTAGGCTTCACCCTAGGGCGTTGCTCCAACAGATTGAATAGGTAGGGCCTTAGAAGTCAACGCCCGAAGCATAAAATACAAAATAAATAGAACGGTTTTTCCATTGTATAAAACGAATAATTGCTACCAGTGTAAAAGCTATGGTCATATCTACGTTCCGGGCAACCTAGGCTTCACCCTAGGGCGTTGTTCCACCAGATCGAATAGTTAGGGCCTAAGAAGTGAACGCCAGAAGCATAAAATACAATATAAATACAACAGTTTTTCCATCGTATAAAATGAATAATTGCTTCCAGTGTGAAAGTTATGGTCATTTCTACGTTCCGGGCAACATAGGCTTAACCCCAGGGCGCTGTTCCACCAGATGGAATAGTTAGGGCCTAAGAAGTCAACGCCAGAAGCATAAAATGCAATATAAATATAACAGTTTTTCTATCATATAAAACGAATGATAGCAACCAGTGTAAAAGTTATGGTCATTTCTACTTTCCGGGCAACCTAGGCTTCACTCTAGGGCGTTTCTCCAACAGACTGAATAGCTAGGGCCTTAAAAGTCAATGCCCGATGCATAAAATGCAATAAAAATACAACAGTTTTTCCACCGTATAACATGAATAATTGCAACCAGTGTGAAAGTAATGGTCATTTCTGCGTTCCGAGCAACCTAGGCGTCACTCTAGGGCGTTGCTCCACCAGATCGAATAGCTAGGGACTTATAATTCATCGCTAAAAGCATAAAATACAATTAAAATACAACAGTTTTTCCATCGTATAACAGGAATAATTGCAACCAGTGTGAAAGTAATGGTCATTTCTACGTTCCTAGCAACCTAGGCGTCACTCTAGGGCGTTGCACCACCAGATCGAATAGTTAGTACCTTAGAAGTCAACGCCAGAAGCATAAAATATAATATGAATACAACAGTTTTTCCATCGTATAAAATGAATAATTGCAAACATTGTGAAAGTAAGGGTCATTTCTACGTTCCGGGCAACCTAGGCATCACTCTAGGGCGTTGCACCACCACATCTAATAGCTACGGCCTTAGAAGTCAACGCCAGAAGAATAAAATACAATAATGTTGCAACAGCTTTTCAATCGTATAAAACGAATTATTGCAACCAGTGTGAAAGTTGTGGTCATTTCTACTTTCTGGGCAACCTAGGCTTCACCCCAGGTCGTTGCTCCAACAGATTGAATAGTTAGGACCTTAGAAGTCAATGCCCGAAGCATAAAATGCAATAAAAATACAACAGTTTTTCCATCATATAACAGGAATAATTGCAACCAGTTTGAAAGTGATGGTCATTTCTTCGTTCCGGGCAACCTAGGCTTCACTCTAGGGCGTTGTTCCACTATATCGAACAGTTAGGGCCAAAGAAGTCAACGCCAGAAGCATAAAATACAATATAAATATAACAGTTTGTCCATTGTATAAAAGGAATAATAGCAACCAGTGTGAATGTACTGGTCATTTCTACGTTCCGGATAACCTAGGTTTCATTCTAGGGCGTTGCTCCACCGGATCGAATAGCTAGGGATTTAGAACTCAACGCCATAAGAATAAAACACAATATAAGTACAACAGTTTTTCCATCGTATAAAATGAGTAATTGCAACCAGTGTGAAAGTTATGGTCATTTCTACATTCCGAGCAACCTAGGCCTCACTCTAGGTCGTTGCTCCACCAGATCGAATAGTGAGGTCCATAGAAGTCAACGCCAAAAGCATAAAATACAATATAAATACAACAGCTTTTCCATCGTATAAAAGGAATAATTGCAAACAGTGTGAAAGTTATGGTCATTTCTACATTCCGAGCAACCTAGGCTTCACTCTAGGGCGTTGCTCCACCTGATCGAATAGTTAGGGCCTTAGAAGTCAACGCTAGAAGCATAAAATACAATAAAGATGCAACAGTTTTTCCATCGTATAGCAGGAATAATTTGCAACCAGTGTGGTAGTAGTGGTCATTTCTACGTACCGGGCAACCTAGGCTTCACTCTAGGGCGGTGCTCCAACATATCGAATAGCTACGGCCTTAGAAGTCTACGACTGAAGCTTAAAATACAATAAAAATACAACAGTCTTTTCATCGTATAACAGGAATAATTGCAACAAGCGTGACAGTAATGTTCATTTCGGCGTTTCGGGCATCCTAGACATATCTCTGAGGCATTGCTCCACCAGATCGAATAGTTAGGGCCTAAGAAGTCAACGCCAGAAGCATAAAATACAATATAAATACAACAGCTTTGCCACCGTATAAAATGAATAATTGCAAACAGTGCGAAAGATATGGACATTTCTACGTTCCGGGCTACCTAGGCTTCGCTCTATGGCGTTCTTCCACCACATCGAATAGCAACGGCCTCAGAAGTCAACGCCAGAAGCATAAAATACAATATAAATATAACAGTTTTTCCATCGTATAAAACGAATAATTGCTACGAGTGTGAAAGTTGTGGTCAATGCTACGTTCCGCGCAACCTAGGCTTCACCCTAGGGCGTTGCTCCAACAGATTGAATAGTTAGGGCCTTAGAAGTCAATGCCCAAAGCATAAAATGCAATAAAAATACAACAGTCTTTCCATCATATAACAGGAATAATTGCAACCCGTGTGAAAGTTATGGTCACTTCTACTTTCCGGGCAACCTAGGCTTCACCCTAGGGCGTTGTTCCACATGATGGAATAGTTAGGGCCTAAGAAGTCAACGCCAGAAGCATAAAATACGATATAAATACAACAGCTTTTCCATCGTATAAAACGAATTATTGCTAACAGTGTGAAAGTTATGGTCATTTCTACTTTCCGGCGAACCTAGGCTTCACCATAGGGCGTTGTTCCACCTGATGGAATAGTTAGGGCCTAAGAACTCAAGCCAGAAGCATAAAATACGATATAAATACAACAGCTTTTCCATCGTATAAGACGAATAATTGCAAGCAGTGTGAATGTAATGGTCATTTCTACGTTCCGGGCAACCTAGGCTTCACTCTAGGGCGTTGCTCCACCAGATCAAATAGTTAGGGCCTTAGAAGTCAATGCCAGAAGCATAAAATACAATAAAGATGCAAAAGCTTTTCCATCGTATAACAGGAATAACTGTAAACAGTGTGAAAGTAATGGTCACTTCCACGTTCCAGGCAACTTATGCTTCACTCTAGGGCGGTGCTCTACCAGATTAAATAGTTAGGGCCTAAGAAGTCAACGCCAGAAGCATAAAACACAATATAAATACAACAGCTTTTCCATCATATAAAACGAATAATTGCAACCAGTATGAAAGTTGTGGTCATTTCTACTTTCCGGGCAACCTAGGCTTCACGATAGGGCGTTGCTCCAACAGATTGAATAGTTAGGGCCTTAGGAGTCAATGCCCGAAGCATAAAATGCAATAAAAATACAACAGTGTTTCCATCATATAACAGGAATAATTGCAACCAGTTTGAAAGTGATGGCCAATTCTACGTTCCGGGCAACCTAGTCCTCACTCTAGGGCGTTGCTCCACCAGATCAAACAGTTAGGGCCTTAGAAGCCAACGCCCGAAGCATTAAATACAAAATAAATAGAACAGTTTTTCCATCGTATATAATGTATATTTGCAAACAGTGAGAAAGTAATGGTCATTTCCATGTTCCGGGCAACATATGCTTCACTCTAGGGAGGTGCTCTACCAGACTAAATAGTTAGGGCCTAAGAAGTCAACGCCAGAAGCATAAAACACAATATAAATACAACAGCTTTTCCATCATATATTATGTATATTTGCAAACAGTGTGAATGTAATGGTCATTTCCATGTTCCGGGCAATCTAGTCTTCACTCTAGGGCGTTGCTCCACCAGATCGAATGGTTAGGGCCTAAGCAGTGAACGCCAGAAGCATAAAATACAATATTAATACAACAGCTTTTCCATCATATAAAACGAATAATTGCAACCAGTATGAAAGTTGTGGTCATTTCTACTTTCCGGGCAACCTAGGCTTCACGATAGGGCGTTGCTCCAACAGATTGAATAGTTAGGGCCTTAGGAGTCAATGCCCGAAGCATAAAATGCAATAAAAATACAACAGTGTTTCCATCATATAACAGGAATAATTGCAACCAGTTTGAAAGTGATGGCCAATTCTACGTTCCGGGCAACCTAGTCCTCACTCTAGGGCGTTGCTCCACCAGATCAAACAGTTAGGGCCTTAGAAGCCAACGCCCGAAGCATTAAATACAAAATAAATAGAACAGTTTTTCCATCGTATAAAACGAATAATAGAAACCAGTGTTAAAGTTATGGTCATTTCTACGTTCCGGGCAACCTAGGCTTCGCCCTGGGGCGTTGCTCCAACAGATTGAATAGTTAGGGCCTTAGAAGTCAACGCCCGAAGCATAAAATGCAATAAAAATACAACAGTCTTTCCATCGTATAACAGGGTTAATTGCAACCAGTTTGAAAGTGATGGTCATTTCTACGTTCCGAAACACCTAGGCTTCGCTCTAGGGCGTTGCTCCACTAGATCGAATAGCTAGGGCCTTAGAAGTCAACGCCAGAAGCATTAAATACAAAATAAATAGAATAGTTTTTCATCGTATAACAGGATTAATTGCAACCAGTTTGAAAGTTATGGTCATTTCTACGTTCCGGGCAACCTAGGCTTCACCCTAGCGCGTTGCTCCAACAGATTGAATAGTTAGGGCCATAGAAGTCAATGCCCGAAGCATAAAATGCAATAAAAATACAACAGTTTTTCCATTGTATAAAAGGAATAATTGCAAACAGTGTGAAAGTAATGGTAATTTCTACGTTCCGGCCAACCTAGGCATCACTCTACGGTGTTGTTGCAACAGATTGAATAGTTAGGGCCTTAGAAGTCGACGCCCGAAGCATAAATTGCAATAAAAATACAACAGTTTTTCCATCGTATAACAGGGTTAATTGCAACCAGTTTGAAAGTGATGGTCATTTCTACGTTTCGAAACACCTAGGCTTCGCTCAAGGGCGTTGCTCCACCAGATCGAATAGTTAGGGCCTAAGAAGTGAACGCCAGAAGCATAAAATACAATATAAATGCAACAGCTTTTCCATCGTATAAAACGAATAATTGCAACCAGTGTGAAAGTAATGGTCATTTCTACGTACCGGGCAACCTAGGCTTCACTCTACGGTGTTGTTCCACCAGATCGAATAGCTAGGGCCTAAGAAGTGAACGCCAGAAGCATAAAATACAATATAAATATAACAGTTTTTCCATCGTATAAAACGAATAATAGCAACCAGTGTTAATGTTATGGTCATTTCTACGTTCCGGGCAAGCTAGGCTTCACTCTAGGGCGTTGCTCCACCAGATCAAACAGTTAGGGCCTTAGAATTCAACGCCCGAACCATAAAATACAAAAAAAATACAACAGTGTTTCCATCATATAAAAGGAATAATTGCAACCAGTTTGAAAGTGATGGTCATTTCTCCTTTCCGGGCAACCTAGGCTTCACTCTAGGGCGTTGTTGCACTAGATCGGATAGCTAGGGCCTTAGAAGTCAACGCCAGAAGCACAAAATACAATATAAATACAACAGCTTTTCCATCATATAAAACGAATAATTGCAACCAGTCTGTAGGTAATGGTCATTTATACGTTCCGAGCACCCTAGGCGTCACTCTAGGGCGTTGCTCCACCACATCTAATAGCTACGGCCTTAGTAGTCAACGCCAGAGGCATAAAATACAATATAAATACAACAGCTTTTCCATCGTATAAAACGAATGATTGCAGCCAGTGTGAAAGTAATGGTCATTTCTACATTCCGAGCAACCTAGGCTTCACTCTAGGGCGCTGCTCCACCAGATCGAATAGTTAGGTCCTTAGATGTCAACGCCAGAAGCATAAAATACGATAAAAATACAACAGCTTTTCCATTTTATAAAAGGAATAATTGCAAACAGTGTGAAAGTAATGGTCATTTCTACGTTCCGGGCAACCTAGGCTTCACTCTACGGTGTAGTTCCACCATCGAATAGTTAGGGCCTAAGAAGTGAACGCCAGAAGCATAAAATACAATATAAATATAACAGTTTTTCCATCGTATAAAACGAATAATAGAAACCAGTGTTAAAGTTATGGTCATTTCTACGTTCCGGGCAACCTAGGCTTCGCCCTAGGGCGTTGCTCCAACAGATTGAATAGTTAGGGCCTTAGACGTCAACGCCCGAAGCATAAAATGCAATAAAAATACAACAGTTTTTCCATCGTATAACAGGGTTAATTGCAACCAGTTTGAAAGTGATGGTCATTTCTACGTTCCGAAACACCTAGGCTTCGCTCTAGGGCGTTGCTCCACTAGATCGAATAGCTAGGGCCTTAGAAGTCAACGCCAGAAGCATTAAATACAAAATAAATAGAATAGTTTTTCATCGTATAAAGGGATTAATTGCAACCAGTGTGAAAGTTATGTTCATTTCTACGTTCCGGGCAACCTAGGCTTCACTCTAGGGCGTTGTACCACCAGATCAAACAGTTAGGGCCCTAGAAGTCAACGCCCGAAGCATAAAACACAAAATAAGTAGAACAGTTTTTCCATCGTATAAAACGAATAATTGCTACGAGTGTGAAAGTTGTGGTGAATGCTACGTTCCGCGCAACCTAGGCTTCACCCTAGGGCGTTGCTCCAACAGATTGAATAGTTAGGGCCTTAGAAGTCAATGCCCAAAGCATAAAATGCAATAAAAATACAACAGTCTTTCCATCATATAACAGGAATAATTGCAACCCGTGTGAAAGTTATGGTCACTTCTACTTTCCGGGCAACCTAGGCTTCACCCTAGGGCGTTGTTCCACATGATGGAATAGTTAGGGCCTAAGAAGTCAACGCCAGAAGCATAAAATACGATATAAATACAACAGCTTTTCCATCGTATAAAACGAATTATTGCTAACAGTGTGAAAGTTATGGTCATTTCTACTTTCCGGCCAACCTAGGCTTCACCATAGGGCGTTGTTCCACCTGATGGAATAGTTAGGGCCTAAGAACTCAAGCCAGAAGCATAAAATACGATATAAATACAACAGCTTTTCCATCGTATAAGACGAATAATTGCAAGCAGTGTGAATGTAATGGTCATTTCTACGTTCCGGGCAACCTAGGCTTCACTCTAGGGCGTTGCTCCACCAGATCAAATAGTTAGGGCCTTAGAAGTCAATGCCAGAAGCATAAAATACAATAAAGATGCAAAAGCTTTTCCATCGTATAACAGGAATAACTGTAAACAGTGTGAAAGTAATGGTCACTTCCACGTTCCAGGCAACTTATGCTTCACTCTAGGGCGGTGCTCTACCAGATTAAATAGTTAGGGCCTAAGAAGTCAACGCCAGAAGCATAAAACACAATATAAATACAACAGCTTTTCCATCATATAAAACGAATAATTGCAACCAGTATGAAAGTTGTGGTCATTTCTACTTTCCGGGCAACCTAGGCTTCACGATAGGGCGTTGCTCCAACAGATTGAATAGTTAGGGCCTTAGGAGTCAATGCCCGAAGCATAAAATGCAATAAAAATACAACAGTGTTTCCATCATATAACAGGAATAATTGCAACCAGTTTGAAAGTGATGGCCAATTCTACGTTCCGGGCAACCTAGTCCTCACTCTAGGGCGTTGCTCCACCAGATCAAACAGTTAGGGCCTTAGAAGCCAACGCCCGAAGCATTAAATACAAAATAAATAGAACAGTTTTTCCATCGTATATAATGTATATTTGCAAACAGTGAGAAAGTAATGGTCATTTCCATGTTCCGGGCAACATATGCTTCACTCTAGGGAGGTGCTCTACCAGACTAAATAGTTAGGGCCTAAGAAGTCAACGCCAGAAGCATAAAACACAATATAAATACAACAGCTTTTCCATCATATATTATGTATATTTGCAAACAGTGTGAATGTAATGGTCATTTCCATGTTCCGGGCAATCTAGTCTTCACTCTAGGGCGTTGCTCCACCAGATCGAATGGTTAGGGCCTAAGCAGTGAACGCCAGAAGCATAAAATACAATATTAATACAACAGCTTTTCCATCATATAAAACGAATAATTGCAACCAGTATGAAAGTTGTGGTCATTTCTACTTTCCGGGCAACCTAGGCTTCACGATAGGGCGTTGCTCCAACAGATTGAATAGTTAGGGCCTTAGGAGTCAATGCCCGAAGCATAAAATGCAATAAAAATACAACAGTGTTTCCATCATATAACAGGAATAATTGCAACCAGTTTGAAAGTGATGGCCAATTCTACGTTCCGGGCAACCTAGTCCTCACTCTAGGGCGTTGCTCCACCAGATCAAACAGTTAGGGCCTTAGAAGCCAACGCCCGAAGCATTAAATACAAAATAAATAGAACAGTTTTTCCATCGTATAAAACGAATAATAGAAACCAGTGTTAAAGTTATGGTCATTTCTACGTTCCGGGCAACCTAGGCTTCGCCCTGGGGCGTTGCTCCAACAGATTGAATAGTTAGGGCCTTAGAAGTCAACGCCCGAAGCATAAAATGCAATAAAAATACAACAGTCTTTCCATCGTATAACAGGGTTAATTGCAACCAGTTTGAAAGTGATGGTCATTTCTACGTTCCGAAACACCTAGGCTTCGCTCTAGGGCGTTGCTCCACTAGATCGAATAGCTAGGGCCTTAGAAGTCAACGCCAGAAGCATTAAATACAAAATAAATAGAATAGTTTTTCATCGTATAACAGGATTAATTGCAACCAGTTTGAAAGTTATGGTCATTTCTACGTTCCGGGCAACCTAGGCTTCACCCTAGCGCGTTGCTCCAACAGATTGAATAGTTAGGGCCATAGAAGTCAATGCCCGAAGCATAAAATGCAATAAAAATACAACAGTTTTTCCATTGTATAAAAGGAATAATTGCAAACAGTGTGAAAGTAATGGTAATTTCTACGTTCCGGCCAACCTAGGCATCACTCTACGGTGTTGTTCCAACAGATTGAATAGTTAGGGCCTTAGAAGTCGACGCCCGAAGCATAAATTGCAATAAAAATACAACAGTTTTTCCATCGTATAACAGGGTTAATTGCAACCAGTTTGAAAGTGATGGTCATTTCTACGTTTCGAAACACCTAGGCTTCGCTCAAGGGCGTTGCTCCACCAGATCGAACAGTTAGGGCCTAAGAAGTGAACGCCAGAAGCATAAAATACAATATAAATGCAACAGCTTTTCCATCGTATAAAACGAATAATTGCAACCAGTGTGAAAGTAATGGTCATTTCTACGTACCGGGCAACCTAGGCTTCACTCTACGGTGTTGTTCCACCAGATCGAATAGCTAGGGCCTAAGAAGTGAACGCCAGAAGCATAAAATACAATATAAATATAACAGTTTTTCCATCGTATAAAACGAATAATAGCAACCAGTGTTAATGTTATGGTCATTTCTACGTTCCGGGCAAGCTAGGCTTCACTCTAGGGCGTTGCTCCACCAGATCAAACAGTTAGGGCCTTAGAATTCAACGCCCGAACCATAAAATACAAAAAAAATACAACAGTGTTTCCATCATATAAAAGGAATAATTGCAACCAGTTTGAAAGTGATGGTCATTTCTCCTTTCCGGGCAACCTAGGCTTCACTCTAGGGCGTTGTTGCACTAGATCGGATAGCTAGGGCCTTAGAAGTCAACGCCAGAAGCACAAAATACAATATAAATACAACAGCTTTTCCATCATATAAAACGAATAATTGCAACCAGTCTGTAGGTAATGGTCATTTATACGTTCCGAGCACCCTAGGCGTCACTCTAGGGCGTTGCTCCACCACATCTAATAGCTACGGCCTTAGTAGTCAACGCCAGAGGCATAAAATACAATATAAATACAACAGCTTTTCCATCGTATAAAACGAATGATTGCAGCCAGTGTGAAAGTAATGGTCATTTCTACATTCCGAGCAACCTAGGCTTCACTCTAGGGCGCTGCTCCACCAGATCGAATAGTTAGGTCCTTAGATGTCAACGCCAGAAGCATAAAATACGATAAAAATACAACAGCTTTTCCATTTTATAAAAGGAATAATTGCAAACAGTGTGAAAGTAATGGTCATTTCTACGTTCCGGGCAACCTAGGCTTCACTCTACGGTGTAGTTCCACCATCGAATAGTTAGGGCCTAAGAAGTGAACGCCAGAAGCATAAAATACAATATAAATATAACAGTTTTTCCATCGTATAAAACGAATAATAGAAACCAGTGTTAAAGTTATGGTCATTTCTACGTTCCGGGCAACCTAGGCTTCGCCCTAGGGCGTTGCTCCAACAGATTGAATAGTTAGGGCCTTAGACGTCAACGCCCGAAGCATAAAATGCAATAAAAATACAACAGTTTTTCCATCGTATAACAGGGTTAATTGCAACCAGTTTGAAAGTGATGGTCATTTCTACGTTCCGAAACACCTAGGCTTCGCTCTAGGGCGTTGCTCCACTAGATCGAATAGCTAGGGCCTTAGAAGTCAACGCCAGAAGCATTAAATACAAAATAAATAGAATAGTTTTTCATCGTATAAAGGGATTAATTGCAACCAGTGTGAAAGTTATGTTCATTTCTACGTTCCGGGCAACCTAGGCTTCACTCTAGGGCGTTGTACCACCAGATCAAACAGTTAGGGCCCTAGAAGTCAACGCCCGAAGCATAAAACACAAAATAAATAGAACAGTTTTTCCATCGTATAAAACGAATAATTGCTACGAGTGTGAAAGTTGTGGTCAATGCTACGTTCCGGGCAACCTAGGCTTCACGATAGGGCGTTGCTCCAGCAGATTGAATAGTTAGTGCCTTAGAAGTCAATGCCAAAAGCATAAAATGCAATAAAAATACAACAGTTTTTCCATCATATAACAGGAATAATTGCAAGCAGTTTGAAAGTGATGGTCATTTCTACGTACCGGGCACTCTAGGCTTCACGCTAGGGCGTTGCTCCACCACACCTAATAGGTACGGCCTTAGAAGTCAACCCCAGATGAATAAAATACAATATAAATGTAACAGTTTACCATCGTATAAAACGAATAATAGCAATCAGTGTGAAAGTTATGGTCATTTCTACGTTCCGGGCAACCTAGTCTTCACTCTAGGGCGGTGCTCCAACATATCGAATAGCTACGGCCTTAGAAGTCTACCACTGAAGCATAAAACACAATAAAAATGCAACAGTCTTTTCATCGTATAACAGGAATAATTGCAACAAGCGTGATAGTAATGATCATTTCGGCGTTTCGGGCATCCTAGACTTATCTCTGAGGCATTGCTCCACCAGATCGAATAGTTAGGGCCTAAGAAGTCAACGCCAGAAGCATAAAATACACTATAAATATAACAGTTTTTCAATCGTATAAAACGAATAATAGCAACCAGTTTGAAAGTGATGGCCAATTCTACGTTCCGGGCAACCTAGTCCTCACTCTAGGGCGTTTCTCCACCAGATCAAACAGTTAGGGCCTTAGAAGCCAACGCCCGAAGCATTAAATACAAAATAAATAGAACAGTTTTTCCATCGTATATAATGTATATTTGCAAACAGTGAGAAAGTAATGGTCATTTCCATGTTCCGAGCAACCTAGGCTTCACTCTAGGGCGCTGCTCCACCAGATCGAATAGTTAGGTCCTTAGATGTCAACGCCAGAAGCATAAAATACGATAAAAATACAACAGCTTTTCCATTGTATAAAAGGAATAATTGCAAACAGTGTGAAAGTAATGGTCATTTCTACGTTCCGGGCAACCTAGGCTTCACTCTACGGTGTAGTTCCACCATCGAATAGTTAGGGCCTAAGAAGTGAACGCCAGAAGCATAAAATACAATATAAATATAACAGTTTTTCCATCGTATAAAACGAATAATAGAAACCAGTGTTAAAGTTATGGTCATTTCTACGTTCCGGGCAACCTAGGCTTCGCCCTAGGGCGTTGCTCCAACAGATTGAATAGTTAGGGCCTTAGACGTCAACGCCCGAAGCATAAAATGCAATAAAAATACAACAGTTATTCCATCGTATAACAGGGTTAATTGCAACCAGTTTGAAAGTGATGGTCATTTCTACTTTCCGAGCAACCTAGGCTTCACCCTAGGGCGTTGTTCCACCAGATCGAATAGTTCGGGCCTAAGAAGTGAACGCCAGAAGAATAAAATACAATATAAATAGAACAGTATTTCCATTGTATAAAACGAATAATTGCAACCAGTGTGAAAGTTATGGTCATTTCTACTTTACGGGCAACATAGGCTTCACCCTAGGGCGTTGCTCCAACAGATTGAATAGTTAGGGCCTTAGAAGTCAATGCCCGAAGCATAAAATACAATATAAATACAACAGTTTTTCCATCATATAAGACGAATAATTGCAACCAGTATGAAGGTTATGGTCATTTCTACTTGCCGGGCAACCTCGGCTTCACCCTAGGGCGTTGCTCCTACAGATTGAATTGTTAGGGCCTTAGAAGTCAATGCCCGAAGCATAAAATGCAATAAAAATACAACAGTTTTTCCATCATATAACAGGAATAATTGCAACCAGTTTGAAAGTGATGGTCATTTCTACGTACCGGGCAACCTACGCTTCACTCGAGGGTGTTGCTCCACCAGATCGAATAGTTAGGGCCTTAGAAGTCAACGCCCGAAGCATAAAATACAAGATAAATAGTACAGTTTTTCCATCGTATAAAACGAATAATTGCTGCCAGTGTGAAAGTTATGGTCATTTCTACTTTCCGGGCAACCTAGGCTTCACCCTAGGTCGTTGTTCCACCTGATGGCATAGTTAGGGCCTAAGAAGTCAACGCCAGAAGCATAAAATACGATATAAATACAACAGCTTTTCCATCGTATAAAACGAATAATTGCAACCAGTTTGAAAGTGATGGTCATTTCTACGTACCGGGCAACCTAGCCTTCACTCTAGGGCGTTGCTCCACCAGACCAAACAGTTAGGGCCTTAGAAGTCAACGCCCGAAGCATAAAACACAAAATAAATTGAACGGTTTTTCCATTGTATAAAACGAATAATTGCTACCAGTGTAAAAGTTATGGTCAATTCTACGTTCCGGGCAACCTAGGCTTCACCCTAGGGCGTTGTTCCTCCAGATCGAATAGTTCGGGCCTAAGAAGTGAACGCCAGAAGAATAAAATACAATATAAGTACAACAGTTTTTCCATCGTATAACACGAGTAATTGCAACCAGTGTGAAGGTTATGGTCATTTCAACGTTCCGGGCCATCTAGGCTTCACTCTAGGGCGTTGCTCCACCAGATCAATCAGTTAGGGCCTTAGAAGTCAACGTCCGAAGCATAAAATACAATATAAATACAACAGTTTTTCCATCATATAAAACGAATAATTGCAACCAGTATGAAAGTTATGGTCATTTCTACTTTCCGGGCAACCTAGGCTTCACGATAGGGCGTTGCTCCAGCAGATTGAATAGTTAGTGCCTTAGAAGTCAATGCCAAAAGCATAAAATGCAATAAAAATACAACAGTTTTTCCATCATATAACAGGAATAATTGCAAGCAGTTTGAAAGTGATGGTCATTTCTACGTACCGGGCACTCTAGGCTTCACGCTAGGGCGTTGCTCCACCACACCTAATAGGTACGGCCTTAGAAGTCAACCCCAGATGAATAAAATACAATATAAATGTAACAGTTTACCATCGTATAAAACGAATAATAGCAATCAGTGTGAAAGTTATGGTCATTTCTACGTTCCGGGCAACCTAGTCTTCACTCTAGGGCGGTGCTCCAACATATCGAATAGCTACGGCCTTAGAAGTCTACCACTGAAGCATAAAACACAATAAAAATGCAACAGTCTTTTCATCGTATAACAGGAATAATTGCAACAAGCGTGATAGTAATGATCATTTCGGCGTTTCGGGCATCCTAGACTTATCTCTGAGGCATTGCTCCACCAGATCGAATAGTTAGGGCCTAAGAAGTCAACGCCAGAAGCATAAAATACACTATAAATATAACAGTTTTTCAATCGTATAAAACGAATAATAGCAACCAGTTTGAAAGTGATGGCCAATTCTACGTTCCGGGCAACCTAGTCCTCACTCTAGGGCGTTTCTCCACCAGATCAAACAGTTAGGGCCTTAGAAGCCAACGCCCGAAGCATTAAATACAAAATAAATAGAACAGTTTTTCCATCGTATATAATGTATATTTGCAAACAGTGAGAAAGTAATGGTCATTTCCATGTTCCGGGCAACATATGCTTCACTCTAGGGAGGTGCTCTACCAGACTAAATAGTTAGGGCCTAGGAAGTCAACTCCAGAAGCATAAAACACAATATAAATACAACAGCTTTTCCATCATATATAATGTATATTTGCAAACAGTGTGAATGTAATGGTCATTTCCATGTTCCGGGCAATCTAGTCTTCACTCTAGGGCGTTGCTCCACCAGATCGAATGGTTAGGGCCTAAGCAGTGAACGCCAGAAGCATAAAATACGATATTAATACAACAGCTTTTCCATCATATAAAACGAATAATTGCAACCAGTATGAAAGTTGTGGTCATTTCTACTTTCCGGGCAACCTAGGCTTCACGATAGGGCGTTGCTCCAACAGATTGAATAGTTAGGGCCTTAGGAGTCAATGCCCGAAGCATAAAATGCAATAAAAATACAACAGTTTTTCCATCGTATAACAGGGTTAATTGCAACCAGTTTGAAAGTGATGGTCATTTCTACGTTCCGAAACACCTAGGCTTCGCTCTAGGGCGTTGCTCCACTAGATCGAATAGCTAGGGCCTTAGAAGTCAACGCCAGAAGCATTAAATACAAAATAAATAGAATAGTTTTTCATCGTATAAAGGGATTAATTGCAACCAGTGTGAAAGTTATGTTCATTTCTACGTTCCGGGCAACCTAGGCTTCACTCTAGGGCGTTGTACCACCAGATCAAACAGTTAGGGCCCTAGAAGTCAACGCCCGAAGCATAAAACACAAAATAAATAGAACAGTTTTTCCATCGTATAAAACGAATAATTGCTACGAGTGTGAAAGTTGTGGTCAATGCTACGTTCCGCGCAACCTAGGCTTCACCCTAGGGCGTTGCTCCAACAGATTGAATAGTTAGGGCCTTAGAAGTCAATGCCCAAAGCATAAAATGCAATAAAAATACAACAGTCTTTCCATCATATAACAGGAATAATTGCAACCCGTGTGAAAGTTATGGTCACTTCTACTTTCCGGGCAACCTAGGCTTCACCCTAGGGCGTTGTTCCACATGATGGAAAAGTTAGGGCCTAAGAAGTCAACGCCAGAAGCATAAAATACGATATAAATACAACAGCTTTTCCATCGTATAAAACGAATTATTGCTAACAGTGTGAAAGTTATGGTCATTTCTACTTTCCGGCCAACCTAGGCTTCACCCTAGGGCGTTGTTCCACCTGATGGAATAGTTAGGGCCTAAGAACTCAAGCCAGAAGCATAAAATACGATATAAATACAACAGCTTTTCCATCGTATAAGACGAATAATTGCAAGCAGTGTGAATGTAATGGTCATTTCTACGTTCCGGGCAACCTAGGCTTCACTCTAGGGCGTTGCTCCACCAGATCAAATAGTTAGGGCCTTAGAAGTCAATGCCAGAAGCATAAAATACAATAAAGATGCAAAAGCTTTTCCATCGTATAATAGGAATAACTGTAAACAGTGTGAAAGTAATGGTCATTTCCACGTTCCAGGCAACTTATGCTTCACTCTAGGGCGGTGCTCTACCAGATTAAATAGTTAGGGCCTAAGAAGTCAACGCCAGAAGCATAAAACACAATATAAATACAACAGCTTTTCCATCATATAAAACGAATAATTGCAACCAGTATGAAAGTTGTGGTCATTTCTACTTTCCGGGCAACCTATGCTTCACGATAGGGCGTTGCTCCAACAGATTGAATAGTTAGGGCCTTAGAAGTCAATGCCCGAAGCATAAAATGCAATAAAAATACAACAGTTTTTCCATCATATAACAGGAATAATTGCAACCAGTTTGAAAGTGATGGTCATTTCTACGTACCGGGCAACCTACGCTTCACTCGAGGGTGTTGCTCCACCAGATCGAATAGTTAGGGCCTTAGAAGTCAACGCCCGAAGCATAAAATACAAGATAAATAGTACAGTTTTTCCATCGTATAAAACGAATAATTGCTGCCAGTGTGAAAGTTATGGTCATTTCTACTTTCCGGGCAACCTAGGCTTCACCCTAGGTCGTTGTTCCACCTGATGGCATAGTTAGGGCCTAAGAAGTCAACGCCAGAAGCATAAAATACGATATAAATACAACAGCTTTTCCATCGTATAAAACGAATAATTGCAACCAGTTTGAAAGTGATGGTCATTTCTACGTACCGGGCAACCTAGCCTTCAGTCTAGGGCGTTGCTCCACCAGACCAAACAGTTAGGGCCTTAGAAGTCAACGCCCGAAGCATAAAACACAAAATAAATTGAACGGTTTTTCCATTGTATAAAACGAATAATTGCTACCAGTGTAAAAGTTATGGTCAATTCTACGTTCCGGGCAACCTAGGCTTCACCCTAGGGCGTTGTTCCTCCAGATCGAATAGTTCGGGCCTAAGAAGAGAACGCCAGAAGAATAAAATACAATATAAGTACAACAGTTTTTCCATCGTATAACACGAGTAATTGCAACCAGTGTGAAGGTTATGGTCATTTCAAGGTTCCGGGCCATCTAGGCTTCACTCTAGGGCGTTGCTCCACCAGATCAATCAGTTAGGGCCTTAGAAGTCAACGTCCGAAGCATAAAATACAATATAAATACAACAGTTTTTCCATCATATAAAACGAATAATTGCAACCAGTATGAAAGTTATGGTCATTTCTACTTTCCGGGCAACCTAGGCTTCACGATAGGGCGTTGCTCCAGCAGATTGAATAGTTAGTGCCTTAGAAGTCAATGCCAAAAGCATAAAATGCAATAAAAATACAACAGTTTTTCCATCATATAACAGGAATAATTGCAAGCAGTTTGAAAGTGATGGTCATTTCTACGTACCGGGCACTCTAGGCTTCACGCTAGGGCGTTGCTCCACCACACCTAATAGGTACGGCCTTAGAAGTCAACCCCAGATGAATAAAATACAATATAAATGTAACAGTTTACCATCGTATAAAACGAATAATAGCAATCAGTGTGAAAGTTATGGTCATTTCTACGTTCCGGGCAACCTAGTCTTCACTCTAGGGCGGTGCTCCAACATATCGAATAGCTACGGCCTTAGAAGTCTACCACTGAAGCATAAAACACAATAAAAATGCAACAGTCTTTTCATCGTATAACAGGAATAATTGCAACAAGCGTGATAGTAATGATCATTTCGGCGTTTCGGGCATCCTAGACTTATCTCTGAGGCATTGCTCCACCAGATCGAATAGTTAGGGCCTAAGAAGTCAACGCCAGAAGCATAAAATACACTATAAATATAACAGTTTTTCAATCGTATAAAACGAATAATAGCAACCAGTTTGAAAGTGATGGCCAATTCTACGTTCCGGGCAACCTAGTCCTCACTCTAGGGCGTTTCTCCACCAGATCAAACAGTTAGGGCCTTAGAAGCCAACGCCCGAAGCATTAAATACAAAATAAATAGAACAGTTTTTCCATCGTATATAATGTATATTTGCAAACAGTGAGAAAGTAATGGTCATTTCCATGTTCCGAGCAACCTAGGCTTCACTCTAGGGCGCTGCTCCACCAGATCGAATAGTTAGGTCCTTAGATGTCAACGCCAGAAGCATAAAATACGATAAAAATACAACAGCTTTTCCATTGTATAAAAGGAATAATTGCAAACAGTGTGAAAGTAATGGTCATTTCTACGTTCCGGGCAACCTAGGCTTCACTCTACGGTGTAGTTCCACCATCGAATAGTTAGGGCCTAAGAAGTGAACGCCAGAAGCATAAAATACAATATAAATATAACAGTTTTTCCATCGTATAAAACGAATAATAGAAACCAGTGTTAAAGTTATGGTCATTTCTACGTTCCGGGCAACCTAGGCTTCGCCCTAGGGCGTTGCTCCAACAGATTGAATAGTTAGGGCCTTAGACGTCAACGCCCGAAGCATAAAATGCAATAAAAATACAACAGTTTTTCCATCGTATAACAGGGTTAATTGCAACCAGTTTGAAAGTGATGGTCATTTCTACTTTCCGAGCAACCTAGGCTTCACCCTAGGGCGTTGTTCCACCAGATCGAATAGTTCGGGCCTAAGAAGTGAACGCCAGAAGAATAAAATACAATATAAATAGAACAGTATTTCCATTGTATAAAACGAATAATTGCAACCAGTGTGAAAGTTATGGTCATTTCTACTTTCCGGGCAACATAGGCTTCACCCTAGGGCGTTGCTCCAACAGATTGAATAGTTAGGGCCTTAGAAGTCAATGCCCGAAGCATAAAATACAATATAAATACAACAGTTTTTCCATCATATAAGACGAATAATTGCAACCAGTATGAAGGTTATGGTCATTTCTACTTGCCGGGCAACCTCGGCTTCACCCTAGGGCGTTGCTCCTACAGATTGAATTGTTAGGGCCTTAGAAGTCAATGCCCGAAGCATAAAATGCAATAAAAATACAACAGTTTTTCCATCATATAACAGGAATAATTGCAACCAGTTTGAAAGTGATGGTCATTTCTACGTACCGGGCAACCTACGCTTCACTCGAGGGTGTTGCTCCACCAGATCGAATAGTTAGGGCCTTAGAAGTCAACGCCCGAAGCATAAAATACAAGATAAATAGTACAGTTTTTCCATCGTATAAAACGAATAATTGCTGCCAGTGTGAAAGTTATGGTCATTTCTACTTTCCGGGCAACCTAGGCTTCACCCTAGGTCGTTGTTCCACCTGATGGCATAGTTAGGGCCTAAGAAGTCAACGCCAGAAGCATAAAATA
This sequence comes from Calliopsis andreniformis, assembly GCF_051401765.1. Taxonomy (NCBI): domain Eukaryota; kingdom Metazoa; phylum Arthropoda; class Insecta; order Hymenoptera; family Andrenidae; genus Calliopsis; species Calliopsis andreniformis. Next base: position 28,938,215 of record NW_027480423.1, read on the forward strand.
CGATATAAATACAACAGCTTTTCCATCGTATAAAACGAATAATTGCAACCAGTTTGAAAGTGATGGTCATTTCTACGTACCGGGCAACCTAGCCTTCACTCTAGGGCGTTGCTCCACCAGACCAAACAGTTAGGGCCTTAGAAGTCAACGCCCGAAGCATAAAACACAAAATAAATTGAACGGTTTTTCCATTGTATAAAACGAATAATTGCTACCAGTGTAAAAGTTATGGTCAATTCTACGTTCCGGGCAACCTAGGCTTCACCCTAGGGCGTTGTTCCTCCAGATCGAATAGTTCGGGCCTAAGAAGTGAACGCCAGAAGAATAAAATACAATATAAGTACAACAGTTTTTCCATCGTATAACACGAGTAATTGCAACCAGTGTGAAGGTTATGGTCATTTCAACGTTCCGGGCCATCTAGGCTTCACTCTAGGGCGTTGCTCCACCAGATCAATCAGTTAGGGCCTTAGAAGTCAACGTCCGAAGCATAAAATACAATATAAATACAACAGTTTTTCCATCATATAAAACGAATAATTGCAACCAGTATGAAAGTTATGGTCATTTCTACTTTCCGGGCAACCTAGGCTTCACGATAGGGCGTTGCTCCAGCAGATTGAATAGTTAGTGCCTTAGAAGTCAATGCCAAAAGCATAAAATGCAATAAAAATACAACAGTTTTTCCATCATATAACAGGAATAATTGCAAGCAGTTTGAAAGTGATGGTCATTTCTACGTACCGGGCACTCTAGGCTTCACGCTAGGGCGTTGCTCCACCACACCTAATAGGTACGGCCTTAGAAGTCAACCCCAGATGAATAAAATACAATATAAATGTAACAGTTTACCATCGTATAAAACGAATAATAGCAATCAGTGTGAAAGTTATGGTCATTTCTACGTTCCGGGCAACCTAGTCTTCACTCTAGGGCGGTGCTCCAACATATCGAATAGCTACGGCCTTAGAAGTCTACCACTGAAGCATAAAACACAATAAAAATGCAACAGTCTTTTCATCGTATAACAGGAATAATTGCAACAAGCGTGATAGTAATGATCATTTCGGCGTTTCGGGCATCCTAGACTTATCTCTGAGGCATTGCTCCACCAGATCGAATAGTTAGGGCCTAAGAAGTCAACGCCAGAAGCATAAAATACACTATAAATATAACAGTTTTTCAATCGTATAAAACGAATAATAGCAACCAGTTTGAAAGTGATGGCCAATTCTACGTTCCGGGCAACCTAGTCCTCACTCTAGGGCGTTTCTCCACCAGATCAAACAGTTAGGGCCTTAGAAGCCAACGCCCGAAGCATTAAATACAAAATAAATAGAACAGTTTTTCCATCGTATATAATGTATATTTGCAAACAGTGAGAAAGTAATGGTCATTTCCATGTTCCGGGCAACATATGCTTCACTCTAGGGAGGTGCTCTACCAGACTAAATAGTTAGGGCCTAGGAAGTCAACTCCAGAAGCATAAAACACAATATAAATACAACAGCTTTTCCATCATATATAATGTATATTTGCAAACAGTGTGAATGTAATGGTCATTTCCATGTTCCGGGCAATCTAGTCTTCACTCTAGGGCGTTGCTCCACCAGATCGAATGGTTAGGGCCTAAGCAGTGAACGCCAGAAGCATAAAATACGATATTAATACAACAGCTTTTCCATCATATAAAACGAATAATTGCAACCAGTATGAAAGTTGTGGTCATTTCTACTTTCCGGGCAACCTAGGCTTCACGATAGGGCGTTGCTCCAACAGATTGAATAGTTAGGGCCTTAGGAGTCAATGCCCGAAGCATAAAATGCAATAAAAATACAACAGTGTTTCCATCATATAACAGGAATAATTGCAACCAGTTTGAAAGTGATGGCCAATTCTACGTTCCGGGCAACCTAGTCCTCACTCTAGGGCGTTGCTCCACCAGATCAAACAGTTAGGGCCTTAGAAGCCAACGCCCGAAGCATTAAATACAAAATAAATAGAACAGTTTTTCCATCGTATAAAACGAATAATAGAAACCAGTGTTAAAGTTATGGTCATTTCTACGTTCCGTGCAACCTAGGCTTCGCCCTGGGGCTTTGCTCCAACAGATTGAATAGTTAGGGCCTTAGAAGTCAACGCCCGAAGCATAAAATGCAATAAAAATACAACAGTCTTTCCATCGTATAACAGGGTTAATTGCAACCAGTTTGAAAGTGATGGTCATTTCTACGTTCCGAAACACCTAGGCTTCGCTCTAGGGCGTTGCTCCACTAGATCGAATAGCTAGGGCCTTAGAAGTCAACGCCAGAAGCATTAAATACAAAATAAATAGAATAGTTTTTCATCGTATAACAGGATTAATTGCAACCAGTTTGAAAGTTATGGTCATTTCTACGTTCCGGGCAACCTAGGCTTCACCCTAGCGCGTTGCTCCAACAGATTGAATAGTTAGGGCCTTAGAAGTCAATGCCCGAAGCATAAAATGCAATAAAAATACAACAGTTTTTCCATTGTATAAAAGGAATAATTGCAAACAGTGTGAAAGTAATGGTAATTTCTACGTTCCGGCCAACCTAGGCATCACTCTACGGTGTTGTTCCAACAGATTGAATAGTTAGGGCCTTAGAAGTCGACGCCCGAAGCATAAATTGCAATAAAAATACAACAGTTTTTCCATCGTATAACAGGGTTAATTGCAACCAGTTTGAAAGTGATGGTCATTTCTACGTTCCGAAACACCTAGGCTTCGCTCTAGGGCGTTGCTCCACTAGATCGAATAGCTAGGGCCTTAGAAGTCAACGCCAGAAGCATTAAATACAAAATAAATAGAATAGTTTTTCATCGTATAAAGGGATTAATTGCAACCAGTTTGAAAGTTATGGTCATTTCTACGTTCCGGGCAACCTAGGCTTCACCCTAGCGCGTTGCTCCAACAGATTGAATAGTTAGGGCCTTAGAAGTCAATGCCCGAAGCATAAAATGCAATAAAAATACAACAGTTTTTCCATCATATAACAGGAATAATTGCAACCAGTTTGAAAGTGATGGTTATTTCGACGTTCCGGGCAACCTAGGCTTCACTCTAGGGCGTTGCTCCTCTAGATCGAATAGTTAGTACCTTAGAAGTCAATGCCCGAAGCATAAAATGCAATAAAAATACAACCGTTTTTCCATCATATTACAGGTATAATGGCAACCAGTATGAAACTTATGGTCATTTCTACTTTCCGAGCAACCTAGGCTTCACCCTAGGGCGTTGTTCCACCAGATCGAATAGTTCGGGCCTAAGAAGTGAACGCCAGAAGAATAAAATACAATATAAATAGAACAGTATTTCCATTGTATAAAACGAATAATTGCAACCAGTGTGAAAGTTATGGTCATTTCTACTTTCCGGGCAACATGGGCTTCACCCTAGGGCGTTGCTCCAACAGATTGAATAGTTAGGGCCTTAGAAGTCAATGCCCGAAGCATAAAATACAATATAAATACAACAGTTTTTCCATCATATAAGACGAATAATTGCAACCAGTATGAAGGTTATGGTCATTTCTACTTGCCGGGCAACCTCGGCTTCACCCTAGGGCGTTGCTCCTACAGATTGAATTGTTAGGGCCTTAGAAGTCAATGCCCGAAGCATAAAATGCAATAAAAATACAACAGTTTTTCCATCATATAACAGGAATAATTGCAACCAGTTTGAAAGTGATGGTCATTTCTACGTACCGGGCAACCTACGCTTCACTCGAGGGTGTTGCTCCACCAGATCGAATAGTTAGGGCCTTAGAAGTCAACGCCCGAAGCATAAAATACAAGATAAATAGTACAGTTTTTCCATCGTATAAAACGAATAATTGCTGCCAGTGTGAAAGTTATGGTCATTTCTACTTTCCGGGCAACCTAGGCTTCACCCTAGGTCGTTGTTCCACCTGATGGCATAGTTAGGGCCTAAGAAGTCAACGCCAGAAGCATAAAATACGATATAAATACAACAGCTTTTCCATCGTATAAAACGAATAATTGGAACCAGTTTGAAAGTGATGGTCATTTCTACGTACCGGGCAACCTAGCCTTCACTCTAGGGCGATGCTCCACCAGACCAAACAGTTAGGGCCTTAGAAGTCAACGCCCGATGCATAAAACACAAAATAAATTGAACGGTTTTTCCATTGTATAAAACGAATAATTGCTACCAGTGTAAAAGTTATGGTCAATTCTACGTTCCGGGCAACCTAGGCTTCACCCTAGGGCGTTGTTCCTCCAGATCGAATAGTTCGGGCCTAAGAAGTGAACGCCAGAAGAATAAAATACAATATAAGTACAACAGTTTTTCCATCGTATAACACGAGTAATTGCAACCAGTGTGAAGGTTATGGTCATTTCAACGTTCCGGGCAATCTAGGCTTCACTCTAGGGCGTTGCTCCACCAGATCAATCAGTTAGGGCCTTAGAAGTCAACGTCCGAAGCATAAAATACAATATAAATACAACAGTTTTTCCATTGTATAAAACGAATAATTGCAACCAGTATGAAAGTTATGGTCATTTCTACTTTCCGGGCAACCTAGGCTTCACGATAGGGCGTTGCTCCAGCAGATTGAATAGTTAGTGCCTTAGAAGTCAATGACAAAAGCATAAAATGCAATAAAAATACAACAGTTTTTCCATCATATAACAGGAATAATTGCAAGCAGTTTGAAAGTGATGGTCATTTCTACGTACCGGGCACTCTAGGCTTCACGCTAGGGCGTTGCTCCACCACACCTAATAGATACGGCCTTAGAAGTCAACCCCAGATGAATAAAATACAATATAAATGTAACAGTTTACCATCGTATAAAACGAATAATAGCAATCAGTGTGAAAGTTATGTTCATTTCTACGTTCCAGGCTACCTAGGCTTCACTCTAGGGCGTTGCACCAACAGATTGAATAGTTAGGGCCTTTGAAGTCAACGCGCGTAGCATAAAATACAAAATAAATAGAACAGTTTTTCCATCGTATAAAACGAATAGTTGCTACCGGTGTGAAAGTTATGGTCATTTCTACGTTCTGGGCAACCTAGGCTTCACTCTAGGGCGTTGCTCCACCAGATCGAATAGTTAGGGCCTTAGAAGTCAATGCCAGGAGCATAAAATACAATAAAGATGCAACAGTTTTTCCATCGTATAACTGGAATAATTGCAACCAGTGTGAAGGTAATGGTATGTTCTACGTCCCGGGCAACCTATGCTTCTCTCTAGGGCGGTGCTCTACCAGATTAAATAGTTAGGGCGTAAGAAGTCAACGCCAGAAGCATAAAATACAATATAAATACAACAGCTTTTCCATCGTATATAATGTATATTTGCAAACAGTGTGAAAGTAATGGTCATTTCCATGTTCCGGGCAACCCAGGCTTCACCCTAGGGCGTTGTTCCACCAGATCCAATACTTAGGGCCTAAGAAGTCAACGCCAGAAGAATAAAATACAATATAAGTACAACAGTTTTTCCATCGTATAAAATGAATAATTGCAAACATTGTTAAAGTAATGGTCATTTCTACGTTCCGGGCAACCTAGGCGTCAGTCTAGGGCGTTGCTCCACCACATCTAATAGCTACGGCCTTGGAAGTCAACCCCAGATGAATAAAATACAATAAAGATGCAACAGCTTTTCCATCGTATAAAACGAATAATTGCAACCAGTGTGAAAGTTATGGTCATTTCTACGTTCCGGGCAACCTAGGCTTCACCCTAGGGCGTTGCACCAACAGATTGAATAGTTAGGGCCTTAGAAGTCAATGCCCGTAGCATAAAATGCAATAAAAATTCTGCAGTTTTTCCATCGTATAACAGGAATAATTTGTAACCAGTGTGATAGTAGTGGTCATTTCTACGTTCCGGGTAACATAGGTTGCACTCTGGGGCGTTGCTCCACCAGATCGGATCGCTAGGGACTTAGAAATCAACGCCATAAGAATAAAATACAATATAAGTACAACAGTTTTTCCATCGTCTAAAACGAATAATAGCAACCAGTGTGAAAGTTATGGTCATTTCTACGTTCCGGGCAACATAGGCTTCACTCCAGGGCGATGCTCCACCATATCAAACAGTTAGGGCCTTAGAAGTCTACGCCCGAAGCATTAAATACAAAACAAATAGAACAGTTTTTCCATTGTATAAAACTAATAATTGCTACAAGTGTAAAAGTTATGGTCATTTCTACGTTCCGGGCAACCTAGGCTTCACCCTAGGCCGTTGTTCCACCAGATCGAATAGTTAGGGCCTAAGAAGTAAACGCCAGAAGCATAAAATACCATATAAATACAACAGTTTTTCCATCATATAAAACGGATGATAGCAACCAGTGTGATAGTTATGGTCATTTCTACGTTCCGGGCAACCTAGGCTTCACTCTAGGGCGTTGCTCCACCAGATCGAATGGTTAGTGCCTTAGAAGTCAACGTCCGAAGCATAAAATACAAAATAAATAAAACAGTTTTTCCATCGTATAAAACGAATAATTGCTACCAGTGTGAAAGTTATGGTCATTTCTACGTTCCGCGCAATCTGGGCTTCACTCTAGGGCGTTGCTCCACCAGATCAATCAGTTAGGGCCTTAGAAGTCAACGTCCGCAGCATAAAATACAATATAAATACAACAGTTTTTCCATCATATAAAACGAATAATTGCAACCAGTATGAAAGTTATGGTCATTTCTACTTTCCGGGCAACCTAGGCTTCACGATAGGGCGTTGCTCCAGCAGATTGAATAGTTAGTGCCTTAGAAGTCAATGCCAAAAGCATAAAATGCAATAAAAATACAACAGTTTTTCCATCATATAACAGGAATAATTGCAAGCAGTTTGAAAGTGATGGTCATTGCTACGTACCGGGCACTCTAGGCTTCACGCTAGGGCGTTGCTCCACCACACCTAATAGATACGGCCTTAGAAGTCAACCCCAGATGAATAAAATACAATATAATTGTAACAGTTTACCATCCTATAAAACGAATAATAGCAATCAGTGTGAAAGTTATGTTCATTTCTACGTTCCAGGCAACCTAGGCTTCACTCTAGGGCGTTGCACCAACAGATTGAATAGTTAGGGCCTTTGAAGTCAACGCGCGTAGCATAAAATACAAAATAAATAGAACAGTTTTTCCATCGTATAAAACGAATAGTTGCTACCGGTGTGAAAGTTATGGTCATTTCTACGTTCTGGGCAACCTAGACTTCACTCCAGGGCGATGCTCCACCAGATCAAACAGTTAGGGCCTTAGAAGTCTACGCCCGAAGCATTAAATACAAAACAAATAGAACAGTTTTTCCATTGTATAAAACTAATAATTGCTACAAGTGTAAAAGTTATGGTCATTTCTACGTTCCGGGCAACCTAGGCTTCACCCTAGGCCGTTGTTCCACCAGATCGAATAGTTAGGGCCTAAGAAGTAAACGCCAGAAGCATAAAATACCATATAAATACAACCGTTTTTCCATCATATAAAACGAATGATAGCAACCAGTGTGATAGTTATGGTCATTTCTACGTTCCGGGCAACCTAGGCTTCACTCTAGGGCGTTGCTCCACCAGATCGAATGGTTAGTGCCTTAGAAGTCAACGTCCGAAGCATAAAATACAAAATAAATAAAACAGTTTTTCCATCGTATAAAACGAATAATTGCTACCAGTGTGAAAGTTATGGTCATTTCTACGTTCCGCGCAATCTGGGCTTTACCCCAGGGCGTTGTTCCACCAGATGGAATAGTTAGGGCCTAAGAAGTCAACGCCAGAAGCATAAAATACGATATAAATAAAACAGTTTTTTCATCGTATAAAACGAATAATTGCTACCAGTGTGAAAGTTATGGTCATTTCTACGTACCGGGCAACCTAGGCTCCACTCAAGGGCGTTGCTCCACCAAATCGAATAGCTAGGTCCTTAGAAGTCAACGCCAGAAGCATAAAATACAGTAAAGAAGCAAAGTTTTTCCATCGTATAACAGGATTAACTGCAAACAGTATGAAGGTAATGGTATGTTCTACGTCCCGCGCAACCTATGCTTCTCTCTAGGGCGGTGCCCTACCAGACTAAATAGTTAGGGCGTAAGAAGTCAACGCCAGAAGCATAAAATACAATATAAATACAACAGCTTTTCCATCGTATATAATGTATATTTGCAAACAGTGTGAAAGTAATGGTAATTTACATGTTCCGGGCAACCCAGGATTCACCCTAGGGCGTTGTTCCACCAGATCCAATACTTAGGGCCTAAGAAGTCAACGCCAGAAGAATAAAATACAATATAAGTACAACAGTTTTTCCATCGTATAAAATGAATAATTGCAAACATTGTTAAAGTAATGGTCATTTCTACGTTCCGGGCAACCTAGGCGTCAGTCTAGGGCGTTGCTCCACCACATCTAATAGCTACGGCCTTAGAAGTCAACCCCAGATGAATAAAATACAATAAAGATGCAACAGCTTTTCCATCGTATAAAACGAATAATTGCAACCAGTGTGAAAGTTATGATCATTTCTACGTTCCGGGCAACCTAGGCTTCACCCTAGGGCGTTGCACCAACAGATTGAATAGTTAGGGCCTTAGAAGTCAATGCCCGTAGCATAAAATGCAATAAAAATTCTGCAGTTTTTCCATCGTATAACAGGAATAATTTGTAACCAGTGTGATAGTAGTGGTCATTTATACGTTCCGGGCAACCTAGGCTTCACCCTAGGGCGTTGTACCACCAGATCGAATAGTTAGGGCCTAAGAAGTAAACGCCAGAAGCATAAAATACAAAATAAATACAACAGTTTTTCCATTGTATATAATGTATATTTGCAAACAGTGTGAAAGTAATGGTCATTTCCATGTTCCGGGCAACCTATGCTTCACTCTAGGGCGGTGCTCTGCCAGATTAAATAGTTAGGGCCTAAGAAGTCAACGCCAGAAGCATAAAACACAATATAAATACAACAGCTTTTCCATCGTATATAATGTATATTTGCAAACAGTGTGAAAGTAATGGTCATTTCCATGATCCGGGCAATCTAGTCTTCACTCTAGGGCGTTGCTCCACCAGATCGAACAGTTAGGGCCTTAGAAGTCAACGCCCGAAGCATAAAATACAAAATAAATAAAACACTTTTTCCATCGTATAAAACGAATAATTGCTACCAGTGTGGAAGTTATGGTCATTTCTACGTTCCGGGCAACCTGGGCTTTACTATAGGGCGGTGCTCCACCAGATCAAATAGTTAGGGCCTAAGAAGTCAACGCCAGAAGCATAAAATACAACATAAATACAACAGATTATCCATCGTATATAATGTGTAATTGCAAACAGTGTGAATGTAATGGTTATTTCTACGTACCGGGCAACCTAGACTCCACTCTAGGGCGTTGCTCCACCAAACCGCATAGCTAGGGCCTTAGAAGTCAACGCCAGAAGCATAAAATACAATAAAGATGCAAAAGTTTTTCCATCGTATAAAATGAATAATTGCAAACATTGTTAAAGTAATGGTCATTTCTACGTTCCGGGCAACCTAGGCGTCAGTCTAGGGCGTTGCTCCACCACATCTAATAGCTACGGCCTTAGAAGTCAACCCCAGATGAATAAAATACAATAAAGATGCAACAGCTTTTCCATCGTATAAAACGAATAATTGCAACCAGTGTGAAAGTTATGGTCATTTCTACGTTCCGGGCAACCTAGGCTTCACCCTAGGGCGTTGCACCAACAGATTGAATAGTTAGGGCCTTAGAAGTCAATGCCCGTAGCATAAAATGCAATAAAAATTTTGCAGTTTTTCCATCGTATAACAGGAATAATTTGTAACCAGTGTGATAGTAGTGGTCATTTCTATGTTCCGGGCAGCCTAGGCTTCACTCTAGGGCGTTGCTCCACCAGATGGAATAGTTTGCGCCCTAGAAGTCAACGCCAGAAGCATAAAATACAATAAAGGTGCAACAGTTTTTCCATCGTATAACAGGAATAATTGCAACCAGTGTGAAAGTAATGGTTATTTCCATGTTCCGGGCAACCTAGTCTTCACTCTAGGGCGTTGTTCCACCAGATCGAATAGTTAGGGCCTACGAAGTCAGCGCCAGAAGAATAAAATGCAATATAAGTACAAAGGTTTTTCCATCGTATAAAACGAATAATTGCAAACATTGTGAAAGTATTGGTCATTTCTACGTTCCGGGCAACCTAGGCTTCACCCTAGGGCGTTGTACCTCCAGATCGAATAGTTAGGGCCTAAGAAGTAAACGCCAGAAGCATAAAACACAATATAAATACAGCAGCTTTTCCATCGTATATAATGTATATTTGCAAACAGTGTGAAAGTAATGGTCATTTCCATGATCCGGGCAATCTAGTCTTCACCCTAGGGCGTTGCTCCAACAGATTGAATAGTTAGGGCCTTAGAAGTCAATGCCCGAAGCATAAAATACATTATAAGTACAACAGTTTTTCCATCATATAATACGAATAATTGCAGCTAGTATGAAAGTTATGGTCATTTCTACTTTCCGGGCAACCTAGGCTTCACCCTAGGGCGTTGTTCCACCTGATGGAATAGTTAGGGCCTAAGAAATCAACGCCAGAAGCATAAAATACGATATAAATACAACAGCGTTTCCATCGTATAAAACGAATAATTGCAAGCAGTGTGAAAGTTATGGTCATTTCTACGTTCCGGGAAACCTAGGTTTCACTCTAGGGCGTTGCTCCACCAGATCAAACAGTTAGGGCCTTAGAAGCCAACGCCCGAAGCATTAAATACAAAATAAGTAGAACAGTTTTTCCATTGTATAAAACGAATAATTGCTACCAGTGTAAACGTTATGGTCATTTCTACGTTCCGGGCAACCCAGGCTTCACTCTATGGCGTTGCTCCACTAGATCGAATAGCTAGGGCCTTTGAAGTCAACGCCAGAAGCATAAAATACAACATAAATACAACAGTTTTTCCATCGTATAAAACAAATAATTGCAACCAGTATGAAACTTATGGTCATTTCTACGTTCCGCGCAACCTGGGCTTTACCCCAGGGCGTTGTTCCACCAGACGGAATGGTTAGGGTTTGGAAGAAGTCAACGCCAGAAGAATAAAATACGATATAAATGCAACAGCTTTTCCATCGTATATAATGTATATTTGCAAACAGTGTTAAAGTAATGGTCATTTCTACGTACCGGGCATCCTAGGCTCCACTCTAGGGCGTTGCTCCACCAAATCGAATAGCTAGGTCCCTAGAAGTTAACGCCAGAAGCATAAAATACAATAAAGATGCAAAAGTTTTTCCATCGTATAACAGGAATAACTGCGAACAGTATGAAAGTACTGGTCATTTCTACGTTCCGGGTAACCTAGGTTTCAGGCTAGGGCGTTGCTCCACCAGATCGAATAGCTAGGGACTTAGAATTCAACGCCTTAAGAATAAAATACAATATATGTACAACAGTTTTTCCATCATATAAAACGAATAATTGCAACCAGTATGAAAGGTATGGTCATTTCTACTTTCCGGGCAACCTAGGCTTCACCCTGGGGCGTTGCGCCAACAGATTGAATAGTTTGGGCCTTAGAAGTCAATGCCCGAAGCATAAAATGCAATAAAAATACAACAGTTTTTCCATCGTATAACAGGATTAATTGCAACCAGTTTGAAAGTGATGGTCATTTCGACGTTCCGGGCAACCTAGGCTTCACTCTAGGGCGTTGCTCCACTAGATCTAAAAGCTAGGGCCTTAGAAGTCAACGCCAGAAGCATAAAATACGATATAAATACAACGGCTTTTCCATCGTATAAAACGAATGATTGCTACCAGTGTGAAAGTTATGGTCATTTCTACTTTCCGGGCAACCTAGACTTCACCCTAGGGCGTTGTTCCACCTGATGGAATAGTTAGGGCCCAAGAAGTCAACGCCAGATGCATAAAATACGATATAAATAGAACAGCTTTTCCATCGTATGAAACGAATAATTGCAACCAGTTTGAAAGTGATGGTCATTTCTACGTACCGGGCAACCTAGGCTTCACTATAGGGCGATGCTCCACCAGGTCAAACAGTTAGGGCCTTAGAAGCCAACGCCAGAAGCATTAAATACAAAATAAATAGAACAGTTTTTCCATTGTATAAAACGAATAATTACTACCAGTGTAAAAGTTATGGTCATTTCTACGTTCCGGGCGACCTAGGCTTCACCCTAGGCCGTTGTTCCACCAGATCGAATAGTTAGGGCCTAAGAAGTGAACGCCAGAAGCATAAAATACAATATAAATACAACAGTTTTTCCATCATATAAAACGAATAATTGCAACCAGTATGAAAGTTATGGTCATTTCTACTTTCCGGGCAACCTAGGCTTCACCCTAGGGCGCTGCTCCAACAGATTGTATAGTTAGGGCCTTAGAAGTCAATGCCCGAAGCATAAAATGCAATAAAAATACAACAGTTTTTCCATCATATAACAGGAATAATTGCAACCAATTTGAAAGTGATGGTCATTTATACGTACCGGACAACCTAGGCTTCACTCGAGGGCGTTGCTCCACCAGATCGAATAGTTAGGGCCTTAGGAGTCAACGTCCGAAGCATAAAATACAGAATAAATAGAACAGCTTTTCCATTGTATAAAACGAATAATTGCTACCAGAGTGAAAGTTATGGTCATTTCTACTTTCCGCGCAACCTAGGCTTCACCCTAGGGCGTTGCTCCAACAGATTGAATAGTTAGGGCCTTAGAAGTCAACGCCCGAAGCATAAAATACAAGTTAAATAGAACAGTTTTTCCATCGTATAAAACGAATAATTGCTACCAGTGTAAAAGTTATGGTCAATTCTACGTTCCGGGCAACCTAGGCTTCTCCCTAGGCCGTTGTTCCACCAGATCGAATAGTTAGGGCCTAAGAAGTGAACGCCAGAAGCATAAAATAAGATATAAATACAACAGGTTTTCCATCATATAAAACGAATAATTGCAACCAGTATGAAAGTTATGGTCATTTCTACTTTCCGGGCAACCTAGGCTTCACCCTAGGGCGTTGCTCCAACAGATTGAATAGTTAGGGCCTTAGAAGTCAATGCCCGAAGCATAAAATGCAATAAAAATACAACAGTTTTTCCATCGTATAACAGGATTAATTGCAACCAGTTTGAAAGTGATGGTCATTTCTACGTTCCGGGCAACCTAGGCTTCACTCTAGGGCGTTGCTCCAACAGATCGAATAGTTAGGGCCTAAGAAGTGAACGCCAGAAGCATAAAATACAATATAAATACAACAGTTTATCCATCGTATAAAACGAATAATTGCAACCAGTGTGAAAGTTATGGTCATTTCTACATTCCGAGCAACCTAGGCTTCACTCTAGGGCGCTGCTGCACCAGATCGAATAGTTAGGTCCTTAGATGTCAACGCCAGAAGCATAAAATACGATATAAATACAACAGCCTTTCCATTGTATAAAAGGAATAATTGCAAACAGTGTGAAAGTAATGGTCATTTCTACGTTCCGGGCAACCTAGGCTTCACTCTACGGTGTTGTTCCACCAGATCGAATAGTTAGGGCCTAAGAAGTGAACGCCAGAAGAATAAAATACAATATAAATATAACAGTTTTTCCGTCGTATAAAACGAATAATAGCAACCAGTGTTAATGTTATGGTCATTTCTACGTTCCGGGCAAGCTAGGCTTCACTCTAGGGCGTTGCTCCACCAGATCGAATAGTTAGGTCCTTAGAAGTAAACGCCAGAAGCATAAAATACGATATAAATACAACAGCTTTAACATCGTATAAAAGGAATAATTGCAAACAGTGTGAAAGTAATGGTCATTTCTACGTTCCCCCCAACCTGGGCTTCACCCTAGGCCGTTGTTCCACCAGATCGAATAGTTAGGGCCTGAGAAGTGAACGCCAGAACCATAAAATGCAATAAAAATACAACAGTTTTTCCATCGTATAACAGGATGAATTGCAACCAGTTTGAAAGTGATGGTCATTTCTCCTTTCCGCGCAACCTAGGCTTCACTCTAGGGCGTTGCTCCACCAGATCAAACAGTTAGGGCCTCAGAAGTCAACGCCCGAAGCATAAAATACAAGATAAATAGAAGAGTTTTTCCATTGTGTAAAACGAGTAATTGCTACCAGTGTAAAAGTTATGGTCATTTCTACGTTCCGGGCAACCTAGGCTTCACTCTATGGCGTTCTTCCACCACATCGAATAGCTACGGCCTCAGAAGTCAGCACTTGAAGTCTAAAATACAATAAAAATACAACAGTCTTTCCATCCTATAACAGGAATAATTGCAACCCGTGTGAAGGTATTGATCATTTCTGCGTTCCAGGCAACCTAGGCCTCACTCTAGGGCGTTGTTCCACCAGTTCGAATAGTTAGGGCCTAAGAAATCAACGCCAGTAGCATAAAATACGATATAAATACAACAACTTTCCCATCGTATAAAACGAATACTTGCAACCAGTTTGAAGGTGATGGTCATTTCTACGTACCGGGCAACCTAGGCTTCACTCTAGGGCGTTGCTCCACCAGACGAAACAGTTAGGGCCTTAGAAGTCAACGCCCGAAGCATAAAATACAAAATAAATAGAACAGTTATTCCATTGTTTAAAACGCATAATTGCTACCAGTGTAAAAGTTATGGTCATTTCTACGTTCCGGGCAACCTAGGCTTCACCCAAGGGCGTTGTTCCACCAGATCGAATAGTTCGGGCCTAAGATGTGAACGCCAGAAGAATAAAATACAATATAAATATAACAGTTTATCCATCGTATAAAACGAATAATAGCAACCAGTGTGAAAGTTATGGTCATTTCTACGTTCCGGGCAACCTAGCTTTCACTCTAGGGCGTTGCTCCACCAGATCAAACAGTTAGGGCCTTAGAAGCCAACTCCCGAAGCATAAAATACAAGATAAATAGAACAGTTTTTCCATCGTATAAAACGAATAATTGCTGCCAGTGTGAAAGTTATGGTCATTTCTACTTGCTGGGCAACATAGGCTTCACCCTAGGGCGTTGTTCCACCTGATGGAATAGTTAGGGCCTAAGAAGTCAACGCCAGAAGCATAAAATACGATATAAATACAACAGCGTTTCAATCGTATAAAACGAATAATTGCAACCAGTTTGAAAGTGATGGTCATTTCTACGTACCGGGCAACCTAGCCTTCACTCTAGGGCGTTGCTCCACCAGATCAAACAGTTAGGGCCTTAGAAGTCAACGCCCGAAGCATAAAATACAAAATAATAGAACAGTTTTTCCATTGTATAAAACTAATAATTGCTACCAGTGTAAAATTTATGGTCAATTCTACGTTCCGGGCAACCTAGGCTTCACCCTAGGGCGTTGTTCCACCAGATCGAATAGTTAGGGCCTAAGGAGTGAACGCCAGAAGCATAAAATACAATATAAATACAACAGTTTTTCCATCATATAAAACGAGTAATTGCAACCAGTATGAAAGTTATGGTCATTTCTACTTTCCGGGCAACCTAGGCTTCACCCAGGGGCGTTGCGCCAACAGATTGAATAGTTTGGGCCTTAGAAGTCAATGCCCGAATCATAAAATGCAATAAAAATACAACAGTTTTTCCATCGTATAACAGGATTAATTGCAACCAGTTTGAAAGTGATGGTGATTTCTACGTTCCGGGCAACCTAGGCTTCACTCTAGGGCGTTGCTCCACTAGATCGAAAAGCTAGGGCCTTAGAAGTCAACGCCAAAGCATAAAATACAATATAAATACAACAGCTTTTCAATCGTATAATACGAATAATTGCTACCAGTGTAAAAGTTATGGTCATTTCTACGTTTCGGGCGACATAGGCTTCACCCTAGGCCGTTGTTCCACCAGATCGAATAGTTAGGGCCTAAGAAGTGAACGCCAGAAGCATAAAATACAGTATAAATGCAACAGTTTTTCCATCATATAAAACGAATAATTGCAACCAGTATGAAAGTTATGGTCATTTCTACTTTCCGGGCAACCTAGGCTTCACCCTAGGGCGCTGTACCAACAGATTCTATAGTTAGGGCCTTAGAAGTCAATGCCCGAAGCATATAATGCAATAAAAATACAACAGTGTTTCCATCATATAACAGGAATAATTGCAACCAATTTGAAAGTGATGGTCATTTATACGTACCGGGCAACCTACGCTTCACTCGAGGGCGTCGCTCCACCAGATCGAATAGTTAGGGCCTTAGCAGTCAACTCCCGTAGCATAAAATACAAGATAAATAGAACAGTTTTTCCATCGTATAAAACGAATAATTCCTGCCAGTGTGAAAGTTATGGTCATTTCTACGTTCCGGGCGACATAGGCTTCACCCTAGGCCGTTGTTCCAGCAGATCGTATAGTTAGGGCCTAAGAAGTGAACGCCAGAAGCATAAAATACAATATAAATACAACAGTTTTTCCATCATATAAAACGAATAATTGCAACCAGTATGAAAGTTATGGTCATTTCTACTTTCCGGGCAACCTAGGCTTCACCCTGGGGCGCTGCTCCAACAGATTGTATAGTTAGGGCCTTAGAAGTCAATGCCCGAAGCATATAATGCAATAAAAATACAACAGTATTTCCATCATATAACAGGAATAATTGCAACCAATTTGAAAGTGATGGTCATTTATACGTACCGGGCAACCTACGCTTCACTCGAGGGCGTTGCTCCACCAGATCGAATAGTTAGGGCCTTAGCAGTCAACTCACGTAGCATAAAATACAAGATAAATAGAACAGTTTTTCCATCGTATAAAACGAATAATTGCTGCCAGTGTGAAAGTTATGGTCATTTCTACTTGCCGGGCAACCTAGGCTTCACCCTAGGGCGTTGTTCCGCCTGATGGAATAGTTAGGGCCTAAGAAGTAAACGCCCGAAGCATAAAATACGATATAAATACAACAGCGTTTCCATCGTATAAAACGAATAATTGCAACCAGTTTGAAAGTGATGGTCATTTCTACGTACCGGGCAACCTATCCTTCACTCTAGGGCGTTGCTCCATCAGATCAAACAGTTAGGGCCTTAGAAGTCAACGCCCGAAGCATAAAACACAAAATAATAGAACAGTTTTCCCATTGTATAAAACGAATAATTGCTACCAGTGTAAAATTTATGGTCAATTCTACGTTCCGGGCAACCTAGGCTTCACCCTAGGGCGTTGTTCCACCAGATCGAATAGTTCGGTCCTAAGAAGTGAACGCCAGAAGAATAAAATACAATATAAATACAACAGTTTTTCCATCGTATAAAACGAATAATTGCAACCAGTATGAAAGTTATGGTCATTTCTACGTTCCGAGCACCCTAGGCGTCACTCTAGGGCGTTGCTCCACCAGATCGAATAGTTACGGCCTTAGAAGTCAAGCCAGAAGCATAAAATACGATATAAATACAACAGCTTTTCCATCGTATAAAACGAGTAATTGCTACCAGTGTGAAAGTTATGGTCATTTCTACTTTCCGGGCAACCTAGGCTTCACCCTAGGGCGTTGTTCCTCCTGATGGAATAGTTAGGGCCCAAGAAGTCAACGCCAGAAGCATAAAATACGATATAAATAGAACAGCTTTTCCATCGTATAAAACGAATAATTGCAACCAGTTTGAAAGTTATGGTCATTTCTACGTTCCGGGCGACCTAGGCTTCACCCTAGGCCGTTGTTCCACCAGATCGAATAGTTAGGGCCTAAGAAGTGAATGCCAGAAGCATAAAATACAATATAAATACAACAGTTTTTCCATCATATAAAACGAATAATTGCAACCAGTTTGAAAGTTATGGTCATTTCTACGTTCCGGGCAAGCTAGGCTTCACTCTAGGGCGTTGCTCCACCAGATCAAACAGTTAGGGCCTTAGAAGTCAACGCCCGAACCATAAAATACAAAAAAAATACATCAGTGTTTCCATCATATAACAGGAATAATTGCAACCAGTTTGAAAGTGATGGTCATTTCTCCTTTCCGGGCAACCTAGGCTTCACTCTAGGGCGTTGCTCCACTAGATCGAATAGCTAGGGCCTTAGAAGTCAACGCCAGAAACATAAAATACAATATAAATACAACAGCTTTTCCATCGTATAAAACGATTAATTGCAACCAGTGTGAAAGTTATGGTCATTTCTACATTCCGAGCAACCTAGGCCTCACTCTAGGGCGTTGTTCCACCAGATCGAATCGTTAGGGCCTTAGAAGTCAGCGCCCGAAGCATAAAACACAAAATAATAGAACAGTTTTCCCATTGTATGAAACGAATAATTGCTACCAGTGTAAAATTTATGGTCAATTCTACGTTCCGGGCAACCTAGGCTTCACCCTAGGCCGTTGTTCCACCAGATCGAATAGTTAGGGCCTAAGAAGTGAATGCCAGGAGAATAAAATACAATATAAATACAACAGTTTTTCCATCGTATAAAACGAATAATTGCAACCAGTATGAAAGTTATGGTCATTTCTACGTTCCGAGCACCCTAGGCGTCACTCTAGGGCGTTGCTCCACCAGATCGAATAGGTACGGCCTTAGAAGTCAAGCCAGAAGCATAAAATACGATATAAATACAACAGCTTTTCCATCGTATAAAACGAATAATTGCTACCAGTGTGAAAGTTATGGTCATTTCTACTTTCCGGGCAACCTAGGCTTCACCCTAGGGCGTTGTTCCTCCTGATGGAATAGTTAGGGCCCAAGAAGTCAACGCCAGAAGCATAAAATACGATATAAATAGAACAGCTTTTCCATCGTATAAAACGAATAATTGCAACCAGTTTGAAAGTGATGGTCATTTCTACGTACCGGGCAACCTAGGCTTCACTATAGGGCGTTGCTCCACCAGGTCAAACAGTTAGGGCCTTAGAAGCCAACGCCCAAAGCGTTAAATACAAAATAAATAGAACAGTTTTTCCATTGTATAAAACGAATAATTGCTACCAGTGTAAAAGTTATGGTCATTTCTACGTTCCGGGCGACCTAGGCTTCACCCTAGGCCGTTGTTCCACCAGATCGAATAGTTAGGGCTTAAGAAGTGAATGCCAGAAGCATAAAATACAATATAAATACAACAGTTTTTCCATCATATAAAACGAATAATTGCAACCAGTATGAAAGTTATGGTCATTTCTACTTTCCGGGCAACCTAGGCTTCACCCTAGGTCGCTGCTCCAACAGATTGTATAGTTAGGGCCTTAGAAGTCAATGCCCGAAGCATAAAATGCAATAAAAATACAACAGTTTTTCCATCATATAACAGGAATAATTGCAACCAATTTGAAAGTGATGGTCATTTATACGTACCGGGCAACCTAGGCTTCACTCGAGGGTGTTGCTCAACCAGATCGAATAGTTAGGGCCTTAGAAGTCAACGCCCGAAGCATAAAATACAGAATAAATAGAACAGTTTTTCCATTGTATAAAACGAATAATTGCTACCAGTGTGAAAGTTATGGTCATTTCTACTTTCCGGGCAACCTAGGCTTCACCCTAGGGCGTTGCTCCAACAGATTGAATAGTTAGGGTCTTAGGAGTCAACGCCCGAAGCATAAAATACAAGGTAAATAGAACAGTTTTTCCATCATATAAAACGAATAATTGCTACCAGTGTAAAAGTTATGGTCAATTCTACGTTCCGGGCAACCTAGGCTTCACCCTAGGCCGTTGTTCCACCAGATCGAATAGTTAGGGCCTAAGAAGTGAACGCCAGAAGCATAAAATAAGATATAAATACAACAGGTTTTCCATCGTATAAAACGAATAATTGCAACCAGTATGAAAGTTATGGTCATTTCTACTTTCCGGGCAACCTAGGCTTCACCCTAGGGCGTTGCTCCAACAGATTGAATAGTTAGGGCCTTAGAAGTCAATGCCCGAAGCATAAAATGCAATAAAAATACAACAGTTTTTCCATCGTATAACAGGATTAATTGCAACCAGTCTGAAAGTGATGGTCATTTCTACGTTCCGGGCAACCTAGGCTTCACTCTAGGGCGTTGCTCCACCAGATCGAATAGTTAGGGCCTTAGAAGTCAACGCCCGAAGCATAAAATACAGAATAAATAGAACAGTTTTTCCATTGTATAAAACGAATAATTGCTACCAGTGTGAAAGTTATGGTCATTTCTACTTTCCGGGCAACCTAGGCTTCACCCTAGGGCGTTGCTCCAACAGATTGAATAGTTAGGGTCTTAGAAGTCAACGCCCGAAGCATAAAATACAAGGTAAATAGAACAGTTTTTCCATCGTATAAAACGAATAATTGCTACCAGTGTAAAAGTTATCGTCAATTCTACGTTCCGGGCAACCTAGGCTTCACCCTAGGCCGTTGTTCCACCAGATCGAATAGTTAGGGCCTAAGAAGTGAACGCCAGAAGCATAAAATAAGATATAAATACAACAGGTTTTCCATCATATAAAACGAATAATAGCAACCAGTATGAAAGTTATGGTCATTTCTACTTTCCGGGCAACCTAGGCTTCACCCTAGGGCGTTGCTCCAACAGATTGAATAGTTAGGGCCTTAGAAGTCAAAGCCCGAAGCATAAAATGCAATAAAAATACAACAGTTTTTCCATCGTATAAAACGAATAATTGCTACCAGTGTAAAAGTTATCGTCAATTCTACGTTCCGGGCAACCTAGGCTTCACCCTAGGCCGTTGTTCCACCAGATCGAATAGTTAGGGCCTAAGAAGTGGACGCCAGAAGAATAAAATACAATATAAATATAACAGTTTTTCCATCGTATAAAACGAATAATAGCAACCAGTGTTAATGTTATGGTCATTTCTACGTTCCGGGCAAGCTAGGCTTCACTCTAGGGCGTTGCTCCACCAGATCAAACAGTTAGGGCCTTAGAAGTCAACGCCCGAACCATAAAATACAAAAAAAATACATCAGTGTTTCCATCATATAACAGGAATAATTGCAACCAGTTTGAAAGTGATGGTCATTTCTCCTTTCCGGGCAACCTAGGCTTCACTCTAGGGCGTTGCTCCACTAGATCGAATAGCTAGGGCCTTAGAAGTCAACGCCAGAAACATAAAATACAATATAAATACAACAGCTTTTCCATCGTATAAAACGATTAATTGCAACCAGTGTGAAAGTTATGGTCATTTCTACATTCCGAGCAACCTAGGCCTCACTCTAGGGCGTTGTTCCACCAGATCGAATCGTTAGGGCCTTAGAAGTCAGCGCCCGAAGCATAAAACACAAAATAATAGAACAGTTTTCCCATTGTATGAAACGAATAATTGCTACCAGTGTAAAATTTATGGTCAATTCTACGTTCCGGGCAACCTAGGCTTCACCCTAGGGCGTTGTTCCACCAGATCGAATAGTTCGGGCCTAAGAAGTGAACGCCAGAAGAATAAAATACAATATAAATACATCAGTTTTTCCATCGTATAAAACGAATAAATGCAACCAGTATGAAAGTTGTGTTCATTTCTACGTTCCGGGCAACCTAGGTTTCACTCTAGGGCGTCGCTCCACCAGATGAAACGGTTAGGGCCTTAGGAGCCAACGCCCGAAGCATTAAATACAAAATAAATAGAACAGTTTTTCCATTGTATAAAACGAATAATTGCTACCAGTGTAAAAGTTATGGTCATTTCTACGTTCCGGGCAACCTAGGCTTCACCCTAGGCCGTTGTTCCACCAGATCGAATAGTTAGGGCCTAAGAAGTGAACGCCAGAAGCATAAAACACAATATAAATACAACAGTTTTTCCATCATATAAAACGAATAATTGCAACCAGTATGAAAGTTATGGTCATTTCTACGTTCCGAGCACCCTAGGCGTCACTCTAGGGCGTTGCTGCACCAGATCGAATAGTTACGGCCTTAGAAGTTAACGCCAGAAGCATAACATGCGATATAAATACAACAGCTTTTCCATCGTATAAAACGAATAATTCCTACCAGTGTGAAGGTTATTGTCATTTCTACTTTCCGGGCAACCTAGGCTTCAGCCTAGGGCGTTGTTCCTCCTGATGGAATAGTTAGGGCCCAAGAAGTCAACGCCAGAAGCATAAAATACGATATAAATAGAACAGCTTTTCCATCGTATAAAACGAATAATTGCAACCAGTTTGAAAGTGATGGTCATTTCTACGTACCGGGCAACCTAGGCTTCACTATAGGGCGTTGCTCCACCAGGTCAAACAGTTAGGGCCTTAGAAGCCAACGCCCGAAGCATTAAATACAAAATACATAGAACAGTTTTTCCATTGTATAAAACGAATAATTGCTACCTGTGTAAAAGTTATGGTCATTTCTACGTTCCGGGCGACCTAGGATTCACCCTAGGCCGTTGTTCCACCAGATCGAATAGTTAGGGCCTAAGAAGTGAACGCCAGAAGCATAAAATACAATATAAATACAACAGTTTTTCCATCATATAAAACGAATAATTGCAACCAGTATGAAAGTTATGGTCATTTCTACTTTCCGGGCAACCTAGGCTTCACCCTAGGGCGCTGCTCCAACAGATTGTATAGTTAGGGCCTTAGAAGTCAATGCCCGAAGCATAAAATGCAATAAAAATACAACAGTTTTTCCATCATATAACAGGAATAATTGCAACCAATTTGAAAGTGATGGTCATTTATACGTACCGGGCAACCTAGGCTACACTCGAGGGCGTTGCTCAACCAGATCGAATAGTTAGGGCCTTAGAAGTCAACGCCCGAAGCATAAAATACAGAATAAATAGAACAGTTTTTCCATTGTATAAAGCGAATAATTGCTACCAGTGTGAAAGTTATGGTCATTTCTACTTTCCGGGCAACCTAGGCTTCACGCTAGGGCGTTGCTCCAACAGATTGAATAGTTAGGGTCTTAGAAGTCAACGCCCGAAGCATAAAATACAAGGTAAATAGAACAGTTTTTCCATCATATAAAACGAATAATTGCTACCAGTGTAAAAGTTATGGTCAACTCTACGTTCCGGGCAACCTAGGCTTCACCCTAGGCCGTTGTTCCACCAGATCGAATAGTTAGGGCCTAAGAAGTGAACGACAGAAGCATAAAATAAGATATAAATACAACAGGTTTTCCATCATATAAAACGAATAATTGCTACCAGTGTAAAAGTTATGGTCAATTCTACGTTCCGGGCAACCTAGGCTTCACCCTAGGCCGTTGTTCCACCAGATCGAATAGTTAGGGCCTAAGAAGTGAACGCCAGAAGCATAAAATAAGATATAAATACAACAGGTTTTCCATCGTATAAAACGAATAATTGCAACCAGTATGAAAGTTATGGTCATTTCTACTTTCCGGGCAACCTAGGCTTCACCCTAGGGCGTTGCTCCAACAGATTGAATAGTTAGGGCCTTAGAAGTCAATGCCCGAAGCATAAAATGCAATAAAAATGCAACAGTTTTTCCATCGTATAACAGGATTAATTGCAACCAGTTTGAAAGTGATGGTCATTTCTACGTTCCGTGCAACCTAGGCTTCACTCTAGGGCGTTGCTCCACCAGATCGAATAGTTAGGGCCTTAGAAGTCAACGCCCGAAGCATAAAATACAGAATAAATAGAACAGTTTTTCCATTGTATAAAACGAATAATTGCTACCAGTGTGAAAGTTATGGTCATTTCTACTTTCCGGGCAACCTAGGCTTCACCCTAGGGCGTTGCTCCAACAGATTGAATAGTTAGGGTCTTAGAAGTCAACGCCCGAAGCATAAAATACAAGGTAAATAGAACAGTTTTTCCATCGTATAAAACGAATAATTGCTACCAGTGTAAAAGTTATGGTCAATTCTACGTTCCGGGCAACCTAGGCTTCACCCTAGGCCGTTGTTCCACCAGATCGAATAGTTAGGGCCTAAGAAGTGAACGCCAGAAGCATAAAATAAGATATAAATACAACAGGTTTTCCATCATATAAAACGAATAATAGCAACCAGTATGAAAGTTATGGTCATTTCTACTTTCCGGGCAACCTAGGCTTCACCCTATGGCGTTGCTCCAACAGATTGAATAGTTAGGGCCTTAGAAGTCAATGCCCGAAGCATAAAATGCAATAAAAATACAACAGTTTTTCCATCGTATAACAGGATTAATTGCAACCAGTTTGAAAGTGATGGTCATTTCTACGTTCCGGGCAACCTAGGCTTCACTCTAGGGCGTTGCTCCACCAGATCGAATAGTTAGGGCCTAAGAAGTGAACGCCAGAAGCATAAAATACAATATAAATGCAACAGTTTTTCCATCGTATAAAACGAATAATTGCAACCAGTGTGAAAGTAATGGTCATTTCTACGTTCCGAGCACCCTAGGCGTCACTCTAGGGCGTTGCTCCACCACATCTAATAGCTACGGCCTTAGAAGTCAACGCCAGAGGCATAAAATAAAGTATAAATACAACAGCTTTTCCATCGTATAAAACGAATGATTGCAACCAGTGTGAAAGTAATGGTCATTTCTACATTCCGAGCAACCTAGGCTTCACTCTAGGGCGCTGCTGCACCAGATCGAATAGTTAGGTCCTTAGATGTCAACGCCAGAAGCATAAAATACGATATAAATACAACAGCTTTTCCATTGTATAAAAGGAATAATTGCAAACAGTGTGAAAGTAATGGTCATTTCTACGCTCCGGGCAACCTAGGCTTCACTCTACGGTGTTGTTCCACCAGATCGAATAGTTAGGGCCTAAGAAGTGGACGCCAGAAGCATAAAATACGATATAAATAGAACAGCTTTTCCATCGTATAAAACGAATAATTGCAACCAGTTTGAAAGTGATGGTCATTTCTACGTACCGGGCAACCTAGGCTTCACTATAGGGCGTTGCTCCACCAGGTCGAACAGTTAGGGCCTTAGAAGCCAACGCCCGAAGCATTAAATACAAAATAAATAGAACAGTTTTTCCATTGTATAAAACGAATAATTGCTACCTGTGTAAAAGTTATGGTCATTTCTACGTTCCGGGCGACCTAGGATTCACCCTAGGCCGTTGTTCCACCAGATCGAATAGTTAGGGCCTAAGAAGTGAACGCCAGAAGCATAAAATACAATATAAATACAACAGTTTTTCCATCATATAAAACGAATAATTGCAACCAGTATGAAAGTTATGGTCATTTCTACTTTCCGGGCAACCTAGGCTTCACCCTAGGGCGCTGCTCCAACAGATTGTATAGTTAGGGCCTTAGAAGTCAATGCCCGAAGCATAAAATACAAAATAAATAGAACAGTTTTTCCATTGTATAAAACGAATAATTGCTACCAGTGTAAAAGTTATGGTCATTTCTACGTTCCGGGAAACCTAGGCTTCACCCTAGGCCGTTGTTCCACCAGATCGAATAGTTAGGGCCTAAGAAGTGAACGCCAGAAGCATAAAATACAATATAAATACAACAGTTTTTCCATCATATAAAACGAATAATTGCAACCAGTATGAAAGTTATGGTCATTTCTACTTTCCGGGCAACCTAGGCTTCACCCTAGGGCGCTGCTCCAACAGATTGTATAGTTAGGGCCTTAGAAGTCAATGCCCGAAGCATAAAATGCAATAAAAATACAACAGTTTTTCCATCATATAACAGGAATAATTGCAACCAATTTGAAAGTGATGGTCATTTATACGTACCGGGCAACCTAGGCTTCACTCGAGGGCGTTGCTCAACCAGATCGAATAGTTAGGGCCTTAGAAGTCAACGCCCGAAGCATAAAATACAGAATAAATAGAACAGTTTTTCCATTGTATAAAAAGAATTATTGCTACCAGTGTGAAAGTTATGGTCATTTCTACTTTCCGGGCAACCTAGGCTTCACCCTAGGGCGTTGCTCCAACAGATTGAATAGTTAGGGTCTTAGAAGTCAACGCCCGAAGCATAAAATACAAGGTAAATAGAACAGTTTTTCCATCATATAAAACGAATAATTGCTACCAGTGTAAAAGTTATAGTCAACTCTACGTTCCGGGCAACCTAGGCTTCACCCTAGGCCGTTGCTCCACCAGATCGAATAGTTACGGCCTTAGAAGTCAACGCCAGAAGCATAAAATACGATATAAATACAACAGCTTTTCCATCGTATAAAACGAATAATTGCTACCAGTGTGAAAGTTATGGTCATTTCTACTTTCCGGGCAACCTAGGCTTCACCCTAGGGCGTTGTTCCTCCTGATGGAATAATTAGGGCCCAAGAAGTCATCGCCAGAAGCATAAAATACGATATAAATAGAACAGCTTTTCCATCGTATAAAACGAATAATTGCAACCAGTTTGAAAGTGATGGTCATTTCTACGTACCGGGCAACCTAGGCTTCACTATAGGGCGTTGCTCCACCAGGTCAAACAGTTAGGGCCTTAGAAGCCAACGCCCGAAGCATTAAATACAAAATAAATAGAACAGTTTTCCCATTGTATAAAACGAATAATTGCTACCAGTGTAAAAGTTATGGTCATTTCTACGTTCCGGGCGACCTAGGCTTCACCCTAGGCCGTTGTTCCACCAGATCGAATAGTTAGGGCCTAAGAAGTGAATGCCAGAAGCATAAAATACAATATAAATACAACAGTTTTTCCATCATATAAAACGAATAATTGCAACCAGTATGAAAGTTATGGTCATTTCTACTTTCCGGGCAACCTAGGCTTCACCCTGGGGCGCTGCTCCAACAGATTGTATAGTAGGGCCTTAGAAGTCAATGCCCGAAGCATAAAATGCAATAAAAATACAACAGTTTTTCCATCATATAACATGAATAATTGCAACCAATTTGAAAGTGATGGTCATTTATACGTACCGGGCAACCTAGGCTTCACTCGAGTGCGTTGCTCAACCAGATCGAAAAGTTAGGGCCTTAGAAGTCAACGCCCGAAGCATAAAATACAGAATAAATAGAACAGTTTTTCCATTGTATAAAACGAATAATTCCTACCAGAGTGAAAGTTATGGTCATTTCTACTTTCCGGGCAACCTAGGCTTCACCCTAGGTCGTTGCTCCAACAGACTGAATAGTTAGGGTCTTAGGAGTGAACGCCCGAAGCATAAAATACAAGGTAAATAGAACAGTTTTTCCATCATATAAAACGAATAATTGCTACCAGTGTAAAAGTTATGGTCAATTCTACGTTCCGGGCAACCTAGGCTTCACCCTAGGCCGTTGTTCCACCAGATCGAATAGTTAGGGTCTAAGAAGTGAACGCCAGAAGCATAAAATACAATATGAATACAACAGGTTTTCCATCCTATAAAACGAATAATTGCAACCAGTATGAAAGTTATGGTCATTTCTACGTTCCGAGCACCCTAGGCGTCACTCTAGGGCGTTGCTCCACCAGATCGAATAGTTACGGCCTTAGAAGTCAACGCCAGAAGCATAAAATACGATATAAATACAACAGCTTTTCCATCGTATAAAACGAATAATTGCTACCAGTGTGAAAGTTATGGTCATTTCTACTTTCCGGGCAACCTAGGCTTCACCCTAGGGCGTTGTTCCTCCTGATGGAATAATTAGGGCCCAAGAAGTCAACGCCAGAAGCATAAAATACGATATAAATAGAACAGATTTTCCATCGTATAAAACGAATAATTGCA
Source organism: Calliopsis andreniformis (assembly GCF_051401765.1). NCBI lineage: Eukaryota > Metazoa > Arthropoda > Insecta > Hymenoptera > Andrenidae > Calliopsis > Calliopsis andreniformis. The sequence goes on from NW_027480423.1 coordinate 28,965,809, forward strand.
ACCAGTTTGAAAGTGATGGTCATTTCTACGTACCGGGCAACCTAGGCCTCACTATAGGGCGTTGCTCCACCAGGTCAAACAGTTAGGGCCTTAGAAGCCAACGCCCGAAGCATTAAATACAATATAAATAGAACAGTTTTTCCATTGTATAAAACGAATAATTGCTACCAGTGTAAAAGTTATGGTCATTTCTACGTTCCGGGCGACCTAGGCTTCACCATAGGCCGTTGTTCCACCAGATCGAATAGTTAGGGCCTAAGAAGTGAATGCCAGAAGCATAAAATACAATATAAATACAACAGTTTTTCCATCATATAAAACGAATAATTGCAACCAGTATGAAAGTTATGGTCATTTCTACTTTCCGGGCAACCTAGGCTTCACCCTAGGGCGCTGCTCCAACAGATTGTATAGTAGGGCCTTAGAAGTCAATGCCCGAAGCATAAAATGCAATAAAAATACAACAGTTTTTCCATCATATAACAGGAATAATTGCAACCAATTTGAAAGTGATGGTCATTTATACGTACCGGGCAACCTAGGCTTCACTCGAGTGCGTTGCTCAACCAGATCGAATAGTTAGGGCCTTAGAAGTCAACGCCCGAAGCATAAAATACAGAATAAATAGAACAGTTTTTCCACTGTATAAAACGAATAATTGCTACCAGAGTGAAAGTTATGGTCATTTCTACTTTCCGGGCAACCTAGGCTTCACCCTAGGGCGTTGCTCCAACAGATTGAATAGTTAGGGTCTTAGGAGTCAACGCCCGAAGCATAAAATAAGATATAAATACAACAGGTTTTCCATCGTATAAAACGAATAATTGCAACCAGTATGAAAGTTATGGTCATTTCTACGTTCCGGGCAACCTAGACTTCACTCTAGGGCGTTGCTCCACCAGATCGAATAGTTAGGGCCTAAGAAGTGAACGCCAGAAGCATAAAATACAATATAAATGCAACAGTTTTTCCATCGTATAAAACGAATAATTGCAACCAGTGTGAAAGTAATGGTCATTTCTACGTTCCGAGCACCCTAGGCGTCACTCTAGGGCCTTGCTCCACCACATCTAATAGCTACGGCCTTAGAAGTCAACGCGCGAAGCATAAAATACAATATAAGTACAACAGTTGTTCCATCGTATGAAATGAATATTTGCAAACATTGTGAAAGTAATGGTCATTTCTACGTTCCGGGCAACCCATGCGACACTCTGGGGCGTTGCCCCACCACATCTAATAGCTACGGCCTTCAAAGTCAACGCCAGAAGCATAAAATACGATATAAATACAACAGCTTTTCCATCATATAAAACGAATAATGGTAACCAGTGTGAAGGTAATGGTCATTTCGACGTTCCGAGCAACCTAGGCTTCACTCTAGGGCGTTGCTCCACCAGATCGAATAGTTAGGGACTAAGAAGTCAACGCCAGAAGCATAAAATACGATATAAATACAACAGCTTTTCCATCGTAGAAAACGATTAATGGCAACCAGTGTGAATGTTATGGTCATTTCTACGTTCCGGGCAACCTAGGCTTCAGTCTAGGGCCTTGCTCCACCAGATGGAATAGTTAGGGCCTTAGAAGTCAACGCCAGAAGCATAAAATACGATAAAGATGCAACAGCTTTCCATCGTATAACAGGAATAACTGCAAACAGTGTGATAGTACTGGTCATTACTACGTTCCGGGTAATCTAGGCATCACTCTAGGGCGTTGCTCCACCAGATCGAATAGTTAGTGCCTTAGAAGTCAACGCCAGAAGCATAAAATACAATATAAATACAACAGTTTTGCCATCGTATAAAACGAATAATTGCAACCAGTGTGAAAGTAATGGTCATTTCTACGTTCCGGGCAACCTAGGCTTCACTGTAGGGCGTTGCTCCACCAAATCGAATAGTTAGGGCCTTAGAAGTCAACGCCCGAAGCATAAAATACAATATAAGTACAACAGCTTTGCCATCGTATAAAATGAATAATTGCAAACAGTGTGAAGGTAATGGCCATTTCTACGTACCGAGCAACCTAGGCTGCACTCTAGGGCGTTGCTCCACCAGATCGAATAGTTAGGGCCTAAGAAGTCAACGCCCGAAGCATAAAATACGATATAAATACAACAGCTTTTCCATCGTAGAAAACGATTAATGGCAACCAGTGTGAATGTTATGGTCATTTCTACGTTTCGGGCAACCTAGGCTTCACCCCAGGGCGTTGTTCCACCAGATCGAATAGTTAGGGCCTAAGAAGTGAACGCCAGCAGCATAAAATACAATATAAATACAACAGTTTTTCCATCATATAAAACGAATAATTGCAACCAGTATGAAAGTTCTGGTCATTTCTACGTTCCTGGCAACCTAGGCTTCACTCTATGGCGTTCTTCCACCAAATCCAATAGCTACGGCCTCAGAAGTCAACGCCTGAAGCATAAAATACAATAAAAACACAACAGTCTTTCCATTCTTTAACAGGAATAATTGCAACCCGTGTGAAAGTGATGGTCATTTCTACGTTCCGGGCAACCTCGGCTTCACTCTAGGGCGTTGCTCCACCACAGCTAATAGCTACGGCTTTAGAAGTCAACGCCAGGAGCATAAAATACAATATAAATACAACAGCTTTTCCATCGTATAAAATGAATAATTGCAAACAGTGTGAAAGTAATGGTCATTTCTACGTTCCGGGCAACCAAGGCTTCACTGTAGGGCGTTGCTCCACCCAAATCGAATAGTTAGGGCCTTAGAAGTCAACGCCCGAAGCATAAAATACAATATAAATACAACAGCTTTTCCATCGTATAAAATGAATAATTGCACACAGTGTGAAAGTAATGGTCATTTATACGTTCCGGGCAACCTAGGCTTCACTGTAGGGCGTTGCTCCACCAAATCGAATAGTTAGGGCCTTAGAAGTCAACGCCCGAAGCATAAAATACAATATAAGTACAACAGCTTTGCCATCGTATAAAATGAATAATTGCAAACAGTGTGAAAGTAATGGTCATTTCTACGTTCCGGGCAACCAAGGCTTCACTGTAGGGCGTTGCTCCACCCAAATCGAATAGTTAGGGCCTTAGAAGTCAACGCCCGAAGCATAAAATACAATATAAATACAACAGCTTTTCCATCGTATAAAATGAATAATTGCACACAGTGTGAAAGTAATGGTCATTTATACGTTCCGGGCAACCTAGGCTTCACTGTTGGGCGTTGCTCCACCAAATCGAATAGTCAGGGCCTTAGAAGTCAACGCCCGAAGCATAAAATACAATATAAGTACAACAGCTTTTCCATCGTATAAAATGAATAATTGCAAACAGTGTGAAAGTAATGGTCATTTCTGCGTTCCGGGCAACCTAGGCTGCACTCTAGGGTGTTGCTCCACCAGATGGAATAGCTAGGGTCTTAGAAGTCAACGCCCGAAGCATAAAATGCAAAATAAATAGAACAGTTTTTCGATTGTATAAAACGAATAACTGCAACCAGTCTTAAAGTACTGGTCATTTCTACGTTCCGGGTAACCTAGGTTTCACACTAGGGCGATGCTCCACCAGATCGAATAGCTAGGGACTTCGAACTCAACGCCAGAAGGATAAAATACAATATAAGTACAAAAGCTTTTCCATTGTATAAAATGAATAATTGCAGACATTGTGAAAGTAATGGTCATTTCTACGTTCCGGTCAACCCAGGTGCCACTCTAGGGCGTCGCTCGACCACATCTAATAGCTACGGCTTTAGAAGTCGACGCCAGGAGCATAAAATACAATATAAATATAACAGCTTTTCCATCGTATAAAATGAATAATTGCAAACAGTGTGAAAATAATGGTCATTTCTACGTTCCGGGCAACCTAGGCTGCACTCTAGGGTGTTGCTACACCAGATGGAATAGCTAGGGCCTTAGAAGTCAACGCCCGAAGCATAAAATGCAAAATAAATATAACAGCTTTTCCATCGTATGAAACGAATAACAGCAACCAGTCTGAAAGTACTGGTCATTTCTACGTTCCGGGTAACCTTGGTTTCACACTAGGGCGTTGCTCCACCAGATCGAATAGCTAGGGACTTAGAATTCAACGCCAGAAGGATAAAATACAATATAAGTACAACAGTCTTTCCATCTTATAAAATGAATAACTGTAACCAGTGTGAAAGTACTGGTCATTTCTACGTTCCGGGCAACCTAGGCTTCACTGTAGGCCATTGCTCCACCAAATCGAATAGTTAGGGCCATAGAAGTCAACGCCCGAAGCATAAAATACAATATAAGTTCAACAGTTGTTCCATCGTATAAAATGAATAATTGCGAACATTGTGAAAGTAATGGTCATTTCTACGTGCCTGGCAACCTACGTGTCACTCTAGGGCGTTGCTGCTCCACATCTGATAGCTACGGCCTTAGAAGTTAACGCCGGAAGCATAAAATACAATATAAATACAACAGCTTTGCCATCGTAGAAAACGATTAATGGCAACCAGTGTGAATGTTATGGTCATTTCTACGTTCCGGGCAACCTAGGCTTCAGTCTAGGGCCTTGCTCCACCAGCTCGAATAGTTAGGGCCTAAGAAGTGAACGCCAGCAGCATAAAATACAATATAAATACAACAGTTCTTCCATCATATAAAACGAATGATTGCAACCAGTATGAAAGTTATGATCATTTCTACGTTCCGGGCAACCTAGGCTTCACACTATGACATCGAATGGCTACGGCCTCAGAAGTCAACGCCCGAAGCATAAAATGCAATAAAAGTACAACAGTGTTTCCATCATATAACAGGAATAATTGCAACCAGTTTGAAAGTGATGGCCCATTCTACGTTCCGGGCAACCTAGGCTTCACCCTAGGGCGTTGCTCCACCAGATCGAATAGTTAGTGCCTTAGAAGTCAACGCTAGAAGCATAAAATACAATATAAGTACTACAGTTTTTCCATCGGATAAAATGAATAATTTTAAACAGTGCGAAAGTAATGGTCATTTCTACGTTCCGGGCAACCTAGGCGTCACTCTAGTGCGTTGCTCCACCACATCTGATAGCTACGGCCTTAGACGTCAACGACAGAAGCATAAAATGCAATAAAGATGCAACAGCTTTTCCATCGTATAAAACGAATAATTGCAACCAGTGTGAAAGTTATTGTCATTTCTACTTTCCGGGCAACCTAGGCTTCACCCTAGGGCGTTGCTCCAACAGATTGAATAGTTAGGACCATAGAAGTCAATGCCCGAAGAATAAAAGGCAATAAAAATACAACAGTTTTTCCATCATATAACAGCAATAATTGGAACCAGTTTGAAAGTGATGGTCATTTCTACGTTCCGGGCAACCTAGGCTTCACTCTAGGGCGTTGCTCCACCAGATCGAATAGTTAGTGCCTTAGAAGTCAACGCCAGAAGCATAAAATTCAATAAAGATGCAACAGTTTTTCCATCGTATAGCAGGAGTAACTGCAAACAGTGTGAAAGTACTGGTCATTTCTACGTTCCGGGTAACCTAGGCTTCTCTCCAGGGCGGTGCTCCACCAGATCAAATAGTTAGGGCCTAAGAAGTCAACGCCAGAAGCATAAATTACAATATAAGTACAACAGCTTTTCCATCGTATATAATGTATATTTGCGAACAGTGTGGAAGTAATGGTCATTTCTACGTTCCGCGCAACCTAGGCTTCTCGCTAGGGTGTTGCTCCACCAGATGGAATAGTTAGGGCCTTAGAAGTCAACGCCCGAAGCATAAAATACAATATAAGTACAACAGCTTTGCCATCGTATAAAATGAATAATTGCAACCAGTTTGAAAGTGATGGTCATTTCTACGTCCCGGGCAACCTAGGCTTCACTGTAGAGTGATGCTCCACAAGATCGAATAGGCAGTGCCTTAGAAGTCAACGTCCGAAGCATAAAATGCAAAATAAATATAACAGCTTTTCCATCGTATGAAACGGATAACAGCAACCAGTCTGAAAGTACTGGACATTTCTACGTTCCGGGTAACCTAGGTTTCACACTAGGGCGTTGCTCCACCAGATCGAATAGCTAGGGACTTAGAAGTCAACGCCAGGAGCATAAAATACAATATAAATACAACAGCTTTTCCATCGTATAAAATGAATAATAGCAACCAGTGTGAAAGTAATGGTCATTTCTACGTTCCGGGCAACCAAGGCTTCACTGTAGGGCGTTGCTCCACCCAAATCGAATAGTTAGGGCCTTAGAAGTCAACGCCCGAAGCATAAAATACAATATAAATACAACAGCTTTTCCATTGTATAAAATGAATAATTGCACACAGTGTGAAAGTAATGGTCATTTATACGTTCCGGGCAACCTAGGCTTCACTGTAGGGCGTTGCTCCACCAAATCGAATAGTTAGGGCCTTAGAAGTCAACGCCCGAAGCATAAAATACAATATAAGTACAACAGCTTTGCCATCGTATAAAATGAATAATTGCAAACAGTGTGAAAGTAATGGTCATTTCTACGTTCCGGGCAACCTCGGCTTCACTCTAGGGCGTTGCTCCACCAGACCGAATAGCCAGGGACTTAGAATTCAACGCCAGAAGGATAAAATACAATATAAGTCCACAGTTTTTCCATCGTATGAAATGAATAATTGCAGACATTGTGAAAGTAATGGTCATTTCTACGTTCCGGGTAACCTAGGTTTCACACTAGGTCGTTGCTCCACCAGACCGAATAGCTAGGGACTTAGAATTCAACGCCAGAAGGATAAAATACAATATAAGTACAACAGTTTTTCCATCGTATGAAATGAATAATTGCAGACATTGTGAAAGTAATGGTCATTTCTACGTTCCGGGCAACCTAGGCTGCACTCTAGGGTGTTGCTTCACCAGATGGAATAGATAGGGACTTAGAATTCAATGCCAGAAGCATAAAATGCTATATAAATATAACAGCTTTTCCATCGTATAAAACGAATAATAGCAACCAGTGTGAAAGTTACGGTCATTTCTACGTTTCGGGCAACCTAGGCTTCACTCTAGGGCGTTGCTCCACCAGATCGAATAGTTAGGGCCTTGGAAGTCAACGCCCGAAGCATAAAATGCAAAATAAATAGAACAGTTTTTCCATTGTATAAAACGAATAACTGTAACCAGTGTGAAAGTACTGGTCATTTCTACGTTCCGGGCAACCTAGGCTTCACTGTAGGGCGTTGCTCCACCAAATCGAATAGTTAGGGCCTTAGAAGTCAACGCCCGAAGCATAAAATACAATATAAGTACAACAGTTTTTCCATCGTATAAAATGAATGATTGCGAACATTGTGAAAGTAATGGTCATTTCTACGTTCCAGGCAACCTAGGCTGCACTCTAGGGGGTTGCTCCAAAAGATGGAATAGCTAGGGCCTTGGAAGTCAACGCCCGAAGCATAAAATGCAAAATAAATATAACAGCTTTTCCATCGTATGAAACGAATAACAGCAACCAGTCTGAAAGTACTGGTCATTTCTACGTTCCGGGTAACCTAGGTTTCACACTAGGGCGTTGCTCCACCAGACCGAATAGCTAGGGACTTAGAATTCAGCGCCAGAAGGATAAAATACAATATAAGGCCACAGTTTTTCCATCGTATGAAATGAATAATTGCAGACATTGTGAAAGTAATGGTCATTTCTACGTTCCGGGTAACCTAGGTTTCACACTAGGGCGTTGCTCCACCAGACCGAATAGCTAGGGACTTAGAATTCAACACCAGAAGGATAAAATACAATATAAGTACAATAGTTTTTCCATCGTATGAAATGAATAATTGCAGACATTGTGAAAGTAATGGTCATTTCTACGTTCCGGGCAACCTAGGCTTCACTCTAGGGTGTTGCTCCACCAGATGGAAAAGGTAGGGACTTAGAATTCAATGCCAGAAGCATAAAATGCAATATAAATATAACAGCTCTTCCATCGTATAAAACGAATAATAGCAACCAGTGTGAAAGTTATGGTCATTTCTACGTTCCGGGCAACCTAGGCTTCACTCTAGGGCGTTGTTCCACCAGATGGAATAGTTAGGGCCTAAGAAGTCAACGCCAGAAGCATAAGATACGATATAAATACAACAGCTTTTCCATCGTATAAAACGAATAATAGCAACCAGTGTGAAAGTTATGGTCATTTCTACGTTCCGGGAAACCTAGGCTTCACCCTAGGGCGTTGCTCCACCAGATCAAACCGTTAGGGCCTTAGAAGTCAACGCCCGAAGCATTAAATACAAAATAAATAGAACAGTTCTTCCATTGTATAAAACGAATAATTGCTACCAGTGTAAAAGTTATGGTCATTTCTACGTTCCGGGCAACCTAGGCTACACCCGAGGGCGTTGTTCCACCACATCGAATAGCTACGGCCTCAGAAGTCAACGCCCGAAGCATAAAATGCAATAAAAGTACAACAGTGTTTCCATCATATAACAGGAATAATTGCAACCAGTTTGAAAGTGATGGCCGATTCTACGTTCCGGGCAACCTAGGCTTCACTCTATGGCGTTCTTCCACCACATCGAATAGCTACGGCCTCAGATGTCAACGCCTGAAGCATAAAATACAATAAAAATACAACAGTCTTTCCATCCTATAACAGGCATAATTGCAACCCGTGTGAAAGTGATGGTCATTTCTACGTTCCGGGCAACCTAGGCTTCACTGTATGGCGTTCTTCCTCCACATCGAATAGCTACGGCCTCAGAAGTCAGCGCCTGAAGCATAAAATACAATAAAAATACAACAGTCTCTCCATACTATAACAGGATTAATTGCAACCCGTGTGAAAGTGATGGTCATTTGTACGTTCCAGGCAACCTAGGCTTCACTCTAGGGCGTTGCTCCACCAGATCGAATTGTTAGGGCCAAAGAAGTCAACGCCAGAAGCATACGATACAATATAAATATAACAGTTTTTCCATTGTATAAAACGAATAATTGCTACCAGTGTAAAAGTTATGGTCATTTCTGCGTTCCGGGCAACGTAGGTTTCACTCTACGGCGTTGATCCGCCAGAGGGAATAGTTAGGGCCTAAGAATTCAACTCCAGAAGGATAAAATACAATATAAGTACCACAGTTATTCCATCGTATAAAATGAATAATTGCAGGCAGTGTGAAATTTATGGTCATTCCTACATTCCGAGCAACCTAGGTGTCACTCTAGGGCGTTGCTGCACCACATCTAATAGCTACGGCCTTAGAAGTCAACGCCAGGAGCATAAAATACAATATAAATACAACAGCTTTTCCATCGTATAAAATGAATAATTGCACACAGTGTGAACGTAATGGTCATTTATACGTTCCGGGCAACCTAGGCTTCACTGTAGGGCGTTGCTCCACCAAATCGAATAGTTAGGGCCTTAGAAGTCAACGCCCGAAGCATAAAATACAATATAAGTACAACAGCTTTGCCATCGTATAAAATGAATAATTGCAAACAGTGTGAAGGTAATGGCCATTTCTAGGTTCCGTGCAACCTAGGCTGCACTCTAGCGCGTTGCTCCACCAGATCGAATAGTTAGGGCCTAAGAAGTCAACGCCAGAAGCATAAAATACGATAAAGATGCTACAGCTTTCCATCGTATAACAGGAATAACTGCAAACAGTGTGATAGTACTGGTCATTACTACGTTCCGGGTAATCTAGGCTTCACTCTAGGGTGTTGTTCCACCAGATTGAATAGTCAGGGCCTAAGAAATCAACGCCAGAAGCATAAAATACAATATAAATATAACAGTTTTTCCATCGTATAAAACGAATAATAGCAACCAGCGTGAATGTTATGGTCATTTCTACGTTTCGGGCAACCTAGGCTTCACCCCAGGGCGTTGTTCCACCAGATCGAATAGTTAGGGCCTAAGAAGTGAACGCCAGCAGCATAAAATACAATATAAATACAACAGTTTTTCCATCATATAAAACGAGTAATTGCAACCAGTATGAAGGTTCTGGTCATTTCTACGTTCCTGGCAACCTAGGCTTCACTCTATGGCGTTCTTCCACCAAATCCAATAGCTACGGCCTCAGAAGTCAACGCCTGAAGCATAAAATACAATAAAAATACAACAGTCTTTCCATTCTTTAACAGGAATAATTGCAACCCGTGTGAAAGTGATGGTCATTTCTACGTTCCGGGCAACCTCGGCTTCACTCTAGGGCGTTGCTCCACCAGACCGAATAGCCAGGGACTTAGAATTCAACGCCAGAAGGATAAAATACAATATAAGTCCACAGTTTTTCCATCGTATAAAATGAATAATTGCAGACATTGTGAAAGTAATGGTCATTTCTACGTTCCGGGTAACCTAGGTTTCACACTAGGTCGTTGCTCCACCAGAGCGAATAGCTAGGGACTTAGAATTCAACGCCAGAAGGATAAAATACAATATAAGTACAACAGTTTTTCCATCGTATGAAATGAATAATTGCAGACATTGTGAAAGTAATGGTCATTTCTACGTTCCGGGCAACCTAGGCTTCACTCTAGGGCGTTTCTCCACCAGACCAAACAGTTAGGGCCTTAGAAGTCAACGCCCGAAGCATAAAATGCAAAATAAATATAACAGCTTTTCCATCGTATGAAACGGATAACAGCAACCAGTCTGAAAGTACTGGACATTTCTACGTTCCGGGTAACCTAGGTTTCACACTAGGGCGTTGCTCCACCAGATCGAATAGCTAGGGACTTAGAAGTCAACGCCAGGAGCATAAAATACAATATAAATACAACAGCTTTTCCATCGTATAAAATGAATAATTGCAGACATTGTGAAAGTAATGATCACTTCTACGTTCCGGTAAACCTAGGTGTCACTCAAGGGCGTTGCTCCACCACAGCTAATAGCTACGGCTTTAGAAGTCAACGCCAGGCGCATAAAATACAATATAAATACAACAGCTTTTCCTTCGTATAAAATGAATAATTGCAAACAGTGTGAAAGTAATGGTCATTTCTACGTTCCGGGCAACGTCGGCTGCACTCTAGGGTGTTGCTCCACCAGATGGAATAGCTAGGGCCTTAGAAGTCAACGCCCGAAGCATAAAATGCAAAATAAATATAACAGCTTTTCCATCGTATGAAACGAATAACAGCAACCAGTCTGAAAGTACTGGTCATTTCTACGTTCCGGGTAACCTAGGTTTCACACTAGGCCGTTGCTCCTCCAGATCGAATAGATAGGGCCTTAGAAGTCAACGCCAGAAGCATAAAATACCATAAAGATGCAACAGCTTTCCTTCGTATAACAGGAATAACTGCAAACAGTGTGATAGTACTGGTCATTACTACGTTCCGGGTGATCTAGGCTTCACTCTAGGGCGCTCCTCCACCAGATCGAGTAGCTAGGGACTAAGAATTCAACGCCAGAAGAATAAAATGCAATATAAGTACAACAGTTTTTCCATCGTATACAATGAGTAATTGCTACCAGTGTGAAAGTTATGGTCATTTCTACGTCAAGGGCAACCTAGGCTTCACTGTAGAGTGATGCTCCACCAGATCGAATCGGTAGTGCCTTAGAAGGCAACGCCAGAAGCATAATATACAACATAAATATAACAGTTTTTCGATCGTATAAAGCGAATAATAGCAATCAGTGTGAAAGTTGTGGTCATTTCTACGTTCCGGGCTACCTAGGCTGCACTCTAGGGCCTTTCTCTACCAGATCGAATAGGTAGGGCCATGGAAGTCAACGCCAGAAGCATAAAACACAATAAAAATGCAACAGTTTTTCCATCGTATAGCACGACTAATTGCAACCAGTGCGAAAGTAATGATCATTTCTACGTTCCGGGCAACCTAGGCTTCACTCTAGGGCGTTGCTCCACCAGACCAAACAGTTAGGGCCTTAGAAGTCAACGCCCGAAGCATAAAATGCAAAATAAATATAACAGCTTTTCCATCGTATGAAACGGATAACAGCAACCAGTCTGAAAGTACTGGACATTTCTACGTTCCGTGTAACCTAGGTTTCACACTAGGGCGTTGCTCCACCAGATCGAATAGCTAGGGACTTAGAAGTCAACGCCAGGAGCATAAAATACCATGGCCATTTCTACGTTCCGAGCAACCTAGGCTGCACTCTAGGGTGTTGCTCCACCAGATGGAATAGCTAGGGCCTTAGAAGTCAACGCCCGAAGCATAAAATGCAAAATAAATATAACAGCTTTTCCATCGTATGAAACGAATAACAGCAACCAGTGTGAATGTTATGGTCATTTCTACGTTCCGGGCAACCTAGGCTTCAGTCTAGGGCCTTGCTCCACCAGATCGAATAGCTAGGGCCTTAGAAGTCAACGCCAGAAGCATAAAATACGATAAAGATGCAACAGCTTTCCATCGTATAACAGGAATAACTGCAAACAGTGTGATAGTACTTGTCATTACTACGTTCCGGGTACTCTAGGCTTCACTCTAGGGCGTTGCTCCACCAGATCGAATAGTTAGTGCCTTAGAAGTCAACGCCAGAAGCATAAAATACAATATAAATACAACAGTCTTTCCATCGTATAAAACGAATAATTGCTACCCGTATGGAAGTGATGGTCATTTCTACGTCCCGGGCAACCTAGGCTTCACTGTAGAGTGATGCTCCACAAGATCGAATAGGCAGTGCCTTAGAAGGCAACGCCAGAAGCATAATATACAACATAAATATAACAGTTTTTCGATCGTATAAAACGAATAATAGCAATCAGTGTGAAAGTTGTGGTCATTTCTACGTTCCGGGCTACCTAGGCTGCACTCTAGGGCGTTGCTCCACCAGATCGAATAGGTAGGGCCATAGAAGTCAACGCCAGAAGCATAAAACACAATAAAAACGCAACAGTTTTTCCATCGTATAGCATGACTGATTGCAACCAGTGCGAAAGTAATGATCATTTCTACGTTCCGGGCAACCTAGGCTTCACTCTAGTGCGTTTCTCCACCAGACCAAACAGTTAGGGCCTTAGAAGTCAACGTCCGAAGCATAAAATGCAAAATAAATATAACAGCTTTTCCATCGTATGAAACGGATAACAGCAACCAGTCTGAAAGTACTGGACATTTCTACGTTCCGTGTAACCTAGGTTTCACACTAGGGCGTTGCTCCACCAGATCGAATAGCTAGGGACTTAGAAGTCAACGCCAGGAGCATAAAATACCATGGCCATTTCTACGTTCCGAGCAACCTAGGCTGCACTCTAGGGTGTTGCTCCACCAGATGGAATAGCTAGGGCCTTAGAAGTCAACGCCCGAAGCATAAAATGCAAAATAAATATAACAGCTTTTCCATCGTATGAAACGAATAACAGCAACCAGTGTGAATGTTATGGTCATTTCTACGTTCCGGGCAACCTAGGCTTCAGTCTAGGGCCTTGCTCCACCAGATCGAATAGCTAGGGCCTTAGAAGTCAACGCCAGAAGCATAAAATACGATAAAGATGCAACAGCTTTCCATCGTATAACAGGAATAACTGCAAACAGTGTGATAGTACTTGTCATTACTACGTTCCGGGTACTCTAGGCTTCACTCTAGGGCGTTGCTCCACCAGATCGAATAGTTAGTGCCTTAGAAGTCAACGCCAGAAGCATAAAATACAATATAAATACAACAGTCTTTCCATCGTATAAAACGAATAATTGCTACCCGTATGGAAGTGATGGTCATTTCTACGTCCCGGGCAACCTAGGCTTCACTGTAGAGTGATGCTCCACAAGATCGAATAGGCAGTGCCTTAGAAGGCAACGCCAGAAGCATAATATACAACATAAATATAACAGTTTTTCGATCGTATAAAACGAATAATAGCAATCAGTGTGAAAGTTGTGGTCATTTCTACGTTCCGGGCTACCTAGGCTGCACTCTAGGGCGTTGCTCCACCAGATCGAATAGGTAGGGCCATAGAAGTCAACGCCAGAAGCATAAAACACAATAAAAACGCAACAGTTTTTCCATCGTATAGCATGACTGATTGCAACCAGTGCGAAAGTAATGATCATTTCTACGTTCCGGGCAACCTAGGCTTCACTCTAGTGCGTTTCTCCACCAGACCAAACAGTTAGGGCCTTAGAAGTCAACGTCCGAAGCATAAAATGCAAAATAAATATAACAGCTTTTCCATCGTATGAAACGGATAACAGCAACCAGTCTGAAAGTACTGGACATTTCTACGTTCCGGGTAACCTAGGTTTCACACTAGGGCGTTGCTCCACCAGATCGAATAGCTAGGGACTTAGAAGTCAACGCCAGGAGCATAAAATACAATATAAATACAACAGCTTTTCCATCGTATAAAATGTATAATAGCAACCAGTGTGAAAGTAATGGTCATTTCTACGTTCCGGGCAACCAAGGCTTCACTGTAGGGCGTTGCTCCACCCAAATCGAATAGTTAGGGCCTTAGAAGTCAACGCCCGAAGCATAAAATACAATATAAATACAACAGCTTTTCCATCGTATAAAATGAATAATTGCACACAGTGTGAAAGTAATGGTCATTTATACGTTCCGGGCAACCTAGGCTTCACTGTAGGGCGTTGCTCCACCAAATCGAATAGTTAGGGCCTTAGAAGTCAACGCCCGAAGCATAAAATACAATATAAGTACAACAGCTTTGCCATCGTATAAAATGAATAATTGCAAACAGTGTGAAAGTAATGGTCATTTCTACGTTCCGGTCAACCTAGGTGTCACTCTAGGGCGTTGCTCCACCACATCTAATAGCTACGGCCTTAGAAGTCAACGCCAGGAGCATAAAATACAATATAAATACAACAGCTTTTCCATCGTATAAAATGAATAATTGCACACAGTGTGAACGTAATGGTCATTTATACGTTCCGGGCAACCTAGGCTTCACTGTAGGGCGTTGCTCCACCAAATCGAATAGTTAGGGCCTTAGAAGTCAACGCCCGAAGCATAAAATACAATATAAGTACAACAGCTTTGCCATCGTATAAAATGAATAATTGCAAACAGTGTGAAGGTAATGGCCATTTCTAGGTTCCGTGCAACCTAGGCTGCACTCTAGCGCGTTGCTCCACCAGATCGAATAGTTAGGGCCTAAGAAGTCAACGCCAGAAGCATAAAATACGATAAAGATGCTACAGCTTTCCATCGTATAACAGGAATAACTGCAAACAGTGTGATAGTACTGGTCATTACTACGTTCCGGGTAATCTAGGCTTCACTCTAGGGTGTTGTTCCACCAGATTGAATAGTCAGGGCCTAAGAAATCAACGCCAGAAGCATAAAATACAATATAAATATAACAGTTTTTCCATCATATAAAACGAATAATAGCAACCAGCGTGAATGTTATGGTCATTTCTACGTTTCGGGCAACCTAGGCTTCACCCCAGGGCGTTGTTCCACCAGATCGAATAGTTAGGGCCTAAGAAGTGAACGCCAGCAGCATAAAATACAATATAAATACAACAGTTTTTCCATCATATAAAACGAGTAATTGCAACCAGTATGAAGGTTCTGGTCATTTCTACGTTCCTGGCAACCTAGGCTTCAGTCTATGGCGTTCTTCCACCAAATCCAATAGCTACGGCCTCAGAAGTCAACGCCTGAAGCATAAAATACAATAAAAATACAACAGTCTTTCCATTCTTTAACAGGAATAATTGCAACCCGTGTGAAAGTGATGGTCATTTCTACGTTCCGGGCAACCTCGGCTTCACTCTAGGGCGTTGCTCCACCAAATCGAATAGTTAGGGCCTTAGAAGTCAACGCCCGAAGCATAAAATACAATATAAGTACAACAGCTTTGCCATCGTATAAAATGAATAATTGCAAACAGTGTGAAAGTAATGGTCATTTCTACGTTCCGGTCAACCTAGGTGTCACTCTAGGGCGTTGCTCCACCACATCTAATAGCTACGGCCTTAGAAGTCAACGCCAGGAGCATAAAATACAATATAAATACAACAGCTTTTCCATCGTATAAAATGAATAATTGCACACAGTGTGAACGTAATGGTCATTTATACGTTCCGGGCAACCTAGGCTTCACTGTAGGGCGTTGCTCCACCAAATCGAATAGTTAGGGCCTTAGAAGTCAACGCCCGAAGCATAAAATACAATATAAGTACAACAGCTTTGCCATCGTATAAAATGAATAATTGCAAACAGTGTGAAGGTAATGGCCATTTCTAGGTTCCGTGCAACCTAGGCTGCACTCTAGCGCGTTGCTCCACCAGATCGAATAGTTAGGGCCTAAGAAGTCAACGCCAGAAGCATAAAATACGATAAAGATGCTACAGCTTTCCATCGTATAACAGGAATAACTGCAAACAGTGTGATAGTACTGGTCATTACTACGTTCCGGGTAATCTAGGCTTCACTCTAGGGTGTTGTTCCACCAGATTGAATAGTCAGGGCCTAAGAAATCAACGCCAGAAGCATAAAATACAATATAAATATAACAGTTTTTCCATCGTATAAAACGAATAATAGCAACCAGCGTGAATGTTATGGTCATTTCTACGTTTCGGGCAACCTAGGCTTCACCCCAGGGCGTTGTTCCACCAGATCGAATAGTTAGGGCCTAAGAAGTGAACGCCAGCAGCATAAAATACAATATAAATACAACAGTTTTTCCATCATATAAAACGAGTAATTGCAACCAGTATGAAGGTTCTGGTCATTTCTACGTTCCTGGCAACCTAGGCTTCACTCTATGGCGTTCTTCCACCAAATCCAATAGCTACGGCCTCAGAAGTCAACGCCTGAAGCATAAAATACAATAAAAATACAACAGTCTTTCCATTCTTTAACAGGAATAATTGCAACCCGTGTGAAAGTGATGGTCATTTCTACGTTCCGGGCAACCTCGGCTTCACTCTAGGGCGTTGCTCCACCAGACCGAATAGCCAGGGACTTAGAATTCAACGCCAGAAGGATAAAATACAATATAAGTCCACAGTTTTTCCATCGTATGAAATGAATAATTGCAGACATTGTGAGAGTAATGGTCATTTCTACGTTCCGGGTAACCTAGGTTTCACACTAGGGCGTTGCTCCACCAGACCGAATAGCAAGGGACTTAGAATTCAGCGCCAGAAGGATAAAATACAATATAAGGCCACAGTTTTTCCATCGTATGAAATGAATAATTGCAGACATTGTGAAAGTAATGGTCATTTCTACGTTCCGGGTAACCTAGGTTTCACACTAGGGCGTTGGTCCACCAGACCGAATAGCTAGGGACTTAGAATTCAACGCCAGAAGGATAAAATACAATATAAGTACAATAGTTTTTCCATCGTATGAAATGAATAATTGCAGACATTGCGAAAGTAATGGTCATTTCTACGTTCCGGGCAACCTAGGCTGCACTCTAGGGTGTTGCTCCACCAGATGGAAAAGATAGGGACTTAGAATTCAATGCCAGAAGCATAAAATGCAATATAAATACAACAGCTTTTCCATCGTATAAAACGAATAATAGCAACCAGTGTGAAAGTTATGGTCATTTCTACGTTCCGGGCAACCTAGGCTTCACTCTGGGGCGTTCTTCCACCAGATCAAACCGTTAGGGCCTTAGAAGTCAACGCCCGTAGCATTAAATACAAAATAAATAGAACAGTTCTTCCATTGTATAAAACGAATAATTGCTACCAGTGTAAAAGTTATGGTCATTTCTACGTTCCGGGCAACCTAGGCTACACCCGAGGGCGTTGTTCCACCACATCGGATAGCTACGGCCTCAGAAGTCAACGCCCGAAGCATAAAATGCAATAAAAGTACAACAGTGTTTCCATCATATAACAGGAATAATTGCAACCAGTTTGAAAGTGATGGCCGATTCTACGTTCCGGGCAACCTAGGCTTCACTCTAGGGCGTTGCTTCACCAGATCGAACTGTTAGGGCCTAAGAAGGCAACGCCAGAAGCATAAAATACAATATAAATATAACAGTTTTTCCATCGTATAAAACGAATAATAGCAACCAGTGTAAAAGTTATGGTCATTTCTACGTTCCGGGCAACCTAGGCTTCACCCAAGGGCGTTGTTTAACCAGATCGAATAGCTAGGGCCTAAGAAGTGAACGCCAGCAGCATAACAAACAATATAAATACAACAGTTTTTCCATCATATAAAACGAATAATTGCAACCAGTATGAAAGTTATGGTCATTTCTACGTTCCGGGCAACCTAGGCTTCACTCTATGGCGTTCTTCCACCACATCGAATAGCTACGGCCTCAGATGTCAACGCCTGAAGCATAAAATACAATAAAAATACAACAGTCTTTCCATCCTATAACAGGCATAATTGCAACCCGTGTGAAAGTGATGGTCATTTCTACGTTCCGGGCAACCTAGGCTTCACTGTATGGCGTTCTTCCTCCACATCGAATAGCTACGGCCTCAGAAGTCAACGCCTGAAGCATAAAATACAATATAAGTACCACAGTTATTCCATCGTATAAAATGAATAATTGCAGCCAGTGTGAAATTTATGGTCATTCCTACATTCCGAGCAACCTAGACATCACTCTAGAGCGTTGCTCCACCAGATCGAATAGTTAGGTCCTTAGAAGTCAACGCCAGAAGCATAAAATACGATATAAATACAACAGCTTGTCCATCGTAGAACAGGAATAATTGCAACCAGTGTGAAAGTTATGGTCATTTCTTCGTTCCGGGCAACCTAGGCTTCACTGTAGGGCGTTGCTCCACCAAATCGAATAGTTAGGGCCTTAGAAGTCAACGCCCGAAGCATAAAATACAATATAAGTACAACAGCTTTGCCATCGTATAAAATGAATAATTGCAAACAGTGTGAAGGTAATGGCCATTTCTAGGTTCCGTGCAATCTAGGCTGCACTCTAGCGCGTTGCTCCACCAGATCGAATAGTTAGGGCCTAAGAAGTCAACGCCAGAAGCATAAAATACGATAAAGATGCTACAGCTTTCCATCGTATAACAGGAATAACTGCAAACAGTGTGATAGTACTGGTCATTACTACGTTCCGGGTAATCTAGGCTTCACTCTAGGGTGTTGTTCCACCAGATTGAATAGTCAGGGCCTAAGAAATCAACGCCAGAAGCATAAAATACAATATAAATATAACAGTTTTTCCATCGTATAAAACGAATAATAGCAACCAGCGTGAATGTTATGGTCATTTCTACGTTTCGGGCAACCTAGGCTTCACCCCAGGGCGTTGTTCCACCAGATCGAATAGTTAGGGCCTAAGAAGTGAACGCCAGCAGCATAAAATACAATATAAATACAACAGTTTTTCCATCATATAAAACGAGTAATTGCAACCAGTATGAAGGTTCTGGTCATTTCTACGTTCCTGGCAACCTAGGCTTCACTCTATGGCGTTCTTCCACCAAATCCAATAGCTACGGCCTCAGAAGTCAACGCCTGAAGCATAAAATACAATAAAAATACAACAGTCTTTCCATTCTTTAACAGGAATAATTGCAACCCGTGTGAAAGTGATGGTCATTTCTACGTTCCGGGCAACCTCGGCTTCACTCTAGGGCGTTGCTCCACCAGACCGAATAGCCAGGGACTTAGAATTCAACGCCAGAAGGATAAAATACAATATAAGTCCACAGTTTTTCCATCGTATGAAATGAATAATTGCAGACATTGTGAAAGTAATGGTCATTTCTACGTTCCGGGTAACCTAGGTTTCACACTAGGGCGTTGCTCCACCAGACCGAATAGCAAGGGACTTAGAATTCAGCGCCAGAAGGATAAAATACAATATAAGGCCACAGTTTTTCCATCGTATGAAATGAATAATTGCAGACATTGTGAAAGTAATGGTCATTTCTACGTTCCGGGTAACCTAGGTTTCACACTAGGGCGTTGGTCCACCAGACCGAATAGCTAGGGACTTAGAATTCAACGCCAGAAGGATAAAATACAATATAAGTACAATAGTTTTTCCATAGTATGAAATGAATAATTGCAGACATTGCGAAAGTAATGGTCATTTCTACGTTCCGGGCAACCTAGGCTGCACTCTAGGGTGTTGCTCCACCAGATGGAAAAGATAGGGACTTAGAATTCAATGCCAGAAGCATAAAATGCAATATAAATACAACAGCTTTTCCATCGTATAAAACGAATAATAGCAACCAGTGTGAAAGTTATGGTCATTTCTACGTTCCGGGCAACCTAGGCTTCACTCTGGGGCGTTCTTCCACCAGATCAAACCGTTAGGGCCTTAGAAGTCAACGCCCGTAGCATTAAATACAAAATAAATAGAACAGTTCTTCCATTGTATAAAACGAATAATTGCTACCAGTGTAAAAGTTATGGTCATTTCTACGTTCCGGGCAACCTAGGCTACACCCGAGGGCGTTGTTCCACCACATCGAATAGCTACGGCCTCAGAAGTCAACGCCCGAAGCATAAAATGCAATAAAAGTACAACAGTGTTTCCATCATATAACAGGAATAATTGCAACCAGTTTGAAAGTGATGGCCGATTCTACGTTCCGGGCAACCTAGGCTTCACTCTAGGGCGTTGCTTCACCAGATCGAACTGTTAGGGCCTAAGAAGGCAACGCCAGAAGCATAAAATACAATATAAATATAACAGTTTTTCCATCGTATAAAACGAATAATAGCAACCAGTGTAAAAGTTATGGTCATTTCTACGTTCCGGGCAACCTAGGCTTCACCCAAGGGCGTTGTTTAACCAGATCGAATAGCTAGGGCCTAAGAAGTGAACGCCAGCAGCATAACAAACAATATAAATACAACAGTTTTTCCATCATATAAAACGAATAATTGCAACCAGTATGAAAGTTATGGTCATTTCTACGTTCCGGGCAACCTAGGCTTCACTCTATGGCGTTCTTCCACCACATCGAATAGCTACGGCCTCAGATGTCAACGCCTGAAGCATAAAATACAATAAAAATACAACAGTCTTTCCATCCTATAACAGGCATAATTGCAACCCGTGTGAAAGTGATGGTCATTTCTACGTTCCGGGCAACCTAGGCTTCACTGTATGGCGTTCTTCCTCCACATCGAATAGCTACGGCCTCAGAAGTCAACGCCTGAAGCATAAAATACAATATAAGTACCACAGTTATTCCATCGTATAAAATGAATAATTGCAGCCAGTGTGAAATTTATGGTCATTCCTACATTCCGAGCAACCTAGACATCACTCTAGAGCGTTGCTCCACCAGATCGAATAGCTAGGTCCTTAGAAGTCAACGCCAGAAGCATAAAATACGATATAAATACAACAGCTTGTCCATCGTAGAACAGGAATAATTGCAACCAGTGTGAAAGTTATGGTCATTTCTTCGTTCCGGGCAACCTAGGCTTCACTCTAGGGCGTTGCGCCACCAGATTGAATAGTTAGGGCCTTAGAAGTCAACGCCCGAAGCACAAAATACAAAATAAATAGAACAGTTTTTCCATTGTATATAACGAATAACTGTAACCAGTGTGAAAGTACTGGTTATTTCTACGTTCCGGGCAACCTAGGCTTCACTGTAGGGCGTTGCTCCACCAAATCGAATAGTTAGGGCCTTAGAAGTCAACGCCCGAAGCATAAAATACAATATAAGTACAACAGTTTTTCCATCGTATAAAATGAATGATTGCGATCATTGTCAAAGTAATGGTCATTTCTACGTTCCGGGCAACCTAGGCTGCACTCTAGGGTGTTGCTCCAACAGATGGAATAGCTAGGGCCTTGGAAGTCAACGCCCGAAGCATAAAATGCAAAATAAATATAACAGCTTTTCCATCGTATGAAACGAATAACAGCAACCAGTCTGAAAGTACTGGTCATTTCTACGTTCCGGGTAACCTAGGTTTCACACTAGGGCGTTGCTCCACCAGACCGAATAGCTAGGGACTTAGAATTCAGCGCCAGAAGGATAAAATACAATATAAGGCCACAGTTTTTCCATCGTATGAAATGAATAATTGCAGACATTGTGAAAGTAATGGTCATTTCTACGTTCCGGGTAACCTAGGTTTCACACTAGGGCGTTGCTCCACCAGACCGAATAGCTAGGGACTTAGAATTCAACACCAGAAGGATAAAATACAATATAAGTACAATAGTTTTTCCATCGTATGAAATGAATAATTCTAGACATTGTGAAAGTAATGGTCATTTCTACGTTCCGGGCAACCTAGGCTGCACTCTAGGGTGTTGCTCCACCAGATGGAAAAGATAGGGACTTAGAATTCAATGCCAGAAGCATAAAATGCAATATAAATATAACAGCTCTTCCATCGTATAAAACGAATAATAGCAACCAGTGTGAAAGTTATGGTCGTTTCTACGTTCCGGGCAACCTAGGCTTCACTCTAGGGCGTTGTTCCACCAGATGGAATAGTTAGGGCCTAAGAAGTCAACGCCAGAAGCATAAGATACGATATAAATACAACAGCTTTTCCATCGTATAAAACGAATAATAGCAACCAGTGTGAAAGTTATGGTCATTTCTACGTTCCGGGCAACCTAGGCTTCACTCTAGGGCGTTGCTCCACCAGATCAAACCGTTAGGGCCTTAGAAGTCAACGCCCGAAGCATTAAATACAAAATAAATAGAACAGTTCTTCCATTGTATAAAACGAATAATTGCTACCAGTGTAAAAGTTATGGTCATTACTACGTTCCGGGCAACCTAGGCTACACCCGAGGGCGTTGTTCCACCACATCGAATAGCTACGGCCTCAGAAGTCAACGCCCGAAGCATAAAATGCAATAAAAGTACAACAGTGTTTCCATCATATAACAGGAATAATTGCAACCAGTTTGAAAGTGATGGCCGATTCAACGTTCCGGGCAACCTAAGCTTCACTCTAGGGCGTTGCTCCACCAGATCGAACTGTTAGGGCCTAAGAAGGCAACGCCAGAAGCATAAAATACAATATAAATATAACAGTTTTTCCATTGTATAAAACGAATAATTGCTACCAGTGTAAAAGTTATGGTCATTTCTACGTTCCGGGCAACCTAGGCTTCACTGTAGGGCGTTGCTCCACCAGATCGAATAGTTAGGGCCTAAGAAGTCAACGCACGAAGCATAAAATACAATAGAAATAAAACAGTTTTTCCATCGTATAACACGAATAATTGCAACCATTATGAAGCTTATGGTCATTTCTACGTTCCGGGCAACCTAGGCTTCACCCTAGGGCATTGTTCCACCAGATCGAATAGTTAGGGCCTAAGAAGTGAACGCCAGAGGCATAAAATGCAATAAAAATGCAACAGTTTTTCCATCGTATAACAGGATTAATTGCAACCAGTTTGATAGTGAAGGTCATTTCTACGTTCCGGGCAACCTAGGCATCACTCTAGGGCGTTGCTCCACTAGATCGAATAGCTAGGGCCTTAGAAGTCAACGCCAGAAGCATAAAATACAATACAAATACAACAGCTTTTCCATCGTATAAAAGGAATAATTGCAAACAGTGTGAAAGTAATGGTCATTTCTACATTCCGGGCAAACTAGGCTTCACCCTAAGGCGTTGCTCCACCAGATTAAACAGTTAGGGCCTTAGAAGTCAACGACCGAAGCATAAAATGCAAAATAAATAGAACAGTTTTTCCATTGTATAAAACGAATAATTGCTACCAGTGTAAAAGTTATGGTCATTTCTACGTTCCGGGCAACCTAGGCTTCACCCTAGGCCGTTGTTCCACCAGATCGAATAGTTAGGGCCTAAGAAGTGAACGTCAGAAGCATAAAATACAATATAAATACAACAGCTTTTCCATCGTATAAAACGAATAATTGCAGCCGGTGTGAAAGTTATGGTCATTTCTACATTCCGAGCAACCTAGGCTTCACTCTAGGGCGTTGCTCCAACAGATTGAATAGTTAGGACCTTAGAAGTCAACGCCAGAAGCATAAAATACGTTATAAATACAACAGCTTTTGCATGGTATAACAGGATTAATTGCAACCAGTTTGAAAGTGATGGTCATTTCGACGTTCCGGGCAACCTAGACTTCACTCTAGGGCGTTGTTCCACCAGATCGAATAGTTAGGTCCTTAGAAGTCAACGCCAGAAGCATAAAATACGTTATAAATACAACAGCTTTTGCATCGTATAAAAGGAATAATTGCAAACAGTGTGAAAGTAATTGTCATTTCTATATTCTGAGCAACCTAGGCTTCACTCTAGGGCGTTGCTCCACCAGATGAAACAGTTAGGGCCTTAGAAGTCAACGCCCGAAGCATAAAATACAAAATAAATAGAACAGTTTTTCCACTGTATAAAACGAATAATTGCTACCAGTGTAAAAGTTATGGTCATTTCTACGTTCCGGGCAACCTACGCTTCACCCTAGGGCGTTGTTCCACCAGATCGAATAGTTAGGGCCTAAGAAGTGAACGCCAGAAGCATAAAATACAATATAAATACAACAGTTTTTCCATCGTATAAAACGAATAATTGCAACCAGTGTGAAAGCTATGGTCATTTCTACATTCCGAGCAACCTAGGCTTCACTCTAGGGCGTTGCTCCAACTGATTGAATAGTCAGGGCCTTATAAGTCAACGCCCGAATCATAAAATGCAATTAAAATACAACAGTTTTTCCATCGTATAACAGGATTAATTGCAACCAGTTTGAAAGTGATGGTCATTTCTACGTTCCGGGCAACCTAGGCTTCACTCAAGGGCGTTGCTCCACTAGATCGAATAGCTAGGGCCTTAGAAGTCAACGCCAGAGGCATAAAATACAATATAAATACAACAGCTCTTCCATTGTAAAAAACGAATAATTGCAACCAGTGTGAAAGTTATGGTTATTTCTACATTCCGAGCAACCTAGGCTTCACTCTAGGGCGTTGCTCCACCAGATCGAATAGTTAGGTCCTTAGAAGTCAACGCCAGAAGCATAAAATACGATATAAATACAACAACTTTTGCATCGTATAAAAGGAATTATTGCACACAGTGTGAAAGTAATTGTCATTTCTACGTTCCGGGCAACCTAGGCTTCACCATAGGGCGTTGTTCCACCAGATCGAACAGTCAGGGCCTAAGAAGTGAACGCCAGAAGCATAAAATGCAATAAAAATACAACAGTCTTTCCATCCTATAACAGGAATAATTGCAACCCGTGTGAAAGTGATGGTCATTTGTACGTTCCAGGGAACCTAGGCTTCACTCTAGGGCGTTGCTCCACCAGATCGAATTGTTAGGGCCAAAGAAGTCAACGCCCGAAGCATAAAATACAAAATAAATAGAACAGTTTTTCCATTGCATAAAACGAATAATTGCTACCAGTGTAAAAGTTATGGTCATTTCTACGTTCCGGGCAACCTAGGCTTCACTCTAGGGCGTTGCTCCACCAGATCGAATAGTAAGGTCCTTAGAAGTCAACGCCAGAAGCATAAAATACGATATAAATACAACAGCTTTTCCATGGTATAAAATGAGTAATTGCAAACAGTGTGAAAGTAATGGTCATTTCTACGTTCCGGGCAACCTAGGCTTCACTCTACGGCGTTGTTCCACCAGATCGAATAGTTAGGGCCTAAGAAGTCAACACCAGAAGAATAAAATACAAAATAAATACAACAGCCTTTACACCGTATAAAACGAATAATTGCAACCTGTGTGAAGGTTATGGTCATATCTACGTTCCGGGCAACCTAGGCTTCACTGTAGTGCGTTGCTCCACCAGACCGAAGTGTTAGGGCCTAAGAAGTCAACGCCCGAAGCATAAAATACGATATAAATACAACAGCTTTTCCATCGTATTAAATAAGTAATTGCAATCTGTGTGAAAGTAGTGGTCATTTCTGCGTTCCGAGCAACCTAGGCTTCACTCTAGGGCGGTGATGCACCATACCGAATAGCTACGGCCTTAGAAGCCTACGCCTGAAGCATAAAATTCAATAAAAATAAAACAGTCTTTTCATCGTATAACCGGAATAATAGCAACATGCGTGAAAGTAATGATCATTTCGGCGTTTCGGGCATACTAGACTTAACTCTGAGGCATTGCACCACCAGATTGAATAGTTAGGGCCTAAGGAGTCAACGCCAGAAGCATAAAATACAATATAAATGCAACAGCTTTGCCACCGTATAAAATGAATAATTGCAAACAGTGTGAAAGATATGGACATTTCTACGTTCCGGGCAACCTAGGCTTCACTCTATGACGTTCTTCCGCCACATCGAATAGCTACGGCCTCAGAAGTCAACGCCTGAAGCATAAAATACAATATAAATATAACAGTTTTTCCATCATATAAAACGAATAATAGCAACCAGTGTGAAAGTTATGGTCATTTCTACGTTCCGGGCAACCTAGGCTTCACTCTAGGGCGGTGCTCCACCAGATCAAATAGTTACGGCCTAAGAAGTCAACGCCAGAAGCATAAATTACAATATAAGTACAACAGCTTTTCCATCGTATATAATGTATATTTGCAAACAGTGTGGAAGTAATTGTCATTTCTACGTTCCGGGCAACCTAGGCTTCACGCTAGAGTGTTGCTCCACCAGATGGAATTGCTAGGGCCTTGGAAGTCAACGCCCGAAGCATAAAATGCAAAATAAATAGAACAGTTTTTCCATTGTATAAAACGAATAACTGCAACCAGTGTGAAAGTACTGGTTATTTCTACGTTCCGGGTAACCTATGTTTCACTCTAGCGCGTTGCTCCACCAGATCGAATAGCTAGGGACTTAGAATTTAACGCCAGAAGGATAAAATACAATATAAGTACAACAGTTTTTTCATCGTATAAAATGAATAATTGCAGACATTGTGAAAGTAATGGTCATTTCTACGTTCCGGTCAACCTAGGCGTCACTCTAGGGCGTTGCTCCACCACGTCTAATAGCTACGGCCTTAGAAGTCAACGCCAGGAGCATAAAATACAATATAAATACAACAGTTTTTCCATCGTATAAAACGAATAATTGCAACCAGTATGAAAGTTAACATCATTTCTACTTTCTGGGCAACCTAGGCTTCACCCTTGGGCGGTGCTCCACCAGATCAAATAGTTAGGGCCTAAGAAGTCAACGCCAGAAGCATAAAATACAACATAAATACAACAGATTTTCCATCGCATATAATGTATATTTGCAAACAGTGTGAAAGTACTGGTCATTTCTATGTACCGGGCAACCTAGGCCCCACTCTTGGGCGTTGCTCCACCACATCTAATAGCTACGGCCTTAGAAGTCAACCCCAGATGAATAAAATACAATAAAGATGCAACAGCTTTTCCATCGTATAAAACGAATAATTGCAACCGGTGTGAAAGTTATGGTCATTTCAAATTTCCGGGCATCCTAGGCTTCACCCTAGGACGTTGTTCCACCAGATCGAATAGTTAGGGCCTAAGAGGTCAACGCCAGAAGCATAAAATACGATATAAATTCAACAGCTTTTCCATCGTATAAAACGAATAATTGCAACCAGTGTGAAAGTTATGGTCATTTCTACTTTCCGGGCAACCTAGGCTTCATCCTAGGACGTTGTTCCGCCAGATCGAACAGTTAGGGCCTAAGTAGTCAACGCCAGAAGCATAAAATACAGTATAAATATAACAGTTTTTCCATCGTATAAAACGAATGATAGCAACCAGTGTGAAAGTTATTGTCATTTCTACGTTCCGGGCAACCTAGGCTTCACTCTCGGGCGTTGCTCCACCAAATCGAATAGCTAGGGCCCTAGAAGTCAATGCCTGAAGCATAAAGTACAATAAAGATGCAAAAGTTTTTCCATCGTATAACAGGAATAGCTGCAAACAGTGTGAAAGTTATGGTCATTTCTCCGTTCCGGGCAACCTGGCTGCACCCTAGGGCGTTGTTCCACCAGATGGAATAGATAGGGCCTAAGAAGTCAACGCCAGAAGCATAAAATACGATATAAATAGACCAGATCTTCCATCGTATAAAACGAATAATTGCAACCAGTATGAAAGTTAACATCGTTTCTACTTTCCGGGCAACCTAGGCTTCACCCTAGGGCGTTGCACCAACAGATTGAATAGTTAGGGCCTTAGAAGTCAACGCCCGAAGCATAAAATACAAAATAAACAGAACAGTTTTACCATCGTATAAAACGAATAATTGCTACCGGTGTGAAAGTTATGGTCATTTCTCCGTTCCGGGCAACCAAGGCTTCACTCTAGGGCGTTGCTCCACCAGATCGAATAGTTAGGGCCCTAGAAGTCAACGCCAGAAGCATAAAATACAAAATAAATAAAACAGTTTTTCAATCGTATAAAACGCATAATTGCTAGCAGTGTGAAAGTTATGGACATTTCTACGTTCCCCGCTACCTTGGCTTCACCCAAGCGCGTTGTTCCACCAGATGGAATAGTTAGGGCCTAAGAAGTCAACGCCAGAAGCATAAAATACGATATAAATACAACAGCTTTTCCATCGTATAAGACGAATAATTGCAACCAGTGTGAATGTAATGGTCATTTCTACGTTCCGGGCAACCTAGGCGTCACTCTAGGGCGTTGCTCCACCACATCTAATAGCTACGGCCTTAGAAGTCAACCCCAGATGAGTAAAATACAATTAACATGCAACAGCTTTTCCATCGTATAAGACGAATAATTGCAACCAGTGTGAAAGTTATGGTCATTTCTACTTTCCGGGCATCCTAGGCTTCACCCTAGGACGTTGTTCCACCAGATCGAACAGTTAGGGCCTAAGAAGTCAATGCCAGAAGCATAAAACACAATATAAATATAACAGTTTTTCCATCGTATAAAACGAATGATAGCAACCGGTGTGAAAGTTATGGTCATTTCTACGTTCCGGGCAACCTAGGGTTCACTCTAGGGCGTTGCGCCACCAGATCGAATAGTTAGGGCCTTAGAAGTCAACGCCCGAAGCACAAAATACAAAACAACTAAAACAGTTTTTCCATCGTATAAAACGAATAATTGCACCAGTATGAAAGTTAACGTCATTTCTACTTTCCGGGAAACATAGGCTTCACCTTTGGGCGTTGCACCAACAGATTGAATAGTTAGGGCCTTAGAAGTCAACGCCCGAAGCATAAAGTACAAAATAAATAGAACAGTTTTTCCATCGTATAAAACGAATAATTGCAACCAGTGTGAAGGTAATGGTCTTTTCTACGTTCCGGACAACCTAGGCTTCACTCTAGGGCGGTGCTCCACCAGATCAAATGGATAGGGCCTAAGAAGTCAACGCCAGAAGCGTAAAATACGACATAAATACAACAGATTTTCCATCGTATATAATGTATATTTGCAAACAGTGTGAAAGTAATGGTCATTTCTATGTACCTGGCAACCTAGGCCCCACTCTCGGGCGTTGCTCCACCAAATCGAATAGCTAGGGCCTTAGAAGTCAACGCCAGAAGCATAAAATACAATAAAGATGCAAAAGTTTTTCCATCGTATAACAGGAATAACTGCAAACAGTGTGAACGTAATGGTCATTTCCTTGTTCCGGGCAACCTAGTCTTCACTCTAGGGCGTTGTTCCACCAGATCGAATAATTAGGGCCTAAGAAGTCAACGCCAGAAGAATAAAATACAATATAAGTACAAAAGCTTTTCCATCGTATAAAATGAATAATTGCAAACATTGTGAAAGTAATGGTCATTTCTACGTTCCGGGCAACCTAGGCGTCACTCTAGGGCGTTGCGCCACCAGATCGAATAGTTAGGGCCTTAGAAGTCAACGCCCGAAGCATAAAATACAAAATAAATAAAACAGTTTTTCCATCGTATAAAACGAATAATTGCAACCGGTATGAAAGTTAACGTCATTTCTACTTTCCGGGCAACATAGGCTTCACCCTTGGTCGTTGCACCAACAGATTGAATAGTTAGGGCCTTAGAAATCAACGCCCGAAGCATAAAATACAAAATAAATAGAACAGTTTTTCCATCGTATAAAGCGAATAATTGCAACCAGTGCGAAGGTAATGGTCATACCTACGTTCCGGGCAACTTGGGCGTCACTGTAGGGCGTTGCTCCACCACATCTAATAGCTACGGCCTTAGAAGTCAACCCCAGATGAATAAAATACAATAAAGATACCAAAGCTTTTCCATCGTATAAAACGAATAATTGCAGCCAGTGTGAAAGTTATGGTCATTTCTACTTTCCGGGCATCCTAGGCTTCACCCTAGGACGTTGTTCCGCCAGATCGAACAGTTAGGGCCTAAGAAGTCAACGCCAGAAGCATAAAATACAATATAAATATAACAGTTTTTCCATCGTATAAAACGAATGATAGCAACCAGTGTGAATGTTATTGTCATTTCTACGTTCCGGGCAACCTAGGCTTCACTCTCGGGCGTTGCTCCACCAAATCGAATAGCTAGGGCCTTAGAAGTCAACGCCTGAAGCATAAAGTACAATAAAAATGCAAAAGTTTTTCCATCGTATAACAGGAATAACTGCAAACAGTGTGAAAGTTATGGTCATTTCTCCGTTCCGGGCAACCTGGCTGCACCCTAGGGCGTTGTTCCACCAGATGGAATAGTTAGGGCCCAAGAAGTCAACGCCAGAAGCATAAAACACTATATAAATACAACAGTTTTTCCATCATATAAAACGAATAATTGCAACCAGGATTAAAGTTATGGTCATTTCTACTTTCCATGCAACCTAGGATTCACCCTAGGGCGTTGCTAAAACAGATTGAGTAGTTAGGGCCTTAGAGGTCAATGCCCGAAGCCTAAAATACAATATAAATACAACAGTTTTTCCATCGTATAAAACGAATAATTGCAACCAGTGTGGAAGTTATGGTCATTTCTACGTTCCGGGCAACCTAGGCTTCACTCTAGGGCGTTGCTCGACCAGATCGAATAGCTAGGGCCTTAGAAGTCAACGCCCGAAGCATAAAATACAAAATAAATAGAACAGTTTTTCCATCGTATAAAACGAATAATTGCTACCAGTGTGAAAGTTTTGGTCATTGCTACGTTCCGCGCAACCTAGGCTTCACCCAAGGGCGTTGTTCCACCAGACGGAATAGTTAGGGCCTAAGAAGTCAACGCTAGAAGCATAAAATACGATATAAATACAACAGCTTTTCCATCGTATAAGACGAATAATTGCAACCAGTGTGAATGTAATGGTCATTTCTACGTTCCGGGCAACCTAGGCTTCACTCTAGGGCGTTGCTCCACCAGATCGAATAATTAGGGCCTTAGAGATCAACGCCAGAAGCATAAAATACAATAAAGATGCAACAGTTTTTCCATCGTAAAACAGGAATAATTGCAACCAGTCTGAAGGTAATGGTCATTTCTACGTACCGGGCAACCTAGGCTCCACTTTCGGGCGTTGCTCCACCAAATCGAATAGCTAGGGCCTTAGAAGTCAACGCCAGAAGCATAAAATACAATAAAGATGCAAAAGTTTTTCCATCGTATAACAGGAATAACTGCAAGCATTGTGAAAGTAATGGTCATTTCCATGTTCTGGGCAACCAAGTCTTCACTCTAGGGCGTTGTTCCACCAGATCGAATAGTTAGGGCCTAAGAAGTCAACGCTAGAAGAATAAAATACAATATAAGTACAAAAGCTTTTCCATCGTATAAAATGAATAATTGCAAACATTGTGAAAGTAATGGTCATTTCTACGTTCCGGCCAACCTAGGCGTCACTCTAGGGCGTTGCTCCACAACATCTAATAGCTACGGCCTTAGAAGTCAACCGCAGATGAATAAAACACAATAAAGGTGCCACAGCTTTTCCATCGTATAAAACGAATAATTGCAACCAGTGTGAAAGTTATGGTCATTTCTACTTTCCGGGCAACCTAGGCTTCACCCTAGGGCGTTGTTCCACCAGATCGAACAGTTAGGGCCTAAGAAGTCAACGCCAGAAGCATCAAATACAATATAAATATAACAGTTTTTCCATCGTCTAAAACGAATAATAGCAACCAGTGTGAAAGTTATGGTCATTTCTACGTTCCGGGCAACATAGGCTTCACTCTAGGGCGTTGCTCCACCAGATCAAACAGTTAGGGCCTTAGGTGTCAACGCCCGAAGCATAAAATACATAATAAATAGAACAGTTTTTCCATCGTCTAAAACGAATAATTGCTACCGGTGTGAAAGTTATGGTCATTTCTACGTTCCGCGCAACCTAGGCTTCACTCTAGGGCGTTTCTGCACCAGATCGAATAGTTAGGTCCTTAGAAGTCAACGCCAGAAGCATAAAATACGTTATAAATACAACAGCTTTTCCATCGTATAAAACGAATAATTGCAACCAGTGTAGAAGTTATGGTCATTTCTACGTTCCGGCAACCTAGGCTTCACTCTAGGGCGTTGCTCGACCTGTTCGAATAACTAGGGCATTAGAAGTCAACGCCTGAAGTATAAAATACAATATAAGTACAAAAGCTTTTCCATCGTATAAAATGAATAATTGCAAACATTGTGAATGTGATGGTCATTTCTACGTTCCGGGCAACCTAGGCGTCACTCTAGGGCGTTGCGCCACCAGATCGACTAGTTAGGGCCTTAGAAGTCAACGCCCAAAGCACAAAATACAAAATAACTAAAACAGTTTTTCCATCGTATAAAACGAATAATTGCAACCAGTATGAAAGTTAACATCGTTTCTACTTTCCGGGCAACCAAGGCTTCACCATAGGGCGTTGCACCAACAGATTGAATAGTTAGGGCCTTAGAAGTCAACGCCCGAAGCATAAAATACAAAATAAACGGAACAGTTTTACCATCGTATAAAACGAATAATTGCTACCGGTGTGAAAGTTATGGTCATTTCTCCGTTCCGGGCAACCAAGGCTTCACTCTAGGGCGTTGCTCCACCAGATCGAATAGTTAGGGCCCTAGAAGTCAACGCCAGAATCATAAAATACAAAATAAATAAAACAGTTTTTCAATCGTATAAAACGAATAATTGCTAGCAGTGTGAAAGTTATGGACATTTCTACGTTCCCCGCTACCTTGGCTTCACCCAAGCGCGTTGTTCCACCAGATGGAATAGTTAGGGCCTAAGAAGTCAACGCCAGAAGCATAAAATACGATATAAATACAACAGCTTTTCCATCGTATAAGACGAATAATTGCAACCAGTGTGAATGTAATGGTCATTTCTACGTTCCGGGCAACCTAGGCGTCACTCTAGGGCGTTGCTCCACCACATCTAATAGCTACGGCCTTAGAAGTCAACCCCAGATGAGTAAAATACAATTAACATGCAACAGCTTTACCATCGTATAAAACGAATAATTGCAACCAGTGTGAAAGTTATGGTCATTTCTACCTCCCGGGCAACCTAGGCTTCACCCTAGGGCGTTGTTCCATTAGATCGAACAGTTAGGGCCTAAGAAGTCAACGCCAGAAGCATCAAATACAATATAAATATAACAGTTTTTCCATCGTCTAAAACGAATAATAGCAACCAGTGTGAAAGTTATGGTCATTTCTACGTTCCGGGCAACATAGGCTTCACTCTAGGGCGTTGCTCCACCACATCAAACAGTTAGGGCCTTAGAAGTCAACGCCCGAAGCACAAAATACAAAATAAATAGAACAGTTTTTCCATCGTATAAAACGAATAATTGCTACCGGTGTGAAAGTTATTGTCATTTCTCCGTTCCGGGCAACCTAGGCTTCACACTAGGGCGTTGCTCCACCAGATCGAATAGTTAGGGCCTTAGAAGTCAACGCCAGAAACATAAAATACAGAATAAATAAAACTGTTTTTCCATCGTATAAAACGAATAATTGCTACCAGTGTGAACGTTATGGTCATTTCTACATTCCGCGCAACCTCGGCTTCACCCCAGTGCGTTGCTCCACCAGATCGAATAGTTAGGTCCTTAGAAGTCAACGCCAGATGCATAAAATACGATATAAATACAACAGCTTTTCCATCGTATAAAACGAATAATTGCAACCAGTGTGGAAGTTATGGTCATTTCTACGTTCCGGGCAACCTAGGCTTCACTCTAGGGCGATGCTCGACCAGATCGAATAGCTAGGGCCTTAGAAGTCAACGCCCGAAGCATAAAATACAAAATAAATAGAACAGTTTTTCCATCGTATAAAACGAATAATTGCTACCAGTGTGAAAGTTATGGTCATTGCTACGTTCCGCGCAACCTAGGCTTCACCCAAGGGCGTTGTTCCACCAGACGGAATAGTTAGGGCCTAAGAAGTCAACGCCAGAAGCATAAAATACGATATAAATACAACAGCTTTTCCATCGTATAAGACGAATAATTGCAACCAGTGTGAATGTAATGGTCATTTCTACGTACCGGGCAACCTAGGCTTCACTCTAGGGCGTTGCTCCACCAGATCGAATAATTAGGGCCTTAGAGATCAACGCCAGAAGCATAAAATACAATAAAGATGCAACAGTTTTTCCATCGTAAAACAGGAATAATTGCAACCAGTCTGAAGGTAATGGTCATTTCTACGTACCGGGCAACCTAGGCTCCACTT
The DNA here is from genome assembly GCF_051401765.1 of Calliopsis andreniformis. Taxonomy (NCBI): domain Eukaryota; kingdom Metazoa; phylum Arthropoda; class Insecta; order Hymenoptera; family Andrenidae; genus Calliopsis; species Calliopsis andreniformis. The sequence goes on from NW_027480423.1 coordinate 29,000,241, forward strand.
TCGGGCGTTGCTCTACCAAATCGAATAGCTAGGGCCTTAGAAGTCAACGCCAGAAGCATAAAATACAATAAAGATGCAAAAGTTTTTCCATTGTATAACAGGAATAACTGCAAGCATTGTGAAAGTAATGGTCATTTCCATGTTCCGGGCAACCAAGTCTTCACTCTAGGGCGTTGTTCCACCAGATCGAATAGTTAGGGCCTAAGAAGTCAACGCCAGAAGAATAAAATACAATATAAGTACAAAAGCTTTTCCATCGTATAAAATGAATAATTGCAAACATTGTGAAAGTAATGGTCATTTCTACGTTCCGGCCAATCTAGGCGTCACTCTAGGGCGTTGCTCCACCACATCTAATAGCTACGGCCTTAGAAGTCAACCGCAGATGAATAAAATACAATAAAGGTGCCACAGCTTTTCCATCGTATAAAACGAATAATTGCAACCAGTGTGAAAGTTAGGGTCATTTCTACTTTCCGGGCAACCTAGGCTTCACCCTAGGGCGTTGTTCCACCAGATCGAACAGTTAGGGCCTAAGAAGTCAACGCCAGAAGCATCAAATACAATATAAATATAACAGTTTTTCCATCGTCTAAAACGAATAATAGCAACCAGTGTGAAAGTTATGGTGATTTCTACGTTCCGGGCAACATAGGCTTCACTCTAGGGCGTTGCTCCACCAGATCAAACAGTTAGGGCCTTAGGTGTCAACGCCCGAAGCATAAAATACATAATAAATAGAACAGTTTTTCCATCGTATAAAACGAATAATTGCTACCGGTGTGAAAGTTATGGTCATTTCTACGTTCCGCGCAACCTAGGCTTCACTCTAGGGCGTTGCGCCACCAGATCGAATAGTTAGGGCCTTAGAAGTCAACGCCCGAAGCACAAAATACAAAACAACTAAAACAGTTTTTCCATCGTATAAAACGAATAATTGCAACCAGTATGAAAGTTAACGTCATTTCTACTTTCCGGGAAACATAGGCTTCACCCTTGGGCGTTGCACCAACAGATTGAATAGTTAGGGCCTTAGAAGTCAACGCCCGAAGCATAAAATACAAAATAAATAAAACAGTTTTTCCATCGTATAAAACGAATAATTGCAACCAGTGTGAAGGTAATGGTCTTTTCTACGTTCCGGGCAACCTAGGCTTCACCCTAGGGCGGTGCTCCACCAGATCAAATAGTTAGGGCCTAAGAAGTCAACGCCAGGAGCATAAAATACAACATAAATACAACAGATTTTCCATCGTATATAATGTATATTTGCAAACATGTGAAAGTAATGGTCATTTCTATGTACCGGGCAACCTAGGCCCCACTCTCGGGCGTTGCTCCACCACATCTAATAGCTACGGCCTTAGAAGTCAACCCCAGATGAATAAAACACAATAAAGATGCAACAGCTTTTCCATCGTATAAAACGAATAATTGCAACCAGTGTGAAAGTTATGGTCATTTCTACTTTCCGGGCATTCTAGGCTTCACCCTAGGACGTTGTTCCACCAGATCGAACAGTTAGGGCCTAAGAAGTCAATGCCAGAAGCATAAAATACAATATATATATAACAGTTTTTCCATCGTATAAAACGAATGATAACAACCGGTGTGAAAGTTATGGTCATGTCTACTTTCCAGGCAACCTAGGATTCACCCTAGGGCGTTGCTAAAACAGATTGAGTAGATAGGGCCTTAGAGGTCAATGCCCGAAGCCTAAAATACAATATAAATACAACAGTTTTTCCATCGTATAAAACGAATAATTGCAACCAGTATGAAAGTTAACATCATTTCTACTTTATGGGCAACCTAGGCTTCACCCTAGGGCGGTGCTCCACCAGATCAAATAGTTAGGGCCTAAGAAGTCAACGCCAGAAGCATAAAATACAACATAAATACAACAGATTTTATATCGTATATAATGTATATTTGCAAACAGTGTGAAAGTACTGGTCATTTCTATGTACCGGGCAACCTAGGCCCCACTCTCGGGCGTTGCTCTACCACATCTAATAGCTACGGCCTTAGAAGTCAACCCCAGATGAATAAAACACAATAAAGATGCAACAGCTTTTCCATCGTATAAAACGAATAATTGCAACCAGTGTGAAAGTTATGGTCATTTCTACTTTCCGGGCATCCTAGGCTTCACCCTAGGACGTTGTTCCACCAGATCGAATAGTTAGGGCCTAAGAAGTCAACGCCAGAAGAATAAAATACAATATAAGTACAAAAGCTTTTCCATCGTATAAAATGAATAATTGCAAACATTGTGAAAGTAATGGTCATTTCTACGTTCCGGGCAACCAAGTCTTCACTCTAGGGCGTTGCTCCAACACATCTAATAGCTACGGCCTTAGAAGTCAACCGCAGATGAATAAAATACAATAAAGGTGCCACAGCTTTTCCATCGTATAAAACGAATAATTGCAACCAGTGTGAAAGTTAGGGTCATTTCTACTTTCCGGGCAACCTAGGCTTCACCCTAGGGCGTTGTTCCACCAGATCGAACAGTTAGGGCCTAAGAAGTCAACGCCAGAAGCATCAAATACAATATAAATATAACAGTTTTTCCATCGTCTAAAACGAATAATAGCAACCAGTGTGAAAGTTATGGTGATTTCTACGTTCCGGGCAACATAGGCTTCACTCTAGGGCGTTGCTCCACCAGATCAAACAGTTAGGGCCTTAGGTGTCAACGCCCGAAGCATAAAATACATAATAAATAGAACAGTTTTTCCATCGTATAAAACGAATAATTGCTACCGGTGTGAAAGTTATGGTCATTTCTACGTTCCGCGCAACCTAGGCTTCACTCTAGGGCGTTGCGCCACCAGATCGAATAGTTAGGGCCTTAGAAGTCAACGCCCGAAGCACAAAATACAAAACAACTAAAACAGTTTTTCCATCGTATAAAACGAATAATTGCAACCAGTATGAAAGTTAACGTCATTTCTACTTTCCGGGAAACATAGGCTTCACCCTTGGGCGTTGCACCAACAGATTGAATAGTTAGGGCCTTAGAAGTCAACGCCCGAAGCATAAAATACAAAATAAATAAAACAGTTTTTCCATCGTATAAAACGAATAATTGCAACCAGTGTGAAGGTAATGGTCTTTTCTACGTTCCGGGCAACCTAGGCTTCACCCTAGGGCGGTGCTCCACCAGATCAAATAGTTAGGGCCTAAGAAGTCAACGCCAGGAGCATAAAATACAACATAAATACAACAGATTTTCCATCGTATATAATGTATATTTGCAAACATGTGAAAGTAATGGTCATTTCTATGTACCGGGCAACCTAGGCCCCACTCTCGGGCGTTGCTCCACCACATCTAATAGCTACGGCCTTAGAAGTCAACCCCAGATGAATAAAACACAATAAAGATGCAACAGCTTTTCCATCGTATAAAACGAATAATTGCAACCAGTGTGAAAGTTATGGTCATTTCTACTTTCCGGGCATTCTAGGCTTCACCCTAGGACGTTGTTCCACCAGATCGAACAGTTAGGGCCTAAGAAGTCAATGCCAGAAGCATAAAATACAATATATATATAACAGTTTTTCCATCGTATAAAACGAATGATAACAACCGGTGTGAAAGTTATGGTCATTTCTACTTTCCAGGCAACCTAGGATTCACCCTAGGGCGTTGCTAAAACAGATTGAGTAGATAGGGCCTTAGAGGTCAATGCCCGAAGCCTAAAATACAATATAAATACAACAGTTTTTCCATCGTATAAAACGAATAATTGCAACCAGTATGAAAGTTAACATCATTTCTACTTTATGGGCAACCTAGGCTTCACCCTAGGGCGGTGCTCCACCAGATCAAATAGTTAGGGCCTAAGAAGTCAACGCCAGAAGCATAAAATACAACATAAATACAACAGATTTTATATCGTATATAATGTATATTTGCAAACAGTGTGAAAGTACTGGTCATTTCTATGTACCGGGCAACCTAGGCCCCACTCTCGGGCGTTGCTCTACCACATCTAATAGCTACGGCCTTAGAAGTCAACCCCAGATGAATAAAACACAATAAAGATGCAACAGCTTTTCCATCGTATAAAACGAATAATTGCAACCAGTGTGAAAGTTATGGTCATTTCTACTTTCCGGGCATCCTAGGCTTCACCCTAGGACGTTGTTCCACCAGATCGAATAGTTAGGGCCTAAGAAGTCAACGCCAGAAGAATAAAATACAATATAAGTACAAAAGCTTTTCCATCGTATAAAATGAATAATTGCAAACATTGTGAAAGTAATGGTCATTTCTACGTTCCGGGCAACCAAGTCTTCACTCTAGGGCGTTGCTCCAACACATCTAATAGCTACGGCCTTAGAAGTCAACCGCAGATGAATAAAATACAATAAAGGTGCCACAGCTTTTCCACCGTATAAAACGAATAATTGCAACCAGTGTGAAAGTTATGGTCATTTCTACCTCCCGGGCAACCTAGGCTTCACCCTAGGGCGTTGTTCCACCAGATCGAACAGTTAGGGCCTAAGAAGTCAACGCCAGAAGCATCAAATACAATATAAATATAACAGTTTTTCCATCGTCTAAACCGAATAATTGCAACCAGTATGAAAATTATGGTCATTTCTACGTTCCGGGCTACCTAGGCTTCACTCTAGGGCGTCGCTCCATCAGATCGAATAGTTAGAGCCTTAGAAGTCGACGCCCGAAGCATAAAATACAAAATATATAGAACATTTTTTCCATCGTATAAAACGAATAATTGCAACCAGTGTGAAAGTAATGGTCATTTCAACGTTCCGAGCAACCTAGGCGTCACTCTAGGGCGTTGATCCACCAGAGGGAATAGTTAGGGCCTTAGAAGTCAACGCCAGAAGCATAAAATACAATATAAATACAACAGCTTGACAAACGTATAAAACGAATAATTGCAACCAGTGTGACAGTTATGGATATTTCTACATTCCGGCCAACCTAGGCTTCACCCTAGGGCGTTGCTCCACCAGATCGAATAGTTAGGGCCTTAGAAGTCAACGCCAGAAGCTTAAAATACAATAAAGATGCAACAGTTTTTCCATCTTTTTACAGGAATAACTGCAACCAGTGTGAATGTACTGGTCATTTCTACGTTCCGGATAACCTAGGCTTCACTCTAGGGCGTTGTTCCACCAGATCGAACAGTTAGGGCCTAAGAAGTCAACGCCAGAAGTATAAAATACAATGTAAATATAACAGTTTTTCCATCGTATAAATCGAATGATAGCAACCAGTGTGAAAGTTATGGTCATTTCTACGTTCCGGGCAACCTAGGCTTCACTCTAGGGCGTTGCTCCACCAGATCGAATAGTTAAAGCCTTAGAAGTCAACGCTCAAAGCATAAAATACAAAATAAATAAAACAGTTTTTCCATCGTATAAAACGAATAATTGCTACCAGTGTGAAAGTTGTGGTCATTTCTACGTTCCGCGCAACCTGGGCCTTACCCTAGGGCGTTGTTCCACGAGATGGAACAGCTAGGGACCTAGAATTCAACGCCATAAGAATAAAATACAATATAAGTACAACAGTTTTTCCATCGTATAAAATGTATAATTGCAACCAGTGTGAAAGTTATGGTCATTTCTACATTCCGAGGAACCTAGGCTTCACTCTAGGGCGTTGCTCCACCTGATCGAATAGTTAGCGTCTTAGAAGTCAACGCAAGAAGCATAAAATACAATAATGATGCAACAGTTTTTCCATCGTTTTACAGGAATAACTGCAACCAGTGTGAATGTACTGGTCATTTCTACGTTCCGGGCAACCTAGGCTTCACTCTACGGCGTTGTTCCACCAGATCGAATAGTTAGGGCCCAAGAAGTCAACGCCAGAAGCATGAAATACGATATAAAAACAACAGCTTTTCCATCGTATAAAAGGAATAATTGCAAACAGTGTGAAAGTAATGGTCATTTCTACGTTCCGGGCAACCTAGGCTTCACTGCCGGGCGTTGCTCCACCAGATCGAAATGTTAGGGCCTAAGAAGTCAACGCCCGAAGCATAAAATACGATATAAATCCAACAGCATTTCCATCGTATTAAATGAATAATTGCAAACAGTGTGAAAGTAGTGGTCATTTCTACGTTCCGGGCAACCTAGGCTTCACTGTATGGCGTTCTTCCACCACATCGAATAGCTACGGCCTCAGAAGTCCACGACTGATGCATAAAATACAATAAAAATACAACAGTCGTTTCATCGCATAACAGGAATAATTGCAACAAGCGTGAAAGTAATGATCATTTCTACGTTCCATTCAACCTAGGCTTCACTCTAGGGCGTTGTTCCACAATATCGAACAGTTAGTGCCTAAGTAGTCAACGCCAGAAGCATAAAATACAATATAAATACAACAGTTTTTCCATCGTATAAAACGAATAATTGCAACCAGTATGAAACTTATGGTCATTTCTACTTTACGAGCAACCTAGGCTTCACGCTAGGGCGTTGCTCCAACAGATTGAATAGTTAGGGCCTTAGAAGTCAATGCCCGAAGCATAAAATACAAAATAAATAGAACGTTTTTTCCATTGTATAAAACGAATAATTGCTACCAGTGTAAAAGCTATGGTCATTTCTACGTTCCGGGCAACCTAGGCTTCACCCTAGGGCGTTGTTCCAACTGATCGAATAGTTAGGGCCTAAGAAGTGAACGCCAGAAGCATAAAATACAATATAAATACAACAGTTTTTCCATCGTATAAACCGAATAATTGCAACCAGTATGAAACTTATGGTCATTTCTACGTTCCGGGCAACCTAGGCTTCAGTGTATGGCGTTCTTCCACCACATCGAATAGCTACGGCCTCAGAAGTCAACGCCTGAAGTATAAAATACAATAAAAATACAACAGTTTTTCCATCGTATAACCGGAATAATTGCAACCAGTGTGAATGTAATGGTCATTTCTACGTTCCGGGCAACCTAAGCTGCACTCTAGGGCGGAGCTCCACCAGATCAAATAGTTAGGGCCTTAGAAGTCAACGCCAGAAGCATGAAATACAATGCAGATGCAAAAGTTTTTCCATCGTATAACAGGAATAACTACAGACAGTATGAAAGTACTGGTCATTTCTACGTTCCGGGTAGCCTAGGTTTCACTCTAGGGCGTTGCTCCACCAGATCGAATAGCTAGGGACTTAGAATTCAACGCCATAAGAATAAAATACTATATGAGTACAACAGTTTTTCCGTCGTATAACAGGAATAACTGCAGACAGTATGAAAGTACTGGTCATTTCTACGTTCCGGGTAGCCTAGGTTTCACTCTAGGGCGTTGCTCCACCTGATCGAATAGTTAGGGCCTTAGAAGTCAACGCCAGAAGCAGAAAATACAATAAAGATCTAACAGTTTTTCCATCGTATAACAGGAATAATTGCAACCAGTGTGAAGGTAATGGTATGTTCTACGTCCAGGGCAACCTACGCTCCACTCTAGGGCGGTGCTCTACCAGATTAATTAGTTAGGGCGTAAGAAGTCAACGCCAGAAGCATAAAATACCATATAAATACAACAGCTTTTCCATCGTATATAATGTATATTTGCAAACAGTGTGAAAGTAATGGTGATTTCTACGTTCCGGCCAACCTAGGCTTCACTCTATGGCGTTGCTCCACCAGATCGGATAGTTACGGCCTTAGAAGTCACCGCCAGAAGCATAAAATACAATAAAGATGCTACAGTTTTTCCATCGTTTAACAGGAATAACTGCAAACAGTGTGAAAGTAATGGCCATTTCTACGTTCCGGGCAACCTAGGCTTCACTCTAGGTCGTTGCTCCACCAGATCGAATACCTAGCGACTTAGAATTAAACGCCAGAAGCATAGAATGCAATAAAAATACAACAGTTTTTCCATCGTATAACCGGAATAATTGCAACCAGTGTGAATGTAATGGTCATTTCTACGTTCCGGGCAACCTAGGCTTCACTCTGGGTCGTTGCTCCACCAGATCGAACAGCTAGGGACTTAGAATTAAACGCCAGAAGCATAAAATACAATAAAGATGCAACAGATTTTCCATCGTATAACAGGAATAACTGCAACCAGTGTGAATGTAATGGTCATTTCTACGTTCCGGGCAACCTAGATTTCACTCTAGGTCGCTGCTGCACCAGCTCGAATTGTTAGGGCCTAAGAAGTCAAAGCCAGAAGCATAAAATACGATATAAATACAACAGCTTTTCCATCGTATAAAACGAATAATTGCAACCAGTGTGAAAGTTATGGTCATTTCTACGTTCCGGGCTACCTAGGCTTCACTCTAGGGCGTCGCTCCATCAGATCGAATAGTTAGAGCCTTAGAAGTCGACGCCAGAAGCATAAAATACAATAAAGATACAACTGTTTTTCCATCGTATAACAGGAATAATTGCAACCAGTGTGAAGGTAATCGTATGTTCTACGTTCCGGGCAACCTAGGCTTCACTCTAGGGAGTTGCTCCACCAGATCGAATAGTTAGGTCCTTAGAAGTCAACGCCCGAAGCATAAAATGCAAAATAAATAGAACAGTTTTTCCATTGTATAAAACGAATAATTGCTACCAGAGTGAAAGTTATGGACATTTCTACGATCCGGGCAACCTAGGCTTCACCCTAGTGCGTTGTTTCACCAGATGGAACAGTTAGGGCCTAAGAAGTCAACGCCAGAAGCATAAAATACGATGTAAATACAACAGCTTTTCCATCGTATAAAACGAATAATGGTAACCAGTGAGAAAGTTATGGTCATTTCTACGTTCCGGGCAACCTAGGCTTCACCCTAGGGAGTTGCACCAACAGATCGAATAGTTAGGGCCTTAGAAGTCTACGCCCGAAGCATAAAATACAAAATATATAGAACACTTTTTCCATCGTATAAAACGAATAATTGCAACCAGTGTGAAAGTAATGGTCATTTCAACGTTCCGAGCAACCTAGGCGTCACTCTAGGGCGTTGCTCCACCAGATCGAATAGCTAGGGACTTAGAATTCATCGCTAAAAGCATAAAATAGAATTAAAATACAACTGTTTTTCCATCGCATAACAGGAACCATTGCAACCAGTGTGAAAGGAATGGTCATTTCTACGTTCCGGGCAACGTAGGCTTCACTTTAGGGCGTTGATCCACCAGAGGGAATAGTTAGGGCCTAAGAAGTCAACGCCAGAAGCATAAAATACAATATAAATACAACAGCTTGACAAACGTATAAAACGAATAATTGCAACAAGTGTGACAGTTATGGATATTTCTACATTCCGGCCAACCTAGGCTTCACCCTAGGGCGTTGCTCCACCAGATCGAATAGTTAGGGCCTTAGAAGTCAACGCTAGAAGCTTAAAATACAATAATGATGCAACAGTTTTTCCATTGTTTTACAGGAATAACTGCAACCAGTGTGAATGTACTGGTCATTTCTACGTTCCGGATAACCTAGGCTTCACTCTAGGGCGTTGTTCCACCAGATCGAACAGTTAGGGCCTAAGAAGTCAACGCCAGAAGTACAAAATACAATGTAAATATAACAGTTTTTCCATCGTATAAATCGAATAATTGAAACCCGTGTGAAAGTGATGGTCATTTCTACGTTCGAGGCAACCTAGGCTTGACTCTAGGGCGTTGTTCCACAAGATCGAATTGTTAGGGCCTAAGAAGTCAACGCCAGAAGCATAAAATACAATATAAATACAACAGCTTGACAAACGTATAAAACGAATAATTGCAACCAGTGTGACAGTTATGGATATTTCTACATTCCGGCCAACCTAGGCTTCACCCTAGGGCGTTGCTCCACCAGATCGAATAGTTAGGGCCTTAGAAGTCAACGCCAGAAGCTTAAAATACAATATTGATGCAACAGTTTTTCCATTGTTTTACAGGAATAACTGCAGCCAGTGTGAATGTACTGGTCATTTCTACGTTCCGGATAACCTAGGCTTCACTCTAGGGCGTTGTTCCACCAGATCGAACAGTTAGGGCCTAAGAAGTCAACGCCAGAAGTACAAAATACAATGTAAATATAACAGTTTTTCCATCGTATAAATCGAATGATTGCAACCAGTGTGAAAGTTATGGTCATTTCTACGTTCCGGGCAACCTAGGCTTCACTCTAGGGCGTTGCTCCACCAGATCGAATAGTTAAAGCCTTAGAAGTCAACGCTCAAAGCATAAAATACAACATAAATAAAACAGTTTTTCCATCGTATAAAACGAATAATTGCTACCAGTGTGAAAGTTATGGTCATTTCTACGTTCCGCGCAACCTAGGCCTTACCCTAGGGCGTTGTTCCACGAGATGGAATAGCTAGGGACCTAGAATTCAACGCCATAAGAATAAAATACAATATAAGTACAACAGTTTTTCCATCGTATAAAATGTATAATTGCAACCAGTGTGAAAGTTATGGTCATTTCTACATTCCGAGGAACCTAGGCTTCACTCTAGGGCGTTGCTCCACCTGATCGAATAGTTAGCGCCTTAGAAGTCAACGCAAGAAGCATAAAATACAATAATGATGCAACAGTTTTTCCATCGTTTTACAGGAATAACTGCAACCAGTGTGAATGTACTGGTCATTTCTACGTTCCGGGCAACCTAGGCTTCACTCTACGGCGTTGTTCCACCAGATCGAATAGTTAGGGCCCAAGAAGTCAACGCCAGAAGCATAAAATACGATATAAAAACAACAGCTTTTCCATCGTATAAAAGGAATAATTGCAAACAGTGTGAAAGTAAAGGTCATTTCTACGTTCCGGGCAACCTAGGCTTCACTGTCGGGCGTTGCTCCACCAGATCGAAATGTTAGGGCCTAAGAAGTCAACGCCCGAAGCATAAAATACGATATAAATCCAACAGCATTTCCATCGTATTAAATGAATAATTGCAAACAGTGTGAAAGTAGTGGTCATTTCTACGTTCCGGGCAACCTAGGCTTCACTGTATGGCGTTCTTCCACCACATCGAATAGCTACGGCCTCAGAAGTCCACGGCTGAAGCATAAAATACAATAAAAATACAACAGTCTTTTCATCGCATAACAGGAATAATTGCAACAAGCGTGAAAGTAATGATCATTTCTACGTTCCATTCAACCTAGGCTTCACCCTAGGGCGTTGTTCCACAAGATCGAACAGTTAGTGCCTAAGTAGTCAACGCCAGAAGCATAAAATACAATATAAATACAACAGTTTTTCCATCGTATAAAACGAATAATTGCAACCAGTATGAAACTTATGGTCATTTCTACTTTACGAGCAACCTAGGCTTCACGCTAGGGCGTTGCTCCAACAGATTGAATAGTTAGGGCCTTAGAAGTCAACGCCCGAAGCATAAAATACAAAATAAATAGAACGGTTTTTCCATTGTATAAAACGAATAATTGCTACCAGTGTAAAAGCTATGGTCATTTCTACGTTCCGGGCAACCTAGGCTTCACCCTAGGGCGTTGTTCCAACAGATCGAATAGTTAGGGCCTAAGAAGTGAACGCCAGAAGCATAAAATACAATATAAATACAACAGTTTTTCCATCGTATAAACCGAATAATTGCAACCAGTATGAAACTTATGGTCATTTCTACGTTCCGGGCAACCTAGGCTTCAGTGTATGGCGTTCTTCTACCACATCGAATAGCTACGGCCTCAGAAGTCAACGCCTGAAGTATAAAATACAATAAAAATACAACAGTCTTAACATTCTATAACACGAATAATTGAAACCCGTGTGAAAGTGATGGTCATTTCTACGTTCGAGGCAACCTAGGCTTCACTCTAGGGCGTTGTTCCACAAGATCGAATTGTTAGGGCCTAAGAAGTCAACGCCAGAAGCATAAAATACAATATAAATACAACAGCTTGACAAACGTATAAAACGAATAATTGCAACCAGTGTGACAGTTATGGATATTTCTACATTCCGGCCAACCTAGGCTTCACCCTAGGGCGTTGCTCCACCAGATCGAATAGTTAGGGCCTTAGAAGTCAACGCCAGAAGCTTAAAATACAATAATGATGCAACAGTTTTTCCATTGTTTTACAGGAATAACTGCAACCAGTGTGAATGTACTGGTCATTTCTACGTTCCGGATAACCTAGGCTTCACTCTAGGGCGTTGTTCCACCAGATCGAACAGTTAGGGCCTAAGAAGTCAACGCCAGAAGTACAAAATACAATGTAAATATAACAGTTTTTCCATCGTATAAATCGAATGATTGCAGCCAGTGTGAAAGTTATGGTCATTTCTACGTTCCGGGCAACCTAGGCTTCACTCTAGGGCGTTGCTCCACCAGATCGAATAGTTAAAGCCTTAGAAGTCAACGCTCAAAGCATAAAATACAAAATAAATAAAACAGTTTTTCCATCGTATAAAACGAATAATTGCTACCAGTGTGAAAGTTATGGTCATTTCTACGTTCCGCGCAACCTAGGCCTTACCCTAGGGCGTTGTTCCACGAGATGGAATAGCTAGGGACCTAGAATTCAACGCCATAAGAATAAGATACAATATAAGTACAACAGTTTTTCCATCGTATAAAATGTATAATTGCAACCAGTGTGAAAGTTATGGTCATTTCTACATTCCGAGGAACCTAGGCTTCACTCTAGGGCGTTGCTCCACCTGATCGAATAGTTAGCGCCTTAGAAGTCAACGCAAGAATCATAAAATACAATAAAGATACAACTGTTTTTCCATCGTATAACAGGAATAATTGCAACCAGTGTGAAGGTAATCGTATGTTCTACGTTCCGGGCAACCTAGGCTTCACTCTAGGGAGTTGCTCCATCAGATCGAATAGTTAGAGCCTTAGAAGTCGACGCCAGAAGCATAAAATACAATAAAGATACAACTGTTTTTCCATCGTATAACAGGAATAATTGCAACCAGTGTGAAGGTAATCGTATGTTCTACGTTCCGGGCAACCTAGGCTTCACTCTAGGGAGTTGCTCCACCAGATCGAATAGTTAGGTCCTTAGAAGTCAACGCCCGAAGCATAAAATGCAAAATAAATAGAACAGTTTTTCCATTGTATAAAACGAATAATTGCTACCAGAGTGAAAGTTATGGACATTTCTACGATCCGGGCAACCTAGGCTTCACCCTAGTGCGTTGTTTCACCAGATGGAACAGTTAGGGCCTAAGAAGTCAACGCCAGAAGCATAAAATACGATGTAAATACAACAGCTTTTCCATCGTATAAAACGAATAATGGTAACCAGTGAGAAAGTTATGGTCATTTCTACGTTCCGGGCAACCTAGGCTTCACCCTAGGGAGTTGCACCAACAGATCGAATAGTTAGGGCCTTAGAAGTCTACGCCCGAAGCATAAAATACAAAATATATAGAACACTTTTTCCATCGTATAAAACGAATAATTGCAACCAGTGTGAAAGTAATGGTCATTTCAACGTTCCGAGCAACCTAGGCGTCACTCTAGGGCGTTGCTCCACCAGATCGAATAGCTAGGGACTTAGAATTCATCGCTAAAAGCATAAAATAGAATTAAAATACAACTGTTTTTCCATCGCATAACAGGAATCATTGCAACCAGTGTGAAAGGAATGGTCATTTCTACGTTCCGGGCAACGTAGGCTTCACTTTAGGGCGTTGATCCACCAGAGGGAATAGTTAGGGCCTAAGAAGTCAACGCCAGAAGCATAAAATACAATATAAATACAACAGCTTGACAAACGTATAAAACGAATAATTGCAACAAGTGTGACAGTTATGGATATTTCTACATTCCGGCCAACCTAGGCTTCACCCTAGGGCGTTGCTCCACCAGATCGAATAGTTAGGGCCTTAGAAGTCAACGCTAGAAGCTTAAAATACAATAATGATGCAACAGTTTTTCCATTGTTTTACAGGAATAACTGCAACCAGTGTGAATGTACTGGTCATTTCTACGTTCCGGATAACCTAGGCTTCACTCTAGGGCGTTGTTCCACCAGATCGAACAGTTAGGGCCTAAGAAGTCAACGCCAGAAGTACAAAATACAATGTAAATATAACAGTTTTTCCATCGTATAAATCGAATAATTGAAACCCGTGTGAAAGTGATGGTCATTTCTACGTTCGAGGCAACCTAGGCTTGACTCTAGGGCGTTGTTCCACAAGATCGAATTGTTAGGGCCTAAGAAGTCAACGCCAGAAGCATAAAATACAATATAAATACAACAGCTTGACAAACGTATAAAACGAATAATTGCAACCAGTGTGACAGTTATGGATATTTCTACATTCCGGCCAACCTAGGCTTCACCCTAGGGCGTTGCTCCACCAGATCGAATAGTTAGGGCCTTAGAAGTCAACGCCAGAAGCTTAAAATACAATATTGATGCAACAGTTTTTCCATTGTTTTACAGGAATAACTGCAGCCAGTGTGAATGTACTGGTCATTTCTACGTTCCGGATAACCTAGGCTTCACTCTAGGGCGTTGTTCCACCAGATCGAACAGTTAGGGCCTAAGAAGTCAACGCCAGAAGTACAAAATACAATGTAAATATAACAGTTTTTCCATCGTATAAATCGAATGATTGCAACCAGTGTGAAAGTTATGGTCATTTCTACGTTCCGGGCAACCTAGGCTTCACTCTAGGGCGTTGCTCCACCAGATCGAATAGTTAAAGCCTTAGAAGTCAACGCTCAAAGCATAAAATACAACATAAATAAAACAGTTTTTCCATCGTATAAAACGAATAATTGCTACCAGTGTGAAAGTTATGGTCATTTCTACGTTCCGCGCAACCTAGGCCTTACCCTAGGGCGTTGTTCCACGAGATGGAATAGCTAGGGACCTAGAATTCAACGCCATAAGAATAAAATACAATATAAGTACAACAGTTTTTCCATCGTATAAAATGTATAATTGCAACCAGTGTGAAAGTTATGGTCATTTCTACATTCCGAGGAACCTAGGCTTCACTCTAGGGCGTTGCTCCACCTGATCGAATAGTTAGCGCCTTAGAAGTCAACGCAAGAAGCATAAAATACAATAATGATGCAACAGTTTTTCCATCGTTTTACAGGAATAACTGCAACCAGTGTGAATGTACTGGTCATTTCTACGTTCCGGGCAACCTAGGCTTCACTCTACGGCGTTGTTCCACCAGATCGAATAGTTAGGGCCCAAGAAGTCAACGCCAGAAGCATAAAATACGATATAAAAACAACAGCTTTTCCATCGTATAAAAGGAATAATTGCAAACAGTGTGAAAGTAAAGGTCATTTCTACGTTCCGGGCAACCTAGGCTTCACTGTCGGGCGTTGCTCCACCAGATCGAAATGTTAGGGCCTAAGAAGTCAACGCCCGAAGCATAAAATACGATATAAATCCAACAGCATTTCCATCGTATTAAATGAATAATTGCAAACAGTGTGAAAGTAGTGGTCATTTCTACGTTCCGGGCAACCTAGGCTTCACTGTATGGCGTTCTTCCACCACATCGAATAGCTACGGCCTCAGAAGTCCACGGCTGAAGCATAAAATACAATAAAAATACAACAGTCTTTTCATCGCATAACAGGAATAATTGCAACAAGCGTGAAAGTAATGATCATTTCTACGTTCCATTCAACCTAGGCTTCACCCTAGGGCGTTGTTCCACAAGATCGAACAGTTAGTGCCTAAGTAGTCAACGCCAGAAGCATAAAATACAATATAAATACAACAGTTTTTCCATCGTATAAAACGAATAATTGCAACCAGTATGAAACTTATGGTCATTTCTACTTTACGAGCAACCTAGGCTTCACGCTAGGGCGTTGCTCCAACAGATTGAATAGTTAGGGCCTTAGAAGTCAACGCCCGAAGCATAAAATACAAAATAAATAGAACGGTTTTTCCATTGTATAAAACGAATAATTGCTACCAGTGTAAAAGCTATGGTCATTTCTACGTTCCGGGCAACCTAGGCTTCACCCTAGGGCGTTGTTCCAACAGATCGAATAGTTAGGGCCTAAGAAGTGAACGCCAGAAGCATAAAATACAATATAAATACAACAGTTTTTCCATCGTATAAACCGAATAATTGCAACCAGTATGAAACTTATGGTCATTTCTACGTTCCGGGCAACCTAGGCTTCAGTGTATGGCGTTCTTCTACCACATCGAATAGCTACGGCCTCAGAAGTCAACGCCTGAAGTATAAAATACAATAAAAATACAACAGTCTTAACATTCTATAACACGAATAATTGAAACCCGTGTGAAAGTGATGGTCATTTCTACGTTCGAGGCAACCTAGGCTTCACTCTAGGGCGTTGTTCCACAAGATCGAATTGTTAGGGCCTAAGAAGTCAACGCCAGAAGCATAAAATACAATATAAATACAACAGCTTGACAAACGTATAAAACGAATAATTGCAACCAGTGTGACAGTTATGGATATTTCTACATTCCGGCCAACCTAGGCTTCACCCTAGGGCGTTGCTCCACCAGATCGAATAGTTAGGGCCTTAGAAGTCAACGCCAGAAGCTTAAAATACAATAATGATGCAACAGTTTTTCCATTGTTTTACAGGAATAACTGCAACCAGTGTGAATGTACTGGTCATTTCTACGTTCCGGATAACCTAGGCTTCACTCTAGGGCGTTGTTCCACCAGATCGAACAGTTAGGGCCTAAGAAGTCAACGCCAGAAGTACAAAATACAATGTAAATATAACAGTTTTTCCATCGTATAAATCGAATGATTGCAGCCAGTGTGAAAGTTATGGTCATTTCTACGTTCCGGGCAACCTAGGCTTCACTCTAGGGCGTTGCTCCACCAGATCGAATAGTTAAAGCCTTAGAAGTCAACGCTCAAAGCATAAAATACAAAATAAATAAAACAGTTTTTCCATCGTATAAAACGAATAATTGCTACCAGTGTGAAAGTTATGGTCATTTCTACGTTCCGCGCAACCTAGGCCTTACCCTAGGGCGTTGTTCCACGAGATGGAATAGCTAGGGACCTAGAATTCAACGCCATAAGAATAAGATACAATATAAGTACAACAGTTTTTCCATCGTATAAAATGTATAATTGCAACCAGTGTGAAAGTTATGGTCATTTCTACATTCCGAGGAACCTAGGCTTCACTCTAGGGCGTTGCTCCACCTGATCGAATAGTTAGCGCCTTAGAAGTCAACGCAAGAATCATAAAATACAATAATGATGCAACAGTTTTTCCATCGTTTTACAGGAATAACTGCAACCAGTGTGAATGTACTGGTCATTTCTACGTTCCGGGCAACCTAGGCTTCACTCTACGGCGTTGTTCCACCAGATCGAATAGTTAGGGCCCAAGAAGTCAACGCCAGAAGCATAAAATACGATATAAAAACAACAGCTTTTCCATCGTATAAAAGGAATAATTGCAAACAGTGTGAAAGTAATGGTCATTTCTACGTTCCGGGCAACCTAGGCTTCACTGTCGGGCGTTGCTCCACCAGATCGAAATGTTAGGGCCTAAGAAGTCAACGCCCGAAGCATAAAATACGATATAAATCCAACAGAATTTCCATCGTATTAAATGAATAATTGCAAACAGTGTGAAAGTAGTGGTCATTTCTACGTTCCGGGCAACCTAGGCTTCACTGTATGGCGTTCTTCCACCACATCGAATAGCTACGGCCTCAGAAGTCCACGACTGAAGCATAAAATACAATAAAAATGCAACAGTCTTTTCATCGCATAACAAGAATAATTGCAACAAGCGTGAAAGTAATGATCATTTCTACGTTCCATTCAACCTAGGCTTCACTCTAGGGCGTTGTTCCACAAGATCGAACAGTTAGTGCCTAAGTAGTCAACGCCAGAAGCATAAAATACAATATAAATACAACTGTTTTTCCATCGTATAAAACGAATAATTGCAACCAGTATGAAACCTATGGTCATTTCTACTTTACGAGCAACCTAGGCTTCACGCTAGGGCGTTGCTCAAACAGATTGAATAGTTAGGGCCTTAGAAGTCAACGCCCGAAGCATAAAATACAAAATAAATAGAACGGTTTTTCCATTGTATTAAACGAATAATTGCTACCAGTGTAAATCTATGGTCATTTCTACGTTCCGGGCAACCTAGGCTTCACCCTAGGGCGTTGTTCCAACAGATCGAATAGTTAGGGCCTAAGAAGTGAACGCCAGAAGCATAAAATACAATATAAATACAACAGTTTTTCCATCGTATAAACCGAATAATTGCAACCAGTATGAAACTTATGGTCATTTCTACGTTCCGGGCAACCTAGGCTTCAGTGTATGGCGTTCTTCTACCACATCGAATAGCTACGGCCTCAGAAGTCAACGCCTGAAGTATAAAATACAATAAAAATACAACAGTCTTAACATTCTATAACACGAATAATTGAAACCCGTGTGAAAGTGATGGTCATTTCTACGTTCGAGGCAACCTAGGCTTCACTCTAGGGCGTTGTTCCACAAGATCGAATTGTTAGGGCCTAAGAAGTCAACGCCAGAAGCATAAAATACAATATAAATACAACAGCTTGACAAACGTATAAAACGAATAATTGCAACCAGTGTGACAGTTATGGATATTTCTACATTCCGGCCAACCTAGGCTTCACCCTAGGGCGTTGCTCCACCAGATCGAATAGTTAGGGCCTTAGAAGTCAACGCCAGAAGCTTAAAATACAATAATGATGCAACAGTTTTTCCATTGTTTTACAGGAATAACTGCAACCAGTGTGAATGTACTGGTCATTTCTACGTTCCGGATAACCTAGGCTTCACTCTAGGGCGTTGTTCCACCAGATCGAACAGTTAGGGCCTAAGAAGTCAACGCCAGAAGTACAAAATACAATGTAAATATAACAGTTTTTCCATCGTATAAATCGAATGATTGCAGCCAGTGTGAAAGTTATGGTCATTTCTACGTTCCGCGCAACCTAGGCCTTACCCTAGGGCGTTGTTCCACGAGATGGAATAGCTAGGGACCTAGAATTCAACGCCATAAGAATAAGATACAATATAAGTACAACAGTTTTTCCATCGTATAAAATGTATAATTGCAACCAGTGTGAAAGTTATGGTCATTTCTACATTCCGAGGAACCTAGGCTTCACTCTAGGGCGTTGCTCCACCTGATCGAATAGTTAGCGCCTTAGAAGTCAACGCAAGAATCATAAAATACAATAATGATGCAACAGTTTTTCCATCGTTTTACAGGAATAACTGCAACCAGTGTGAATGTACTGGTCATTTCTACGTTCCGGGCAACCTAGGCTTCACTCTACGGCGTTGTTCCACCAGATCGAATAGTTAGGGCCCAAGAAGTCAACGCCAGAAGCATAAAATACGATATAAAAACAACAGCTTTTCCATCGTATAAAAGGAATAATTGCAAACAGTGTGAAAGTAATGGTCATTTCCACGTTCCGGGCAACCTAGGCTTCACTGTCGGGCGTTGCTCCACCAGATCGAAATGTTAGGGCATAAGAAGTCAACGCCCGAAGCATAAAATACGATATAAATCCAACAGCATTTCCATCGTATTAAATGAATAATTGCAAACAGTGTGAAAGTAGTGGTCATTTCTACGTTCCGGGCAACTTAGGCTTCACCCTAGGGCGTTGCACCAACAGATCGAATAGTTAGGGCCTTAGAAGTCAACGCCCGAAGCATAAAATACAAAATATATAGAACATTTTTTCCATCGTATAAAACGAATAATTGCAACCAGTGTGAAAGTAATGGTTATTTCAACGTTCCGAGCAACCTAGGCGTCACTCTAGGGCGTTGCTCCACCAGATCGAATAGCTAGGGACTTAGAATTCATCGCTAAAAGCATAAAATAGAATTAAAATACAACAGTTTTTCCATCGCATAACAGGAATCGTTGCAACCAGTGTGAAAGGAATGGTCATTTCTACGTTCCGGGCAACGTAGGCTTCACTTTAGGGCGCTGATCCACCAGAGGGAATAGTTAGGGCCTAAGAAGTCAACGCCAGAAGCATAAAATAAAATATAAATACAACAGCTTGACAAACGTATAAAACGAATAATTGCAACCAGTGTGACAGTTATGGATATTTCTACATTCCGGCCAACCTAGGCTTCACCCTAGGGCGTTGCTCCACCAGATCGAATAGTTAGGGCCTTAGAAGTCAACGCCAGAAGCTTAAAATACAATAAAGATGCAACAGTTTTTCCATCTTTTTACAGGAATAACTGCAACCAGTGTGAATGTACTGGTCATTTCTACGTTCCGGATAACCTAGGCTTCACTCTAGGGCGTTGTTCCACCAGATCGAACAGCTAGGGCCTAAGAAGTCAACGCCAGTAGTATAAACTACAATGTAAATATAACAGTTTTTCCATCGTATAAATCGAATGATAGCAACCAGTGTGAAAGTTATGGTCATTTCTACGTTCCGGGCAACCTAGGCTTCACTCTAGGGCGTTGCTCCACCAGATCGAATAGTTAAAGCCTTAGAAGTCAACGCTCAAAGCATAAAATACAAAATAAATAAAACAGTTTTTCCATCGTATAAAACGAATAATTGCTACCAGTGTGAAAGTTATGGTCATTTCTACGTTCCGCGCAACCTGGGCCTTACCCTAGGGCGTTGTTCCACGAGATGGAATAGCTAGGGACCTAGAATTCAACGCCATAAGAATAAAATACAATATAAGTACAACAGTTTTTCCATCGTATAAAATGTATAATTGCAACCAGTGTGAAAGTTATGGTCATTTCTACATTCCGAGGAACCTAGGCTTCACTCTAGGGCGTTGCTCAATCTGATCGAATAGTTAGGGCCCAAGAAGTCAACGCCAGAAGCATAAAATACAATAAAGATGCAACAGTTTTTCCATCGTTTTACAGGAATAACTGCAACCAGTGTGAATGTACTGGTCATTTCTACGTTCCGGGCAACCTAGGCTTCACTCTACGGCGTTGTTCCACCAGATCGAATAGTTAGGGCCCAAGAAGTCAACGCCAGAAGCATAAAATACGATATAAAAACAACAGCTTTTCCATCGTATAAAAGGAATAATTGCAAACAGTGTGAAGGTAATGGTCATTTCTACGTTCCGGGCAACCTAGGCTTCACTGTCGGGCGTTGCTCCACCAGATCGAAATGTTAGGGCCTAAGAAGTCAACGCCCGAAGCATAAAATACGATATAAATCCAACAGCATTTCCATCGTATTAAGTGAATAATTGCAAACAGTGTGAAAGTAGTGGTCATTTCTACGTTCCGGGCAACCTAGGCTTCACTGTATGGCGTTCTTCCACCACATCGAATAGCTACGGCCTCAGAAGTCCACGACAGAAGCATAAAATACAATAAAAATACAACAGTCTTTTCATCGCATAACAAGAATAATTGCAACAAGCGTGAAAGTAATGATCATTTCTACGTTCCATTCAACCTAGGCTTCACTATAGGGCGTTGTTCCACAAGATCGAACAGTTAGTGCCTAAGTAGTCAACGCCAGAAGCATAAAATACAATATAAATACAACAGTTTTTCCATCGTATAAAACGAATAATTGCAACCAGTATGAAACTTATGGTCATTTCTACTTTACGAGCAACCTAGGCTTCACGCTAGGGCGTTGCTCCAACAGATTGAATAGTTAGGGCCTTAGAAGTCAACGCCCGAAGCATAAAATACAAAATAAATAGAACGGTTTTTCCATTGTATAAAACGAATAATTGCTACCAGTGTAAAAGCTATGGTCATTTCTACGTTCCGGGCAACCTAGGCTTCACCCTAGGGCGTTGTTCCAACAGATCGAATAGTTAGGGCCTAAGAAGTGAACGCCAGAAGCATAAAATACAATATAAATACAACAGTTTTTCCATCGTATAAACCGAATAATTGCAACCAGTATGAAACTTATGGTCATTTCTACGTTCCGGGCAACCTAGGCTTCAGTGTATGGCGTTCTTCCACCACATCGAATAGCTACGGCCTCAGAAGTCAACGCCTGAAGTATAAAATACAATAAAAATACAACAGTTTTTCCATCGTATAACCGGAATAATTGCAACCAGTGTGAATGTAATGGTCATTTCTACGTTCCGGGCAACCTAAGCTGCACTCTAGGGCGGAGCTCCACCAGATCAAATAGTTAGGGCCTTAGAAGTCAACGCCAGAAGCATGAAATACAAAATATATAGAACACTTTTTCCATCGTATAAAACGAATAATTGCAACCAGTGTGAAAGTAATGGTCATTTCTACGTTCCGGGCAACCTAGGCTTCAGTGTATGGCGTTCTTCCACCACATCGAATAGCTACGGCCTCAGAAGTCAACGCCTGAAGTATAAAATACAATAAAAATACAACAGATTTTCCATCGTATAACAGGAATAACTGCAACCAGTGTGAATGTAATGGTCATTTCTACGTTCCGGGCAACCTAGATTTCACTCTAGGTCGCTGCTGCACCAGCTCGAATTGTTAGGGCCTAAGAAGTCAAAGCCAGAAGCATAAAATACGATATAAATACAACAGCTTTTCCATCGTATAAAACGAATAATTGCAACCAGTGTGAAAGTTATGGTCATTTCTACGTTCCGGGCTACCTAGGCTTCACTCTAGGGCATCGCTCCATCAGATCGAATAGTTAGAGCCTTAGAAGTCGACGCCAGAAGCATAAAATACAATAAAGATACAACTGTTTTTCCATCGTATAACAGGAATAATTGCAACCAGTGTGAAGGTAATCGTATGTTCTACGTTCCGGGCAACCTAGGCTTCACTCTAGGGAGTTGCTCCACCAGATCGTATAGTTAGGTCCTTAGAAGTCAACGCCCGAAGCATAAAATGCAAAATAAATAGAACAGTTTTTCCATTGTATAAAACGAATAATTGCTACCAGAGTGAAAGTTATGGACATTTCTACGATCCGGGCAACCTAGGCTTCACCCTAGTGCGTTGTTTCACCAGATGGAACAGTTAGGGCCTAAGAAGTCAACGCCAGAAGCATAAAATACGATGTAAATACAACAGCTTTTCCATCGTATAAAACGAATAATGGTAACCAGTGAGAAAGTTATGGTCATTTCTACGTTCCGGGCAACCTAGGCTTCACCCTAGGGAGTTGCACCAACAGATCGAATAGTTAGGGCCTTAGAAGTCTACGCCCGAAGCATAAAATACAAAATATATAGAACACTTTTTCCATCGTATAAAACGAATAATTGCAACCAGTGTGAAAGTAATGGTCATTTCAACGTTCCGAGCAACCTAGGCGTCACTCTAGGGCGTTGCTCCACCAGATCGAATAGCTAGGGACTTAGAATTCATCGCTAAAAGCATAAAATAGAATTAAAATACAACTGTTTTTCCATCGCATAACAGGAATCATTGCAACCAGTGTGAAAGGAATGGTCATTTCTACGTTCCGGGCAACGTAGGCTTCACTTTAGGGCGTTGATCCACCAGAGGGAATAGTTAGGGCCTAAGAAGTCAACGCCAGAAGCATAAAATACAATATAAATACAACAGCTTGACAAACGTATAAAACGAATAATTGCAACAAGTGTGACAGTTATGGATATTTCTACATTCCGGCCAACCTAGGCTTCACCCTAGGGCGTTGCTCCACCAGATCGAATAGTTAGGGCCTTAGAAGTCAACGCTAGAAGCTTAAAATACAATAATGATGCAACAGTTTTTCCATTGTTTTACAGGAATAACTGCAACCAGTGTGAATGTACTGGTCATTTCTACGTTCCGGATAACCTAGGCTTCACTCTAGGGCGTTGTTCCACCAGATCGAACAGTTAGGGCCTAAGAAGTCAACGCCAGAAGTACAAAATACAATGTAAATATAACAGTTTTTCCATCGTATAAATCGAATAATTGAAACCCGTGTGAAAGTGATGGTCATTTCTACGTTCGAGGCAACCTAGGCTTGACTCTAGGGCGTTGTTCCACAAGATCGAATTGTTAGGGCCTAAGAAGTCAACGCCAGAAGCATAAAATACAATATAAATACAACAGCTTGACAAACGTATAAAACGAATAATTGCAACCAGTGTGACAGTTATGGATATTTCTACATTCCGGCCAACCTAGGCTTCACCCTAGGGCGTTGCTCCACCAGATCGAATAGTTAGGGCCTTAGAAGTCAACGCCAGAAGCTTAAAATACAATATTGATGCAACAGTTTTTCCATTGTTTTACAGGAATAACTGCAGCCAGTGTGAATGTACTGGTCATTTCTACGTTCCGGATAACCTAGGCTTCACTCTAGGGCGTTGTTCCACCAGATCGAACAGTTAGGGCCTAAGAAGTCAACGCCAGAAGTACAAAATACAATGTAAATATAACAGTTTTTCCATCGTATAAATCGAATGATTGCAACCAGTGTGAAAGTTATGGTCATTTCTACGTTCCGGGCAACCTAGGCTTCACTCTAGGGCGTTGCTCCACCAGATCGAATAGTTAAAGCCTTAGAAGTCAACGCTCAAAGCATAAAATACAACATAAATAAAACAGTTTTTCCATCGTATAAAACGAATAATTGCTACCAGTGTGAAAGTTATGGTCATTTCTACGTTCCGCGCAACCTAGGCCTTACCCTAGGGCGTTGTTCCACGAGATGGAATAGCTAGGGACCTAGAATTCAACGCCATAAGAATAAAATACAATATAAGTACAACAGTTTTTCCATCGTATAAAATGTATAATTGCAACCAGTGTGAAAGTTATGGTCATTTCTACATTCCGAGGAACCTAGGCTTCACTCTAGGGCGTTGCTCCACCTGATCGAATAGTTAGCGCCTTAGAAGTCAACGCAAGAAGCATAAAATACAATAATGATGCAACAGTTTTTCCATCGTTTTACAGGAATAACTGCAACCAGTGTGAATGTACTGGTCATTTCTACGTTCCGGGCAACCTAGGCTTCACTCTACGGCGTTGTTCCACCAGATCGAATAGTTAGGGCCCAAGAAGTCAACGCCAGAAGCATAAAATACGATATAAAAACAACAGCTTTTCCATCGTATAAAAGGAATAATTGCAAACAGTGTGAAAGTAAAGGTCATTTCTACGTTCCGGGCAACCTAGGCTTCACTGTCGGGCGTTGCTCCACCAGATCGAAATGTTAGGGCCTAAGAAGTCAACGCCCGAAGCATAAAATACGATATAAATCCAACAGCATTTCCATCGTATTAAATGAATAATTGCAAACAGTGTGAAAGTAGTGGTCATTTCTACGTTCCGGGCAACCTAGGCTTCACTGTATGGCGTTCTTCCACCACATCGAATAGCTACGGCCTCAGAAGTCCACGGCTGAAGCATAAAATACAATAAAAATACAACAGTCTTTTCATCGCATAACAGGAATAATTGCAACAAGCGTGAAAGTAATGATCATTTCTACGTTCCATTCAACCTAGGCTTCACCCTAGGGCGTTGTTCCACAAGATCGAACAGTTAGTGCCTAAGTAGTCAACGCCAGAAGCATAAAATACAATATAAATACAACAGTTTTTCCATCGTATAAAACGAATAATTGCAACCAGTATGAAACTTATGGTCATTTCTACTTTACGAGCAACCTAGGCTTCACGCTAGGGCGTTGCTCCAACAGATTGAATAGTTAGGGCCTTAGAAGTCAACGCCCGAAGCATAAAATACAAAATAAATAGAACGGTTTTTCCATTGTATAAAACGAATAATTGCTACCAGTGTAAAAGCTATGGTCATTTCTACGTTCCGGGCAACCTAGGCTTCACCCTAGGGCGTTGTTCCAACAGATCGAATAGTTAGGGCCTAAGAAGTGAACGCCAGAAGCATAAAATACAATATAAATACAACAGTTTTTCCATCGTATAAACCGAATAATTGCAACCAGTATGAAACTTATGGTCATTTCTACGTTCCGGGCAACCTAGGCTTCAGTGTATGGCGTTCTTCTACCACATCGAATAGCTACGGCCTCAGAAGTCAACGCCTGAAGTATAAAATACAATAAAAATACAACAGTCTTAACATTCTATAACACGAATAATTGAAACCCGTGTGAAAGTGATGGTCATTTCTACGTTCGAGGCAACCTAGGCTTCACTCTAGGGCGTTGTTCCACAAGATCGAATTGTTAGGGCCTAAGAAGTCAACGCCAGAAGCATAAAATACAATATAAATACAACAGCTTGACAAACGTATAAAACGAATAATTGCAACCAGTGTGACAGTTATGGATATTTCTACATTCCGGCCAACCTAGGCTTCACCCTAGGGCGTTGCTCCACCAGATCGAATAGTTAGGGCCTTAGAAGTCAACGCCAGAAGCTTAAAATACAATAATGATGCAACAGTTTTTCCATTGTTTTACAGGAATAACTGCAACCAGTGTGAATGTACTGGTCATTTCTACGTTCCGGATAACCTAGGCTTCACTCTAGGGCGTTGTTCCACCAGATCGAACAGTTAGGGCCTAAGAAGTCAACGCCAGAAGTACAAAATACAATGTAAATATAACAGTTTTTCCATCGTATAAATCGAATGATTGCAGCCAGTGTGAAAGTTATGGTCATTTCTACGTTCCGGGCAACCTAGGCTTCACTCTAGGGCGTTGCTCCACCAGATCGAATAGTTAAAGCCTTAGAAGTCAACGCTCAAAGCATAAAATACAAAATAAATAAAACAGTTTTTCCATCGTATAAAACGAATAATTGCTACCAGTGTGAAAGTTATGGTCATTTCTACGTTCCGCGCAACCTAGGCCTTACCCTAGGGCGTTGTTCCACGAGATGGAATAGCTAGGGACCTAGAATTCAACGCCATAAGAATAAGATACAATATAAGTACAACAGTTTTTCCATCGTATAAAATGTATAATTGCAACCAGTGTGAAAGTTATGGTCATTTCTACATTCCGAGGAACCTAGGCTTCACTCTAGGGCGTTGCTCCACCTGATCGAATAGTTAGCGCCTTAGAAGTCAACGCAAGAATCATAAAATACAATAATGATGCAACAGTTTTTCCATCGTTTTACAGGAATAACTGCAACCAGTGTGAATGTACTGGTCATTTCTACGTTCCGGGCAACCTAGGCTTCACTCTACGGCGTTGTTCCACCAGATCGAATAGTTAGGGCCCAAGAAGTCAACGCCAGAAGCATAAAATACGATATAAAAACAACAGCTTTTCCATCGTATAAAAGGAATAATTGCAAACAGTGTGAAAGTAATGGTCATTTCTACGTTCCGGGCAACCTAGGCTTCACTGTCGGGCGTTGCTCCACCAGATCGAAATGTTAGGGCCTAAGAAGTCAACGCCCGAAGCATAAAATACGATATAAATCCAACAGAATTTCCATCGTATTAAATGAATAATTGCAAACAGTGTGAAAGTAGTGGTCATTTCTACGTTCCGGGCAACCTAGGCTTCACTGTATGGCGTTCTTCCACCACATCGAATAGCTACGGCCTCAGAAGTCCACGACTGAAGCATAAAATACAATAAAAATGCAACAGTCTTTTCATCGCATAACAAGAATAATTGCAACAAGCGTGAAAGTAATGATCATTTCTACGTTCCATTCAACCTAGGCTTCACTCTAGGGCGTTGTTCCACAAGATCGAACAGTTAGTGCCTAAGTAGTCAACGCCAGAAGCATAAAATACAATATAAATACAACTGTTTTTCCATCGTATAAAACGAATAATTGCAACCAGTATGAAACTTATGGTCATTTCTACTTTACGAGCAACCTAGGCTTCACGCTAGGGCGTTGCTCAAACAGATTGAATAGTTAGGGCCTTAGAAGTCAACGCCCGAAGCATAAAATACAAAATAAATAGAACGGTTTTTCCATTGTATTAAACGAATAATTGCTACCAGTGTAAATCTATGGTCATTTCTACGTTCCGGGCAACCTAGGCTTCACCCTAGGGCGTTGTTCCAACAGATCGAATAGTTAGGGCCTAAGAAGTGAACGCCAGAAGCATAAAATACAATATAAATACAACAGTTTTTCCATCGTATAAACCGAATAATTGCAACCAGTATGAAACTTATGGTCATTTCTACGTTCCGGGCAACCTAGGCTTCAGTGTATGGCGTTCTTCCACCACATCGAATAGCTACGGCCTCAGAAGTCAACGCCTGAAGTATAAAATACAATAAAAATACAACAGTCTTAACATTCTATAACACGAATAATTGAAACCCGTGTGAAAGTGATGGTCATTTCTACGTTCGAGGCAACCTAGGCTTCACTCTAGGGCGTTGTTCCACAAGATCGAATTGTTAGGGCCTAAGAAGTCAACGCCAGAAGCATAAAATACAATATAAATACAACAGCTTGACAAACGTATAAAACGAATAATTGCAACCAGTGTGACAGTTATGGATATTTCTACATTCCGGCCAACCTAGGCTTCACCCTAGGGCGTTGCTCCACCAGATCGAATAGTTAGGGCCTTAGAAGTCAACGCCAGAAGCTTAAAATACAATAATGATGCAACAGTTTTTCCATTGTTTTACAGGAATAACTGCAACCAGTGTGAATGTACTGGTCATTTCTACGTTCCGGATAACCTAGGCTTCACTCTAGGGCGTTGTTCCACCAGATCGAACAGTTAGGGCCTAAGAAGTCAACGCCAGAAGTACAAAATACAATGTAAATATAACAGTTTTTCCATCGTATAAATCGAATGATTGCAGCCAGTGTGAAAGTTATGGTCATTTCTACGTTCCGCGCAACCTAGGCCTTACCCTAGGGCGTTGTTCCACGAGATGGAATAGCTAGGGACCTAGAATTCAACGCCATAAGAATAAGATACAATATAAGTACAACAGTTTTTCCATCGTATAAAATGTATAATTGCAACCAGTGTGAAAGTTATGGTCATTTCTACATTCCGAGGAACCTAGGCTTCACTCTAGGGCGTTGCTCCACCTGATCGAATAGTTAGCGCCTTAGAAGTCAACGCAAGAATCATAAAATACAATAATGATGCAACAGTTTTTCCATCGTTTTACAGGAATAACTGCAACCAGTGTGAATGTACTGGTCATTTCTACGTTCCGGGCAACCTAGGCTTCACTCTACGGCGTTGTTCCACCAGATCGAATAGTTAGGGCCCAAGAAGTCAACGCCAGAAGCATAAAATACGATATAAAAACAACAGCTTTTCCATCGTATAAAAGGAATAATTGCAAACAGTGTGAAAGTAATGGTCATTTCCACGTTCCGGGCAACCTAGGCTTCACTGTCGGGCGTTGCTCCACCAGATCGAAATGTTAGGGCATAAGAAGTCAACGCCCGAAGCATAAAATACGATATAAATCCAACAGCATTTCCATCGTATTAAATGAATAATTGCAAACAGTGTGAAAGTAGTGGTCATTTCTACGTTCCGGGCAACTTAGGCTTCACCCTAGGGCGTTGCACCAACAGATCGAATAGTTAGGGCCTTAGAAGTCAACGCCCGAAGCATAAAATACAAAATATATAGAACATTTTTTCCATCGTATAAAACGAATAATTGCAACCAGTGTGAAAGTAATGGTTATTTCAACGTTCCGAGCAACCTAGGCGTCACTCTAGGGCGTTGCTCCACCAGATCGAATAGCTAGGGACTTAGAATTCATCGCTAAAAGCATAAAATAGAATTAAAATACAACAGTTTTTCCATCGCATAACAGGAATCGTTGCAACCAGTGTGAAAGGAATGGTCATTTCTACGTTCCGGGCAACGTAGGCTTCACTTTAGGGCGCTGATCCACCAGAGGGAATAGTTAGGGCCTAAGAAGTCAACGCCAGAAGCATAAAATAAAATATAAATACAACAGCTTGACAAACGTATAAAACGAATAATTGCAACCAGTGTGACAGTTATGGATATTTCTACATTCCGGCCAACCTAGGCTTCACCCTAGGGCGTTGCTCCACCAGATCGAATAGTTAGGGCCTTAGAAGTCAACGCCAGAAGCTTAAAATACAATAAAGATGCAACAGTTTTTCCATCTTTTTACAGGAATAACTGCAACCAGTGTGAATGTACTGGTCATTTCTACGTTCCGGATAACCTAGGCTTCACTCTAGGGCGTTGTTCCACCAGATCGAACAGCTAGGGCCTAAGAAGTCAACGCCAGTAGTATAAACTACAATGTAAATATAACAGTTTTTCCATCGTATAAATCGAATGATAGCAACCAGTGTGAAAGTTATGGTCATTTCTACGTTCCGGGCAACCTAGGCTTCACTCTAGGGCGTTGCTCCACCAGATCGAATAGTTAAAGCCTTAGAAGTCAACGCTCAAAGCATAAAATACAAAATAAATAAAACAGTTTTTCCATCGTATAAAACGAATAATTGCTACCAGTGTGAAAGTTATGGTCATTTCTACGTTCCGGGCAACCTAGGCTTCACCCTAGGGCGTTGTTCCAACAGATCGAATAGTTAGGGCCTAAGAAGTGAACGCCAGAAGCATAAAATACAATATAAATACAACAGTTTTTCCATCGTATAAACCGAATAATTGCAACCAGTATGAAACTTATGGTCATTTCTACGTTCCGGGCAACCTAGGCTTCAGTGTATGGCGTTCTTCCACCACATCGAATAGCTACGGCCTCAGAAGTCAACGCCTGAAGTATAAAATACAATAAAAATACAACAGTCTTTACATTCTATAACACGAATAATTGCAACCCGTGTGAAAGTGATGGTCATTTCTACGTTCGAGGCAACCTAGGCTTCACTCTAGGGCGTTGTTCCACAAGATCGAATTGTTAGGGCCTAAGAAGTCAACGCCAGAAGCATAAAATACGATATAAATACAACAGGTTGACAAACGTATAAAACGAATAATTGCAACCAGTGTGACAGTTATGGATAATTCTACATTCCGGCCAACCTAGGCTTCACCCTAGGGCGTTGCTCCACCAGATCGAGTAGTTAGGGCCTTAGAAGTCAACGCCTGAAGCTTAAAATACAATAAAGATGCAACAGTTTTTCCATCGTTTTAAAGGAATAACTGCAACCAGTGTGAATGTACTGGTCATTTCTACGTTCCGGATAACCTAGGCTTCACTCTAGGGCGTTGTTCCACCAGATCGAACAGTTAGGGCCTAAGAAGTCAACGCCAGAAGTATAAAATACAATGTAAATATAACAGTTTTTCCATCGTATAAATCGAATGATAGCAACCAGTGTGAAAGTTATGGTCATTTCTACGTTCCGGGCAACCTAGGCTTCACTCTAGGGCGTTGCTCCACCAGATCGGATAGTTAAAGCCTTAGAAGTCAACGCTCAAAGCATAAAATACAGAATAAATAAAGCAGTTTTTCCATCGTATAAAACGAATAATTGCTACCAGTGTGAAAGTTATGGTCATTTCTACGTTCCGCGCAACCTGGGCTTTACCCTAGGGCGTTGTTCCACGAGATGGAATAGCTAGGGACCTAGAATTCAACGCCATAAGAATAAAATACAATATAAGTACAACAGTTTTTCCATCGTATAAAATGTATAATTGCAACCAGTGTGAAAGTTATGGTCATTTCTACATTCCGAGGAACCTAGGCGTCACTCTAGGGCGTTGCTCCACCTGATCGAATAGTTAGCGCCTTAGAAGTCAACGCAAGAAGCATAAAATACAAAAATGATGCAACAGTTTTTCCATCGTTTTACAGGAATAACTGCAACCAGTGTGAATGTACTGGTCATTTCTACGTTCCGGGCAACCTAGGCGTCACTCTACGGCGTTGTTCCACCAGATCGAATAGTTAGGGCCCAAGAAGTCAACGCCAGAAGCATAAAATACGATATAAAAACAACAGCTTTTCCATCGTATAAAAGGAATAATTGCAAACAGTGTGAAAGTAATGGTCATTTCTGCGTTCCGGGCAACCTAGGCTTCACTGTCGGGCGTTGCTCCACCAGATCGAAATGTTAGGGCCTAAGAAGTCAACGCCCGAAGCATAAAATACGATATAAATCCAACAGCATTTCCATCGTATTAAGTGAATAATTGCAAACAGTGTGAAAGTAGTGGTCATTTCTACGTTCCGGGCAACCTAGGCTTCACTGTATGGCGTTCTTCCACCACATCGAATAGCTACGGCCTCAGAAGTCCACGACAGAAGCATAAAATACAATAAAAATACAACAGTCTTTTCATCGCATAACAAGAATAATTGCAACAAGCGTGAAAGTAATGATCATTTCTACGTTCCATTCAACCTAGGCTTCACTATAGGGCGTTGTTCCACAAGATCGAACAGTTAGTGCCTAAGTAGTCAACGCCAGAAGCATAAAATACAATATAAATACAACAGTTTTTCCATCGTATAAAACGAATAATTGCAACCAGTATGAAACTTATGGTCATTTCTACTTTACGAGCAACCTAGGCTTCACGCTAGGGCGTTGCTCCAACAGATTGAATAGTTAGGGCCTTAGAAGTCAACGCCCGAAGCATAAAATACAAAATAAATAGAACGGTTTTTCCATTGTATAAAACGAATAATTGCTACCAGTGTAAAAGCTATGGTCATTTCTACGTTCCGGGCAACCTAGGCTTCACCCTAGGGCGTTGTTCCAACAGATCGAATAGTTAGGGCCTAAGAAGTGAACGCCAGAAGCATAAAATACAATATAAATACAACAGTTTTTCCATCGTATAAACCGAATAATTGCAACCAGTATGAAACTTATGGTCATTTCTACGTTCCGGGCAACCTAGGCTTCAGTGTATGGCGTTCTTCCACCACATCGAATAGCTACGGCCTCAGAAGTCAACGCCTGAAGTATAAAATACAATAAAAATACAACAGTCTTTACATTCTATAACACGAATAATTGCAACCCGTGTGAAAGTGATGGTCATTTCTACGTTCGAGGCAACCTAGGCTTCACTCTAGGGCGTTGTTCCACAAGATCGAATTGTTAGGGCCTAAGAAGTCAACGCCAGAAGCATAAAATACGATATAAATACAACAGCTTGACAAACGTATAAAACGAATAATTGCAACCAGTGTGACAGTTATGGATAATTCTACATTCCGGCCAACCTAGGCTTCACCCTAGGGCGTTGCTCCACCAGATCGAATAGTTAGGGCCTTAGAAGTCAACGCCTGAAGCTTAAAATACAATAAAGATGCAACAGTTTTTCCATCGTTTTACAGGAATAACTGCAACCAGTGTGAATGTACTGGTCATTTCTACGTTCCGGATAACCTAGGCTTCACTCTAGGGCGTTGTTCCACCAGATCGAACAGTTAGGGCCTAAGAAGTCAACGCCAGAAGTATAAAATACAATGTAAATATAACAGTTTTTCCATCGTATAAATCGAATGATAGCAACCAGTGCGAAAGTTATGGTCATTTCTACGTTCCGGGCAACCTAGGCTTCACTCTAGGGCGTTGCTCCACCAGATCGGATAGTTAAAGCCTTAGAAGTCAACGCTCAAAGCATAAAATACAGAATAAATAAAGCAGTTTTTCCATCGTATAAAACGAATAATTGCTACCAGTGTGAAAGTTATGGTCATTTCTACGTTCCGCGCAACCTGGGCTTTACCCTAGGGCGTTGTTCCACGAGATGGAATAGCTAGGGACCTAGAATTCAACGCCATAAGAATAAAATACAATATAAGTACAACAGTTTTTCCATCGTATAAAATGTATAATTGCAACCAGTGTGAAAGTTATGGTCATTTCTACATTCCGAGGAACCTAGGCTTCACTCTAGGGCGTTGCTCCACCTGATCGAATAGTTAGGGCCCATGAAGTCAACGCCAGAAGCATAAAATACAATAAAGATGCAACAGTTTTTCCATCGTTTTACAGGAATAACTGCAACCAGTGTGAATGTACTGGTCATTTCTACGTTCCGGGCAACCTAGGCTTCACTCTACGGCGTTGTTCCACCAGATCGAATAGTTAGGGCCCAAGAAGTCAACGCCAGAAGCATAAAATACGATATAAAAACAACAGCTTTTCCATCGTATAAAAGGAATAATTGCAAACTGTGTGAAAGTAATGGTCATTTCTACGTTCCGGGCAACCTAGGCTTCACTGTCGGGCGTTGCTCCACCAGATCGAAATGTTAGGGCCTAAGAAGTCAACGCCCGAAGCATAAAATACGATATAAATCCAACAGCATTTCCATCGTATTAAATGAATAATTGCAAACAGTGTGAAAGTAGTGGTCATTTCTACGTTCCGGGCAATCTAGGCTTCACTGTATGGCGTTCTTCCACCACATCGAATAGCTACGGCCTCAGAAGTCCACGACTGAAGCATAAAATACAATAAAAATACAACAGTCTTTTCATCGCATAACAGGAATAATTGCAACAAGCGTGAAAGTAATGATCATTTCTACGTTCCATTCAACCTAGGCTTCACTCTAGGGCGTTGTTCCACAAGATCGAACAGTTACTGCCTAAGTAGTCAACGCCAGAAGCATAAAATACAATATAAATACAACAGTTTTTCCATCGTATAAAACGAATAATTGCAACCAGTATGAAACTTATGGTCATTTCTACTTTACGAGCAACCTAGGCTTCACGCTAGGGCGTTGCTCCAACAGATTGAATAGTTAGGGCCTTAGAAGTCAACGCCCGAAGCATAAAATACCAAATAAATAGAACGGTTTTTCCATTGTGTAAAACGAATAATTGCTACCAGTGTAAAAGCTATGGTCATTTCTACGTTCCGGGCAACCTAGGCTTCACCCTAGGGCGTTGTTCCAACAGATCGGATAGTTAGGGCCTAAGAAGTGAACGCCAGAAGCAAAAAATACAATATAAATACAACAGCTTTTCCATCGTATAAAAGGAATAATTGCAAACAGTGTGAAAGTAATGGTCATTT
The DNA here is from genome assembly GCF_051401765.1 of Calliopsis andreniformis. NCBI lineage: Eukaryota > Metazoa > Arthropoda > Insecta > Hymenoptera > Andrenidae > Calliopsis > Calliopsis andreniformis. Next base: position 29,035,068 of record NW_027480423.1, read on the forward strand.
CTACGTTCCGGGCAACCTAGGCTTCACTGTCGGGCGTTGCTCCACCAGATCGAAATGTTAGGGCCTAAGAAGTCAACGCCCGGAGCATAAAATACGATATAAATCCAACAGCATTTCCATCGTATTAAGTGAATAATTGCAAACAGTGTGAAAGTAGTGGTCATTTCTACGTTCCGGGCAACCTAGGCTTCACTGTATGGCGTTCTTCCACCACATCGAATAGCTACGGCCTCAGAAGTCCACGACTGAAGCATAAAATACAATAAAAATACAACGGTCTTTTCATCGCATAACAAGAATAATTGCAACAAGCGTGAAAGTAATGATCATTTCTACGTTCCATTCAACCTAGGCTTCACTCTAGGGCGTTGTTCCACAAGATCGAACAGTTAGTGCCTAAGTAGTCAACGCCAGAAGCATAAAATACAATATAAATACAACAGTTTTTCCATCGTATAAAACGAATAATTGCAACCAGTATGAAACTTATGGTCATTTCTACTTTACGAGCAACCTAGGCTACACGCTAGGGCGTTGCTCCAACAGATTGAATAGTTAGGGCCTTAGAAGTCAACGCCCGAAGCATAAAATACAAAATAAATAGAACGGTTTTTCCATTGTATAAAACGAATAATTGCTACCAGTGTGAAAGCTATGGTCATTTCTACGTTCCGGGCAACCTAGGCTTCACCCTAGGGCGTTGTTCCAACAGATCGAATAGTTAGGGCCTAAGAAGTGAACGCCAGAAGCATAAAATACAATATAAATACAACAGTTTTTCCATCGTATAAACCGAATAATTGCAACCAGTATGAAACTTATGGTCATTTCTACGTTCCGGGCAACCTAGGCTTCAGTGTATGGCGTTCTTCCACCACATCGAATAGCTACGGCCTCAGAAGTCAACGCCTGAAGTATAAAATACAATAAAAATACAACAGTCTTAACATTCTATAACACGAATAATTGAAACCCGTGTGAAAGTGATGGTCATTTCTACGTTCGAGGCAACCTAGGCTTCACTCTAGGGCGTTGTTCCACAAGATCGAATTGTTAGGGCCTAAGAAGACAACGCCAGAAGCATAAAATACAATATAAATACAACAGCTTGACAAACGTATAAAACGAATAATTGCAGCCAGTGTGACAGTTATGGATATTTCTACATTCCGGCCAACCTAGGCTTCACCCTAGGGCGTTGCTCCACCATATCGAATAGTTAGGGCCTTAGAAGTCAACGCCAGAAGCTTAAAATACAATAATGATGCAACAGTTTTTCCATCGTTTTACAGGAATAACTGCAACCAGTGTGAATGTACTGGTCATTTCTACGTTCCGGATAACCTAGGCTTCACTCTAGGGCGTTGTTCCACCAGATCGAACAGTTAGGGCCTAAGAAGTCAACGCCCGAAGCATAAAATACAAAATAAATAGAACAGTTTTTCCATTGTATAAAACGAATAATTGCTACCAGTGTAAAAGTTATGGTCATTTCTACGTTCCGGGCAACCTAGGCTTCACCCTTGGGCGTTGTTCCACCAGATCGAATAGCTGGGCCTAAGAAGTGAACGCCAGAAGCATAAAATATAATATAAATACAACAGTTTTTCCATCGTATAAAACGAATAATTGCAACCAGTGTGAAAGTTATGGTCATTTCTACGTTCCGGGCAACCTAGGCTTCACTCTAGGGCGTTGCTCCACTAGATCGAATAGCTAGGGCCTTAGAAGTCAACGCCAGAGGCATATAATACAATATAAATACAACAGTTTTTCCATCGTATAAAACGAATAATTGCAACCAGTGTGAAAGTTATGGTCATTTCTACATTCCGAGCAACCTAGGCTTCACTCTAGGGTGTTGCTCCAACAGATTCAATAGTTAGGGCCTTAGAAGTCAACGCCCGAATCATAAAATGCAATAAAAATACAACAGTCTGTCCATCCTATAACAGGAATAATTGCAATCCGTGTGAAAGTGATGGTCATTTCTACGTTCCGGGCAACCTAGGCTTCACTCTACGGCGTTGTTCCACCAGATCGAATAGTTCGGGCCTATGAAGTCAACGCCAGAAGCATAAAATACAATATAAGTACAACAGTTTTTCCATTGTATAAAACGAATAATTGCTACCAGTGTAAAAGTTATGGTCATTTCTACGTTCCGGGCAACCTAGGCTTCAGCCTAGGGCGTTGTTCCACCAGGTCGAATAGTTAGGGCCTAAGAAGTGAACGCCAGAAGCATAAAATACAATATAAATACAACAGCTTTTCCATCGTTTAAAACGAATAATTGCAACCAGTGTGAAAGTTATGGTCATTTCTACATTCCGAGCAACCTAGGCTTCACTCTAGGGTGTTGCTCCACCAGATTAAACAGTTAGGGCCTTAGAAGTCAACGCCCGAAGCATAAAATACAAAATAAATAGAACAGTTTTTCCATTGTATAAAACGAATAATTGCTACCAGTGTAAAAGTTATGGTCATTTCTACGTTCCGGGCAACCTAGGCTTCACCCTTGGGCGTTGTTCCACCAGATCGAATAGCTGGGCCTAAGAAGTGAACGCCAGAAGCATAAAATATAATATAAATACAACAGTTTTTCGATCGTATAAAACGAATAATTGCAACCAGTGTGAAAGTTATGGTCATTTCTACGTTCCGGGCAACCTAGGCTTCACTCTACGGCGTTGTTCCACCAGATCGAATAGTTAGGGCCTAAGAAGTCAACACCAGAAGAATAAAATACGATATAAATACAACAGCTTTTGCATCGCATAAAAGGAATAATTGCAAACAGTGTGAAAGTAATTGTCATTTCTACGTTCCGGGCCGCCCAGGCTACACTCTAGGGCGTTGCTCCACCAGATCAAACAGGTAGGGCCTTAGAAGTCAACGCCCGAAGCATAAAATACAAAATAAATAGAACAGTTTTTCCATCGCAGAAAACGAATAATTGCAACCAGTGTGAAAGTAATGATCATTTCCACATTCCGAGCAACCTAGGCTTCACTCTAGGGCGTTGCTCCAACAGATTGAATAGTTAGGGCCTTAGAAGTCAACGCCCGAAGCATAAAATGCAATAAAAATACAACAGTTTTTCCATCGTATAACAGGATTAATTGCAACCAGTTTGAAAGTGATGGTCATTTCTACGTTCCGGGCAACCTAGGCTTCACTCTAGGGCGTTGCTCCACTAGATCGAATAGCTAGGGCCTTAGAAGTCAACGCCAGAGGCATATAATACAATATAAATACAACAGCTTTTCCATCGTAAAAAACGAATAATTGCAAACAGTGTGAAAGTAATTGTCATCTCTTCGTTCCGGGCAACCCAGGCTTCACTCTATGGCGTTGCTCCACCAGATGAAACAGTTAGGGCCTTAGAAGTCAACGCCCGAAGCATAAAATACAAAATAAAAAGTTCAGTTTTTCTATTGTATACAACGAATAATTGCTACCAGTGTAAATGTTATGGTCATTTCTACGTTCCGGGCAACCTAGGCTTCACCCTAGGGCGTTGTTCCACCAGATGGAATAGTTAGGGCCTTAGAAGTCAACGCCCGAAGCATAAAGTACAAAATAACTAGAACAGTTTTTCCATCGTATAAAAATAATAATGGCTACCTGTGTGAAAGTTATGGTCATTTCTACGTTCCGGGCAACCTAGGTTTCACTCCAGGGCGTTGCTCCACCAGATCGAATAGTTACGGCCTATGAAGTCAACGCCAGAACCATAAAATGCAATATAAATACAACAGTTTTTCCATCATATAAAACGAATGATAGCAACCAGTGTGAAAGTTATGGTCATTTCTACGTTCCGCGCAATCTTGGCTTTACCCTAGGGCGTTGTTCCACCAGATGGAATAGTTAGGGCCTAAGAAGTCAACGCCAGAAGCATAAAGTACGATATAAATACAACAGCTTTTCCATCGTATAAAACGAATAATTGCAACCAGTGTGAAAGTTATGGTCATTTCTACATTCCCAGCAACCTAGGCTTCACTCTACGGCGATGCTCCACCAGATCAAACAGTTAGCGCCATAGAAGTCAACGCCCGAAGCATAAAATACAAAATAAATAGAACGGTTTTTCCATTGTATAAAACGAATAATTGCTGCCAGTGTAAAAGCTATGGTCATTTCTACGTTCCGGGCAACCTAGGCTTCACCCTAGGGCGTTGTTCCACCAGATGGAATAGTTAGGGCCTAAGAAGTCAACGCCAGAAGCATAAAATACGATATAAATACAACAGTTTTTCCATTGTATAAAACGAATAATTGCTACCAGTGTAAAAGTTATGGTCATTTCTACGTTCCGGGCAACCTAGGCTTCACCCTAGGGCGTTGTTCCACCAGATTTAATAGTTAGGGCCTAAGAAGTGAACGCCAGAAGCATAAAATACAATATAAATACAACAGTTTTTCCATCGTATAAAACGAATAATTGCAACCAGTGTGAAAGTTATGGTCATTTCTACATTCCGAGCAACCTAGGCTTCACTCTACGGCGTTGCTCCAACAGATTGAATAGTTAGGGCCTTAGAAGTCATCGCCCGAAGCATAAAATGCAATAAAAATACAACAGCTTTTCCATCGTATAAAAGGAATAATTGCAAACAGTGTGAAAGTAATGGTCATTTCTACGTTCCGGGCAACCTAGGCTTCACTCTAGGGCGTTGCTCCACCAGATCAAACAGTTAGGGCCTAAGAAGTGAACGCCCGAAGCATAAAATGCAATAAAAATACAACAGTTTTTCCATCGTATAAAACGAATAATTGCTACCAGTGTGAAAGTTATGGTCATTTCTACTTTCCGAGCAACCTAGGCTTCACCCTAGGTCGTTGTACCACCAGATCGAATAGTTAGGGCCTAAGAAGTGAACGCCAGAAGCATAAAATACGATATAAATACAACAGCTTTTCCATCGTATAAAACAAATAATTGCAACCAGTTTGATAGTGATGGTCATTTCTACGTACCTGGCAACCTAGGCTTCACTCTAGGGCGTTGCTCCACCAGATCGAATAGTTAGGGCCTTAGAAGTCAACGCCCGAAGCATAAAATAGAAAATAAATAGAACAGTTTTTCCATCGTATAAAACGAATAATTGCTACCAGTGTGAAAGTTATGGTCATTTCTACTTTCCGGGCAACATAGGCTTCACCCTAGGGCGTTGTTCCACCAGATGGAATAGTTAGGGCCTAAGAAGTCAACGCCAGAAGCATAAAATACGATATAAATACAACAGCTTTTCCATCGTATGAAACAAATAATTGCAACCAGTTTGATAGTGATGGTCACTTCTACGTACCGGGCAACCTAGTCTTCACTCTAGGGCGTTACTCCACCAGATCGAATAGTTAGGTCCTTAGAAGGCAACGCCAGTAGCATAAAATACAATATAAATACAACAGTTTTTCCATCGTATAACAGGATTAATTGCAACCAGTTTGAAAGTGATGGTCATTTCTACGTTCCGGGAAACCTTGGCTTCACCCTAGGGCGTTGTTCCACCAGATCGAATAGTTAGCGCCTAAGAAGTCAACGCCAGAAGCATAAAATACCATATAAATACAACAGCTTTTCCATCGTATAAACCGAATAATTGCAACCAGTGTAAAAGTTATGGTCATTTCTACGTTCCGGTCAACCTAGGCTTCACCCTAGGGCGTTGTTCCACCAGATTGAATAGTTAGGGCCTAAGAAGTGAACGCCAGAAGCATAAAATACAATATAAATACAACAGTTTTTCCATCGTATAAAACGAATAATTGCAACCAGTGTGAAAGTTATGGTCATTTCTACATTCCGAGCAACCTAGGCTTCACTCTAGGGCGTTGCTCCAACAGATTGAATAGTTAGGGCCTTAGAAGTCAACGCCCGAAGCATAAAATGCAATAAAAATACAACGGTTTTTCCATCGTATAAAACGAATAATTGCTACCAGTGTGAAAGTTATGGTCATTTCTACTTTCCGAGCAACCTAGGTTTCACTCTAGGGCGTTGCTCCACCAGATCGAATAGTTAGGGCCTTAGAAGTCAACGCCCGAAGCATAAAGTACAAAATAAATAGAACAGTTTTTCCATCCTATAAAACGAATAATAGCAACCAGTGTGAAAGTTATGGTCATTTCAACGTTCCGGGCAACATAGGCTTCACTCTACGGCGATGCTCCACCAGATCAAACAGTTAGCGCCTTAGAAGTCAACGCCCGAAGCATAAAATACAAAATAAATAGAATGGTTTTTCCATTGTATAAAACGAATAATTGCTGCCAGTGTAAAAGTTATGGTCATTTCTACGTTCCGGGCAACCTAGGCTTCACCCTAGGGCGTTGTTCCACCAGATGGAATAGTTAGGGCCTAAGAAGTCAACGCCAGAAGCATAAAATACGATATAAATACAACAGCTTTTCCATCGTATAAAATAGATAATGGCAACCAGTTTGATAGTGATGGTCATTTCTACGTTCCGGGCAACCTAGGCTACACTCTAGGGCGGTGCTCCACCATATCGAATAGCTACGGCCTTAGAAACCTACGCCTGAAGCATAAAATACAATAAAAATACAGCGGTCTTTTCATCGTATAACAGGAATAATTGCAACAAGCGTGAAAGTAATGATCATTTCGGCGTTTCGGGCATCCTAGGCTTAACTCTGAGGCATTGCTCCAAAAGATCGAATAGTTAGGGCCTAGGAAGTCAACGCCAGAAGCATAAAATACCATATAAATACAACAGTTCTTCCATTGTATAAAACGAATAATTGCTACCAGTGTAAAAGTTATGTTCATTTCTACGTTCCGGGCAACCTAGGCTTCACCCTAGGGCGTTGTTCCACCAGATTTAATAGTTAGGGCCTAAGAAGTCAACAACAGAAGAATAAAATACGAAATAAATACAACAGCCTTTACACCGTATAAAACGAATAATTGCAACCTGTGTGAAGGTTATGGTCATATCTACGTTCCGGGCAACCTAGGCTTCACTGTAGGGCGTTGCTCCACCAGATCGAAGTGTTAGGGCCTAAGAAGTCAACGCCCGAAGCATAAAATACGATATAAATACAACAGCTTTTCCATCGTATTAAATGAATAATTGCAAACAGTGTGAAAGTATTGGTCATTTCTGCGTTCCGAGCAACCTAGGCTTCACTCTAGGGCGGTGCTCCACCATATCGAATAGCTACGGCCTTAGAAGCCTACGCCTGATGCATAAAATACAATAAAAATACAACAGTCTTTTCATCGTATAACTGGAATAATTGCAACATGCGTGAAAGTAATGATCATTTCGGCGTTTCGGGCATCCTAGACTTAACTCTGAGGCATTGCTCCACCAGATCGAATAGTTAGGGCCTTAGAAGTCAACGCCAGAAGCATAAAATACAATATAAATACATCAGTTTTTCCATCGTATAAAACGAATAATTGCAACCAGTGTGAAAGTTATGGTCATTTCTACATTCGGAACAACCTAGGCTTCACTCTAGGGCGTTGCTCCAACAGATTGAATAGTTAGGGCCTTAGGAGTCAATGCCCGAAACATAAAATGCAATATAAATACAACAGTTTTTCCATCGTATAACAGGATTAATTGCAACCAGTTTGAAAGTGATGGTCATTTCTACGTTCCGGGCAACCTAGAGTTCACTCTAGGGCGTTGCTCCACTAGATCGAATAGCTAGGACCTAAGAAGTCAACACTAGAAGAATAAAATACGAAATAAGTACAACAGCCTTTACACAGTATAAAACGAATAATTGCAACCTGTGTGAAGGTTATGGTCATATCTACGTTCCGGGCAACCAAGGCTTCACTGTAGGGCGTTGCTCCACCAGATCGAAGTGTTAGGGCCTAAGAAGTCAACGCTCGAAGCATAAAATACAATATAAATACAACAGTTTTTCCATCGTATAAAACGAATAATTGCAACCATTATGAAACTTATGGTCATTTCTACGTTCCGGGCAACCTAGGCTCCACCCTAGGGCGTTGTTCCACCAGATCGAATAGTTAGGGCCTAAGAAGTGAACGCCAGAAGCATAAAATGCAATAAAAATACAACAGCCTTTCCATCCTATAACAGGAATAATTTCAACCCGTGTGAAAGTGATGGTCATTTCTACGTTCCAGGCAACCTAGGCTTCCCTCTAGGGCGTTGCTCCACCAGATCCAATTGTTAGGGCCAAAGAAGTCAACGCCCTAAGCATAAAATACAAAATAAATAGAACAGTTTTTCCATCGTATAATATGAATAATTGCAAACAGTGTGAAAGTAATGGTCATTTCTACGTTCCGGGCAACCTAGGGTTCATCCTAGGGCGTTGTTCCACCAGATGGAATAGTTAGGGCCTAAGAAGTCAACGCCAGAAGCATAAAATACGATATAAATACAACAGCTTTTCCATCGTATAAAACAAATAATTGCAACCAGTTTGATAGTGATGGTCATTTCTACGTACCGGGCAACCTAGGCTTCACTCTAGGGCGTTGCTCCACCAGATCGAACAGTTAGGGCCTTAGAAGTGAACGCCCGAAGCATAAAGTATAAAATAAATGGAACAGTTTTTCCATCGTATAAAACGATTAATTGCTACCAGTGTGAAAGTTATGGTCATTTCTACTTTCCGGGCAACCTAGATTTCACCCTAGGGCGTTGTTCCACCAGATGGAATAGTTAGGGCCTAAGAAGTCAACGCCAGAAGCATAAAATACGTTATAAATACAACAGCTTTTCCATCGTATAAAAGGAATAATTGCAAACAGTGTGAAAGTAATGGTCATTCCTACGTTCCGGGCAACCTGGGCATCTCTTTACGGCGTTGTTCAACCAGATCGAATAGTTAGGGCCTCAGAAATCAACACCAGAAGAATAAAATACAAAATAAGTACAACAGCCTTTACACCGTATAAAACGAATAATTGCAACCTGTGTGAAGGTTATGGTCATATCTACGTTACGGGCAACCTAGGCTTCACTGTAGGGCGTTGCTCCACCAGATCGAAATGTTAGGGCCTAAGAAGTCAACGCCCGAAGCATAAAATACGATATAAATACAACAGCTTTTCCATCGTATAAAATGAATAATTGCAAACAGTGTGAAAGTAGTGGTTATTTCTACGTTCCGAGCAACCTAGGCCTCAATCTAGGGCGGTGCACCACCATATCGAATAGCTACGGCCTTAGAAGCCTACGCCTGAAGCATAAAATACAATAAAAATACAACGGTCTTTCCATCGTATAACAGGAATAATTGCATCAAGCGTGAAAGTAATGATCATTTCGGCGTTTCGGGCATCCTAGACTTAACTCTGAGGAATTGCTCCACCAGATCGAATAGTTAGGGCCTAAGAAGTCAACGCCAGAAGCATAAAATACAATATAAATACAACAGCTTTGCCATCGTATAAAATGAACAATTGCAAACAGTGAGAAAGATATGGACATTTCTACGTTCCGGGCAACCTACGCTTCACTCTATGGCGTTCTTCCACCACTTCGAATAGCTACGGCCTCAGAAGTCAACGCCTGAAGCATAAAATACAATAAAAATGCAACAGTCTTTCCATTCTATAACAGGAATAATTGCAACCCGTGCGAAAGTGATGGTCATTTCTACGTTCCGGGCAGCCTAGGCTTCACCCTAGGGCGTTGTTCCACCAGATCGAATAGTTAGGGCCTAACAAGTGAACGCCAGAAGCATAAAATACAATATAAATACAACAGTTTTTCCATCGTATAAAACGAATAATTGCAACCAGTGTGAAAGTAATGGTCATATCTGCATTCCGAGCAACCTAGGCTTCACACTAGGGCGTTGCACCAACAGATTGAATAGTTAGGGCCTTAGAAGTCAACGCCCGAGGCATAAATTGCAATAAAAATACAACAGTTTTTCCATCGTATAACAGGATTAATTGCAACCAGTTTCAAAGTGATGGTCATTTCTACGTTCCGGGCAACCTAGGCTTCACCCTAGGGCGTTGTTCCACCAGACCGAACAGTTAGGGCCTAAGAAGTGAACGCCAGAAACATAAAATACAATATAAATACAACAGCCTTTCCATCGTATAAAAGGAATAACTGCAACCAGTGTGAAAGTACTGGTCATTTCTACGTCCCGGGTGACCTATGTTTCACTCTATGGCGTTGCTCCACCAGATCGAATAGCTAGGGACTTAGAATTTAACGCCAGAAGGATAAAATACAATATAAGTACAACAGTTTTTCCATCGTATAAAATGAATAATTGCAGACATTGAGAAAGTAATGGTCATTTCTACGTTCCGGTCAACCTAGGCGGCACTCTAAGGCGTTGCTCCACCACGTCTAATAGCTACGGCCTTAGAAGTCAACGCCAGGAGCTTAAAATACAATATAAGTACAACCGCTTTTCCATCGTATAAAATGAATAATTGCAAACACTGTGCAAGTAATGGTCATTTCTACGTTCCGGGCAACCTAGGCTTCACTCTAGGGCGTTGCTCCACCAGATCGAATAGCTAGGGACTTAGAATTCAATGCCAGGAGCATAAAATGCAATATAAACAGAACAGCTTTTCCATTGTGTAAAACGAATAATTGCTACCAGTGTAAAAGTTATGTTCATTTCTACGTTCCGGGCAACCTAGGGTTCACCCTAGGGCGTTGTTCCACCAGGTCGAATAGTTAGGGCTTAAGAAGTGAACGCCAGAAGCATAAAATACAATATAAAGACAACAGTTTTTCCATCGTATAAAACGAATAATTGCAACCAGTGTGAAAGTTATGGTCATTTCTACATTCCGAACAACCTAGGCTTCACTCTAGGGCGTTGCTCCAACAGATTGAATAGTTAGGGCCTTAGGAGTCAATGCCCGAAACATAAAATGCAATATAAATACAACAGTTTTTCCATCGTATAACAGGATTAATTGCAACCAGTTTGAAAGTGATGGTCATTTCTACGTTCCGGGCAACCTAGACTTCACTCTAGGGCGTTGCTCCACTAGATCGAATAGCTAGGGCCTAAGAAGTCAACACTAGAAGAATAAAATACAAAATAAGTACAACAGCCTTTACACCGTATAAAACGAATAATTGCAACCTGTGTGAAGGTTATGGTCATATCTACGTTCCGGGCAACCAAGGCTTCACTGTAGGGCGTTGCTCCACCAGATCGAAGTGTTAGGGCCTAAGAAGTCAACGCCCGAAGCATAAAATACAATATAAATACAACAGTTTTTCCATCGTATAAAACGAATAATTGCAACCAGTGTGAAAGTAATGGTCATATCTGCATTCCGAGCAACCTAGGCTTCACACTAGGGCGTTGCACCAACAGATTGAATAGTTAGGGCCTTAGAAGTCAACGCCCGAGGCATAAATTGCAATAAAAATACAACAGTTTTTCCATCGTATAACAGGATTAATTGCAACCAGTTTCAAAGTGATGGTCATTTCTACGTTCCGGGCAACCTAGGCTTCACCCTAGGGCGTTGTTCCACCAGACCGAACAGTTAGGGCCTAAGAAGTCAACGCCAGAAGCATAAAATACGATATAAATACAACAGCTTTTCCATCGTATAAAACAAATAATTGCAACCAGTTTGATAGTGATGGTCATTTCTACGTACCGGGCAACCTAGGCTTCACTCTAGGGCGTTGCTCCACCAGATCGAACAGTTAGGGCCTTAGAAGTGAACGCCCGAAGCATAAAGTATAAAATAAATGGAACAGTTTTTCCATCGTATAAAACGATTAATTGCTACCAGTGTGAAAGTTATGGTCATTTCTACTTTCCGGGCAACCTAGATTTCACCCTAGGGCGTTGTTCCACCAGATGGAATAGTTAGGGCCTAAGAAGTCAACGCCAGAAGCATAAAATACGTTATAAATACAACAGCTTTTCCATCGTATAAAAGGAATAATTGCAAACAGTGTGAAAGTAATGGTCATTCCTACGTTCCGGGCAACCTGGGCATCTCTCTACGGCGTTGTTCAACCAGATCGAATAGTTAGGGCCTCAGAAATCAACACCAGAAGAATAAAATACAAAATAAGTACAACAGCCTTTACACCGTATAAAACGAATAATTGCAAACAGTGAGAAAGATATGGACATTTCTACGTTCCGGGCAACCTACGCTTCACTCTATGGCGTTCTTCCACCACTTCGAATAGCTACGGCCTCAGAAGTCAACGCCTGAAGCATAAAATACAATAAAAATGCAACAGTCTTTCCATTCTATAACAGGAATAATTGCAACCCGTGCGAAAGTGATGGTCATTTCTACGTTCCGGGCAGCCTAGGCTTCACCCTAGGGCGTTGTTCCACCAGACCGAATACTTAGGGCCTAACAAGTGAACGCCAGAAGCATAAAATACAATATAAATACAACAGTTTTTCCATCGTATAAAACGAATAATTGCAACCAGTGTGAAAGTAATGGTCATATCTGCATTCCGAGCAACCTAGGCTTCACTCTAGGGCGTTGCACCAACAGATTGAATAGTTAGGGCCTTAGAAGTCAACGTCCGAAGCATAAAATGCAATAAAAATACAACAGTTTTTCCATCGTATAACAGGATTAATTGCAACCAGTTTCAAAGTGATGGTCATTTCTACGTTCCGGGCAACCTAGGCTTCACCCTAGGGCGTTGTTCCACCACATCGAATAGTTAGGGACTAACAAGTGAACGCCAGAAGCATAAAATACAATATAAATACAACAGTTTTTCCATCGTATAAATCGAATAATTGCAACCAGTGTGAAAGTAATGGTCATTTCTACGTTCCGGGCATCCTAGGCTTCACTCTACGGCGTTGCTCCACTAGATCGAATAGCTAGGGCGTTAGAAGTCAACGCCAGAAGCATAAAATACGATATAAATACAACAGCTTTTCCATGGTATAAAAGGAATAATTGCAAACAGTGTGAAAGTAATGGTCATTTCTACGTTCCGGGCAACCTAGGCTTCACTCTAGGGCGTTGCTCCACCAGATCGAACAGTTAGGGCCTTAGAAGTGAACGCCCGAAGCATAAAGTATAAAATAAATGGAACAGTTTTTCCATCGTATAAAACGATTAATTGCTACCAGTGTGAAAGTTATGGTCATTTCTACTTTCCGGGCAACCTAGATTTCACCCTAGGGCGTTGTTCCACCAGATGGAATAGTTAGGGCCTAAGAAGTCAACGCCAGAAGCATAAAATACGTTATAAATACAACAGCTTTTCCATCGTATAAAAGGAATAATTGCAAACAGTGTGAAAGTAATGGTCATTCCTACGTTCCGGGCAACCTGGGCATCTCTCTACGGCGTTGTTCAACCAGAGCGAATAGTTAGGGCCTCAGAAATCAACACCAGAAGAATAAAATACAAAATAAGTACAACAGCCTTTACACCGTATAAAACGAATAATTGCAACCTGTGTGAAGGTTATGGTCATATCTACGTTACGGGCAACCTAGGCTTCACTGTAGGGCGTTGCTCCACCAGATCGAAATGTTAGGGCCTAAGAAGTCAACGCCCGAAGCATAAAATACGATATAAATACAACAGCTTTTCCATCGCATAAAATGAATAATTGCAAACAGTGTGAAAGTAGTGGTCATTTCTACGTTCCGAGCAACCTAGGCCTCAATCTAGGGCGGTGCTCCACCATATCGAATAGCTACGGCCTTAGAAGCCTACGCCTGAAGCATAAAATACAATAAAAATACAACGGTCTTTTCATCGTATAACAGGAATAATTGCATCAAGCGTGAAAGTAATGATCATTTCGGCGTTTCGGGCATCCTAGACTTAACTCTGAGGAATTGCTCCACCAGATCGAATAGTTAGGGCCTAAGAAGTCAACGCCAGAAGCATAAAATACAATATAAATACAACAGCTTTGCCATCGTATAAAATGAACAATTGCAAACAGTGAGAAAGATATGGACATTTCTACGTTCCGGGCAACCTACGCTTCACTCTATGGCGTTCTTCCACCACTTCGAATAGCTACGGCCTCAGAAGTCAACGCCTGAAGCATAAAATACAATAAAAATGCAACAGTCTTTCCATTCTGTAACAGGAATAATTGCAACCCGTGCGAAAGTGATGGTCATTTCTACGTTCCGGGCAGCCTAGGCTTCACCCTAGGGCGTTGTTCCACCAGATCGAATAGTTAGGGCCTAACAAGTGAACGCCAGAAGCATAAAATACAATATAAATACAACAGTTTTACCATCGTATAAAACGAATAATTGCAACCAGTGTGAAAGTAATGGTCATGTCTGCATTCCGAGCAACCTAGGCTTCACTCTAGGGCGTTGCACCAACAGATTGAATAGTTAGGGCCTTAGAAGTCAACGCCCGAAGCATAAAATGCAATAAAAATACAACAGTTTTTCCATCGTATAACAGGATTAATTGCAACCAGTTTCAAAGTTATGGTCATTTCTACGTTCCGGGCAACCTAGGCTTCACCCTAGGGCGTTGTTCCACCAGATCGAATAGTTAGGGACTAACAAGTGAACGCCAGAAGCATAAAATACAATATAAATACAACAGTTTTTCCATCGTATAAATCGAATAATTGCAACCAGTGTGAAAGTAATGGTCATTTCTACGTTCCGGGCGTCCTAGGCTTCACTCTACGGCGTTGCTCCACTAGATCGAATAGCTAGGGCGTTAGAAGTCAACGCCAGAAGCATAAAATACGATATAAATACAACAGCTTTTCCATCGTATAAAAGGAATAATTGCAAACAGTGTGAAAGTAATGGTCATTTCTACGTTCCGGGCAACCTAGGCTTCACTCTAGGGCATTGCTCCACCAGATCAAATAGTTAGGGCCTTAGAAGTCAACGCTCGAAGCATAAAATACAAAATAAATAGAACAGTTTTTCCATTGTATAAAACGGATAATTGCTACCAGTGTAAAAGTTATGATCATTTCTACGTTCCGGGCAACCTAGGCTTCACCCTAGGGCGTTGGTCCACCAGACCGAACAGTTAGGGCCTAAGAAGTGGACGCCAGAAGCATAAAATACAATATAAATACAACAGCCTTTCCATCGTATAAAAGGAATAACTGCAACCAGTGTGAAAGTACTGGTCATTTCTACGTCCCGGGTGACCTATGTTTCACTCTATGGCGTTGCTCCACCAGATCGAATAGCTAGGGACTTAGAATTTAACGCCGGAAGGATAAAATACAATATAAGTACAACAGTTTTTCCATTGTATAAAATGAATAATTGCAGACATTGAGAAAGTAATGGTCATTTCTACGTTCCGGTCAACCTAGGCGTCACTCTAGGGCGTTGCTCCACCACGTCTAATAGCTACGGCCTTAGAAGACAACGCCAGGGGCATAAAATACAATATAAGTACAACCGCTTTTCCATCGTATAAAATGAATAATTGCAAACACTGTGCAAGTAATGGTCATTTCTACGTTCCGGGCAACCTAGGCTTCACTCTAGGGCGTTGCTCCACCAGATCGAATAGCTAGGGACTTAGAATTCAATGCCAGGAGCATAAAATGCAATATAAATAGAACAGCTTTTCCATCGTTTACAACGAATAATGGCAACCAGTGTGAAAGTTATGGTCATTTCTGCGTTCCGGGCAACCTAGGCTTCACTCTAGGGCGTTGCTCCACCAAATCGAATAGTTAGGGCCTTAGAAGTCAACGCCCGAAGCATAAGATGCAATAAAGATGCAAGAGTTTTTCCATCGCATAACAGGAATAATTACCACCAGTGCGAAGGTAATGGTATGGTCTACGTTCCGGGCAACCTAGCCTTCACTCTAGGGCGGTGCTCCACCAGATCAAATAGTTAGGGCCTAAGGAGTCATCGCTAGAAAAATAAAATACGATATAAGTACAACAGTTTTTCCATCGTATAAAATGAATGATTGCGAACATTGTGAAAGTAATGGTCATTTCTGCGTGCCTGGCAACCTACCCGTCACTCTAGGGCGTTGCTACTCCTAATCTGATAGCTACGGCCTTAGAAGTTAACGCCGGAAGCATAAAATACAATATAAATACAACAGCTTCGCCATCGTATAAAATGAATAATTGCAAACAGTGTGAAGGTAATGGTCATTTCTACATTCCGAGCAACCTAGGATTCACTCTAGGGCGTTGTTCCACCAGACGGAATAGTTAGGGCCTAAGAAGTCAACGCCAGGAGCATAAAAAACGATATAAATACAACAGCTTTTCCATCGTATAAAACGAATAATTGCAACCAGTGTGGAAGTTATGGTCATTTCTACGTTCCGGGCAACGTAGGCTTCACTCTAGGGCGGTGCTCCACCAAATCGAGTAGCTAGGGCCTTAGAAGTCAGCGCCCGAAGCATAAAATACAATAAAGATGCAAAAGCCTTTCCATCGTATAACAGGAATAACTGCAAACAGTATGAAAGTACTTGTCATTTCTACGTTCCGGGTAACCTAGATTTCACTCTAGGGCGTTGCTCCACCAGATCGAATAGCTAGGGCCTTAGAAGTCCACGCCTGAAGCATTAAATACAAAATAAATAGAACAGTTTTTCCATTGTATAAAACGAATAATTGCCTCCAGTGTGAAAGTTATGGTCATTTCTACGTTCCACGCAACCTGGGCTTTACTCTAGGGCGTTGCTCCACCAGATGGAATAGTTAGGGCCTAAGAAGTTAACGCCAGAAGCATAAAATGCAATAAAAATACAACAGCCTTTCCATCCTATAACAGGAATAATTGCAACCCGTGTGAAGGTGATGGTCATTTCTACGTTCCTGGCAACCTAGGCTTCCCTCTAGGGCGTTGCTCCACCAGATCGAATTGTTAGGGCCAAAGAAGTCAACGCCCGAAGCATAAAATACAAAATAAATAGAACAGTTTTTCCATCGTATTAAAGGAATAATTGCAAACAGTGTGAAAGTAATGGTCATTTCTACGTTCCGGGCAACCTAGGCTTCACTCTAGGGCGTTGCACCAACAGATTGAATAGTTAGGGCCTTAGAAGTCAACGCCCGAAGCATAAAATGCAATAAAAATACAACAGTTTTTCCATTGTATAAAACGAATAATTGCTACCAGTGTAAAAGTTATGGTCATTTCTGCTTTCCGGGCAACCTAGGGTTCACCCTAGGGCGTTGTTCCACCAGATGGAATAGTTAGGGCCTAAGAAGTTAACGCCAGAAGCATAAAATACGATATAAATACAACAGCTTTTCCATCGTATAAAACAAATAATTGCCACCAGTTTGATAGTGATGGTCATTTCTACGTACCGGGCAACCTAGGCTTCACTCTAGGGCGTTGCTCCACCAGATCGAACAGTTAGGGCCTTAGAAGTGAACGCCCGCAGCATAAAGTATAAAATAAATGGAACAGTTTTTCCATCGTATAAAACGATTAATTGCTACCAGTGTGAAAGTTATGGTCATTTCTACTTTCCGGGCAACCTAGATTCCACCCTAGGGCGTTGTTCCACCAGATGGAATAGTTAGGGCCTAAGAAGTCAACGCCAGAAGCATAAAATACGTTATAAATACAACAGCTTTTCCATCGTATAAAAGGAATAATTGCAAACAGTGTGAAAGTAATGGTCATTCCTACGTTCCGGGCAACCTGGGCATCTCTCTACGGCGTTGTTCAACCAGATCGAATAGTTAGGGCCTCAGAAATCAACACCAGAAGAATAAAATACAAAATAAGTACAACAGCCTTTACACCGTATAAAACGAATAATTGCAACCTGTGTGAAGGTTATGGTCATATCTACGTTACGGGCAACCTAGGCTTCACTGTAGGGCGTTGCTCCACCAGATCGAAATGTTAGGGCCTAAGAAGTCAACGCCCGAAGCATAAAATACGATATAAATACAACAGCTTTTCCATCGTATAAAATGAATAATTGCAAACAGTGTGAAAGTAGTGGTCATTTCTACGTTCCGAGCAACCTAGGCCTCAATCTAGGGCGGTGCTCCACCATATCGAATAGCTACGGCCTTAGAAGCCTACGCCTGAAGCATAAAATACAATAAAAATACAACGGTCTTTTCATCGTATAACAGGAATAATTGCATCAAGCGTGAAAGTAATGATCATTTCGGCGTTTCGGGCATCCTAGACTTAACTCTGAGGAATTGCTCCACCAGATCGAATAGTTAGGGCCTAAGAAGTCAACGCCAGAAGCATAAAATACAATATAAATACAACAGCTTTGCCATCGAATAAAATGAACAATTGCAAACAGTGAGAAAGATATGGACATTTCTACGTTCCGGGCAACCTACGCTTCACTCTATGGCGTTGTTCCACCACTTCGAATAGCTACGGCCTCAGAAGTCAACGCCTGAAGCATAAAATACAATAAAAATGCAACAGTCTTTCCATTCTGTAACAGGAATAATTGCAACCCGTGCGAAAGTGATGGTCATTTCTACGTTCCGGGCAGCCTAGGCTTCACCCTAGGGCGTTGTTCCACCAGATCGAATAGTTAGGGCCTAACAAGTGAACGCCAGAAGCATAAAATACAATATAAATACAACAGTTTTACCATCGTATAAAACGAATAATTGCAACCAGTGTGAAAGTAATGGTCATATCTGCATTCCGAGCAACCTAGGCTTCACTCTAGGGCGTTGCACCAACAGATTGAATAGTTAGGGCCTTAGAAGTCAACGCCCGAAGCATAAAATGCAATAAAAATACAACAGTTTTTCCATCGTATAACAGGATTAATTGCAACCAGTTTCAAAGTGATGGTCATTTCTACATTCCGGGCAACCTAGGCTTCACCCTAGGGCGTTGTTCCACCAGATCGAATAGTTAGGGACTAACAAGTGAACGCCAGAAGCATAAAATACAATATAAATACAACAGTTTTTCCATCGTATAAATCGAATAATTGCAACCAGTGTGAAAGTAATGGTCATTTCTACGTTCCGGGCATCCTAGGCTTCACTCTACGGCGTTGCTCCACTAGATCGAATAGCTAGGGCGTTAGAAGTCAACGCCAGAAGCATAAAATACGATATAAATACAACAGCTTTTCCATCGTATAAAAGGAATAATTGCAAACAGTGTGAAAGTAATGGTCATTTCTACGTTCCGGGCAACCTAGGCTTCACTCTAGGGCATTGCTCCACCAGATCAAATAGTTAGGGCCTTAGAAGTCAACGCTCGAAGCATAAAATACAAAATAAATAGAACAGTTTTTCCATTGTATAAAACGGATAATTGCTACCAGTGTAAAAGTTATGATCATTTCTACGTTCCGGGCAACCTAGGCTTCACCCTAGGGCGTTGTTCCATCAGACCGAACAGTTAGGGCCTAAGAAGTGAACGCCAGAAGCATAAAATACAATATAAATACAACAGCCTTTCCATCGTATAAAAGGAATAACTGCAACCAGTGTGAAAGTACTGGTCATTTCTACGTCCCGGGTGACCCATGTTTCACTCTATGGCGTTGCTCCACCAGATCGAATAGCTAGGGACTTAGAATTTAACGCCAGAAGGATAAAATACAATATAAGTACAACAGTTTTTCCATCGTATAAAATGAATAATTGCAGACATTGAGAAAGTAATGGTCATTTCTACGTTCCGGTCAACCTAGGCGTCACTCTAGGGCGTTGCTCCACCACGTCTAATAGCTACGGCCTTAGAAGTCAACGCCAGGGGCATAAAATACAATATAAGTACAACCGCTTTTCCATCGTATAAAATGAATAATTGCAAACACTGTGCAAGTAATGGTCATTTCTACGTTCCGGGCAACCTAGGCTTCACTCTAGGGCGTTGCTCCACCAGATCGAATAGCTAGGGACTTAGAATTCAATGCCAGGAGCATAAAATGCAATATAAACAGAACAGCTTTTCCATCGTTTACAACGAACAATGGCAACCAGTGTGAAAGTTATGGTCATTTCTGCGTTCCGGGCAACCTAGGCTTCACTCTAGGGCGTTGCTCCACCAGATCGAATAGTTAGGGCCTTAGAAGTCAACGCCCGAAGCATAAAATGCAATAAAGATGCAAGAGTTTTTCCATCGCATAACAGGAATAATTACCACCAGTGCGAAGGTAATGGTATGGTCTACGTTCCGGGCAACCTAGCCTTCACTCTAGGGCGGTGCTCCACCAGATCAAATAGTTAGGGCCTAAGGAGTCATCGCTAGAAAAATAAAATACGATATAAGTACAACAGTTTTTCCATCGTATAAAATGAATGATTGCGAACATTGTGAAAGTAATGGTAATTTCTGCGTGCCTGGCAACCTACCCGTCACTCTAGGGCGTTGCTGCTCCTAATCTGATAGCTACGGCCTTAGAAGTTAACGCCGGAAGCATAAAATACAATATAAATACAACAGCTTCGCCATCGTATAAAATGAATGATTGCAAACAGTGTGAAGGTAATGGTCATTTCTACATTCCGAGCAACCTAGGATTCACTCCAGGGCGTTGTTCCACCAGACGGAATAGTTAGGGCCTAAGAAGTCAACGCCAGGAGCATAAAAAACGATATAGATACAACAGCTTTTCCACCGTATAAAACGAATAATTGCAACCAGTGTGGAAGTTATGGTCATTTCTACGTTCCGGGCAACCTAGGCTTCACCCTAGGGCATTGTTCCATCAGATCGAATAGTTAGGCCCTAAGAAGTGAACACCAGAAGCATAAAATACAATATAAATACAACAGTTTTTCCATCGCAGAAAACGAATAATTGCAACCAGTGTGAAAGTTATGGTCATTTCTATATTCCGAGCAACCTAGGCTTCACTCAAGGGCGTTGCTCCACCAGATCGAATAGTTAGGTCCTTAGAAGTCAACACCAGAAGAATAAAATACAAAATAAATACAAAAGCCTTTGCACCGTATAAAACGAATAATTGCAACCTGTGTGAAGGTTATGGTCATATCTACGTTCCGGGCAACCTAGGCTTCACTGTAGGGCGTTGCTCCACCAGATCGAAGTGTTAGGGCCTAAGAAGTCAACGCCCGAAGCATAAAATACGATATAAATACAACAGCTTTTCCATCGTATTAAATAAATAATTGCAAACTGTGTGAAAGTAGTGGTCATTTCTGCGTTCCGAGCAACCTAGGCTTCACTCTAGGGCGGTGCTCCACCATATCGAATTGCTACGGCCTTAGAAGCCTACGCCTGAAGCATAAAATACAATAAAAATACAACAGTCTTTTCATCGTATAACCGGAATAATAGCAACATGCGTGAAAGTAATGATCATTTCGGCGTTTCGGGCATCCTAGACTTAACTCTGAGGCATTGCTCCACCAGATTGAATAGTTAGGACCTAAGGAGTCAACGCCAGAAGCGTAAAATACAATATAAATGCAAGAGCTTTGCCACCGTATAAAATGAATAATTGCAAACCGTGTGAAAGATATGGACATTTCTACGTTCCGGGCAACCTAGGCTTCACTCTATGACGTTCTTCCACCACATCGAATAGCTACGGCCTCAGAAGTCAACGCCTGAAGCATAAAATACAATATAAATATAACAGTTTTTCCATCGTATAAAACGAATAATAGCAACCAGTGTGAAAGTTATGGTCATTTCTACGTTCCGGGCAACCTAGGCTTCACCCTAGAGCGTTGTTCCACCAGATCGTATAGTTAGGGCCTAAGAAGTGAACGCCAGAAGCATAAAATACAATATAAATACAACAGTCTTTCTATCGTATAATACGAATAATTGCAGCCAGTGTGAAAGTTATGGTCATTTCTACATTCCGAGCAACCTAGGCTTCACTCTAGGGCGTTGCTCCAACAGATTGAATAGTCAGGGCCTTATAAGTCAACGCCCGAAGCATAAAATGCAATAAAAATACAACAGTTTTTCCATCGTATAACAGGATTAATTGCAACCAGTTTGAAAGTGATGGTCATTTCTACGTTCCGGGCAACCTAGACTTCACTCTAGGGCGTTGCTCCACTAGATCGAATAGCTAGGGCCTTAGAAGTCATCGCCAGAGGCATAAAATACAATATAAATACAACAGCTTTTCCATTGTATAAAACGAATAATTGCTACCAGTGTAAAAGCTATGGTCATTTCTACGTTCCGGGCAACCTAGGCTTCACCCTGGGGCATTGTTCCATCAGATCGAATAGTTAGGCCCTAAGAAGTGAACGCCAGAAGCATAAAATACAATATAAATACAACAGTTTTTCCATCGCAGAAAACGAATAATTGCTACCAGTGTAAAAGTTATGGTCATTTCTATATACCGAGCAACCTAGGCTTCACTCTACGGCGATGTTCCACCAGATCGAATAGTTAGGGCCTAAGAAGTCAACACCAGAAGAATAAAATACAAAATAAATACAAAAGCCTTTACACCGTATAAAACGAATAATTGCAACCTGTGTGAAGGTTATGGTCATATCTACGTTCCGGGCAACCTAGGCTTCACTCTAGGGCGTTGCTCCACCAGATCGAGGTGCTAGGGCCTAAGAAGTCAAGGCCCGAAGCATAAAATACGATATAAATACAACAGCTTTTCCATCGTATTAAATAAATAATTGCAAACTGTGTGAAAGTAGTGGTCATTTCTGCGTTCCGAGCAACCTAGGCTTCACCCTGGGGCATTGTTCCATCAGATCGAATAGTTAGGCCCTAAGATGTGAACGCCAGAAGCATAAAATACAATATAAATACAACAGTTTTTCCATCGCAGAAAACGAATAATTGCAACCAGTGTGAAAGTTATGGTCATTTCTATATACCGAGCAACCTAGGCTTCACTCTAGGGCGTTGCTCGACCAGATCGAATAGCTAGGTCCTTAGAAGTCAACGCCCGAAGCATAAAATACGATATAAATACAACAGTTTTTCCATCATATAAAACGAATAATTGCAACCAGTATGAAAGTTATGGTCATTTCTACTTTCCGGGCAACCTAGGATACACCCAAGGGCGTTGCTCCACCAGATCGATTAGTTAGGTCCTTAGAAGTCAACGCCAGAAGCATAAAATACGATATAAATACAACAGCTTTTCCATGGTATAAAAGGAATAATTGCAAACAGTGTGAAAGTAATGGTCATTTCTACGTTCCGGGCAACCTAGGCTTCACCCCAGGGCGTTGTTCCACCAGATTGCATAGTTAGGGCCTAAGAAGTGAACGCCAGCAGCATAAAATACAATATAAATACAACAGTTCTTCCATCATATAAAACGAATGATTGCAACCAGTATGAAAGTTATGGTCATTTCTTCGTTCCGAGCAACCTAGGCTTCACTCTATGGCGTTCATCCACCACATCGAATAGCTACGGCCTCAGAAGTCAACGCCCGACGCATAAAATGCAATAAAAGTACAACAGTGTTTCCATCATATAACAGGAATAATTGCAACCAGTTTGAAAGTGATGGCCGATTCTACGTTCCGGGCAACCTAGGCTTCACTCTAGGGCGTTGCTCCTACAGATTGAATAGTTAGGACCTTAGAAGTCAATGCACGAAGCATAAAATGCAATAAAAATACAACACTTTTTCCATCATATAACAGGAATAATTGCAACCAGTTAGAAGGTGATGGTCATTTCAACGTTCCGGGCAACCTAGGCTTCTCTCTAGGGCGTTGCTCCACCAGATAGAATAGTTAGTGCCTTCGAAGTCAACGCCAGAAGCATAAAATTCAATAAAGATGCAACAGTTTTTCCATCGTATAGCAGGAGTATCTGCAAACAGTGTGAAAGTACTGGTCATTTCTACGTTCCGGGTAACCTAGGCTTCACTCTAGGGCGTTGTTCCAGCAGATGGAACTGTTGGGGCCTAAGAATGCAACGCCAGGAGCATAAAATACAATATAAATACAACAGCTTTTCCACCGTATAAAATGAATAATTGCAAACAGTGTGAAAGTAATGGTCATTTCTACGTTCCGGTTAACCTAGGCTGCACTCTAGGGCGTTGCTCCACCACATCTAATAGCTACGGCCTTAGAAGTCAACGCCAGGAGCATAAAATACAATATAAATACAACAGCTTTTCCGTCGTATAAAATGAATAATTGCAAACAGTGTGAAAGTTACGGTCATGTCTACGTTCCGGGTAACCTAGGTTTCACACTAGGGCGTTGTTCCACCAGATAGAATAGCTAGGGACTTAGAATTCAACGCCAGAAGAATAAAATACAATATAAGTACAACAGTTTTTCCATCGTATAAAATGAATATTTGCAAACATTGTGAAAGTAATGGTCATTTCTACGTACCGGGCAACCCATGTGACACTCTAGGGCGTTGCTCCACCACATCTAATAGCTACGGCCTTCAAAGTCAACGAGAGAAGCATAAAATACGATATAAATACAACAGCTTTTCCATCATATAAAACGAATAATGGTAACCAGTGTGTAAGTTATGGTCATTTCTACGTGCCGGTCAACATAGGCTTCACTCTAGGACGTTGCTCCTCCAGATCGAATGGTTTGGGCCTATGCAGTCAACGCCAGAAGCATAAAATACAATAAAGGAGCAACAGTTTTTCCATCGTATAACAGGAATAATTGCAACCAGTGTGAAGGTAATGGTATGTTCTACGTTCCGGGCAACCTAGGCTTCACTCTAGGGCGGTGCTCCACCAGATCAAATAGTTAGGGCCTAAGAAGTCAACGCCAGAAGCATAAATTACAATATAAGTACAACAGCTTTTCCATCGTATATAATGTATATTTGCAAACAGTGTGGAAGTAATGGTCACTTCTACGTTCTGGGCAACCTAGGCTTCACTCTAGGGTGTTGCTCCACCAGATGGAATTGCTAGGGACTGGGAATTCAATGCCAGAAGCATAAAGTGCACTATAAATTTAACAGCTTTTCCATCGTATAAAAGGAATAATAGCAACCAGTGTGAAAGTTATGGTCATTTCAACGTTCCGGGCAACCTAGGCATCACGCTAGGGTGCTGCTCCACCAGATGGAATTGCAAGGGACTTAGATTTCTATGCCAGAAGCATAATATGCAATATAAATATAACAGCTTTTCCATCGTATAAAACGAATAATAGCAACCAGTGTGAATGTTATGGTCATTTCTACTTCCCGGGCAACCTTGGCTTTACTCTAGGGCGTTGCTCCACCAGGTCTAATAGTTAGGGCCTTAGAAGTCAACGCCCCAAGCATAAAATGCAAAATAAATAGAACAGTTTTTCCATTGTATAAAACGAATAACTGCTACCAGTGTGAAAGTACTGATCATTTCTACGTTCCGGGCAACCTAGGTTTCACCCTAGGGCGTTGCTCTACCAGATCGAATAGCTAGGGACTTAGAATTCAACGCCAGAAGTATAAAACGCAATATAAGTACAACAGCTATTCCATCGTATAAAATGAGTAGTTGCAAACATTGTGAAAGTAATGGTCATTTCTACGTTCCGGGCAAGCTAGGCGTCACTCTAGGGCGTTGCTCCACCACATCTAATAGCTACGGCCTTAGAAGTCAACGCCAGAGGCATAAAATACAATATAAATACAACAGCTTTTCCATCGCACAAAATGAATAATAGCAAACAGTGTGAAGGTAATGGTCATTTCTACGGACCGGGCAACCTAGGCTTCACTCTAGGTCGTTGCTCCACCAGATCAAATAGCTAGAGACTTAGAATTAAACGCCAGAAGCATAGAATACAATAAAAATACAACAGTTTTTCCATCGTATAACAGGAATAATTGCAACCAGTGTGAATGTAATGGTCATTTCTACGTTCCGGGCAACCTAGGCTTCACCCTAGGGCGTTGCTCCAACAGATCGAATAGTAAGGGCCTTAAAAGTCAATGCCCGAAGCATAAAATACAATATAAATACAACAGCTTTTCAATCGTATAAAACGAATAATTGCAACCAGTGTGAAAGTTACGGTCATTTCTACGTTCCGCGCAACCTAGGCTTCACCCGACGGCGTTGTTCCACCAGATGGAATAGTTAGGGCCTAAGAGGTCAACGCCAGAAGCATAAAATACGATATAAATACAACAGCTTTTCCATCGTCTAAAACGAATAATTGCAACCAGTGTGGAAGTTATGGTCATTTCTACGTTCCGGGCAACCTAGGCTTCACTCTAGGGCGTTGCGCCACCAGATCGAATAGTTAGGGCCTTAGAAGTCAACGTCCGAAGCATAAAATACAAAATAAATAAAACAGCTTTTCCATCGTATAAAACGAATAATTGCTACCAGTGTGAAAGTTATGGCCATTTCTACGTTCCGCGCAACCTAGGCTTCACCCTAAGGCGTCGTTCCACCAGATGGAATAGTTGGGGCCTAAGAAGTCAACGCCAGAACCATAAAATACGATATAAATACAACAGCTTTTCCATCGTATAAAACGAATAATTGCTACCAGTGTGAAAGTTGTGGTCATTTCTACGTTCCCGCCAACGTAGGTTTCACTCTACGGCGATGATCCACCAGAGGGAATAGTTAGGGCCTAAGAATTCAACGCCAGGAGGATAAAATACAATATAAGTACAACAGTTATTCCATCGTATAAAATGAGTAGTTGCAAACATTGTGAAAGTAATGGTCATTTCTATGTCCCGGGCAACCTAGGCGACACTCTAGGGCGTTGCTCTACCTGACCGAATAGTTAGGGCCTTAGAAGTCAACGCCAGAAGCATAAAATGCAATAAAGATGCAACAGTTTTTCCATCGTATAACAGGAATAACTGCAAACAGTGTGAAAGTTATGGTCATTTCAACGTTTCGGGCAATCTAGGCTTCACTCTAGGGCGTTGCTCCACCAGGTCAATCAGTTAGGGCCTTAGAAGTCAACGCCCGAAGCATAAAATGCAAAATAAATAGAACAGTTTTTCCATTGTATAAACGAATAATTGCTACCAGTGTAAAAGTTAAGGTCATTTCTACGTTCCGGTCAACCTAGGCTACACCCTAGGTCGTTTTCCCACCAGATCGAATAGTTAGGGCCTAAGAAGTGAACGCCAGAAGCATAAAATGCAATATAAATACAACAGTTTTTCCATCCTATAAAACGAATAATTGCAACCAGTATGAAAGGTATGGTCATTTCTACTTTCCCGGCAACCTAGGCTTCACCATAGGTCGTTGCTCCAACAGATGGAATAGTTAGGGCCTTAGAAGTCAATGCCCGACGCATAAAATGCAATAAAAATACAACAGTTTTTCCATCATATAACAGGAATAATTGCAACCAGTTTGAAAGTGATGGTCATTTCTACGTACCGGGCACCCTAGGCTTCACCCTAGGGCGTTGCTCCACCAGATCGAATAGTTAGGTACTTAGAAGTCAACGCCAGAAGCATAAAATACAATAAAGATGCAACAGCTTTTCCATCGTTTTACAGGAATAACTGCAACCACTGCGAATGTACTGGTCATTTCTACGTTCCGGCTAACCTAGGTTTCACCCTAGGGCGTTGCTCTACCAGATCGAATAGCTAGGGACTTAGAATTCAACGCCAGAAGTATAAAACGCAATATAAGTACAACAGCTATTCCATCGTATAAAATGAGTAGTTGCAAACATTGTGAAAGTAATGGTCATTTCTACGTTCCGGGCAAGCTAGGCGTCACTCTAGGGCGTTGCTCCACCACATCTAATAGCTACGGCCTTAGAAGTCAACGCCAGAGGCATAAAATACAATATAAATACAACAGCTTTTCCATCGCACAAAATGAATAATAGCAAACAGTGTGAAGGTAATGGTCATTTCTACGGACCGGGCAACCTAGGCTTCACTCTAGGTCGTTGCTCCACCAGATCAAATAGCTAGAGACTTAGAATTAAACGCCAGAAGCATAGAATACAATAAAAATACAACAGTTTTTCCATCGTATAACAGGAATAATTGCAACCAGTGTGAATGTAATGGTCATTTCTACGTTCCGGGCAACCTAGGCTTCACCCTAGGGCGTTGCTCCAACAGATCGAATAGTAAGGGCCTTAAAAGTCAATGCCCGAAGCATAAAATACAATATAAATACAACAGCTTTTCAATCGTATAAAACGAATAATTGCAACCAGTGTGAAAGTTACGGTCATTTCTACGTTCCGCGCAACCTAGGCTTCACCCGACGGCGTTGTTCCACCAGATGGAATAGTTAGGGCCTAAGAGGTCAACGCCAGAAGCATAAAATACGATATAAATACAACAGCTTTTCCATCGTCTAAAACGAATAATTGCAACCAGTGTGGAAGTTATGGTCATTTCTACGTTCCGGGCAACCTAGGCTTCACTCTAGGGCGTTGCGCCACCAGATCGAATAGTTAGGGCCTTAGAAGTCAACGTCCGAAGCATAAAATACAAAATAAATAAAACAGCTTTTCCATCGTATAAAACGAATAATTGCTACCAGTGTGAAAGTTATGGCCATTTCTACGTTCCGCGCAACCTAGGCTTCACCCTAAGGCGTCGTTCCACCAGATGGAATAGTTGGGGCCTAAGAAGTCAACGCCAGAACCATAAAATACGATATAAATACAACAGCTTTTCCATCGTATAAAACGAAGAATTGCAACCAGTGTGAATGTTATGGTCATTTCTACGTTCCGGGCAACATAGGCTTCACTCTAGGGCGTTGCTCGACCAGATAGAATAGCTAGGGCCTTAGAAGTCAACGCCCGATGCATAAAATACAAAATAAATAGAACAGTTTTTCCATCGTGTAAAACGAATAATTGCTACCAGTGTGAAAGCTATGGTCATTGCTACGTTCCGCGCAACCTAGCCTTCACCCATGGGCGTTGTTCCACCAGATGCAATAGTTAGGGCCTTAGAAGTCAACGCCAGAAGAATAAAATACAATATAAGTACAAAAGCTTTTCCGTCGTATAAAATGAATAATTGCAAACATAGTGAAAGTAATGGTCATTTCTACGTTCCGGGCAACCTAGGCGTCACTCTAGGGCGTTGCGACACCAGATCGAATAGTTAGGGCCTTAGAAGTCAACGCCCGAAGCATAAAATACAAAATAAATCAAACAGTTTTTCCATCGTATAAAACGAATAATTGCAACCAGTATGAAAGTTAACGTCATTTCTACTTTCCGGACAACATAGGCTTCACCCTTGGTCGTTGCACCAACAGATTGAATAGTTAGGGCCTTAGAAATCAACGCCCGAAGCATAAAATACAAAATAGATAGAACAGTTTTTCCATCGTATAAAACGAATGATTGCTACCGGTGTGAAAGTTATGGCCATTTCTCCGTTCCGGGCAACCTAGGCTTCACTCTAGGGCGCTGCTCCACCAGGTCGAATAGTTAGGTCCTTAGAAGTCAACGCCAGATGCATAAAATACGATATAAATACAACAGCTTTTCCATCGTATAAAACGAATAATTGCAACCAGTGCGGAAGTTATGGTCATTTCTACATTCCGCGCAACCTAGGCTTCACCCTAGTGCGTTACTCCACCAGATCGAATAGTTAGGTCCTTAGAAGTCAACGCCAGATGCATAAAATACGATATAAATACAACAGCTTTTCCATCGTATAAAACGAATAATTGCAACCAGTGTGGAAGTTACGGTCATTTCTACGTTCCGGGCAACCTAGGCTACACTCTAGGGCGTCGCACGACCAGATAGAATAGCTAGGGACTTAGAAGTCAACGCCCGAAGCATAAAATACAAAATAAATAGAATAGTTTTTCCATCGTATAAAACGAATAATTGCTACCGGTGTGAAAGTTATGGTCATTTCCCCGTTCCGGGCAACCTAGGCCCCACTCTAGGGCGCTGCTCCACCAGATCGAATAGTTAGGGCCTTAGAAGTCAACGCCAGAAGCATAAAATACAAAATAAATAAAACAGTTTTTCCATCGTATAAAAAGAATAATTGCAACCAGTGTGAAGGTAATGGTCTTTTCTACGTTCCGGGCAACCTAGGCTTCACCCAAGGGCGTTGTTCCACCAGATGGAATAGTTAGGGCCTAAGAAGTCAACGCCGGAAGCATAAAATACGATATAAATACAACAGCTTTTCCATCGTATAAGACGAATAATTGCAACCAGTGTGAATGTAATGGTCATTTCTACGTTCCGGGCAACATAGGCTTCACCCTTGGTCGTTGCACCAACAGATTGAATAGTTAGGGCCTTAGAAGTCAACGCCCGAAGCATAAAATACAAAATAAAAAGAACAGTTTTTCCATCGTATAAAACGAATAATTGCTACCAGTGTGAAAGTTATGGCCATTTCTACGTTCCGCGCAACCTAGGCTTCACCCTAAGGCGTCGTTCCACCAGATGGAATAGTTGGGGCCTAAGAAGTCAACGCCAGAAGCATAAAACACTATATAAATACAACAGTTTTTCCATCATATAAAACGCATAATTGCAACCAGGATGAAAGTTATGGTCATTTCTACTTTCCGGGCAACCTAGGCGTCACTCTAGGGCGTTGCTCCACCACATCGAATAGTTAGGGCCTTAGAAGTCAACGCCAGAAGCATAAAATACAAAATAAATAAAACAGTTTTTCCATCGTATAAAACGAATAATTGCTACCAGTGTGAAAGTTATGGCCATTTCTACGTTCCGCGCAACCTAGGCTTCACCCTAAGGCGTCGTTCCACCAGATGGAATAGTTGGGGCCTAAGAAGTCAACGCCAGAACCATAAAATACGATATAAATACAACAGCTTTTCCATCGTATAAAACGAAGAATTGCAACCAGTGTGAATGTTATGGTCATTTCTACGTTCCGGGCAACATAGGCTTCACTCTAGGGCGTTGCTCGACCAGATAGAATAGCTAGGGCCTTAGAAGTCAACGCCCGATGCATAAAATGCAAAATAAATAGAACAGTTTTTCCATCGTGTAAAACGAATAATTGCTACCAGTGTGAAAGCTATGGTCATTGCTACGTTCCGCGCAACCTAGCCTTCACCCATGGGCGTTGTTCCACCAGATGCAATAGTTAGGGCCTTAGAAGTCAACGCCAGAAGAATAAAATACAATATAAGTACAAAAGCTTTTCCGTCGTATAAAATGAATACTTGCAAACATAGTGAAAGTAATGGTCATTTCTACGTTCCGGGCAACCTAGGCGTCACTCTAGGGCGTTGCGACACCAGATCGAATAGTTAGGGCCTTAGAAGTCAACGCCCGAAGCATAAAATACAAAATAAATCAAACAGTTTTTCCATCGTATAAAACGAATAATTGCCACCAGTATGAAAGTTAACGTCATTTCTACTTTCCGGGCAACATAGGCTTCACCCTTGGTCGTTGCACCAACAGATTGAATAGTTAGGGCCTTAGAAATCAACGCCCGAAGCATAAAATACAAAATAAATAGAACAGTTTTTCCATCGTATAAAACGAATGATTGCTACCGGTGTGAAAGTTATGGCCATTTCTCCGTTCCGGGCAACCTAGGCTTCACTCTAGGGCGCTGCTCCATCAGATCGAATAGTTAGGGCCTTAGAAGTCAACGCCAGAAGCATAAAATACAAAATAAATAAACCTGTTTTTCCATCGTATAAAACGAATAATTGCTACCAGTGTGAACGTTATGGTCATTTCTACATTCCGCGCAACATAGGCTTCACTCTAGTGCGTTGCTCCACCAGATCGAATAGTTAGGTCCTTAGAAGTCAACGCCAGAAGCATAAAATACAAAATAAATAGAACAGTTTTTCCATCGTATAAAACGAATGATTGCTACCGGTGTGAAAGTTATGGTCATTTCTCCGTTCCGGGCAACCTAGGCTTCACTCTAGGGCGCTGCTCCAACAGATTGAATAGTTAGGGCCTTAGAAGTCAACGCCCGAAGCATAAAATACAAAATAAAAAGAACAGTTTTTCCATCGTATAAAACGAATAATTGCTACCAGTGTGAAAGTTATGGCCATTTCTACGTTCCGCGCAACCTAGGCTTCACCCTAAGGCGTCGTTCCACCAGATGGAATAGTTGGGGCCTAAGAAGTCAACGCCAGAAGCATAAAACACTATATAAATACAACAGTTTTTCCATCATATAAAACGCATAATTGCAACCAGGATGAAAGTTATGGTCATTTCTACTTTCCGGGCAACCTAGGCTTCACTCTAGGGCGTTGCTCCACCACATCGAATAGTTAGGGCCTTAGAAGTCAACGCCAGAAGCATAAAATACAAAATAAATAAAACAGTTTTTCCATCGTATAAAACGAATAATTGCTACCAGTGTGAAAGTTATGGCCATTTCTACGTTCCGCGCAACCTAGGCTTCACCCTAAGGCGTCGTTCCACCAGATGGAATAGTTGGGGCCTAAGAAGTCAACGCCAGAACCATAAAATACGATATAAATACAACAGCTTTTCCATCGTATAAAACGAAGAATTGCAACCAGTGTGA
This sequence comes from Calliopsis andreniformis, assembly GCF_051401765.1. NCBI lineage: Eukaryota > Metazoa > Arthropoda > Insecta > Hymenoptera > Andrenidae > Calliopsis > Calliopsis andreniformis. The sequence goes on from NW_027480423.1 coordinate 29,067,420, forward strand.
ATGTTATGGTCATTTCTACGTTCCGGGCAACATAGGCTTCACTCTAGGGCGTTGCTCGACCAGATAGAATAGCTAGGGCCTTAGAAGTCAACGCCCGATGCATAAAATACAAAATAAATAGAACAGTTTTTCCATCGTGTAAAACGAATAATTGCTACCAGTGTGAAAGCTATGGTCATTGCTACGTTCCGCGCAACCTAGCCTTCACCCATGGGCGTTGTTCCACCAGATGCAATAGTTAGGGCCTTAGAAGTCAACGCCAGAAGAATAAAATACAATATAAGTACAAAAGCTTTTCCGTCGTATAAAATGAATAATTGCAAACATAGTGAAAGTAATGGTCATTTCTACGTTCCGGGCAACCTAGACGTCACTCTAGGGCGTTGCGACACCAGATCGAATATTTAGGGCCTGAGAAGTCAACGCTAGAAGCATAAAATACAATATAAATAGAAGGGCTTTTCCAGCGCACAAAATGAATAACTGCAGCCAGTGTGAAAGTACTGGTCATTTCTACGTTCTGGGCAGCCTAGGCTACACTCTAGGGCGTTGCTCCACCAGATCGAATAATTAGGGCCTAAGAAGTCAACGCCAGAAGAATAAAATACAATATAAGTACAAAAGCTTTTCCATCGCATAAAATGAATAATTGCAAACATTGTGAAAGTAATGGTCATTTCTACGTTCCGGGCAACCTAGGCGTCACTCTAGGGCGTTGCGCCACCAAATCGAATAGTTAGGGCCTTAGAAGTCAACGCCCGAAGCATAAAATACAGAATAAATACAACAGTTTTTCCATCCTATAAAACGAATAATTGCAACCAGGATGAAAGTTATGGTCATTTCTACTTTCCGGGCAACCTAGGCTTCACTCTAGGGCGTTGCTCCACCAGATCGAATAGTTAGGGCCTTAGAAGTCAACGCCAGAAGCATAAAATACAAAATAAATAAAACAGTTTTTCCATCGCATAAAACGAATAATTGCAACCAGTATGAAAGTTAACGTCATTTCTACTTTCCGGGCAACATAGGCTTCACCCTTGGTCGTTGCACCAACAGATTGAATAGTTAGGGCCATAGAAGTCAACGCCCGAAGCATAAATTACATAATAAATAGAACAGATTTTCCATCGTAAAAAACGAATAATTGCTACCAGTGTGAAAGTTAAGGTCATTTCTACGTTCCGCGCAACCTAGGCTTCACCCGAGGGCGTTGTTCCACCAGATGGAATAGTTAGGGCCTAAGAAGTCAACGCCAGAAGCATAAAATACGATATAAATAGAACAGCTTTTCCATCGTATAAAACGAATAATTGCAACCAGTGTGAAAGTTATGGTCATTTCTACTTTCCGGGCATCCTAGGCTTCACCCTAGGACGTTGTTCCACCAGATCGAACAGTTAGGGCCTAAGAAGTCAACCCCAGAAGCATAAAATACAATATAAATGTAACAGTTTTTCCACCGTATAAAACGAATGATAGCAACCAGTGTGAAAGTTATGGTCATTTCTACGTTCCGGGCAACCTAGGCTTCACTCTCGGGCGTTGCTCCACCAAATCGAATAGCTAGGGCGTTAGAAGTCAACGCCAGAAGCATAAAGTACAATAAAGATGCAAAAGTTTTTCCATCGTATAACAGGAATAACTGCAAACAGTGTTTAAGTTATGGTCATTTCTACGTTCCGGGCAACCTCGGCCTCACTCTAGGGCATTGCGGCACCAGATCGAATAGTTAGGGCCTTAGAAGTCAGCGCCCGAAGCATAAAATACGAAATAAATAAAACAGTTTTTCCATCCTATAAAACGAATAATTGCAACCAGTATGAAAGTTAACGCCATTTCTAGATTCCGGGCAACATAGCGTCACCCTTGGGCGTTGCACCAACAGATTGAATAGTTAGGGCCTTAGAAGTCAACGCCCGAAGCATAAAATACAAAATAAGTAGAACAGTTTTTCCATAGTATAAAACGAATAATTGCAACCAGTGTGAAGGTAATGGTCTTCTCTACGTTCCGGGCAACCTAGGCTTCACTCTAGCGCGGTGCTCCACCAGATCAAATAGTTAGGGCCTTAGAAGTCAACGCCGGAAGCATAAAATACCAAATAAATAAAACAGTTTTACCATCGTATAAAACGAATAATTGCTACCAGTGTGAAAGTTAAGGTCATTTCTACGTTCCGCGCAACCTAGGCTTCACCCGAGGGCGTTGTTCCACCAGATGGAATAGTTAGGGCCTAAGAGGTCAACGCCAGAAGCATAAAATACGATATAAATAGAACAGCTTTTCCATCGCATAAAACGAATAATTGCAACCAGTGTAGAAGTTATGGTCATTTCTACGTTCCGGGCAACCTAGGCTTCACTCTAGGGCGTTGCTCGACCAGATCGAATAGCTAGGGCCTTAGAAGTCAACGCCTGAAGTATAAAATACAATAAAAATACAACAGTCTTTCCATGCTATAACAGGAATAATTGCAACCCGTGTGAAAGTGATGGTCATTTCTACGTCCAGGCAACCTAGGCTTCACCCTAGGGCGTTGTTCCACCAGATGGAATAGTTAGGGCCTTAGAAGTTAACGCCAGAAGCATAAAACCCTATATAAATACAACAGTTTTTCCATCATATAAAACGAATAATTGCAACCAGGATGAAAGTTATGGTCATTTCTACTTTCCGGGTAACCTAGGCTTCACTCTAGGGCGTTGCCCCACCAGATCGAATAGTTAGGGCCTTAGAAGTCAACGCCCGAAGCATAAAACACAAAATAAATAAAATAGTTTTTCCATCGCATAAAACGAATAATTGCAACCAGGATGAAAGTTATGGTCATTTCTACTTTCCGGGAAACCTAGGCTTCACTCTAGGGCGTTGCTCCACCAGATCGAATAGTTAGGGCCTTAGAAGTCAACGCCAGAAGCATAAAATACAAAATAAATAAAACAGTTTTTCCACCGTATAAAACGAATAATTGCTACCAGTGTGAACGTTATGGTCATTTCTACATTCCGCGCAACCTAGACTTCACTCTAGTGCGTTGCTCCACCAGGTCGAATAGTTAGGTCCTTAGAAGTCAACGCCAGATGCATAAAATACGATATAAATACAACAGCTTTTCCATCGTATAAAACGAATAATTGCAACCAGTGCGGAAGTTATGGTCATTTCTACATTCCGCGCAACCTAGGCTTCACCCTAGTGCGTTACTCCACCAGATCGAATAGTTAGGTCCTTAGAAGTCAACGCCAGATGCATAAAATACAAAATAAATAAAACAGTTTTTCCATCGTATAAAACGAATAATTGCAACCAGTGTGAAGGTAATGGTCTTTTCTACGTTCCGGGCAACCTAGGCTTCACCCAAGGGCGTTGTTCCACCAGATGGAATAGTTAGGGCCTAAGAAGTCAACGCCGGAAGCATAAAATACGATATAAATACAACAGCTTTTCCATCGTATAAGACGAATAATTGCAACCAGTGTGAATGTAATGGTCATTTCTACGTTCCGGGCAACATAGGCTTCACCCTTGGTCGTTGCACCAACAGATTGAATAGTTAGGGCCTTAGAAGTCAACGCCCGAAGCATAAAATACAAAATAAAAAGAACAGTTTTTCCATCGTATAAAACGAATAATTGCTACCAGTGTGAAAGTTATGGCCATTTCTACGTTCCGCGCAACCTAGGCTTCACCCTAAGGCGTCGTTCCACCAGATGGAATAGTTGGGGCCTAAGAAGTCAACGCCAGAAGCATAAAACACTATATAAATACAACAGTTTTTCCATCATATAAAACGCATAATTGCAACCAGGATGAAAGTTATGGTCATTTCTACTTTCCGGGCAACCTAGGCGTCACTCTAGGGCGTTGCTCCACCACATCGAATAGTTAGGGCCTTAGAAGTCAACGCCAGAAGCATAAAATACAAAATAAATAAAACAGTTTTTCCATCGTATAAAACGAATAATTGCTACCAGTGTGAAAGTTATGGCCATTTCTACGTTCCGCGCAACCTAGGCTTCACCCTAAGGCGTCGTTCCACCAGATGGAATAGTTGGGGCCTAAGAAGTCAACGCCAGAACCATAAAATACGATATAAATACAACAGCTTTTCCATCGTATAAAACGAAGAATTGCAACCAGTGTGAATGTTATGGTCATTTCTACGTTCCGGGCAACATAGGCTTCACTCTAGGGCGTTGCTCGACCAGATAGAATAGCTAGGGCCTTAGAAGTCAACGCCCGATGCATAAAATGCAAAATAAATAGAACAGTTTTTCCATCGTGTAAAACGAATAATTGCTACCAGTGTGAAAGCTATGGTCATTGCTACGTTCCGCGCAACCTAGCCTTCACCCATGGGCGTTGTTCCACCAGATGCAATAGTTAGGGCCTTAGAAGTCAACGCCAGAAGAATAAAATACAATATAAGTACAAAAGCTTTTCCGTCGTATAAAATGAATAATTGCAAACATAGTGAAAGTAATGGTCATTTCTACGTTCCGGGCAACCTAGGCGTCACTCTAGGGCGTTGCGACACCAGATCGAATAGTTAGGGCCTTAGAAGTCAACGCCCGAAGCATAAAATACAAAATAAATCAAACAGTTTTTCCATCGTATAAAACGAATAATTGCAACCAGTATGAAAGTTAACGTCATTTCTACTTTCCGGGCAACATAGGCTTCACCCTTGGTCGTTGCACCAACAGATTGAATAGTTAGGGCCTTAGAAATCAACGCCCGAAGCATAAAATACAAAATAAATAGAACAGTTTTTCCATCGTATAAAACGAATGATTGCTACCGGTGTGAAAGTTATGGCCATTTCTCCGTTCCGGGCAACCTAGGCTTCACTCTAGGGCGCTGCTCCATCAGATCGAATAGTTAGGGCCTTAGAAGTCAACGCCAGAAGCATAAAATACAAAATAAATAAACCTGTTTTTCCATCGTATAAAACGAATAATTGCTACCAGTGTGAACGTTATGGTCATTTCTACATTCCGCGCAACATAGGCTTCACTCTAGTGCGTTGCTCCACCAGATCGAATAGTTAGGTCCTTAGAAGTCAACGCCAGAAGCATAAAATACAAAATAAATAGAACAGTTTTTCCATCGTATAAAACGAATGATTGCTACCGGTGTGAAAGTTATGGTCATTTCTCCGTTCCGGGCAACCTAGGCTTCACTCTAGCGCGCTGCTCCAACAGATTGAATAGTTAGGGCCTTAGAAGTCAACGCCCGAAGCATAAAATACAAAATAAAAAGAACAGTTTTTCCATCGTATAAAACGAATAATTGCTACCAGTGTGAAAGTTATGGCCATTTCTACGTTCCGCGCAACCTAGGCTTCACCCTAAGGCGTCGTTCCACCAGATGGAATAGTTGGGGCCTAAGAAGTCAACGCCAGAAGCATAAAACACTATATAAATACAACAGTTTTTCCATCATATAAAACGCATAATTGCAACCAGGATGAAAGTTATGGTCATTTCTACTTTCCGGGCAACCTAGGCTTCACTCTAGGGCGTTGCTCCACCACATCGAATAGTTAGGGCCTTAGAAGTCAACGCCAGAAGCATAAAATACAAAATAAATAAAACAGTTTTTCCATCGTATAAAACGAATAATTGCTACCAGTGTGATAGTTATGGCCATTTCTACGTTCCGCGCAACCTAGGCTTCACCCTAAGGCGTCGTTCCACCAGATGGAATAGTTGGGGCCTAAGAAGTCAACGCCAGAACCATAAAATACGATATAAATACAACAGCTTTTCCATCGTATAAAACGAAGAATTGCAACCAGTGTGAATGTTATGGTCATTTCTACGTTCCGGGCAACATAGGCTTCACTCTAGGGCGTTGCTCGACCAGATAGAATAGCTAGGGCCTTAGAAGTCAACGCCCGATGCATAAAATACAAAATAAATAGAACAGTTTTTCCATCGTGTAAAACGAATAATTGCTACCAGTGTGAAAGCTATGGTCATTGCTACGTTCCGCGCAACCTAGCCTTCACCCATGGGCGTTGTTCCACCAGATGCAATAGTTAGGGCCTTAGAAGTCAACGCCAGAAGAATAAAATACAATATAAGTACAAAAGCTTTTCCGTCGTATAAAATGAATAATTGCAAACATAGTGAAAGTAATGGTCATTTCTACGTTCCGGGCAACCTAGGCGTCACTCTAGGGCGTTGCGACACCAGATCGAATAGTTAGGGCCTTAGAAGTCAACGCCCGAAGCATAAAATACAAAATAAATCAAACAGTTTTTCCATCGTATAAAACGAATAATTGCAACCAGTATGAAAGTTAACGTCATTTCTACTTTCCGGGCAACATAGGCTTCACCCTTGGTCGTTGCACCAACAGATTGAATAGTTAGGGCCTTAGAAATCAACGCCCGAAGCATAAAATACAAAATAAATAGAACAGTTTTTCCATCGTATAAAACGAATGATTGCTACCGGTGTGAAAGTTATGGCCATTTCTCCGTTCCGGGCAACCTAGGCTTCACTCTAGGGCGCTGCTCCATCAGATCGAATAGTTAGGGCCTTAGAAGTCAACGCCAGAAGCATAAAATACGATATAAATACAACAGCTTTTCCATCGTATAAAACGAATAATTGCAACCAGTGTGGAAGTTATGGTCATTTCTGCGTTCCGGGCAACCTAGGCTTCACTCTAGGGCGTTGCTCGACCAGATCGAATAGCTAGGGCCTTAGAAGTCAACGCCTGAAGTATAAGATACAATAAAAATACAACAGTCTTTCCATCCTATAACAGGAATAATTGAAACCCGTGTGAAAGTGATGGTCATTTCTACGTTCCAGGTAACCTAGGCTTCACCCTAGGGCGTTGTTCCACCAGATGGAATAGTTAGGGACTAAGAAGTCAACGCCAGAAGCATAAAACACTATATAAATACAACAGTTTTTCCATCATATAAAACGAATAATTGCAACCAGGATGAAAGTTATGGTCATTTGTACTTTCCGGGCAACCTAGGCTTCACTCTAGGGCGTTGCTCCACCAGATCGAATAGTTAGGGCCTTAGAAGTGAACGCCAGAAGCATAAAATACAAAATAAATAAAACAGTTTTTCCATCGTATAAAACGAATAATTGCTACCAGTGAGAACGTTATGGTCATTTCTTCGTTCCGAGCGACCTAGGCTTCACTCTATGGCGTTGCTCCACCAGATCGAATAGTTAGGTCCTTAGAAGTCAACGCCAGATGCATAAAATACGATATAAATACAACAGCTTTTCCATCGTATAAAACGAGTAATTGCAACCAGTGTGAAAGTCATGGTCATTTCTACGTTCCGGGCAACCTCGGCTTCAATCTAGGGCGTTGTTCCAACAGATCGAATATTTAGGGCCTGAGAAGTCAACGCTAGAAGCATAAAATACAATATAAATAGAAGGGCTTTTCCAGCGCACAAAATGAATAACTGCAGCCAGTGTGAAAATACTGGTCATTTCTACGTTCTGGGCAGCCTAGGATACACTCTAGGGCGTTGCTCCACCAGATCGAATAATTAGGGCCTAAGAAGTCAACGCCAGAAGAATAAAATACAATATAAGTACAAAAGCTTTTCCATCGCATAAAATGAATAATTGCAAACATTGTGAAAGTAATGGTCATTTCTACGTTCCGGGCAACCTAGGCGTCACTCTAGGGCGTTCCGCCACCAAATCGAATAGTTAGGGCCTTAGAAGTCAACGCCCGAAGCATAAAATACAGAATAAATACAACAGTTTTTCCATCCTATAAAACGAATAATTGCAACCAGGATGAAAGTTATGGTCATTTCTACTTTCCGGGCAACCTAGGCTTCACTCTAGGGCGTTGCTCCACCAGATCGAATAGTTAGGGCCTTAGAAGTCAACGCCAGAAGCATAAAATACAAAATAAATAAAACAGTTTTTCCATCGCATAAAACGAATAATTGCAACCAGTATGAAAGTTAACGTCATTTCTACTTTCCGGGCAACATAGGCTTCACCCTAGGTCGTTGCACCAACAGATTGAATAGTTAGGGCCATAGAAGTCAACGCCCGAAGCATAAATTACATAATAAATAGAACAGATTTTCCATCGTATAAAACGAATAATTGCTACTGGTGTGAAAGTTATGGTCATTTCTCCGTTCCGGGCAAGCTAGGCTTCACTCTACGGCGTTCCTCCACCAGATCGAATAGTTAGGGCCTTAGAAGTCAACGCCAGAAGCATAAAATACAAAATAAATAAAACTGCTTTTCCATCGTTTAAACCGAATAATTGCTACCAGTGTGAACGTTATGGTCATTTCTACATTCCGCGCAACCTAGGCTTCACAGTAGTGCGTTGCTCCACCAGATCGAATAGTTAGGTCCTTAGAAGTCAACGCCAGAAGCATAAAATATGATATAAATACAACAGGGTTTCCATCGTATAAAACGAATCATTGCAACCCGTGTGGAAGTTATGGTCATTTCTACGTTCCGGGCAACCTAGGCTTCACTCTAGGGCGTTGCTCGACCAGATCGAATAGCTAGGGCCTTAGAAGTCAACGCCTGAAGTATAAAATACAATAAAAATACAACAGTCTTTCCATCCTATAACAGGAATAATTGCAACCCGTGTGAAGGTGATGGTCATTTCTACGTTCCAGGTTACCTAGGCTTCACCCTAGGGCGTTGTTCCACCAGATGGAATAGTTAGAGACTAAGAAGTCAACGCCAGAAGCATAAAATACGATATAAATACAACAGCTTTTCCATCGTATAAGACGAATAATTGCAACCAGTGAGAATGTAATGGTCATTTCTACGTTCTGGGCAGCCCAGGCTTCACTCTAGGGCGTTGCTCCACCAGATCGAATAATTAGGGCCTTAGAAATCAACGCCAGAAGCATAAAATACAATAAAGATGCAACAGTTTTTCCACCGTAAAGCAGGAATAATTGCAACCAGTTTGAAAGTGATGGTCATTTCTACGTTCCGGGCAACCTAGGCTTCACCCTAGGGCGTTGTTCCACCAGATGGAATAGCTAGGCCATAAGAAGTCAACGCCAGAAGCATAAAATACGGTATAAATACAACAGATTTTCCATCGTATATAATGTATATTTGCAAACAGTGTGAAAGTAATGGTCATTTCTACGTACCGGGCAACCTAGGCACCACTCTCGGGCGTTGCTCCACCGAATCGAATAGCTAGGGCCTTAGAAGTCAACGCCAGAAGCATACAATACAATATAAGTACAAAAGTTTTTCCATCGTATAAAACGAATAATTGCAAACAGTGTGAAAGATATGGACATTTCTACGTTCCGGGCTACCTAGGCTTCACTCTATGGCGTTCTTCCACCACATCGAAAAGCAACGGCCTCAGAAGTCAACGCCAGAGGCATAAAATACAATATAAATATAACAGTTTTTCCATCGTATAAAACGAATAGTAGCAACCAGTGTGAAAGTTATGGTCATTTCTACGTTCCGGGCAACCTAGGCTTCACTCTAGGGCGTTGCTCCAACGGATTGAGTAGTTAGGGCCTTAGAGGTCAATGCCCGAAGCATAAAATACAAAATAAATAAAACTGTTTTTCCATCGTATAAAACGAATAATTGCTACCAGTGTGAACGTTATGGTCATTTCTACATTCCGCGCAACCTAGGCTTCACCCAAGGGCGTTGTTCCACCAGATGGAATAGTTAGGGCCTAAGAAGTCAATGCCGGAAGCATAAAATACGATATAAATACAACAGCTTTTCCATCGTATACGACGAATAATTGCAACCAGTGTGAATATAATGGTCATTTCAACGTTCCGGGCAACCTAGGCTTCGCTGTAGGGCGTTGCTCCACCAGATCGAATAATTAGGGCCTTAGAAATCAACGCCAGAAGCATAAAATACAATAAAGATGCAACAGTTTTTCCATCGTAAAACAGGAATAATTGCAACCAGTGTGAAGGTAATGGTCTTTTCTACGTTCCGGGCAACCAAGGCTTCACTCTAGGGCGGTGCACCACCAGATCAAATAGTTAGGGAATAAGAAGTCAACGCCAGAAGCATAAAATACAACATAAATACAACAGATTTTCCATCGTATATAATGTATATTTGCAAACAGTGTGAAAGTAATGGTCATTTCTACGTACCGGGCAACCTAGGCTCCACTCACGGGCGTTGCTCCACCAAATCGAATAGCTAGGGCCTTAGAAGTCAACGCCAGAAGCATAAAATACGATATAAATACAACAGCTTTTCCATCGTATAAAACGAATAATTGCAACCAGTGTGGAAGTTATGGTCATTTCTACGTTCCGGGCAACATAGGCTTCACTCTAGGGCGTTGTTCCACCAGATGGAATATTTAGGGCCTAAGAAGTCAACGCCGGAAGCATAAAATACGATACTAATACAACAGCTTTTCCAACGTATAAGACGAATAATTGCAACCAGTGTGAATGTAATGGTCATTTCTACGTTCCGGGCAACCTAGGCTTCACTCTAGGGCGTTGCTCCACCAGATCGAATAGTTAGGGCCTAAGAAGTCAACGCCAGAAGCATAAAATACAACATAAATACAACAGATTTTCCATCGTATATAATGTATATTTGCAAACAGTGTGAAAGTAATGGTCATTTCTATGTACAGGGCAACCTAGGCCCCACTCTCGGGCGTTGCTCCACCAAATCGAATAGCTACGGCCTTAGAAGTAAACGCCCGAAGCATAAAATACAAAATAAATAAAACAGTTTTTCCATCGTATAAAACGAATAATTGCAACCAGTATGAAAGTTAACGTCATTTCTACTTTCCGGGCAACATAGGCTTCACCCTTGGTCGTTGCACCAACAGATTGAATAGTTAGGGCCTTAGAAGTCAACGCCCGAAGCATAAAATACAAAATAAATAGAACAGTTTTTCCATCGTATAAAACGAATAATTGCTACCGGTGTGAAAGTTATGGTCATTTCTACATTCCGCGCAACCTAGGCTTCACACTAGTGCGTTGCACCACCAGATCTAATAGTTAGGTCCTTAGAAGTCAACGCCAGAAGCATAAAATATGATATAAATACAACAGGGTTTCCATCATATAAAACGAATAATTGCAACCCGTGTGGAAGTTATGGTCATTTCTACGTTCCGGGCAACCTAGGCTTCACTCTAGGGCGTTGCTCGACCAGATCGAATAGCTAGGGCCTTAGAAGTCAACGACTGAAGTATAAAATACAATAAAAATACAACAGTCTTTCCATCCTATAACAGGAATAATTGCAACCCGTGTGAAAGTGATGGTCATTTCTACGTTCCAGGTTACCTAGGCTTCACCCTAGGGCGTTGTTCCACCAGATGGAATAGTTAGGGACTAAGAAGTCAACGCCAGAAGCACAGAACACTATATAAATACAACAGTTTTTCCATCATATAAAACGCATAATTGCAACCAGGATGAAAGTTATGGTCATTTCTACTCTCCGGGCAACCTAGGCTTCACTCTAGGGCGTTGCTCCACCAGATCAAACCGTTAGGGCCTTAGAAGTCAACGCCCGAAGCATTAAATACAAAATAAATAGAACAGTTTTTCCATTGTATAAAACGAATAATTGCTACCAGTGTAAAAGTTATTGTCATTTCTACGTTCCGGGCAACCTAGGCTATACCCGAGGGCGTTGTTCCACCAGATCGCATAGTTAGGGCGTAGGAAGTGATCGCCAGACGCATTAGATACAATATAAATACAACAGTCTTTCCATCCTATAACAGGAATAATTGCAGCCCGTGTGAAAGTGATGGTCATTTCTACGTTCCCGGCAACATAGACTTCACTCTTGGACGTTGCCGCACCAGATCGTATAGCTAGGACCTTAGCAGTCAACGACAGAAGCATAAAATACAATTAAAATACAACAGCTTTTCCATCGTATAAAACGAACAATTGCAACCAGTGTGAAAGTAATGGTCATTTCTACGTACCGGGCAACGTAGGCTTCACTCTAGGGCGTTGCTCGACCAGATCGAATAGCTGGGGCCTTAGAAGTCAACGCCTGAAGTATAAAATACAATAAAAATGCAACAGTCTTTCCATCCTATAACAGGAATAATTGCAACCCGTGTGAAAGTGATGGTCATTTCTACGTTCCAGGCAACCTAGGCTTCACCCAAGGGCGTTGTTCCACCAGATGGAATAGTTAGGGCCTAAGAAGTCAACGCCAGAAGCATAAAACACTATATGAATACAACAGTTTTTCCATCATATAAAACGAATAATAGCAACCAGGATTAAAGTTATGGTCATTTCTACTTTCCGGGCAACGTAGGCTTCACCCTAGGGCGTTGCTCCAACGGATTGTGTAGTTAGGGCCTTAGAGGTCAATGCCCGAAGCATAAAATACAAAATAAATAAAACTGTTTTTCCATCGTATAAAACGAATAATTGCTACCAGTGTGAACGTTATGGTCATTTCTACATTCCGCGCAACCTAGGCTTCACCCAAGGGCGTTGTTCCACCAGATGGAATAGTTAGGGCCTAAGAAGTCAATGCCGGAAGCATAAAATACGATATAAATACAACAGCTTTTCCATCGTATACGACGAATAATTGCAACCAGTGTGAATATAATGGTCATTTCAACGTTCCGGGCAACCTAGGCTTCGCTGTAGGGCGTTGCTCCACCAGATCGAATAATTAGGGCCTTAGAAATCAACGCCAGAAGCATAAAATACAATAAAGATGCAACAGTTTTTCCATCGTAAAACAGGAATAATTGCAACCAGTGTGAAGGTAATGGTCTTTTCTACGTTCCGGGCAACCAAGGCTTCACTCTAGGGCGGTGCACCACCAGATCAAATAGTTAGGGAATAAGAAGTCAACGCCAGAAGCATAAAATACAACATAAATACAACAGATTTTCCATCGTATATAATGTATATTTGCAAACAGTGTGAAAGTAATGGTCATTTCTACGTACCGGGCAACCTAGGCTCCACTCACGGGCGTTGCTCCACCAAATCGAATAGCTAGGGCCTTAGAAGTCAACGCCAGAAGCATAAAATACGATATAAATACAACAGCTTTTCCATCGTATAAAACGAATAATTGCAACCAGTGTGGAAGTTATGGTCATTTCTACGTTCCGGGCAACATAGGCTTCACTCTAGGGCGTTGTTCCACCAGATGGAATATTTAGGGCCTAAGAAGTCAACGCCGGAAGCATAAAATACGATACTAATACAACAGCTTTTCCAACGTATAAGACGAATAATTGCAACCAGTGTGAATGTAATGGTCATTTCTACGTTCCGGGCAACCTAGGCTTCACTCTAGGGCGTTGCTCCACCAGATCGAATAGTTAGGGCCTAAGAAGTCAACGCCAGAAGCATAAAATACAACATAAATACAACAGATTTTCCATCGTATATAATGTATATTTGCAAACAGTGTGAAAGTAATGGTCATTTCTATGTACAGGGCAACCTAGGCCCCACTCTCGGGCGTTGCTCCACCAAATCGAATAGCTACGGCCTTAGAAGTAAACGCCCGAAGCATAAAATACAAAATAAATAAAACAGTTTTTCCATCGTATAAAACGAATAATTGCAACCAGTATGAAAGTTAACGTCATTTCTACTTTCCGGGCAACATAGGCTTCACCCTTGGTCGTTGCACCAACAGATTGAATAGTTAGGGCCTTAGAAGTCAACGCCCGAAGCATAAAATACAAAATAAATAGAACAGTTTTTCCATCGTATAAAACGAATAATTGCTACCGGTGTGAAAGTTATGGTCATTTCTACATTCCGCGCAACCTAGGCTTCACACTAGTGCGTTGCACCACCAGATCTAATAGTTAGGTCCTTAGAAGTCAACGCCAGAAGCATAAAATATGATATAAATACAACAGGGTTTCCATCATATAAAACGAATAATTGCAACCCGTGTGGAAGTTATGGTCATTTCTACGTTCCGGGCAACCTAGGCTTCACTCTAGGGCGTTGCTCGACCAGATCGAATAGCTAGGGCCTTAGAAGTCAACGACTGAAGTATAAAATACAATAAAAATACAACAGTCTTTCCATCCTATAACAGGAATAATTGCAACCCGTGTGAAAGTGATGGTCATTTCTACGTTCCAGGTTACCTAGGCTTCACCCTAGGGCGTTGTTCCACCAGATGGAATAGTTAGGGACTAAGAAGTCAACGCCAGAAGCACAGAACACTATATAAATACAACAGTTTTTCCATCATATAAAACGCATAATTGCAACCAGGATGAAAGTTATGGTCATTTCTACTCTCCGGGCAACCTAGGATTCACTCTAGGGCGTTGCTCCACCAGATCGAATAGTTAGGGCCTTAGAAGTCAACGCCAGAAGCATAAAATACAAAATAAATAAAACAGTTTTTCCATCGTATAAAACGAATAATTGCTACCAGTGTGAACGTTTTGGTCATTTGTACGTTCCGCGCAACCTAGGCTTCACTCTAGGGCGTTTCTCCACCAGATCGAATAGTTAGGTCCTTAGAAGTCAACGCCAGAAGCATAAAATACGGTATAAATACAACAGCTTTCCCATCCTATAAAACGAATAATTGCAACCAGTGTGGAAGTTATGGTCATTTCTACTTTCCGGGCAACCTAGGCTTCACTCTTGGGCGTTGCTCCACCAGATCGAATAGTTAGGGCCCTAGAAGTCAACGCCAGAAGCATAAAATGCAAAATAAATAAAACAGTTATTCCATCGTATAAAACGAATAATTGCTACCAATGTGAAAGTTATGGCCATTTCTACGTTCCGCGCAACCTAGGCTTCACCCTAGGGCGTTGTTCCACCAGATTGAATAGTTAGGGCCTAAGAAGTGAACGCCAGCAGCATAAAATACAATATAAATACAACAGTTCTTCCATCATATAAAACGAATGATTGCAAACAGTATGAAAGTTATGGTCATTTCTTCGTTCCGAGCAACCTAGGCTTCACTCTATGGCGTTCATCCACCACATCGAATAGCTACGGCCTCAGAAGTCAACGCCCGAAGCATAAAATGCAATAAAAGTACAACAGTGTTTCCATCATATAACAGGAATAATTGCAACCAGTTTGAAAGTGATGGCCGATTCTACGTTCCGGGCAACCTAGGCTTCACTCTAGGGCGTTGCTCCTACAGATTGAATAGTTAGGACCTTAGAAGTCAATGCACGAAGCATAAAATGCAATAAAAATACAACAGTTTTTCCATCATATAACAGGAATAATTGCAACCAGTTAGAAAGTGATGGTCATTTCAACGTTCCGGGCAACCTAGGCTTCTCTCTAGGGCGTTGCTCCACCAGATAGAATAGTTAGTGCCTTCGAAGTCAACGCCAGAAGCATAAAATTCAATAAAGATGCAACAGTTTTTCCATCGTATAGCAGGAGTATCTGCAAACAGTGTGAAAGTACTGGTCATTTCTACGTTCCGGGTAACCTAGGCTTCAGTCTAGGGCGTTGTTCCACCAGATGGAACTGTTAGGGCCTAAGAAGGCAACGCCAGGAGCATAAAATACAATATAAATACAACAGCTTTTCCACCGTATAAAATGAATAATTGCAAACAGTGTGAAAGTAATGGTCATTTCTACGTTCCGGTTAACCTAGGCTGCACTCTAGGGCGTTGCTCCACCACATCTAATAGCTACGGCCTTAGAAGTCAACGCCAGGAGCATAAAATACAATATAAATACAACAGCTTTTCCATCGTATAAAATGAATAATTGCAAACAGTGTGAAAGTAACGGTCATGTCTACGTTCCGGGTAACCTAGGTTTCACACTAGGGCGTTGCTCCACCAGATAGAATAGCTAGGGACTTAGAATTCAACGCCAGAAGAATAAAATACAATATAAGTACAACAGTTTTTCCATCGTATAAAATGAATATTTGCAAACATTGTGAAAGTAATGGTCATTTCTACGTCCCGGGCAACCCATGCGACACTCTAGGGCGTTGCTCCACCACATCTAATAGCTACGGCCTTCAAAGTCAACGAGAGAAGCATAAAATACGATATAAATACAACAGCTTTTCCATCATATAAAACGAATAATGGTAACCAGTGTGAAAGTTATGGTCATTTCTACGTGCCGGTCAACCTAGGCTTCACTCTAGGACGTTGCTCGACCAGATCGAATAGCTAGGGCCTTAGAAGTCAACGACTGAAGTATAAAATACAATAAAAATACAACAGTCTTTCCATCCTATAACAGGAATAATTGCAACCCGTGTGAAAGTGATGGTCATTTCTACGTTCCAGGTTACCTAGGCTTCACCCTAGGGCGTTGTTCCACCAGATGGAATAGTTAGGGACTAAGAAGTCAACGCCAGAAGCACAGAACACTATATAAATACAACAGTTTTTCCATCATATAAAACGCATAATTGCAACCAGGATGAAAGTTATGGTCATTTCTACTCTCCGGGCAACCTAGGATTCACTCTAGGGCGTTGCTCCACCAGATCGAATAGTTAGGGCCTTAGAAGTCAACGCCAGAAGCATAAAATACAAAATAAATAAAACAGTTTTTCCATCGTATAAAACGAATAATTGCTACCAGTGTGAACGTTTTGGTCATTTGTACGTTCCGCGCAACCTAGGCTTCACTCTAGGGCGTTTCTCCACCAGATCGAATAGTTAGGTCCTTAGAAGTCAACGCCAGAAGCATAAAATACGGTATAAATACAACAGCTTTTCCATCCTATAAAACGAATAATTGCAACCAGTGTGGAAGTTATGGTCATTTCTACTTTCCGGGCAACCTAGGCTTCACTCTTGGGCGTTGCTCCACCAGATCGAATAGTTAGGGCCCTAGAAGTCAACGCCAGAAGCATAAAATGCAAAATAAATAAAACAGTTATTCCATCGTATAAAACGAATAATTGCTACCAGTGTGAAAGTTATGGCCATTTCTACGTTCCGCGCAACCTAGACTTCACCCTAGGGCGTTGTTCCACCAGATTGAATAGTTAGGGCCTAAGAAGTGAACGCCAGCAGCATAAAATACAATATAAATACAACAGTTCTTCCATCATATAAAACGAATGATTGCAAACAGTATGAAAGTTATGGTCATTTCTTCGTTCCGAGCAACCTAGGCTTCACTCTATGGCGTTCATCCACCACATCGAATAGCTACGGCCTCAGAAGTCAACGCCCGAAGCATAAAATGCAATAAAAGTACAACAGTGTTTCCATCATATAACAGGAATAATTGCAACCAGTTTGAAAGTGATGGCCGATTCTACGTTCCGGGCAACCTAGGCTTCACTCTAGGGCGTTGCTCCTACAGATTGAATAGTTAGGACCTTAGAAGTCAATGCACGAAGCATAAAATGCAATAAAAATACAACAGTTTTTCCATCATATAACAGGAATAATTGCAACCAGTTAGAAAGTGATGGTCATTTCAACGTTCCGGGCAACCTAGGCTTCTCTCTAGGGCGTTGCTCCACCAGATAGAATAGTTAGTGCCTTCGAAGTCAACGCCAGAAGCATAAAATTCAATAAAGATGCAACAGTTTTTCCATCGTATAGCAGGAGTATCTGCAAACAGTGTGAAAGTACTGGTCATTTCTACGTTCCGGGTAACCTAGGCTTCAGTCTAGGGCGTTGTTCCACCAGATGGAACTGTTAGGGCCTAAGAAGGCAACGCCAGGAGCATAAAATACAATATAAATACAACAGCTTTTCCACCGTATAAAATGAATAATTGCAAACAGTGTGAAAGTAATGGTCATTTCTACGTTCCGGTTAACCTAGGCTGCACTCTAGGGCGTTGCTCCACCACATCTAATAGCTACGGCCTTAGAAGTCAACGCCAGGAGCATAAAATACAATATAAATACAACAGCTTTTCCATCGTATAAAATGAATAATTGCAAACAGTGTGAAAGTAACGGTCATGTCTACGTTCCGGGTAACCTAGGTTTCACACTAGGGCGTTGCTCCACCAGATAGAATAGCTAGGGACTTAGAATTCAACGCCAGAAGAATAAAATACAATATAAGTACAACAGTTTTTCCATCGTATAAAATGAATATTTGCAAACATTGTGAAAGTAATGGTCATTTCTACGTCCCGGGCAACCCATGCGACACTCTAGGGCGTTGCTCCACCACATCTAATAGCTACGGCCTTCAAAGTCAACGAGAGAAGCATAAAATACGATATAAATACAACAGCTTTTCCATCATATAAAACGAATAATGGTAACCAGTGTGAAAGTTATGGTCATTTCTACGTGCCGGTCAACCTAGGCTTCACTCTAGGACGTTGCTCCACCAGATCGAATGGTTTGGGCCTATGCAGTCAACGCCAGAAGCATAAAATACAATAAAGGTGCAACAGTTTTTCCATCGTATAACAGGAATAATTGCAACCAGTGTGAAGGTAATGGTATGTTCTACGTTCCGGGCAACCTAGGCTTCACTCTAGGGCGGTGCTCCACCAGATCAAATAGTTAGGGCCTAAGAAGTCAACGCCAGAAGCATAAATTACAATATAAGTACAACAGCTTTTCCATCGTATATAATGTATATTTGCAAACAGTGTGGAAGTAATGGTCACTTCTACGTTCCGGGCAACCTAGGCTTCACTCTAGGGTGTTGCTCCACCAGATGGAATTGCTAGGGACTGGGAATTCAATGCCAGAAACATAAAGTGCAATATAAATTTAACAGCTTTTCCATCGTATAAAAGGAATAATAGCAACCAGTGTGAAAGTTATGGTCATTTCAACGTTCCGGGCAACCTAGGCATCACGCTAGGGTGCTGCTCCACCAGATGGAATTGCTAGGGACTTAGATTTCTATGCCAGAAGCATAATATGCAATATAAATATAACAGCTTTTCCATCGTATAAAACGAATAATAGCAACCAGTGTGAATGTTATGGTCATTTCTACTTCCCGGGCAACCTAGGCTTCACTCTAGGGCGTTGCTCCACCAGGTCTAATAGTTAGGGCCTTAGAAGTCAACGCCAGAAGCATAAAATACAAAATAAATAAAACAGTTTTTCCATCGTATAAAACGAATAATTGCTACCAGTGTGAACGTTTTGGTCATTTGTACGTTCCGCGCAACCTAGGCTTCACTCTAGGGCGTTTCTCCACCAGATCGAATAGTTAGGTCCTTAGAAGTCAACGCCAGAAGCATAAAATACGATACTAATACAACAGCTTTTCCAACGTATAAGACGAATAATTGCAACCAGTGTGAATGTAATGGTCATTTCTACGTTCCGGGCAACCTAGGCTTCACTCTAGGGCGTTGCTCCACCAGATCGAATAGTTAGGGCCTAAGAAGTCAACGCCAGAAGCATAAAATACAACATAAATACAACAGATTTTCCATCGTATATAATGTATATTTGCAAACAGTGTGAAAGTAATGGTCATTTCTATGTACAGGGCAACCTAGGCCCCACTCTCGGGCGTTGCTCCACCAAATCGAATAGCTACGGCCTTAGAAGTAAACGCCCGAAGCATAAAATACAAAATAAATAAAACAGTTTTTCCATCGTATAAAACGAATAATTGCAACCAGTATGAAAGTTAACGTCATTTCTACTTTCCGGGCAACATAGGCTTCACCCTTGGTCGTTGCACCAACAGATTGAATAGTTAGGGCCTTAGAAGTCAACGCCCGAAGCATAAAATACAAAATAAATAGAACAGTTTTTCCATCGTATAAAACGAATAATTGCTACCGGTGTGAAAGTTATGGTCATTTCTACATTCCGCGCAACCTAGGCTTCACACTAGTGCGTTGCACCACCAGATCTAATAGTTAGGTCCTTAGAAGTCAACGCCAGAAGCATAAAATATGATATAAATACAACAGGGTTTCCATCATATAAAACGAATAATTGCAACCCGTGTGGAAGTTATGGTCATTTCTACGTTCCGGGCAACCTAGGCTTCACTCTAGGGCGTTGCTCGACCAGATCGAATAGCTAGGGCCTTAGAAGTCAACGACTGAAGTATAAAATACAATAAAAATACAACAGTCTTTCCATCCTATAACAGGAATAATTGCAACCCGTGTGAAAGTGATGGTCATTTCTACGTTCCAGGTTACCTAGGCTTCACCCTAGGGCGTTGTTCCACCAGATGGAATAGTTAGGGACTAAGAAGTCAACGCCAGAAGCACAGAACACTATATAAATACAACAGTTTTTCCATCATATAAAACGCATAATTGCAACCAGGATGAAAGTTATGGTCATTTCTACTCTCCGGGCAACCTAGGCTTCACTCTAGGGCGTTGCTCCACCAGATCAAACCGTTAGGGCCTTAGAAGTCAACGCCCAAAGCATTAAATACAAAATAAATAGAACAGTTTTTCCATTGTATAAAACGAATAATTGCTACCAGTGTAAAAGTTATTGTCATTTCTACGTTCCGGGCAACCTAGGCTATACCCGAGGGCGTTGTTCCACCAGATCGCATAGTTAGGGCGTAGGAAGTGATCGCCAGACGCATTAGATACAATATAAATACAACAGTCTTTCCATCCTATAACAGGAATAATTGCAGCCCGTGTGAAAGTGATGGTCATTTCTACGTTCCCGGCAACATAGACTTCACTCTTGGACGTTGCCGCACCAGATCGTATAGCTAGGACCTTAGCAGTCAACGACAGAAGCATAAAATACAATTAAAATACAACAGCTTTTCCATCGTATAAAACGAACAATTGCAACCAGTGTGAAAGTAATGGTCATTTCTACGTACCGGGCAACGTAGGCTTCACTCTAGGGCGTTGCTCGACCAGATCGAATAGCTGGGGCCTTAGAAGTCAACGCCTGAAGTATAAAATACAATAAAAATGCAACAGTCTTTCCATCCTATAACAGGAATAATTGCAACCCGTGTGAAAGTGATGGTCATTTCTACGTTCCAGGCAACCTAGGCTTCACCCAAGGGCGTTGTTCCACCAGATGGAATAGTTAGGGCCTAAGAAGTCAACGCCAGAAGCATAAAACACTATATGAATACAACAGTTTTTCCATCATATAAAACGAATAATAGCAACCAGGATTAAAGTTATGGTCATTTCTACTTTCCGGGCAACGTAGGCTTCACCCTAGGGCGTTGCTCCAACGGATTGTGTAGTTAGGGCCTTAGAGGTCAATGCCCGAAGCATAAAATACAAAATAAATAAAACTGTTTTTCCATCGTATAAAACGAATAATTGCTACCAGTGTGAACGTTATGGTCATTTCTACATTCCGCGCAACCTAGGCTTCACCCAAGGGCGTTGTTCCACCAGATGGAATAGTTAGGGCCTAAGAAGTCAATGCCGGAAGCATAAAATACGATATAAATACAACAGCTTTTCCATCGTATACGACGAATAATTGCAACCAGTGTGAATATAATGGTCATTTCAACGTTCCGGGCAACCTAGGCTTCGCTGTAGGGCGTTGCTCCACCAGATCGAATAATTAGGGCCTTAGAAATCAACGCCAGAAGCATAAAATACAATAAAGATGCAACAGTTTTTCCATCGTAAAACAGGAATAATTGCAACCAGTGTGAAGGTAATGGTCTTTTCTACGTTCCGGGCAACCAAGGCTTCACTCTAGGGCGGTGCACCACCAGATCAAATAGTTAGGGAATAAGAAGTCAACGCCAGAAGCATAAAATACAACATAAATACAACAGATTTTCCATCGTATATAATGTATATTTGCAAACAGTGTGAAAGTAATGGTCATTTCTACGTACCGGGCAACCTAGGCTCCACTCACGGGCGTTGCTCCACCAAATCGAATAGCTAGGGCCTTAGAAGTCAACGCCAGAAGCATAAAATACGATATAAATACAACAGCTTTTCCATCGTATAAAACGAATAATTGCAACCAGTGTGGAAGTTATGGTCATTTCTACGTTCCGGGCAACATAGGCTTCACTCTAGGGCGTTGTTCCACCAGATGGAATATTTAGGGCCTAAGAAGTCAACGCCGGAAGCATAAAATACGATACTAATACAACAGCTTTTCCAACGTATAAGACGAATAATTGCAACCAGTGTGAATGTAATGGTCATTTCTACGTTCCGGGCAACCTAGGCTTCACTCTAGGGCGTTGCTCCACCAGATCGAATAGTTAGGGCCTAAGAAGTCAACGCCAGAAGCATAAAATACAACATAAATACAACAGATTTTCCATCGTATATAATGTATATTTGCAAACAGTGTGAAAGTAATGGTCATTTCTATGTACAGGGCAACCTAGGCCCCACTCTCGGGCGTTGCTCCACCAAATCGAATAGCTACGGCCTTAGAAGTAAACGCCCGAAGCATAAAATACAAAATAAATAAAACAGTTTTTCCATCGTATAAAACGAATAATTGCAACCAGTATGAAAGTTAACGTCATTTCTACTTTCCGGGCAACATAGGCTTCACCCTTGGTCGTTGCACCAACAGATTGAATAGTTAGGGCCTTAGAAGTCAACGCCCGAAGCATAAAATACAAAATAAATAGAACAGTTTTTCCATCGTATAAAACGAATAATTGCTACCGGTGTGAAAGTTATGGTCATTTCTACATTCCGCGCAACCTAGGCTTCACACTAGTGCGTTGCACCACCAGATCTAATAGTTAGGTCCTTAGAAGTCAACGCCAGAAGCATAAAATATGATATAAATACAACAGGGTTTCCATCATATAAAACGAATAATTGCAACCCGTGTGGAAGTTATGGTCATTTCTACGTTCCGGGCAACCTAGGCTTCACTCTAGGGCGTTGCTCGACCAGATCGAATAGCTAGGGCCTTAGAAGTCAACGACTGAAGTATAAAATACAATAAAAATACAACAGTCTTTCCATCCTATAACAGGAATAATTGCAACCCGTGTGAAAGTGATGGTCATTTCTACGTTCCAGGTTACCTAGGCTTCACCCTAGGGCGTTGTTCCACCAGATGGAATAGTTAGGGACTAAGAAGTCAACGCCAGAAGCACAGAACACTATATAAATACAACAGTTTTTCCATCATATAAAACGCATAATTGCAACCAGGATGAAAGTTATGGTCATTTCTACTCTCCGGGCAACCTAGGATTCACTCTAGGGCGTTGCTCCACCAGATCGAATAGTTAGGGCCTTAGAAGTCAACGCCAGAAGCATAAAATACAAAATAAATAAAACAGTTTTTCCATCGTATAAAACGAATAATTGCTACCAGTGTGAACGTTTTGGTCATTTGTACGTTCCGCGCAACCTAGGCTTCACTCTAGGGCGTTTCTCCACCAGATCGAATAGTTAGGTCCTTAGAAGTCAACGCCAGAAGCATAAAATACGGTATAAATACAACAGCTTTTCCATCCTATAAAACGAATAATTGCAACCAGTGTGGAAGTTATGGTCATTTCTACTTTCCGGGCAACCTAGGCTTCACTCTTGGGCGTTGCTCCACCAGATCGAATAGTTAGGGCCCTAGAAGTCAACGCCAGAAGCATAAAATGCAAAATAAATAAAACAGTTATTCCATCGTATAAAACGAATAATTGCTACCAGTGTGAAAGTTATGGCCATTTCTACGTTCCGCGCAACCTAGGCTTCACCCTAGGGCGTTGTTCCACCAGATTGAATAGTTAGGGCCTAAGAAGTGAACGCCAGCAGCATAAAATACAATATAAATACAACAGTTCTTCCATCATATAAAACGAATGATTGCAAACAGTATGAAAGTTATGGTCATTTCTTCGTTCCGAGCAACCTAGGCTTCACTCTATGGCGTTCATCCACCACATCGAATAGCTACGGCCTCAGAAGTCAACGCCCGAAGCATAAAATGCAATAAAAGTACAACAGTGTTTCCATCATATAACAGGAATAATTGCAACCAGTTTGAAAGTGATGGCCGATTCTACGTTCCGGGCAACCTAGGCTTCACTCTAGGGCGTTGCTCCTACAGATTGAATAGTTAGGACCTTAGAAGTCAATGCACGAAGCATAAAATGCAATAAAAATACAACAGTTTTTCCATCATATAACAGGAATAATTGCAACCAGTTAGAAAGTGATGGTCATTTCAACGTTCCGGGCAACCTAGGCTTCTCTCTAGGGCGTTGCTCCACCAGATAGAATAGTTAGTGCCTTCGAAGTCAACGCCAGAAGCATAAAATTCAATAAAGATGCAACAGTTTTTCCATCGTATAGCAGGAGTATCTGCAAACAGTGTGAAAGTACTGGTCATTTCTACGTTCCGGGTAACCTAGGCTTCAGTCTAGGGCGTTGTTCCACCAGATGGAACTGTTAGGGCCTAAGAAGGCAACGCCAGGAGCATAAAATACAATATAAATACAACAGCTTTTCCACCGTATAAAATGAATAATTGCAAACAGTGTGAAAGTAATGGTCATTTCTACGTTCCGGTTAACCTAGGCTGCACTCTAGGGCGTTGCTCCACCACATCTAATAGCTACGGCCTTAGAAGTCAACGCCAGGAGCATAAAATACAATATAAATACAACAGCTTTTCCATCGTATAAAATGAATAATTGCAAACAGTGTGAAAGTAACGGTCATGTCTACGTTCCGGGTAACCTAGGTTTCACACTAGGGCGTTGCTCCACCAGATAGAATAGCTAGGGACTTAGAATTCAACGCCAGAAGAATAAAATACAATATAAGTACAACAGTTTTTCCATCGTATAAAATGAATATTTGCAAACATTGTGAAAGTAATGGTCATTTCTACGTCCCGGGCAACCCATGCGACACTCTAGGGCGTTGCTCCACCACATCTAATAGCTACGGCCTTCAAAGTCAACGAGAGAAGCATAAAATACGATATAAATACAACAGCTTTTCCATCATATAAAACGAATAATGGTAACCAGTGTGAAAGTTATGGTCATTTCTACGTGCCGGTCAACCTAGGCTTCACTCTAGGACGTTGCTCGACCAGATCGAATAGCTAGGGCCTTAGAAGTCAACGACTGAAGTATAAAATACAATAAAAATACAACAGTCTTTCCATCCTATAACAGGAATAATTGCAACCCGTGTGAAAGTGATGGTCATTTCTACGTTCCGGGCAACCTAGGCTTCACTCTAGGGCGTTGCTCCACCAGATCGAATAGTTAGGGCCTTAGAAGTCCACACCAGAAGCATAAAATACGATAAAGATGCAACAGTTTTTCCATCGTATAAAATGGATAATTGCAACCAGTGTGAAATTTATGGTCATTCCTACATTCCGAGCAACCTAGACTTCACTCTAGAGCGTTGCTCCACCAGATCGAATAGTTAGGTCCTTAGACGTCAACGCCAGAGGCATAAAATACGATATCAATACAACAGTTTGTCCATCGTAGAACAGGAATAATTGCAACCAGTGTGAAAGTTATTGTCATTTCTACGCTCGGGTCAACCTAGGCTTCACTCTAGGGCGTTGCTCCACCAGATCAAATGTTAGGGCCTTAGAAGTCAACGCCCGAAGCATAAAATACAAAATAAATGGAACAGTTTTTCCATTGTATAAAACGAATAATTGCTACCAGTGTGAAAGTTATGGTCATTTCTACGTCCCGGGCAACCTAGGCTTCACCCTAGGGCGTTGTTTCACCAGTTCGAATAGTTAGGGCCTAAGAAGTGAACGCCAGAAGCATAAAATACAATATAAATACAACAGTTTTTTCATCGTATGAAACGAATAATTGCAACCAGTATGAAAGTTATGGTCACTTCTACTTTCCGGGCACCCTAGGCTTCACCCTAGGGCGTTGCTCCAACAGATTGAATAGTTAGGGCCTTAGAAGTCAATGCCCGAAGCATAAAATGCAATAAAAATACAACAGTTTTTCCATCATATAACAGGAATAATTGCAACCAGTGTGAATGTAATGGTCATTTCTACGTTCCGGGCAACCTAGGCTTCACTCTAGGGCGTTGCTCCACCAGATCGAATAGATAGGTCCTAAGAAGTCAACGCCAGAAGCATAAAATACGATATAAATGCGACAGCTTCTCCATCGTATAAAACGAATAATTGCAACCAGTGTGAAAGTAATGGTCATTTCTACGTTCCCGCCAACGTAGGTTTCACTCTACGGCGTTGATCCACCAGAGGGAATAGTTAGGGCCTAAGAATTCAACGCCAGGAGGATAAAATACAATACAAGTACAACAGTTATTCCGTCGTATATAATGAGTAGTTGCAAACATTGTGAAAGTAATGGTCATTTCTACGTCCCGGGCAACCTAGGCGTCACTCTAGGGCGTTGCTCTACCTGACCGAATAGTTAGGGAATTAGAAGTCAACGCCAGAAGCCTAAAATGCAATAAAGATGCAACAGTTTTTCCATCGTATAACAGGAATAACTGCAAACAGTGTGAAAGTTATGGTCATTTCAACGTTCCGGGCAATCTAGGCTTCACTCTGGGGCGTTGCTCCACCAGGTCAATCAGTTAGTGCCTTAGAAGTCAACGCCCGAAGCATAAAATGCAAAATAAATAGAACAGTTTTTCCATTGTATAAAACGAATAATTGCTACCAGTGTAAAAGTTAAGGTCATTTCTACGTTCCGGTCAACCTAGGCTACACCCTAGGTCGTTTTCCCACCAGATCGAATAGTTAGGGCCTAAGAAGTGAACGCCAGAAGCATAAAATACAATATAAATACAACAGTTTTTCCATCATATAAAACGAATAATTGCAACCAGTATGAAAGTTATGGTCATTTCTACTTTCCCGGCAACCTAGGCTTCACCATAGGTCGTTACTCCAACAGATGGAATAGTTAGGGCCTTAGAAGTCAATGCCCGAAGCATAAAAGGCAATAAAAATACAACAGTTTTTCCATCATATAACAGGAATAATTGCAACCAGTTCGAAAGTGATGGTCATTTCTACGTACCGGGCACCCTAGGCTTCACCCTAGGGCGTTGCTCCACCAGATCGAATAGGTAGGTACTTAGAAGTCAACGCCAGAAGCATAAAATACAATAAAGATGCAACAGTTTTTCCATCATATAACAGGAATAATTGCAACCAGTTTGAAAGTGATGGTCATTTATACGTTCCGGGCAACCTAGGATTCACTCTCGGGCGCTGCTCCACCAGATGGAATAGCTAGGGCCTTAGAAGTCAACGCCCGAAGCATAAAATACAAAATAAATGGAACAGTTTTTCCATTGTATAAAACGAATAATTGCTACCAGTGTGAAAGTTATGGTCATTTCTACGTCCCGGGCAACCTAGGCTTCACCCTAGGGCGTTGTTTCACCAGTTCGAATAGTTAGGGCCTAAGAAGTGAACGCCAGAAGCATAAAATACAATATAAATACAACAGTTTTTTCATCGTATAATACGAATAATTGCAACCAGGATGAAAGTTATGGTCATTTCTACTTTCCGAGCAACCTAGACTTCACTCTAGAGCGTTGCTCCACCAGATCGAATAGTTAGGTCCTTAGACGTCAACGCCAGAAGCATAAAATACGATATCAATACAACAGTTTGTCCATCGTAGAACAGGAATAATTGCAACCAGTGTGAAAGTTATTGTCATTTCTACGCTCGGGTCAACCTAGGCTTCACTCTAGGGCGTTGCTCCACCAGATCAAATGTTAGGGCCTTAGAAGTCAACGCCCGAAGCATAAAATACAAAATAAATGGAACAGTTTTTCCATTGTATAAAACGAATAATTGCTACCAGTGTGAAAGTTATGGTCATTTCTACGTCCCGGGCAACCTAGGCTTCACCCTAGGGCGTTGTTTCACCAGTTCGAATAGTTAGGGCCTAAGAAGTGAACGCCAGAAGCATAAAATACAATATAAATACAACAGTTTTTTCATCGTATAAAACGAATAATTGCAACCAGTATGAAAGTTATGGTCACTTCTACTTTCCGGGCACCCTAGGCTTCACCCTAGGGCGTTGCTCCAACAGATTGAATAGTTAGGGCCTTAGAAGTCAATGCCCGAAGCATAAAATGCAATAAAAATACAACAGTTTTTCCATCATATAACAGGAATAATTGCAACCAGTGTGAATGTAATGGTCATTTCTACGTTCCGGGCAACCTAGGCTTCACTCTAGGGCGTTGCTCCACCAGATCGAATAGTTAGGTCCTAAGAAGTCAACGCCAGAAGCATAAAATACGATATAAATGCGACAGCTTTTCCATCGTATAAAACGAATAATTGCAACCAGTGTGAAAGTAATGGTCATTTCTACGTTCCCGCCAACGTAGGTTTCACTCTACGGCGTTGATCCACCAGAGGGAATAGTTAGGGCCTAAGAATTCAACGCCAGGAGGATAAAATACAATACAAGTACAACAGTTATTCCGTCGTATATAATGAGTAGTTGCAAACATTGTGAAAGTAATGGTCATTTCTACGTCCCGGGCAACCTAGGCGTCACTCTAGGGCGTTGCTCTACCTGACCGAATAGTTAGGGAATTAGAAGTCAACGCCAGAAGCCTAAAATGCAATAAAGATGCAACAGTTTTTCCATCGTATAACAGGAATAACTGCAAACAGTGTGAAAGTTATGGTCATTTCAACGTTCCGGGCAATCTAGGCTTCACTCTGGGGCGTTGCTCCACCAGGTCAATCAGTTAGTGCCTTAGAAGTCAACGCCCGAAGCATAAAATGCAAAATAAATAGAACAGTTTTTCCATTGTATAAAACGAATAATTGCTACCAGTGTAAAAGTTAAGGTCATTTCTACGTTCCGGTCAACCTAGGCTACACCCTAGGTCGTTTTCCCACCAGATCGAATAGTTAGGGCCTAAGAAGTGAACGCCAGAAGCATAAAATACAATATAAATACAACAGTTTTTCCATCATATAAAACGAATAATTGCAACCAGTATGAAAGTTATGGTCATTTCTACTTTCCCGGCAACCTAGGCTTCACCATAGGTCGTTGCTCCAACAGATGGAATAGTTAGGGCCTTAGAAGTCAATGCCCGAAGCATAAAAGGCAATAAAAATACAACAGTTTTTCCATCATATAACAGGAATAATTGCAACCAGTTCGAAAGTGATGGTCATTTCTACGTACCGGGCACCCTAGGCTTCACCCTAGGGCGTTGCTCCACCAGATCGAATAGGTAGGTACTTAGAAGTCAACGCCAGAAGCATAAAATACAATAAAGATGCAACAGTTTTTCCATCATATAACAGGAATAATTGCAACCAGTTTGAAAGTGATGGTCATTTATACGTTCCGGGCAACCTAGGATTCACTCTCGGGCGTTGCTCCACCAGATGGAATAGCTAGGGCCTTAGAAGTCAACGCCCGAAACATAAAATACAAAATAAATGGAACAGTTTTTCCATTGTATAAAACGAATAATTGCTACCAGTGTGAAAGTTATGGTCATTTCTACGTCCCGGGCAACCTAGGCTTCACCCTAGGGCGTTGTTTCACCAGTTCGAATAGTTAGGGCCGAAGAAGTGTACGCCAGCAGCATAAAATACAATATAAATACAACAGTTTTTCCATCATATAAAACGAATAATTGCAACCTGTATGAAAGTTCTGGTCATTTCTACGTTCCGGGCAACCTAGGCTTCACCCTATGGCGTTCTTCCACCACATCGAATAGCTACGGCCTCAGAAGTCAACGCCTGAAGCATGAAATACAATAAAAATACAACAGTCTTTCCATTCTATAACAGGAATAGTTGCAACCCGTGTGAAAGTGATGATCATTTCTACGTTCCGGGCAGCCTCGGCTTCACTCTAGGGCGTTGCTCCACCATATCAAACAGTTAGGGCCTTAGAAGTCAACGCACGAAGCATAAAATACAAAATAAATAGAACAGTTTTTCCATCGTATAAAACGAATAATAGCAACCAGTGTCAAAGTTACGGTCATTTCTACGTTCCGGGCAACCTAGGCGTCACCCCAGGGCGTTGTTCCACCAGATTGAATAGTTAGGGCCTAAGAAGTGAACGCCAGCAGCATAAAATACAATATAAATACAACAGTTCTTCCATCATATAAAACGAATAATAGCAACCAGGATTAAAGTTATGGTCATTTCTACTTTCCGGGCAACGTAGGCTTCACCCTAGGGCGTTGCTCCAACGGATTGAGTAGTTAGGGCCTTAGAGGTCAATGCCCGAAGCATAAAATACAAAATAAATAAAACTGTTTTTCCATCGTATAAAACGAATAATTGCTACCAGTGTGAACGTTATGGTCATTCCTACGTTCCGGGCAACCTAGGCTTCACTCTAGGGCGTCGTTCCACCATATCGAATAGTTAGGGCCTATGAAGTGAACGCCAGAAGCATAAGATACAATATAAATACAACAGTTTTTCCATCGTATAAAACGAATAATTGCTACCAGTGTGAAAGTTATGGTCATTTCTACGTTCCGGGCAACCTAGGCTTCACTCTAGGGCGTTGCTCCACCAGATCAAACCGTTAGGGCCTTAGAAGTCAACGCCCGAAGCATTAAATACAAAATAAATAGAACAGTTTTTCCATTGTATAAAACGAATAATTGCTACCAGTGTAAAAGTTATTGTCATTTCTACGTTCCGGGCAACCTAGGCTATACCCGAGGGCGTTGTTCCACCAGATCGCATAGTTAGGGCGTAGGAAGTGATCGCCAGACGCATTAGATACAATATAAATACAACAGTCTTTCCATCCTATAACAGGAATAATTGCAGCCCGTGTGAAAGTGATGGTCATTTCTACGTTCCCGGCAACATAGACTTCACTCTTGGACGTTGCCGCACCTGATCGTATAGCTAGGACCTTAGCAGTCAACGACAGAAGCATAAAATACAATTAAAATACAACAGCTTTTCCATCGTATAAAACGAATAATTGCAACCAGTGTGAAAGTAATGGTCATTTCTACGTACCGGGCAACGTAGGCTTCACTCTAGGGCGTTGCTCGACCAGATCGAATAGCTGGGGCCTTAGAAGTCAACGCCTGAAGTATAAAATACAATAAAAATGCAACAGTCTTTCCATCCTATAACAGGAATAATTGCAACCCGTGTGAAAGTGATGGTCATTTCTACGTTCCAGGCAACCTAGGCTTCACCCAAGGGCGTTGTTCCACCAGATGGAATAGTTAGGGCCTAAGAAGTCAACGCCAGAAGCATAAAACACTATATAAATACAACAGTTTTTCCATCATATAAAACGAATAATAGCAACCAGGATTAAAGTTATGGTCATTTCTACTTTCCGGGCAACGTAGGCTTCACCCTAGGGCGTTGCTCCAACGGATTGAGTAGTTAGGGCCTTAGAGGTCAATGCCCGAAGCATAAAATACAAAATAAATAAAACTGTTTTTCCATCGTATAAAACGAATAATTGCTACCAGTGTGAACGTTATGGTCATTTCTACATTCCGCGCAACCTAGGCTTCACCCAAGGGCGTTGTTCCACCAGATGGAATAGTTAGGGCCTAAGAAGTCAATGCCGGAAGCATAAAATACGATATAAATACAACAGCTTTTCCATCGTATACGACGAATAATTGCAACCAGTGTGAATATAATGGTCATTTCAACGTTCCGGGCAACCTAGGCTTCACTGTAGGGCGTTGCTCCACCAGATCGAATAATTAGGGCCTTAGAAATCAACGCCAGAAGCATAAAATACAATAAAGATGCAACAGTTTTTCCATCGTAAAACAGGAATAATTGCAACCAGTGTGAAGGTAATGGTCTTTTCTACGTTCCGGGCAACCAAGGCTCCACTCTAGGGCGGTGCACCACCAGATCAAATAGTTAGGGCCTAAGAAGTCAACGCCAGAAGCATAAAATACAACATAAATACAACAGATTTTCCATCGTATATAATGTATATTTGCAAACAGTGTGAAAGTAATGGTCATTTCTACGTACCGGGCAACCTAGGCTCCACTCACGGGCGTTGCTCCACCAAATCGAATAGCTAGGGCCTTAGAAGTCAACGCCAGAAGCATAAAATACGATCTAAATACAACAGCTTTTCCATCGTATAAAACGAATAATTGCAACCAGTGTGGAAGTTATGGTCATTTCTACGTTCCGGGCAACCTAGGCTTCACTCTAGGGCGTTGTTCCACCAGATGGAATATTTAGGGCCTAAGAAGTCAACGCCGGAAGCATAAAATACGATACTAATACAACAGCTTTTCCAACGTATAAGACGAATAATTGCAACCAGTGTGAATGTAATGGTCATTTCTACGTTCCGGGCAACCTAGGCTTCACTCTAGGGCGTTGCTCCACCAGGTCGAATAGTTAGGGCCTAAGAAGTCAACGCCAGAAGCATAAAATACAACATAAATACAACAGATTTTCCATCGTATATAATGTATATTTGCAAACAGTGTGAAAGTAATGGTCATTTCTATGTACAGGGCAACCTAGGCCCCACTCTCGGGCGTTGCTCCACCAAATCGAATAGCTACGGCCTTAGAAGTAAACGCCCGAAGCATAAAATACAAAATAAATAAAACAGTTTTTCCATCGTATAAAACGAATAATTGCAACCAGTATGAAAGTTAACGTCATTTCTACTTTCCGGGCAACATAGGCTTCACCCTTGGTCGTTGCACCAACAGATTGAATAGTTAGGGCCTTAGAAGTCAACGCCCGAAGCATAAAATACAAAATAAATAGAACAGTTTTTCCATCGTATAAAACGAATAATTGCTACCGGTGTGAAAGTTATGGTCATTTCTACATTCCGCGCAACCTAGGCTTCACACTAGTGCGTTGCTCCACCAGATCTAATAGTTAGGTCCTTAGAAGTCAACGCCAGAAGCATAAAATATGATATAAATACAACAGGGTTTCCATCATATAAAACGAATAATTGCAACCCGTGTGGAAGTTATGGTCATTTCTACGTTCCGGGCAACCTAGGCTTCACTCTAGGGTGTTGCTCGACCAGATCGAATAGCTAGGGCCTTAGAAGTCAACGCCTGAAGTATAAAATACAATAAAAATACAACAGTCTTTCCATCCTATAACAGGAATAATTGCAACCCGTGTGAAAGTGGTGGTCATTTCTACGTTCCAGGTTACCTAGGCTTCACCCTAGGGCGTTGTTCCACCAGATGGAATAGTTAGGGACTAAGAAGTCAACGCCAGAAGCACAGAACACTATATAAATACAACAGTTTTTCCATCATATAAAACGCATAATTGCAACCAGGATGAAAGTTATGGTCATTTCTACATTCCGCGCAACCTAGGCTTCACCCTAGTGCGTTACTCCACCAGATCGAATAGTTAGGTCCTTAGAAGTCAACGCCAGATGCATAAAATACGATATAAATACAACAGCTTTTCCATCGTATAAAACGAATAATTGCAACCAGTGTGGAAGTTACGGTCATTTCTACGTTCCGGGCAACCTAGGCTACACTCTAGGGCGTCACTCGACCAGATAGAATAGCTAGGGCCTTAGAAGTCAACGCCCGAAGCATAAAATACAAAATAAATAGAATAGTTTTTCCATCGTATAAAACGAATAATTGCTACCGGTGTGAAAGTTATGGTCATTTCTCCGTTCCGGGCAACCTAGGCCCCACTCTAGGGCGCTGCTCCACCAGATCGAATAGTTAGGTCCTTAGAAGTCAACGCCAGAAGCATAAAATACAAAATAAATAAAAGAGTTTTTCCATCGTATAAAACGAATAATTGCAACCAGTGTGAAGGTAATGGTCTTTTCTACGTTCCGGGCAACCTAGGCTTCACCCAAGGACGTTGTTCCACCAGATGGAATAGTTAGGGCCTAAGAAGTCAACGCCGGAAGCATAAAATACGATATAAATAGAACAGCTTTTCCATCGTATAAGACGAATAATTGCAACCAGTGTGAATGTAATGGTCATTTCTACGTTCCGGGCAACATAGGCTTCACCCTTGGTCGTTGCACCAACAGATTGAATACTTAGGGCCTTAGAAGTCAACGCCCGAAGCATAAAATACAAAATAAATAGAACAGTTTTTCCATCGTATAAAACGAATAATTGCTACCGGTGTGAAAGGTATGGTCATTTCTCGGTTCTGGGCAACCTAGGCTTCACTCTAGGGCGTTGCTCCACCAGATCGAATAGTTAGGGCCTTAGAAGTCAACGCCAGAAGCATAAAATACAAAATAAATAAAACTGTTTTTCCACCGTTTAAACCGAATAATTGCTACCAGTGTGGACGTTATGGTCATTTCTACATTCCGCGCAACCTAGGCTTCACACTAGTGCGTTGCTCCACCAGATCTAATAGTTAGGTCCTTAGAAGTCAACGCCAGAAGCATAAAATATGATATAAAAACAACAGGGTTTCCATCATATAAAACGAATAATTGCAACCCGTGTGGAAGTTATGGTCATTTCTACGTTCCGGGCAACCTAGGCTTCACTCTAAGGCGTTGCTCGACAAGATCGAATAGCTAGGGCCTTAGAAGTCAACGCCTGAAGTATAAAATACAATAAAAATACAACAGTCTTTCCATCCTGTAACAGGAATAATTGCAACCCGTGTGAAAGTGATGGTCATTTCTACGTTCCAGGTTACCTAGGCTTCACCCTAGGTCGTTGTTCCACCAGACGGAATAGTTAGGGACTAAGAAGTCAACGCCAGAGGCATAGAACACTATATAAATACAACAGTTTTTCCATCATATAAAACGCATAATTGCAACCAGGATGAAAGTTATGGTCATTTCTACTTTCCGGGCAACCTAGACTTCACTCTAGGGCGTTGCTCCACCAGATCGAATAGTTAGGGCCTTAGAAGTCAACGCCAGAGGCATAAAATACAAATTAAATAAATCAGTTTTTCCATCGTATAAAACGAATAATTGCTACCAGTGTGAACGTTATGGTCATTTCTACGTTCCGCGCAACCTAGGCTTCACTCTAGGGCGTTTCTCCTCCAGATCGAATAGTTAGGTCCTTAGAAGTCAACGCCAGAAGCATAAAATACGATATAAATACAACAGCTTTTCCATCGTATAAAACGAATAATTGCAACCAGTGTGGAAGTTATGGTCATTTCTACGTTCCGGGCAACCTAGGCTTCACTCTAGGGCGTTGCTCGACCAGATCGAATAGCTAGGGCCTTAGAAGTCAACGCCTGAAGTATAAAATACAATAAAAATACAACAGACTTTCCATCCTATAACAGGAATAATTGTAACCCGTGTGAAAGTGATGGTCATTTCTACGTTCCAGGCAACCGAGGCTTCACCCTAGGGCGTTGTTCCACCAGATGGAAAGTTAGGTACTAAGAAGTCAACGCCAGAAGCATAAAACACTATATAAATACAACAGTTTTTCCATCATATAAAACGCATAATTGCAACCAGGATGAAAGTTATGGTCATTTCTACTTTCCGGGCAACCTAGGCTTCACTCTAGGGCGTTGCTCCACCACATCGAATAGTTAGGGCCTTAGAAGTCAACGCCAGAAGCATAAAATACAAAATAAATAAAACAGTTTTTCCATCGTATAAAACGAATAATTGCTACCAGTGTGAAAGTTATGGCCATTTCTACGTTCCGCGCAACCTAGGCTTCACCCTAAGGCGTCGTTCCACCAGATGGAATAGTTGGGGCCTAAGAAGTCAACGCCAGAACCATAAAATACGATATAAATACAACAGCTTTTCCATCGTATAAAACGAATAATTGCAACCAGTGTGAATGTTATGGTCATTTCTACGTTCCGGGCAACATAGGCTTCACTCTAGGGCGTTGCTCGACCAGATAGAATAGCTAGGGCCTTAGAAGTCAACGCCCGATGCATAAAATACAAAATAAATAGAACAGTTTTTCTATCGTATAAAACGAATAATTGCTACCAGTGTGAAAGCTATGGTCATTGCTACGTTCCGCGCAACCTAGCCTTCACCCATGGGCGTTGTTCCACCAGATGCAATAGTTAGGGCCTTAGAAGTCAACGCCAGAAGAATAAAATACAATATAAGTACAAAAGCTTTTCCGTCGTATAAAATGAATAATTGCAAACATAGTGAAAGTAATGGCCATTTCCCCGTTCCGGGCAACCTAGGCTTCACTCTAGGGCGCTGCTCCATCAGATCGAATAGTTAGGGCCTTAGAAGTCAACGCCAGAAGCATAAAATACAAAATAAATAAACCTGTTTTTCCATCGTATAAAACGAATAATTGCTACCAGTGTGAACGTTATGGTCATTTCTACATTCCGCGCAACATAGGCTTCACTCTAGTGCGTTGCTCCACCAGATCGAATAGTTAGGTCCTTAGAAGTCAACGCCAGAAGCATAAAATACGATATAAATACAACAGCTTTTCCATCGTATAAAACGAATAATTGCAACCAGTGTGGCAGTTATGGTCATTTCTGCGTTCCGGGCAACCTAGGCTTCACTCTAGGGCGTTGCTCGACCAGATCGAATAGCTAGGGCCTTAGAAGTCAACGCCTGAAGTATAAGATACAATAAAAATACAACAGTCTTTCCATTCTATAACAGGAATAATTGAAACCCGTGTGAAAGTGATGGTCATTTCTACGTTCCAGGTAACCTAGGCTTCACCCTAGGGCGTAGTTCCACCAGATGGAATAGTTAGGGACTAAGAAGTCAACGCCAGAAGCATAAAACACTATATAAATACAACAGTTTTTCCACCATATAAAACGAATAATTGCAACCAGGATGAAAGTTATGGTCATTTGTACTTTCCGGGCAACCTAGGCTTCACTCTAGGGCGTTGCTCCACCAGATCGAATAGTTAGGGCCTTAGAAGTGAACGCCAGAAGCATAAAATACAAAATAAATAAAACAGTTTTTCCATCCTATAAAACGAATAATTGCTACCAGTGTGAACGTTATGGTCATTTCTTCGTTCCGAGCAACCTAGGCTTCACTCTATGGCGTTGCTCCACCAGATCGAATAGTTAGGTCGTTATAAGTCAGCGCCAGATGCATAAAATACGATATAAATACAACAGCTTTTCCATCGTATAAAACGAGTAATTGCAACCAGTGTGAAAGTCATGGTCATTTCTACGTTCCGCGCAACCTCGGCTTCAATCTAGGGCGTTGTTCCAACAGATCGAATATTTAGGGCCTGAGAAGTCAACGCTAGAAGCATAAAATACAATATAAATAGAAGGGCTTTTCCAGCGCACAAAATGAATAACTGCAGCCAGTGTGAAAGTACTGGTCATTTCTACGTTCCGGGCAGCCTAGGCTACACTCTAGGGCGTTGCTCCCCAAGATCGAATAATTAGGGCCTAAGAAGTCAACGCCAGAAGAATAAAATACAATATAAGTACAAAAGCTTTTCCATCGTATAAAATGAATAATTGCAAACATTGTGAAAGTAATGGTCATTTCTACGTTCCGGGCAACCTAGGCGTCACTCTAGGGCGTTGCGCCACCAGATCGAATAGTTAGGGCCTTAGAAGTCAACGCCCGAAGCATAAAATACAGAATAAATACAACAGTTTTTCCATCCTATAAAACGAATAATTGCAACCAGGATGAAAGGTATGGTCATTTCTACTTTCCGGGCAACCTAGGCTTCACTCTAGGGCGTTGCTCCACCAGATCGAATAGTTAGGGCCTTAGAAGTCAACGCCAGAAGCATAAAATACAAAATAAATAAAACAGTTTTTCCATCGTATAAAACGAATAATTGCAACCAGTATGAAAGTTAACGTCATTTCTACTTTCCGGGCAACATAGGCTTCACCCTTGGTCGTTGCACCAACAGATTGAATAGTTAGGGCCATAGAAGTCAACGCCCGAAGCATAAAATACATAATAAATAGAACAGATTTTCCATCGTATAAAACGAATAATTGCTACCGGTGTGAAACTTATGGTCATTTCTCCGTTCCGGGCAAGCTAGGCTTCACTCTACGGCGTTCCTCCACCAGATCGAATAGTTAGGGCCTTAGAAGTCAACGCCAGAAGCATAAAATACAAAATAAATAAAACTGCTTTTCCATCGTTTAAACCGAATAATTGCTACCAGTGTGAACGTTATGGTCATTTCTACATTCCGCGCAACCTAGGCTTCACACTAGTGCGTTGCTCCACCAGATCGAATAGTTAGGTCCTTAGAAGTCAACGCCAGAAGCATAAAATATGATATAAATACAACAGGGTTTCCATCGTATAAAACGAATCATTGCAACCCGTGTGGAAGTTATGGTCATTTCTACGTTCCGGGCAACCTAGGCTTCACTCTAGGGCGTTGCTCGACCAGATCGAATAGCTAGGGCCTTAGAAGTCAACGCCTGAAGTATAAAATACAATAAAAATACAACAGTCTTTCCATCCTATAACAGGAATAATTGCAACCCGTGTGAAGGTGATGGTCATTTCTACGTTCCAGGTTACCTAGGCTTCACCCTAGGGCGTTGTTCCACCAGATGGAATAGTTAGAGACTAAGAAGTCAACGCCAGAAGCATAAAACACGATATAAATACAACAGCTTTTCCATCGTATATAATGTATATTTGCAAACAGTGTGAAAGTAATGGTCATTTCTACGTACCGGGCAACCTAGGCACCACTCTCGGGCGTTGCTCCACCAAATCGAATAGCTAGGGCCTTAGAAGTCAACGCCAGAAGCATACAATACAATATAAGTACAAAAGTTTTTCCATCGTATAAAACGAATAATTGCAAACAGTGTGAAAGATATGGACATTTCTACGTTCCGGGCTACCTAGGCTTCACTCTATGGCGTTCTTCCACCACATCGAAATCAACGGCCTCAGAAGTCAACGCCAGAGGCATAAAATACAATATAAATGTAACAGTTTTTCCATCGTATAAAACGAATAGTAGCGACCAGTGTGAAAGTTATGGTCATTTCTACGTTCCGGGAAACCTAGGCTTCACTCTAGGGCGTTGCTCCACCAGATCAAACAGTTACGGCCTTAGAAGACAACGCCCGAAGCATAAAACACAAAATAAATAGGACGGTGTTTGCATTGTATAAAACGAATAATTGCTACCAGTGTAAAAGTTATGGTCATTTCTACGTTCCGGGCAACCTAGGCTTCACTCTAGGGCGTCGTTCCACCATATCGAATAGTTAGGGCCTAAGAAGTGAACGCCAGAAGCATAAAATACAATATAAATACAACAGTTTTTCCATCGTATAAAACGAATAATTGCTACCAGTGTGAAAGTTATGGTCATTTCTACGTTCCGGGCAACCTAGGCTTCACTCTAGGGCGTTGCTCCACCAGATCAAACCGTTAGGGCCTTAGAAGTCAACGCCCGAAGCATTAAATACAAAATAAATAGAACAGTTTTTCCATTGTATAAAACGAATAATTGCTACCAGTGTAAAAGTTATTGTCATTTCTACGTTCCGGGCAACCTAGGCTATACCCGAGGGCGTTGTTCCACCAGATCGCATAGTTAGGGCGTAGGAAGTGATCGCCAGACGCATTAGATACAATATAAATACAACAGTCTTTCCATCCTATAACAGGAATAATTGCAGCCCGTGTGAAAGTGATGGTCATTTCTACGTTCCAGGCAAACTAGGCTTCACTCTAGGGCGTTGTTCCACCAAATCGAATAGCTAGGGCCCTAGAAGTCAACGCCAGAAGCATAAAATACAATAAAGATGCAAAAGTTTTTCCATAGTATAACAGGAATAACTGCAAACAGTGTGAAAGTAATGGTCATTTCCATGTTCCGGGCAACCTAGTCTTCACTCTAGGGCGTTGTTCCACCAGATCGAATAATTAGGGCCTAAGAAGTCAACGCCAGAAGAATAAAATACAATATAAGTACAAAAGCTTTTCCATCGTATAAAATGAATAGTTGCAAACATTGTGAAAGTAATGGTCATTTCTACGTTCCGGGAAACATAGCGTCACTCTAGGGCGTTGCGCCACCAGATCGAATAGTTAGGGCCTTAGAAGTCAACGCCCGAAGCATAAAATACAAAATAAATCAAACAGTTTTTCCATCGTATAAAACGAATAATTGCAACCAGTATGAAAGTTAACGTCATTTCTACTTTCCGGGCAACATAGGCTTCACCCTTGGTCGTCGCACCAACAGATTGAATAGTTAGGGCCTTCGAAATCTACGCCCGAAGCATAAAATACAAAATAAATAGAACAGTTTTTCCATCGTATAAAACGAATAATTGCTGCCGGTGTGAAAGTTATGGTCATTTCTCCGTTCCGGGCAACCTAGGCTTCACTCTAAGGCGCTGCTCCACCAGATCGAATAGTTAGGGCCTTAGAAGTCAGCGCCAGAAGCATAAAATACAAAATAAATAAAACTGTTTTTCCATTGTATAAAACGAATAATTGCTACCAGTGTGAAAGTGATGGTCATTTCTACTTTCCGGGCAACCTAGGCTTCACTCTTGGGCGTTGCTCCACCAGATCAAATAGTTAGGTCCTTAGAAGTCAACGCCAGAAGCATAAAATACGATATAAATACAACAGATTTTCCATCGTATATAATGTATATTTGCAAACAGTGTGAAATAAATGGTCATTTCTATGTCCCGGGCAAGCTAGGCCCCACTCTCGGGCGTTGCTCCAACAAATCGAATAGCTAGGGCCTTTGAAGTCAACGCCAGAAGCATAAAATACGATATAAATACAGCAGCTTTTCCATCGTATAAAACGAATAATTGCAACCAGTGTGGAAGTTATGGTCATTTCTACGTTCCGGGCAACCTAGGCTTCACTCTAGGGCGTTGTTCCACCAGATGGAATATTTAGGGCCTAAGAAGTCAACGCCGGAAGCATAAAATACGATACTAATACAACAGCTTTTCCAACGTATAAGACGAATAATTGCAACCAGTGTGAATGTAATGGTCATTTCTACGTTCCGTGCAACCTAGGCTTCACTCTAGGGCGTTGCTCCACCAGATCGAATAGTTAGGGCCTAAGAAGTCAACGCCAGAAGCATAAAATACAACATAAATACAACAGATTTTCCATCGTATATAATGTATATTTGCAAACAGTGTGAAAGTAATGGTCATTTCTATGTACAGGGCAACCTAGGCCCCACTCTCGGGCGTTGCTCCACCAAATCGAATAGCTACGGCCTTAGAAGTCAACGCCCGAAGCATAAAATACAAAATAAATAAAACAGTTTTTCCATCGTATAAAACGAATAATTGCAACCAGTATGAAAGTTAACGTCATTTCTACTTTCCGGGCAACATAGGCTTCACCCTTGGTCGTTGCACCAACAGATTGAATAGTTAGGGCCTTAGAAGTCAACGCCCGAAGCATAAAATACAAAATAAATAGAACAGTTTTTCCATCGTATAAAACGAATAATTGCTACCGGTGTGAAAGTTATGGTCATTTCTACATTCCGCGCAACCTAGGCTTCACACTAGTGCGTTGCTCCACCAGATCTAATAGTTAGGTCCTTAGAAGTCAACGCCAGAAGCATAAAATATGATATAAATACAACAGGGTTTCCATCATATAAAACGAATAATTGCAACCCGTGTGGAAGTTATGGTCATTTCTACGTTCCGGGCAACCTAGGCTTCACTCTAGGGCGTTGCTCGACCAGATCGAATAGCTAGGGCCTTAGAAGTCAACGCCTGAAGTATAAAATACAATAAAAATACAACAGTCTTTCCATCCTATAACAGGAATAATTGCAACCCGTGTGAAAGTGATGGTCATTTCTACGTTCCAGGTTACCTAGGCTTCACCCTAGGGCGTTGTTCCACCAGATGGAATAGTTAGGGACTAAGAAGTCAACGCCAGAAGCACAGAACACTATATAAATACAACAGCTTTTCCATCGTATAAAACGAATAATTGCAACCAGTGTGGAAGTTATGGTCATTTCTACTTTCCGGGCAACCTAGGCTTCACTCTTGGGCGTTGCTCCACCAGATCGAATTGTTAGGGCCCTAGAAGTCAACGCCAGAAGCATAAAATGCAAAATAAATAAAACAGTTTTTCCATCGTATAAAACGAATAATTGCTACCAGTGTGAAAGTTATGGCCATTTCTACGTTCCGCGCAACCTAGGCTTCACCCTAGAGCGTAGCTCCACCACATGGAATAGCTCCGGCCTTAGAAGTCAACGCCTGAAGCATAAAATACAATAAAAATACAACAGTTTTTTCATCGTATAACAGGAATAATTGCAACAAGCGTGAAGGTAATGGTTATTTCTACATTCCGAGCAACCGAGGCTTCACTCTAGGGCGTTGCACCACT
This sequence comes from Calliopsis andreniformis, assembly GCF_051401765.1. NCBI lineage: Eukaryota > Metazoa > Arthropoda > Insecta > Hymenoptera > Andrenidae > Calliopsis > Calliopsis andreniformis. Next base: position 29,109,638 of record NW_027480423.1, read on the forward strand.
AGATCAAATAGTTAGGGCCTTAGAAGTCGACGCCAGAGGCAGAAAAAACAATATAAATACAACATTTTTTCCATCGTATAGCAGGGATAATTGCAGCCTACGTGGAAGTAGTGGTCATTTCAACGTTCCGGGCAACCTATGGTTCATTCTAGGGCGTTGCTCCACCATATCGAATAGTTGGGGCCTTAGAAAACAACGACAGAAGCATAAAATACAATAAAAATACAACAGTTTTTCTATCGTATAACAGGAATAATTGCAAACAGTGTGAAGGTAATGGTCATTTCTACGTTCCGGGCAACCTAGGCTTCCCCAAGGGCGTTGTTCCACCAGATCGAATAGTTAGGACCTTAGAAGTCGACGCCAGGAGCATAAAATACAATAAACATGCAACAGTCTTTCCACCGTTTAAAAGGAATAATTGCAACCAGTGTGAAACTAATGGTCATTTCTACGTTCCCGGCAACATAGACTTCACTCTTGGACGTTGCCACACCAGATCGTATAGCTAGGACCTTAGCAGTCAACGACAGAAGCATCAAATACAATTAAAATACAACAGCTTTTCCATCGTATAAAACGAATAATTGCAACCAGTGTGAATGTTATGGTCATTTCTACGTTCCGGGCAACCTAGGCTTCACTCTAGGGCGTTGTTCCACCAGATTGAATAGCTAGGGCCTAAGAAGTCAACGCCAGAAGATTAAAATACAATATAAGTACAACAGCTTTTCCATCGTATAAAATGAATAATTGCAAACATTGTGAAACTAATGGTCATTTCTACGTTCCGGGCAACCTATGCTTCACACTAGGGCGTTGCTCCTCCAGATCGAATAGCTAGCACATTAGAAGTCAACGCCAGACACATAAGGTACAATAAAAAAACAACTGTTTTTCCACCGTATAACAGGAATAATTGCAACCAGTGCGAATGTGATGGTCATTTCTACGTTCCGGGCAACCTAGGCTTCACTCTAGGGCGTTGCTCCACCACATCAAATAGATACGGCCTTAGAAGTCAACTCCAGAAGCATAAAATACAATATAATTAAAACAGTTTTTCCATCGTATAAAATGAATAATTGCAAACAATGTGAAAGTAACGGTCATTCCTACGTTTCTGGCAACCTAGGCTTCACTCTAGGGCGTTGCACCACCAGATCGCATAGTTAGGGCCTAAGGAGTCGAAGCCAGAAGAATGAAATACAATATAAATACAACAGCTTTTCCACCATTTAAATGAATATTTGCAAACAGTGTGAATGTAATGGTCATTTCTACGTTCCGGGCAACCTAGGCTTCACTCTAGGGCATTGCTCCACCAGATCGAATAGATAGGGCCTAAGAAGTCAACGCCAGAAGCATAAAATACAATATAAATACAACAGCTTTTCCACCATATAAAATGAATATTTGCAAACAGTGTGAAAGTAATGGTCATTTCTACGTTCCCGGCAACGTATGCCTCACACTAGGGCGTTGCTCCTCCAGATCGAATAGCTAGCGCATTAGAAGTCAACGCCAGACGCATAAGATACAATAAAAATACAACAGTTTTTCCACCGTATAACAGGAATAATTGCAACCAGTGTGAATGTCATGGTCATTTCTACGTTCAGGGCAACATTGGCTTCACTCTAGGGCGTTGCTCCACCAGATCGAATAGTTAGGGCCTTGGAAGTCAACGCCCGAAGCATAAAATACAAAATAAATAGAACAGTTTTTCCATCGTATAAAACGAATAATTGCTACCAGTGTGAAAGTTATGGTCATTGCTACGTTCCGCGCACCCTAGGCTTCACCCAAGGGCGTTGTTCCACCAGATGGAATAGTTAGGGCCTAAGAAGTCAACGCCAGAAGCATAAAATACGATATAAATACAACAGCTTTTCCATCGTATAAGACGAATAATTGCAACCAGTGAGAATGTAATGGTCATTTCTACGTTCTGGGCAGCCTAGGCTTCACTCTAGGGCGTTGCTCCACCAGATCGAATAATTAGGGCCTTAGAAATCAACGCCAGAAGCATAAAATACAATAAAGATGCAACAGTTTTTCCATCGTAAAACAGGAATAATTGCAAACAATGTGAAAGTAACGGTCATTCCTACGTTCCGGGCAACCCAGGGTTCACTCTAGGGTATTGCTCCCCCTGATCGAATAGATATGGCCTAAAAAGTCAACGCCTGAAGCATAAAATACAATAGAAATACAACAGTTTTTCCGTCGTATAACAGGAATAATTGCAACCAGTCTGAAGGACTTTGTCATTTCTACGTTGCGGGCAACCTAGGCTTCTCTCTAGGGCGTTGCTATACCAGACCGAATAGTTAGGGCCTAGGAAGTCATCGCCAGAAGCATATAATACAATATAAATACAACACCTTTTCCATGGTATAACAGGAATAATTGCAACCAGCGTTCAGGTTATGGTCATTTCTACGTTCCGGGCAACATAGGCTTCATTCTAGGGCGTTGCTCCACTAGATCGAATAGTTAGGGCCTTAGAAGTCAACGCCAGAAGCATAAAATACGATATAGATACAACAGTTTTTCCATCGTATAAAACGAATAATTGCAACCAGTGTGAAGGAAATGGTCATTTCTACGTTCCGGGCAACCTAGGCTTCCCTCAAGGGTGTTGTTCCACCAGATCGAATTGCTAGGGCCTTAGAAGTCAACGCACAAAGCATAAAATACAATAAAAGGACAACAGTTTTTCCTTCATATAGCACGAATAATTGCAATCAGTGTGAAAGTAATGATCACTTCGACGTTTCGGGCATCCTAGATTTAACTGTGAGGTATTGCTCCACCAGATCGAATACGTAGGGCCTTAGAAGTCAAATCCAGAAGCATAAAGTACTATAAAAATCCAACAGTTTGTCCATCGTATAACAGGAATAATTGCAACCCGTGCGAAAGTGATGGTCATTTCTACTTTCCGGGCAACCCAGGCTTCACTCTAGGGCGTTGTTCCACCAGATCGAATAGTTAGGGCCTAAGATGTCAACGCCAGAAGCATAAAATACAATAAAAATGGAAGAGTTTTTCCATCATATAGAATGAATAATTGCAATCAGTGTGAAAGTAATGATCATTTCGACGTTTCGGTCATCCTAGGTTTAACTGTGAGGCACTGCTCCACCATTTCGAATACGTAGGGCGTTAGAAGTCAACGCCAGAAGCATAAAGTACAATAAAAATGCAACAGTTTGTCCATCGTATAACAGGAATAATTGCATCCAGTGCGAATGTAGTGGTCATTTCTACGTTTCGGGCAACATACGCTTCACTCTTGGTCGCTGCCCCCGAAGATCGAATAGTTAGGGCCTAAGAAGTCAACGCCAGAAGCATAAGGTACAATAGAAATGCAACAGTTTTTCCATCGTATAGCATGAATAATTGCAACCAGTGTGACAGTAATGATCATTTCAACGTTTCGGGCATCCTAGACTTAACTGTGAGGCATTGCTCAACCAGATCGAATACAAAGGGCCTTAGCAGTCAACGCCAGAAGCATAAAGTACAGAAAAATCCAACAGTTTGTCCATCGTGTAACAAGAATATTGCAACCAGTGTGAAAGTAATGGGCATTTCGACGTTCCGTGCAGCCTAGGCTTCACTCTAGGGCATTGCACCACCAGGTCGAATAGGTAGGGCCTTAGAAAGCAACTCCAGACGCATAAAATACAATAAAAATACAACAGTCTTTCCATCGTATAAAAAGAATAATTGTAACCAGTGTGAAAGTAACGGTCATTTCTTCGTTTCGGGCAGCATACGCTTCACTCTTGAACGTTGCCCCGCGAGGTCGAATAGCTAGGACCTTAGAAGTCAACGCCAGAATCATAAAATACTATAAAAATGCAACACCTTTTCCATCGTATAAAACGAATAATTGCAATCAGTATGAAAGTTATCGTCATTTCTACTTTCCGGGCAACCCAGGCTTCACCCTAGGGCGTTGTTCCACCAGATGGAATAGTTAGGACCTAAGAAGTCAACGCCAGAAGCATAAAATACGATATAAATACAACAGCTTTTCCATCGTATAAAACAAATAATTGCAACCAGTTTGATAGTGATGGTGATTTCTACGTACCGGGCAACCTAGGCTTCACTCTAGGGCGTTGCTCCAGCAGATCGAATGGTTAGGGCCTTAGAAGTCAACGCCCGAAGCATAAAATGTAAAATAAATAGAATAGTTTTTCCATCGTATAAAACGAATAATTGCTACCAGTGTGAAAGTTATGGTCATTTCTACTTTCCGGGCAACCTAGACTTCACCCTAGGGCGTTGTTCCACCAGATGGAATAGTTAGAGCCTAAGAAGTCAACGCCAGAAGCATAAAATACGATATAAATACAACAGCTATTCCATCGTATAAAACGAATAATTGCAACCAGTGTGAAAGTTATGGTCATTTCTACGTTCCGGGCAACCTAGGCTTCCCCTAGGGCGTTGCTCCAACAGATTGAATAGTTAGGGCCTTAGAAGTCAATGCCCGAAGCATAAAATGCAATAAAAATACAACAGCTTTTCCATCGTATAGCAGGATTGATTTGCAACCAGTGTGATAGTAGTGGTCATTTCTACGTTCCGGGCAACCTAGGTTTCACTCCAGGGCGGTGCTCCACCAGATCGAATAGTTACGGCCTAAGAAGTCAACGCCAGAAGCATAAAATACAATATAAATACAACAGCTTTTCCACCATATAAAATGAATATTTGCAAACAGTGTGAAAGTAATGGTCATTTCTACGTTCCGGGCAACGTATGCTTCACACTAGGGCGTTGCTCCTCCAGATCGAATAGCTAGCGCATTAGAAGTCAACGCCAGACGCATAAGATACAATAAAAATACAACAGTTTTTCCACCGTATAACAGGAATAATTGCAACCAGTGTGAATGTCATGGTTATTTCTACGTTCAGGGCAACATTGGCTTCACTCTAGGGCGTTGCTCCACCAGATCGAATAGTTAGGGCCTTGGAAGTCAACGCCCGAAGCATAAAATACAAAATAAATAGAACAGTTTTTCCATCGTATAAAACGAATAATTGCTACCAGTGTGAAAGTTATGGTCATTGTTACGTTCCGCGCACCCTAGGCTTCACCCAAGGGCGTTGTTCCACCAGATGGAATAGTTAGGGCCTAAGAAGTCAACGCCAGAAGCATAAAATACGATATAAATACAACAGCTTTTCCATCGTATAAGACGAATAATTGCAACCAGTGAGAATGTAATGGTCATTTCTACGTTCTGGGCAGCCTAGGCTTCACTCTAGGGCGTTGCTCCACCAGATCGAATAATTAGGGCCTTAGAAATCAACGCCAGAAGCATAAAATACAATAAAGATGCAACAGTTTTTCCATCGTAAAACAGGAATAATTGCAACCAGTGTGAAGGTAATGGTCTTTTCTACGTTCCGGGCAACCTAGGCTTCACTCTAGGGCGGTGCACCACCAGATCAAATAGTTAGGGCCTAAGAAGTCAACGCCAGAAGCATAAAATGCAACATAAATACAACAGATTTTCCATCGTATATAATGTATATTTGCAAACAGTGTGAAAGTAATGGTCATTTCTACGTACCGGGCAACCTAGGCACCACTCTCGGGCGTTGCTCCACCAAATCGAATAGCTAGGGCCTTAGAAGTCAACGCCAGAAGCATACAATACAATATAAGTACAAAAGTTTTTCCATCGTATAAAATGAATAATTGCAAACAGTGCGAAAGTAACGGTCATTCCTACGTTTCGGTCAACCCAGGCTTCACTCTAGGGAGCTGCTACACCAGATCGAATAGTTACGGCCTTAGAAGTCAACGCCAGAAGCATAAAATACAATATAAATACAACAGTTTTTCCTTCGTATAGCAGGAATAATTGCAACCAATGCGAAAGTAACGGTCATTTCTACGTTCCGGGCAGCCTAGGCTTCACTCTAGGGCGTTGCTCCACCACATCAAATAGATACGGCCTTAGAAGTCAACTCCAGAAGCATAAAATACAATATAATTAAAACAGTTTTTCCATCGTATAAAATGAATAATTGCAAACAATGTGAAAGTAACGGTCATTCCGACGTTCCGGGCAACCAAGGGTTCACTCTAGGGCATTGCTCCCCCAGATCGAATAGATAGGGCCTAAAAAGTCAACGCCAGAAGCATAAAATACAATATAAATACAAAAGCTTTTCCACTATATAAAATGAATATTTGCAAACAGTGTGAAAGTAATGGTCATTTCTATGTTCCGGGCAACCTAGGCTTCACTCTAGGGCGTTGCTCCACCAGTTCGAATAGCTGCGACCTTAGAAGACAACGCCTGAAGCATAAAATACAATAAAAATACAACAGTTTTTCCGTCGTATAACAGGAATAATTGCAACCAGTCTGAAAGACATTGTCATTTCTACGTTGCGGGCAACCTAGGCTTCTCTCTAGGGCGTTGCTATACCAGACCGAATAGTTAGGGCCTAGGAAGTCATCGCCAGAAGCACATAATACAATATAAATACAACACCTTTTCCATCGTATAACAGGAATAATTGCAACCAGCGTTCAGGTTATGGTCATTTCTACGTTCCGGGCAACATAGGCTTCATTCTAGGGCGTTGCTCCACTAGATCGAATAGTTAGGGCCTTAGAAGTCAACGCCAGAAGCATAAAATACGATATAGATACAATAGTTTTTCCATCGTATAAAACGAATAATTGCAACCAGTGTGAAAGTAATGGCCATTTCTACGTTCCGGGCACCCTAGGCTTCGCACTAGGGCGTTGCTCCACCAGATCGAATAGCTAGGGACTTGGAGGTCAACGCCAGGAGCATAAAATGCAATAAAAATACATCAGTCTTTCCATCGTATAACAGGAATAATTGCAACCAGTGTGAATATAATGGGCACTTCGACGTTCCGTGCAACCTAGGCTTCACTCTAGGGCATTGCACCACCAGGTCGAATAGTTAGGGCCTTAGAAAGCAACTCCAGACGCATAAAATACAATAAAAATACAACAGTCTTTCCATCGTATAAGAAGAATAATTGTAACCAGTGTGAAGGTAATGGTCATTTCTACGGTTCGGGCAACATACGCTTCACTCTTGAACGTTGCCCCACGAGATGGAATAGCTAGGACCTTAGAAGTCTACGCCAGAAACATAAAATACTATAAAAATGCAACAGTTTTTCCATCCTATAACAGGAATAACCACAACCAGTGTGAAAGTACTGGTCATTTCTACGTTCCGGGTATCCTAGGCTTCTCTCTAGGGCGTTTCTCCACCAGAGCGAATAGTTAGGGCCTAAGAAGTCAACGCCAGAAGCATAAAGTGCTATAAAAATACAACAGTCCTTCCACCGTGTAACAGGAATAATTGCAACCTGTGTGAAGGAAATGGTCATTTCTACGTTCCGGGCAACCTAGGCTTCCCTCTAGGGTGTTGTTCCACCAGATCGAATTGCTAGGGCCTTAGAAGTCAACGCACAAAGCATAAAATACAATAAAAGGACAACAGTTTTTCCTTCATATAGCATGAATAATTGCAATCAGTGTGAAAGTAATGATCATTTCGACGTTTCGGGCATCCTAGATTTAACTGTGAGGTATTGCTCCACCAGATCGAATACGTAGGGCCTTAGAAGTCAAATCCAGAAGCATAAAGTACTATAAAAATCCAACAGTTTGTCCATCGTATAACAGGAATAATTGCAACCCGTGCAAAAGTTATGGTCATTTCTACTTTCCGGGCAACCCAGGCTTCACTCTAGGGCGTTGTTCCACCAGATCGAATAGTTAGGGCCTAAGATGTCAACGCCAGAAGCATAAAATACAATAAAAATGGAACAGTTTTTCCATCATATAGAATGAATAATTGCAATCAGTGTGAAAGTAATGATCATTTCGACGTTTCGGTCATCCTAGGTTTAACTGTGAGGCACTGCTCCACCATTTCGAATACGTAGGGCGTTTGAAGTCAACGCCAGAAGCATAAAGTACAATAAAAATGCAACAGTTTGTCCATCGTATAACTGGAATAATTGCATCCAGTGCGAATGTAGTGGTCATTTCTACGTTTCGGGCAACATACGCTTCACTCTTGGACGCTGCCCCCGAAGATCGAATAGTTAGGGCCTAAGAAGTCAACGCCAGAAGCATAAGGTACAATAGAAATGCAACAGTTTTTCCATCGTATAGCATGAATAATTGCAACCAGTGTGACAGTAATGATCATTTCAACGTTTCGGGTATCCTAGACTTAACTGTGAGGCATTGCTCAACCAGATCGAATACAAAGGGCCTTAGCAGTCAACGCCAGAAGCTTAAAGTACAGAAAAATCCAACAGCTTGTCCATCGTATAACAGGAATATTGCAACCAGTGTGAAAGTAATGGGCATTTCGACGTTCCGTGCAGCCTAGGCTTCACTCTAGGGCATTGCACCACCAGGTCGAATAGGTAGGGCCCTAGAAAGCAACTCCAGACGCATAAAATACAATAAAAATACAACAGTCTTTCCATCGTATAAAAAGAATAATTGTAACCAGTGTGAAAGTAACGGTCATTTCTTCGTTTCGGGCAGCATACGCTTCACTCTTGAACGTTGCCCCGCGAGGTCGAATAGCTAGGACCTTAGAAGTCAACGCCAGAATCATAAAATGCAATAAAAATACAACAGCTTTTCCATCGTATGGCAGGATTGATTTGCAACCAGTGTGATAGTAGTGGTCATTTCTACGTTCCGGGCAACCTAGGTTTCACTCCAGGGCGGTGCTCCAACAGATCGAATAGTTACGGCCTAAGAAGTCAACGCCAGAAGCACAAAATACGATAAAGATGCAACAGTTTTTCCATCGTATAAAACGAATAATTGCAACCAGTGTGAAAGTTATGGTTATTTCTACAGTCCGAGCAACCTAGGCTTCACCCTAGGGCGTTGCTCCACCAGACCGAATGGTTAGGTCCTTAGAAGTCAACGCCAGAAGCATAAAATACGATATAAATACAACAGCTTTTCCATCGTATAAAAGGAATAATTGCAACCAGTATGAAACTTATGGTCATTTCTACGTACCGGGCATCCTAGGCTTCACTCTAGGGCGTTGCTCTACCAGATCGAATAGTTAGGGCCTTAGAAGTCAACGCCCGAAGCATAAAATACAAAATAAATAGAACAGTTCTTCCATCGTATAAAACGAATAATTGCTACCAGTTTGAAAGTTATGGTCATTTCTACGTTCCGGGCAACCTAGGCTGCACTCTAGGGCGTTGCTCCACTAGATCGAATAGTTAGGGCCTTAGAAGTCAACGCCCGAAGCATAAAATACGATATAAATACAACAGCTTTTCCATCGTATAAAACAAATAATTGCAACCAGTGTGAAAGTTATGGTCATTTCTACGTTCCGGGCAACCTAGGCTTGTCTGTATGGCGTTCTTCCACCACATCGGATAGCTACGGCCTCAGAATTCAGCGCCTGAAGTATAAAATACAATAAAAATACAACAGTCTTTCCATTCTATAACAGGAATAATTGCAACCCGTGTGAAAGGGATGGTCATTTCTACGTTCCACGCAACCTAGGCTTCGCTCTAGGGCGTTGCTCCACCAGATCAAACAGTTAGGTCCTTAGAAGTCAACGCCAGAAGCATAAAATACGATATAAATACAACAGCTTTTCCATCGTATAAAAGGAATAATTGCAAACAGTGTGAAAGTAATGGTCATTTCTACGTTCCGGGCAACCTAGGCTTCACTGCATGGCGTTCTTCTACCACATCGAATAGCTACGGCCTCAGAAGCCAACTCCAGAAGCATAAAATACGATATAGATACAACAGTTTTTCCATCGTATAAAACGAATAATTGCAACCAGTGTGAAAGTAATGGCCATTTCTACGTTCCGGGCACCCTAGGCTTCGCACTAGGGCGTTGCTCCACCAGATCGAATAGCTAGGGACTTGGAGGTCAACGCCAGGAGCATAAAATGCAATAAAAATACATCAGTCTTTCCATCGTATAACAGGAATAATTGCAACCAGTGTGAATATAATGGGCACTTCGACGTTCCGTGCAACCTAGGCTTCACTCTAGGGCATTGCACCACCAGGTCGAATAGTTAGGGCCTTAGAAAGCAACTCCAGACGCATAAAATACAATAAAAATACAACAGTCTTTCCATCGTATAAGAAGAATAATTGTAACCAGTGTGAAGGTAATGGTCATTTCTACGTTTCGGGCAACATACGCTTCACTCTTGAACGTTGCCCCACGAGATCGAATAGCTAGGACCTTAGAAGTCTACGCCAGAAACATAAAATACTATAAAAATGCAACAGTTTTTCCATCCTATAACAGGAATAACCACAACCAGTGTGAAAGTACTGGTCATTTCTACGTTCCGGGTATCCTAGGCTTCTCTCTAGGGCGTTTCTCCACCAGAGCGAATAGTTAGGGCCTAAGAAGTCAACGCCAGAAGCATAAAGTGCTATAAAAATACAAAAGTCCTTCCACCGTGTAACAGGAATAATTGCAACCTGTGTGAAGGAAATGGTCATTTCTACGTTCCGGGCAACCTAGTCTTCCCTCTAGGGTGTTGTTCCACCAGATCGAATTGCTAGGGCCTTAGAAGTCAACGCACAAAGCATAAAATACAATAAAAGGACAACAGTTTTTCCTTCATATAGCATGAATAATTGCAATCAGTGTGAAAGTAATGATCATTTCGACGTTTCGGGCATCCTAGATTTAACTGTGAGGTATTGCTCCACCAGATCGAATACGTAGGGCCTTAGAAGTCAAATCCAGAAGCATAAAGTACTATAAAAATCCAACAGTTTGTCCATCGTATAACAGGAATAATTGCAACCTGTGCAAAAGTGATGGTCATTTCTACTTTCCGGGCAACCCAGGCTTCACTCTAGGGCGTTGTTCCACCAGATCGAATAGTTAGGGCCTAAGATGTCAACGCCAGAAGCATAAAATACAATAAAAATGGAACAGTTTTTCCATCATATAGAATGAATAATTGCAATCAGTGTGAAAGTAATGATCATTTCGACGTTTCGGTCATCCTAGGTTTAACTGTGAGGCACTGCTCCACCATTTCGAATACGTAGGGCGTTTGAAGTCAACGCCAGAAGCATAAAGTACAATAAAAATGCAACAGTTTGTCCATCGTATAACAGGAATAATTGCATCCAGTGCGAATGTAGTGGTCATTTCTACGTTTCGGGCAACATACGCTTCACTCTTGGACGCTGCCCCCGAAGATCGAATAGTTAGGGCCTAAGAAGTCAACGCCAGAAGCATAAGGTACAATAGAAATGCAACAGTCTTTCCATCGTATAAAAAGAATAATTGTAACCAGTGTGAAAGTAACGGTCATTTCTTCGTTTCGGGCAGCATACGCTTCACTCTTGAACGTTGCCCCGCGAGGTCGAATAGCTAGGACCTTAGAAGTCAACGCCAGAATCATAAAATACTATAAAAATGCAACACCTTTTCCATCGTATAAAACGAATAATTGCAATCAGTATGAAAGTTATCGTCATTTCTACTTTCCGGGCAACCAAGGCTTCACCCTAGGGCGTTGTTCCACAAGATGGAATAGCTAGGACCTAAGAAGTCAACGCCAGAAGCATAAAATACGATATAAATACAACAGCTTTTCCATCGTATAAAACAAATAATTGCAACCAGTTTGATAGTGATGGTGATTTCTGCGTACCGGGCAACCTAGGCTTCACTCTAGGGCGTTGCTCCACCAGATCGAATGGTTAGGGCCTTAGAAGTCAACGCCCGAAGCATAAAATGTAAAATAAATAGAATAGTTTTTCCATCGTATAAAACGAATAATTGCTACCAGTGTGAAAGTTATGGTCATTTCTACTTTCCGGGCAACCTAGACTTCACCCTAGGGCGTTGTTCCACCAGATGGAATAGTTATAGCCTAAGAAGTCAACGCCAGAAGCATAAAATACGATATAAATACAACAGCTTTTCCATCGTATAAAACGAATAATTGCAACCAGTGTGAAAGTTATGGTCATTTCTACGTTCCGGGCAACCTAGGCTTCACCCTAGGGCGTTGCTCCAACAGATCGAATAGTTAGGGCCTAAGAAGTGAACGCCAGAAGCATAAAATGCAATAAAAATACAACAGTTTTTCCATCGTATAGCAGGAATAATTTGCAACCAGTGTGATAGTAGTGGTCATTTCTACATTCCGGGCAACCCAGGTTTCACTCCAGGGCGTTGCTCCACCAGATCGAATAGTTACGGCCTAAGAAGTGAACGCCAGAAGCATAAAATACGATGAAGATGCAACAGTTTTTCCATCGTATAAAAAGATTAATTGCAATCAGTGTGAAAGTTATGGTCATTTCTACATTCCGAGCAACCTAGGCTTCACTCTAGGGCGTTGCTCCACCAGATCGAATAGTTCGGTCGTTAGAAGTTAACACCCGAAGCATAAAATACGATATAAATACAACAGCATTTCCATCGTATTAAATGAATAATTGCAAACAGTGTGAAAGTAGTGGTCATTTCTACGTTCCGGGCAACCTAGGCTACACTCTACGGCGTTGTTCCACCAGATCGTATAGTTAGGTCCTAAGAAGTCAACACCAGAAGAATAAAATACAAAATAAATACAACAGCATTTACACCGTATAAAACGAATAATTGCAACCTGTGTGAAGGTTATGGTCATATCTACGTTCCGGCAACCTAGGCTTCACTGTCGGGCGTTGCTCCACCAGATCGAAATGTTAGGGCCTAAGAAGTCAACGTCCGAAGCATAAAATACGATATAAATACAACAGCATTTCCATCGTATTATATGAATAATTGCAAACAGTGTGAAAGTAGTGGTCATTTCTACGTTCCGGGCAGCCTAGGCTTCACTGTATGGCGTTCTTCCACCACATCGAATAGCTACGGCCTCAGAAGTCCACGCCTGAAGCATAAAATACAATAAAAACACAACAGTCTTTTCATCGCATAACAGGAATAATTGCAACAAGCGTGAAAGTAATGATCATTTCGGCGTTACTTGCATCCTAGACTTAACTCTGAGGCATTGCTCCACCAGATCGAATAATTAGGGCCTGAGAAGTCAACGCCAGAAGCATAAAATACAATATAAATACAACAGTTTTTCTATCGTATAAAACGAATAATTGCAACCAGTTGAAACTTATGGTCATTTCTACTTTCCGAGCAACATAGGCTTCACTCTAGGGCCTTGCTCTACCAGATCGAATAGTTAGGTCCTTAGAAGTCAACGCCAGAAGCATAAAATACGATATAAATGCAACAGCTTTTCCATTGTATAAAACGAATAATTGCTACCAGTGTAAAAGCTATGGTCACTTCTACGTTCCGAGCAACATAGGCTTCACTCTAGGGCGTTGCTCCACCAGAGCGAATAGTATGGGCCTTAGAAGTCAACGCCCGAAGCATAAAATGTAAAATAAATAGAACAGTTTTTCCATCGTATAAAACGAATAATTGCTACCAGTGTAAAAGCTATGGTCACTTCTACGTTCCGAGCAACATAGGCTTCACTCTAGGGCGTTGCTCCACCAGAGCGAATAGTTAGGGCCTTAGAAGTCAACGCCCGAAGCATAAAATATAAAATAAATAGAACAGTTTTTCCATCGTGTAAAACGAAAAATTGCTACCAGTGTGAAAGTTATGGTCATTTCTACGTTCCGCGCAATCTGGGCTTTACCCTAGTGCATTGTTCCACCAGATGGAATAGTTAGGTCCTTAGAAGTCAACGCCAGAAGCATAAAATACGATATAAATGCAACAGCTTTTCCATTGTATAAAACGAATAATTGCTACCAGTGTAAAAGCTATGGTCACTTCTACGTTCCGAGCAACATAGGCTTCACTCTAGGGCGTTGCTCCACCAGAGCGAATAGTATGGGCCTTAGAAGTCAACGCCCGAAGCATAAAATGTAAAATAAATAGAACAGTTTTTCCATCGTATAAAACGAATAATTGCTACCAGTGTAAAAGCTATGGTCACTTCTACGTTCCGAGCAACATAGGCTTCACTCTAGGGCGTTGCTCCACCAGAGCGAATAGTTAGGGCCTTAGAAGTCAACGCCCGAAGCATAAAATATAAAATAAATAGAACAGTTTTTCCATCGTGTAAAACGAAAAATTGCTACCAGTGTGAAAGTTATGGTCATTTCTACGTTCCGCGCAATCTGGGCTTTACCCTAGTGCATTGTTCCACCAGATGGAATAGTTAGGGCCTAAGAAGTCAACGCCAGGAGCATAAAAAACGATATAAATACAACAGCTTTTCCATCGTATAAAACGAATAATTGCAACCAGTGTGGAAGTTATGGTCATTTCTACGTTCCGGGCAACCTAGGCTTCACTCTAGGGCATTGCTCTACCAGATCGAATAGTTAGGGCCTTAGAAGTCAACGCCCGATGCATAAAATACAAAATAAATGCAACAGTTTTTCCATCGTATAAAACGAATAATTGCTACCAGTTTGAAAGTTATGGTCATTTCTACTTTCCGGGCAAGCTAGGCTTCACCCTAGGGCGTTGTTCCACCAGATGGAATAGTTAGGGCCTAAGAAGTCAACGCCAGAAGCATAAAATACGATATAAATACAACAGATTTTCCATCGTATAAAACAAATAATTGCAACCAGTTTGATAGTGATGGTCATTTCTACGTACCGGGCAACCTAGGCTTCACACTAGGGCGTTGCTCCACCAGATCGAGTAGTTAGGGCCTTAGAAGTCAACGCCCGAAGCATAAAATGTAAAATAAATAGAACAGTTTTTCCATCGTATAAAACGAATAATTGCTACCAGTGTGAAAGTTATGGTCATTTCTACTTTCCGGGCAACCTAGTCTTCACCCTAGGGCGTCGTTCCACCAGATGGTATAGTTTGGGCCTAAGAAGTCAACGCCAGAAGCATAAAATACGATATAAATACAACAGCTTTTCCATCGTATAAAACGAATAATTGCAACCAGTGTGAAAGTTATGGTCATTTCTACGTTCCGGGCATCCTAGGCTTCACCCTAGGGCGTTGCTCCAACAGATCGAATAGTTAGGGCCTAAGAAGTGAACGCCAGAAGCATAAAATGCAATAAAAATACAACAGTTTTTCCATCGTATAGCAGGAATAATTTGCAACCAGTGTGATAGTAGTGGTCATTTCTACATTCCCTGCAACCCAGGTTTCACTCCAGGGCGTTGCTCCACCAGATCGAATAGTTACGGCCTAAGAAGTCAACGCCAGAAGCATAAAATACAATAAAAATGGAACAGTTTTTCCATCATATAGAATGAATAATTGCAATCAGTGTGAAAGTAATGATCATTTCGACGTTTCGGTCATCCTAGGTTTAACTGTGAGGCACTGCTCCACCATTTCGAATACGTAGGGCGTTTGAAGTCAACGCCAGAAGCATAAAGTACAATAAAAATGCAACAGTTTGTCCATCGTATAACAGGAATAATTGCATCCAGTGCGAATGTAGTGGTCATTTCTACGTTTCGGGCAACATACGCTTCACTCTTGGACGCTGCCCCCGAAGATCGAATAGTTAGGGCCTAAGAAGTCAACGCCAGAAGCATAAGGTACAATAGAAATGCAACAGTCTTTCCATCGTATAAAAAGAATAATTGTAACCAGTGTGAAAGTAACGGTCATTTCTTCGTTTCGGGCAGCATACGCTTCACTCTTGAACGTTGCCCCGCGAGGTCGAATAGCTAGGACCTTAGAAGTCAACGCCAGAATCATAAAATACTATAAAAATGCAACACCTTTTCCATCGTATAAAACGAATAATTGCAATCAGTATGAAAGTTATCGTCATTTCTACTTTCCGGGCAACCAAGGCTTCACCCTAGGGCGTTGTTCCACCAGATGGAATAGCTAGGACCTAAGAAGTCAATGCCAGAAGCATAAAATACGATATAAATACAACAGCTTTTCCATCGTATAAAACAAATAATTGCAACAAGTTTGATAGTGATGGTGATTTCTGCGTACCGGGCAACCTAGGCTTCACTCTAGGGCGTTGCTCCACCAGATCGAATGGTTAGGGCCTTAGAAGTCAACGCCCGAAGCATAAAATGTAAAATAAATAGAATAGTTTTTCCATCGTATAAAACGAATAATTGCTACCAGTGTGAAAGTTATGGTCATTTCTACTTTCCGGGCAACCTAGACTTCACCCTAGGGCGTTGTTCCACCAGATGGAATAGTTATAGCCTAAGAAGTCAACGCCAGAAGCATAAAATACGATATAAATACAACAGCTTTTCCATCGTATAAAACGAATAATTGCAACCAGTGTGAAAGTTATGGTCATTTCTACGTTCCGGGCAGCCTAGGCTTCACCCTAGGGCGTTGCTCCAACAGATCGAATAGTTAGGGCCTAAGAAGTGAACGCCAGAAGCATAAAATGCAATAAAAATACAACAGTTTTTCCATCGTATAGCAGGAATAATTTGCAACCAGTGTGATAGTAGTGGTCATTTCTACATTCCGGGCAACCCAGGTTTCACTCCAGGGCGTTGCTCCACCAGATCGAATAGTTACGGCCTAAGAAGTGAACGCCAGAAGCATAAAATACGATGAAGATGCAACAGTTTTTCCATCGTATAAAAAGATTAATTGCAATCAGTGTGAAAGTTATGGTCATTTCTACATTCCGAGCAACCTAGGCTTCACTCTAGGGCGTTGCTCCACCAGATCGAATAGTTCGGTCGTTAGAAGTTAACACCCGAAGCATAAAATACGATATAAATACAACAGCATTTCCATCGTATTAAATGAATAATTGCAAACAGTGTGAAAGTAGTGGTCATTTCTACGTTCCGGGCAACCTAGGCTACACTCTACGGCGTTGTTCCACCAGATCGTATAGTTAGGTCCTAAGAAGTCAACACCAGAAGAATAAAATACAAAATAAATACAACAGCATTTACACCGTATAAAACGAATAATTGCAACCTGTGTGAAGGTTATGGTCATATCTACGTTCCGGCAACCTAGGCTTCACTGTCGGGCGTTGCTCCACCAGGTCGAAATGTTAGGGCCTAAGAAGTCAACGTCCGAAGCATAAAATACGATATAAATACAACAGCATTTCCATCGTATTATATGAATAATTGCAAACAGTGTGAAAGTAGTGGTCATTTCTACGTTCCGGGCAGCCTAGGCTTCACTGTATGGCGTTCTTCCACCACATCGAATAGCTACGGCCTCAGAAGTCCACGCCTGAAGCATAAAATACAATAAAAATACAACAGTCTTTTCATCGCATAACAGGAATAATTGCAACAAGCGTGAAAGTAATGATCATTTCGGCGTTACTTGCATCCTAGACTTAACTCTGAGGCATTGCTCCACCAGATCGAATAATTAGGGCCTGAGAAGTCAACGCCAGAAGCATAAAATACAATATAAATACAACAGTTTTTCTATCGTATAAAACGAATAATTGCAACCAGTTGAAACTTATGGTCATTTCTACTTTCCGAGCAACATAGGCTTCACTCTAGGGCCTTGCTCTACCAGATCGAATAGTTAGGTCCTTAGAAGTCAACGGCAGAAGCATAAAATACGATATAAATGCAACAGCTTTTCCATTGTATAAAACGAATAATTGCTACCAGTGTAAAAGCTATGGTCACTTCTACGTTCCGAGCAACATAGGCTTCACTCTAGGGCGTTGCTCCACCAGAGCGAATAGTATGGGCCTTAGAAGTCAACGCCCGAAGCATAAAATGTAAAATAAATAGAACAGTTTTTCCATCGTATAAAACGAATAATTGCTACCAGTGTGAAAGTTATGGTCATTTCTACTTTCCGGGCAACCTAGTCTTCACCCTAGGGCGTCGTTCCACCAGATGGTATAGTTTGGGCCTAAGAAGTCAACGCCAGAAGCATAAAATACGATATAAATACAACAGCTTTTCCATCGTATAAAACGAATAATTGCAACCAGTGTGAAAGTTATGGTCATTTCTACGTTCCGGGCAACCTAGGCTTCACCCTAGGGCGTTGCTCCAACAGATCGAATAGTTAGGGCCTAAGAAGTGAACGCCAGAAGCATAAAATGCAATAAAAATACAACAGTTTTTCCATCGTATAGCAGGAATAATTTGCAACCAGTGTGATAGTAGTGGTCATTTCTACATTCCGGGCAACCCAGGTTTCACTCCAGGGCGTTGCTCCACCAGATCGAATAGTTACGGCCCAAGAAGTCAACGCCAGAAGCATAAAATACGATGAAGATGCAACAGTTTTTCCATCGTATAAAAAGATTAATTGTAATCAGTGTGAAAGTTATGGTCATTTCTACATTCCGAGCAACCTAGGCTTCACTCTAGGGCGTTGCTCCACCAGATCGAATAGTTAGGTCCTTAGAAGTCAACACCCGAAGCATAAAATACGATATAAATACAACAGCATTTCCATCGTATTAAATGAATAATTGCAAACAGTGTGAAAGTAGTGGTCATTTCTACGTTCCGGGCAACCTAGGCTTCGCTCTACGGCGTTGTTCCACCAGGTCGAATAGTTAGGTCCTAAGAAGTCAACACCAGAAGAATAAAATACAAAATAAATGCAACAGCCTTTACACCGTATAAAACGAATAATTGCAACCTGTGTGAAGGTTATGGTCATATCTACGTTCCGGGCAACCTAGGCTTCACTGTCGGGCGTTGCTCCACCAGATCGAAATGTTAGGGCCTAAGAAGTCAACGTCCGAAGCATAAAATACGATATAAATGCAACAGCATTTCCATCGTATTATATGAATAATTGCAAACAGTGTGAAAGTAGTGGTCATTTCTACGTTCCGGGCAGCCTAGGCTTCACTGTATGGCGTTCTTCCACCACATCGAATAGCTACGGCCTCAGAAGTCCACGCCTGAAGCATAAAATACAATAAAAATACAACAGTCTTTTCATCGCATAACAGGAATAATTGCAACAAGCGTGAAAGTAATGATCATTTCGGCGTTACGGGCATCCTAGACTTAACTCTGAGGCATTGCTCCACCAGATCGAATAATTAGGGCCTGAGAAGTCAACGCCAGAAGCATAAAATACAATATAAATACAACAGTTTTTCTATCGTATAAAACGAATAATTGCAACCAGTTGAAACTTATGGTCATTTCTACTTTCCGAGCAACATAGGCTTCACTCTAGGGCCTTGCTCTACCAGATCGAATAGTTAGGTCCTTAGAAGTCAACGCCAGAAGCATAAAATACGATATAAATGCAACAGCTTTTCCATTGTATAAAACGAATAATTGCTACCAGTGTAAAAGCTATGGTCACTTCTACGTTCCGAGCAACATAGGCTTCACTCTAGGGCGTTGCTCCACCAGAGCGAATAGTTAGGGCCTTAGAAGTCAACGCCCGAAGCATAAAATATAAAATAAATAGAACAGTTTTTCCATCGTGTAAAACGAAAAATTGCTACCAGTGTGAAAGTTATGGTCATTTCTACGTTCCGCGCAATCTGGGCTTTACCCTAGTGCATTGTTCCACCAGATGGAATAGTTAGGGCCTAAGAAGTCAACGCCAGGAGCATAAAAAACGATATAAATACAACAGCTTTTCCATCGTATAAAACGAATAATTGCAACCAGTGTGGAAGTTATGGTCATTTCTACGTTCCGGGCAACCTAGGCTTCACTCTAGGGCATTGCTCTACCAGATCGAATAGTTAGGGCCTTAGAAGTCAACGCCCGATGCATAAAATACAAAATAAATGCAACAGTTTTTCCATCGTATAAAACGAATAATTGCTACCAGTTTGAAAGTTATGGTCATTTCTACTTTCCGGGCAAGCTAGGCTTCACCCTAGGGCGTTGTTCCACCAGATGGAATAGTTAGGGCCTAAGAAGTCAACGCCAGAAGCATAAAATACGATATAAATACAACAGATTTTCCATCGTATAAAACAAATAATTGCAACCAGTTTGATAGTGATGGTCATTTCTACGTACCGGGCAACCTAGGCTTCACACTAGGGCGTTGCTCCACCAGATCGAGTAGTTAGGGCCTTAGAAGTCAACGCCCGAAGCATAAAATGTAAAATAAATAGAACAGTTTTTCCATCGTATAAAACGAATAATTGCTACCAGTGTGAAAGTTATGGTCATTTCTACTTTCCGGGCAACCTAGTCTTCACCCTAGGGCGTCGTTCCACCAGATGGTATAGTTTGGGCCTAAGAAGTCAACGCCAGAAGCATAAAATACGATATAAATACAACAGCTTTTCCATCGTATAAAACGAATAATTGCAACCAGTGTGAAAGTTATGGTCATTTCTACGTTCCGGGCAACCTAGGCTTCACCCTAGGGCGTTGCTCCAACAGATCGCATAGTTAGGGCCTAAGAAGTGAACGCCAGAAGCATAAAATGCAATAAAAATACAACAGTTTTTCCATCGTATAGCAGGAATAATTTGCAACCAGTGTGATAGTAGTGGTCATTTCTACATTCCCTGCAACCCAGGTTTCACTCCAGGGCGTTGCTCCACCAGATCGAATAGTTACGGCCTAAGCAGTCAACGCCAGAAGCATAAAATACGATGAAGATGCAACAGTTTTTCCATCGTATAAAAAGATTAATTGCAATCAGTGTGAAAGTTATGGTCATTTCTACGTTCCGGGCAACCTAGGCTTCACTCTACGGCGTTGCTCCACCAGATCGAATAGTTAGGGCCTTAGAAGTCAACGCCCGAAGCGTAAAATACAAAATATATAAAACAGTTTTTCCATCGCATACAACGAAAAATTGCAAACAGTGTGAAAGATATGGACATTTCTACGATCCGGGCTACCTAGGCTTCCCTCTATGGCGTTCTTCCACCACATCGAATAGCAACGGCCACAGAAGTCAACGCCAGAAGCTTAAAATATAAAATAAATAGAACAGTTTTTCCATCATATAAAACGAATGATAGCAACCAGTGTGAAAGCTAATGTCATTTCTACGTTCCGGGCAACCTAGGCTGCACTCTAGGGCGTTGCTCCACCAGATCGAATAGTTAGGGCCTTAGAAGTCAACGCCCGAAGCGTAAAATACAAAATAAATAAAACAGTTTTTCCATCGTATAAAACGAATAATTGGTACCAGTGTGAAAGTTATGGTCATTTCTACTTTCCGGACAACCTAGGCTTCACCCTAGGGCGTTGTTCCACCAGATGGAATAGTTAGGTCCTAAGAAGTCAACGCCAGAAGCATAAAATACGATATAAATACAACAGCTTTTCCATCGTATAAAACAAATACTTGTAACCAGTTTGATAGTGATGGTCATTTCTACGTACCGGGCAACCTAGGCTTCACTCTAGGGCGTTGCTCCACCAGAGCGAATAGTTAGGGCCTTAGAAGTCAACGCCCGAAGCATAAAATATAAAATAAATAGAACAGTTTTTCCATCGTGTAAAACGAAAAATTGCTACCATTGTGAAAGTTATGGTCATTTCTACGTTCCGCGAAATCTGGGCTTTACCCTAGTGCATTGTTCCACCAGATGGAATAGTTAGGGCCTAAGAAGTCAACGCCAGGAGCAAAAAAAACGATATAAATACAACAGCTTTTCCATCGTATAAAACGAATAATTGCAACCAGTGTGGACGTTATGGTCATTTCTACGTTCCGGGCATCCTAGGCTTCACTCTGGGGCGGTGCTCCACCAAATCGAATAGCTAGGGCCTTAGAAGTCAACGCCACAAGCATAAAATACAATAAAGATGCAAAAGTTTTTTCATCGTATAACAGGAATAACTGCAAACAGTATGAAAGTACTTGTCATTTCTACGTTCCGGGTAACCTAGGTTTCACTCTAGGGCGTTGCTCCACCAGATCGAATAGCTAGGGACTTAGAATTCAACGCCATAAGAATAAAATACAATATAAATACAACAGTTTTTCCATCGTATAAAACGAATAATAGCAACCAGTGTGAAAGTTATGGTCATTTCTACGTACCGGGCAACCTGGGCTTCACTCTAGGGCGTTGCTCTACCAGATGGAATAGTTAGGGCCTTAGAAGTCAACGCCCGAAGCATAAAATACAAAATAAATGGAACAGTTTTTCCATCGTATAAAACGAATAATTGCTACCAGTGTGAAAGTTATGGTCATTTCTACTTTCCGGGCAACCTAGGCTTCACCCCAGGGCGTTGTTCCTCCAGATGGAATAGTTAGGGCCTTAGAAGTCGACGCCAGAAGCATAAAATACGATATAAATACAACAGCTTTTCCATCGTATAAAACAAATACTTGTAACCAGTTTGATAGTGATGGTCATTTCTACGTACCGGGCAACCTAGGCTTAACTCTAGGGCGTTGCTCCACCAGATCGAATAGTTAGGGCCTTAGAAGTCAACGCCCGAAGCATAAAATACAAAATAAATAGAACAGTTTTTCCATCGTATAGAACGAATAATTGCTACCAGTGTGAAAGTTATGGTCATTTCTACGTTCCGGGCAACCTAGGCTTCACCCTAGGGCGTTGTACCACCAGATCGAATAGTTAGGGCCTAAGAAGTCAACGCCAGGAGCATAAAAAACGATATAAATACAAGAGCTTCTCCATTGTATAATACGTATAATTGCTACCAGTGTAAAAGTTATGGTCATTTCTACGTTCCGGGCAACCTAGGCTTCACCCTAAGCCATTGTTCCATCAGATCGAATAGTTAGGCCCTAAGAAGTGAACGCCAGAAGCATAAAATACAATATAAATACAACAGTTTTTCCATTGTAGAAAACGAATAATTGCAACCAGTGTGAAAGTTATGGTCATTTCTATATTCCGAGCAACCTAGGCTTCACTCTAGGGCGGTGCTCCACCATATCCAATAGCTACGGCCTTAGAAGCCTACGCCTGAAGCATAAAATACAATTAAAATACAACGGTCTTTTCATCGTATAACAGGAATAATTGCAACAAGCGTGAAAGTAATGATCATTTCGGCGTTTCGAGCATCCTCGACTTAACTCGGAGGCATTGCTCCACCAGATCGAATAGTTAGGGCCTAAGAAGTCATCGCCAGAAGCATAAAATACAATACAAATACAACAGTTTTTCCATTGTATAAAACGAATAATTGCTACCAGTGTAAAAGTTATGGTCATTTCTACGTTCCGGGCAACCTAGGCTTCACCCTAGGGTTTGTTCCACCAGATCGAATAGTTAGGGCCTAAGAAGTGAACGCCAGAAGCATAAAATACAATATAAATACAACAGTCTTTCCATCGTATAAAACGAATAATTGCAACCGGTGTGAAAGTTATGGTTATTTCTACATTCCGAGCAACCTAGGCTTCACTCTAGGGCGTTGTTCCACCAGATCGAATAGTTAGGGCCTAAGAAGTGAACGCCAGAAGCATAAAATACAATATAAATACAACAGTTTTTCCATCATATAAAACGAATGATAGCAACCAGTGTGAAAGTTATGGTCATTTCTACGTTACGGGCAACCTAGGCTGCACTCTAGGGCGTTGCTCCACCAGATCGAATAGTTAGGGCCTTAGAAGTCAACGCCCGAAACATAAAATACAAAATAAATAAAACAGTTTTTCCATGGTATAAAACGAAAAATTGCAAACAGTGTGAAGGATATGGACATTTCTACGATCCGGGCTACCTAGGCTTCACTCTATGGCGTTCTTCCACCACATCGAATAGCAACGGCCTCAGAAGTCAACGCCAGAAGCTTAAATACAATATAAATATAACCGTGTTTCCATCGTATAAAACGAATAATTGCTACCAGTGTGAAAGTTATGGTCATTTCTACGTTCCGCGAAATCTGGGCTTTACCCTAGTGCATTGTTCCACCAGATGGAATAGTTAGGTCCTAAGAAGTCAACGCCAGGAGCATAAAAAACGATGTAAATACAACAGCTTTTCCATCGTATAAAACGAATAATTGCAACCAGTGTGGAAGTTATGGTCATTTCTACGTTCCGGGCAACCTAGGCTTCACTCTGGGGCGGTGCTCCACCAAATCGAATAGCTAGGGCCTTAGAAGTCAACGCCAGAAGCATAAAATACAATAAAGATGCAAAAGTTTTTTCATCGTATAACAGGAATAACTGCAAACAGTATGAAAGTACTTGTCATTTCTACGTTCCGGGTAACCTAGGTTTCACTCTAGGGCGTTGCTCCACCAGATCGAATAGCTACGGACTAAGAATTCAACGCCATAAGAATAAAATACAATATAAATACAACAGTTTTTCCATCGTATAAAACGAATAATTGCTACTAGTGTGAAAGTTATGGTCATTTCTACTTTTCGGGCAACCTAGGCTTCACCCCAGGGCGTTGTTCCACCAGATGGAATAGTTAGCGCCTAAGAAGTCAACGCCAGAAGCATAAAATACGATATAAATACAACAGCTTTTCCATCGTATAAAACAAATAATTGCAACCAGTTTGATAGTGATGGTCACTTCTACGTACCGGGCAACCTAGGCTTCACTCTAGGGCGTTGCTCCACCAGATCGAATAGTTAGGGCCTTAGAAGTCAACGCCCGAAGCATAAAATATAAAATAAATAGAACAGTTTTTCCATTGTATGAAACGAATAATTGCAACCAGTGTAAAAGTTATGGACATTTCTACGTTCCGGGCAACCTAGGCTTCACCCTAGGCCGTTGTTCCACCAGATCGACGAGTTAGGGCCTAAGAAGTGAACGCCAGAAGCATAAAATACAATATAAATACAACAGTTTTTCCATCATATAAAACGAACGATAGCAACCAGTGTGAAAGCTATGGTCATTTCTACGATCCGGGCTACCTAGGCTTCTCTCTATGGCGTTCTTCCACCACATCGAATAGCAACGGCCTCAGAAGTCAACGCCAGAAGCTTAAATACAATATACATATAACAGTGTTTCCATCGTATAAAACGAATAATTGCTACCAGTGTGAAAGTTATGGTCATTTCTACTTTCCGGACAACCTAGGCTTCACCCTAGGGCGTTGTTCCACCAGATGGAATAGTTAGGTCCTAAGAAGTCAGCGCCAGAAGCATAAAATGCGATATAAATGCAGCAGCTTTTCCATCGTATAAAACAAGTAATTGCAACCAGTTTGATAGTGATGGTCATTTCTACGTACCGGGCAACCTAGGCTTCACTGTACGGCGATGCTCCACCAGATCAAACAGTTAGGGCCTTGGAAGTCAACGCCCGAAGCATAAAATACAAAATAAATAGAACGGTTTTTCCATTGTATAAAACGAATAATTGCTGCCAGTGTAAAAGTTATGGTCATTTCTACGTTCCGGGCAACCTAGGCTGCACTCTAGGGCGTTGCTCCACCAGATCGAATAGTTAGGGCCTTAGAAGTCAACGCCCGAAGCGTAAAATACAAAATAAATAAAACAGTTTTTCTATCGTATACAACCAAAAATTGCAAACAGTGTGAAAGATATGGACATTTCTACGATCCTGTCTACCTAGGCTTCCCTCTATGGCGTTCTTCCACCACATCGAATAGCAACGGCCTCAGAAGTCAACGCCAGAAGCTTAAATACAATATAAATATAACAGTTTTTCCATCGTATACAACGAATAATAGCAACCAGTGTGAAAGTTGTGGTCATTTCTACGTTCCGGGAAACCTAGGCTTCACTGTACGGCGATGCTCCACCAGATCAAACAGTTAGGGTCTTAGAAGTCAACGCCCGAAGCATAAAATACAAAATAAATACAACGGTTTTTCTATTGTGTAAAACGAATAATTGCTGCCAGTGTAAAAGTTATGGACATTTCTACGTTCCGGGCAACCTAGGCTTCACCCTAGGGCGTTGTACCACCAGATAGAATAGTTAGGGCCTAAGAAGTCAACGCCAGGAGCATAAAAAACGATATAAATACAACAGCTTTTCCATCGTATAAAACGAATAATTGCAACCAGTGTGGAAGTTATGGTCATTTCTACGTTCCGGGCAACCTAGGCTTCACTCTAGGGCGGTGCTCCACCAAATCGAATAGCTAGGGCCTTAGAAGTCAACGCCAGAAACATAAAAAACAATAAAGATGCAAAAGTTTTTTCATCGTATAACAGGAATAACTGCAAACAGTATGAAAGTACTTGTCATTTTTACGTTCCGGGTAACCTAGGTTTCACTCTAGGGCGTTGCTCCACCAGATCGAATAGCTAGGGACTTAGAATTCAACGCCATAAGAATAAAATACAATATAAATACAACAGTTTTTCCATCGTATAAAACGAATAATAGCAACCAGTGTGAAAATTATGGTCATTTCTACGTACCGGGCAACCTGGGCTTCACTTTAGGGCGTTGCTCTACCAGATCGAATAGTTAGGGCCTTAGAAGTCAACGCCCGAAGCATAAAATACAAAATAAATAGAACAGTTTTTCCATCGTATAAAACGAATAATTGCTACCAGTGTGAAAGTTATGATCATTTCTACTTTCCGGGCAACCTAGGCTGCACCCCAGGGCGTTGTTCCACCAGATGGAATAGTTAGGTCCTAAGAAGTCAGCGCCAGAAGCATAAAATACGATATAAATGCAGCAGCTTTTCCATCGTATAAAACAAGTAATTGCAACCAGTTTGATAGTGATGGTCATTTCTACGTACCGGGCAACCTAGGCTTCACTGTACGGCGATGCTCCACCAGATCAAACAGTTAGGGCCTTGGAAGTCAACGCCCGAAGCATAAAATACAAAATAAATAGAACGGTTTTTCCATTGTATAAAACGAATAATTGCTGCCAGTGTAAAAGTTATGGTCATTTCTACGTTCCGGGCAACCTAGGCTGCACTCTAGGGCGTTGCTCCACCAGATCGAATAGTTAGGGCCTTAGAAGTCAACGCCCGAAGCGTAAAATACAAAATAAATAAAACAGTTTTTCTATCGTATACAACCAAAAATTGCAAACAGTGTGAAAGATATGGACATTTCTACGATCCTGTCTACCTAGGCTTCCCTCTATGGCGTTCTTCCACCACATCGAATAGCAACGGCCTCAGAAGTCAACGCCAGAAGCTTAAATACAATATAAATATAACAGTTTTTCCATCGTATACAACGAATAATAGCAACCAGTGTGAAAGTTGTGGTCATTTCTACGTTCCGGGCAACCTAGGCTTCACTGTACGGCGATGCTCCACCAGATCAAACAGTTAGGGCCTTAGAAGTCAACGCCCGAAGCATAAAATACAAAATAAATACAACGGTTTTTCTATTGTGTAAAACGAATAATTGCTGCCAGTGTAAAAGTTATGGACATTTCTACGTTCCGGGCAACCTAGGCTTCACCCTAGGGCGTTGTACCACCAGATCGAATAGTTAGGGCCTAAGAAGTCAACGCCAGGAGCATAAAAAACGATATAAATACAACAGCTTTTCCATCGTATAAAACGAATAATTGCAACCAGTGTGGAAGTTATGGTCATTTCTACGTTCCGGGCAACCTAGGCTTCACTCTAGGGCGGTGCTCCACCAAATCGAATAGCTAGGGCCTTAGAAGTCAACGCCAGAAACATAAAAAACAATAAAGATGCAAAAGTTTTTTCATCGTATAACAGGAATAACTGCAAACAGTATGAAAGTACTTGTCATTTTTACGTTCCGGGTAACCTAGGTTTCACTCTAGGGCGTTGCTCCACCAGATCGAATAGCTAGGGACTTAGAATTCAACGCCATAAGAATAAAATACAATATAAATACAACAGTTTTTCCATCGTATAAAACGAATAATAGCAACCAGTGTGAAAATTATGGTCATTTCTACGTACCGGGCAACCTGGGCTTCACTTTAGGGCGTTGCTCTACCAGATCGAATAGTTAGGGCCTTAGAAGTCAACGCCCGAAGCATAAAATACAAAATAAATAGAACAGTTTTTCCATCGTATAAAACGAATAATTGCTACCAGTGTGAAAGTTATGATCATTTCTACTTTCCGGGCAACCTAGGCTGCACCCCAGGGCGTTGTTCCACCAGATGGAATAGTAAGGGCCTAAGAAGTCGACGCCAGAAGCATAAAATACGATATAAATACAACAGCTTTTCCATCGTATAAAACAAATAATTGCAACCAGTTTGATAGTGATGGTCACTTCTACCTACCGGGCAACCTAGGCTTCACTCTAGGGCGTTGCTCCACCAGATCGAATAGTTAGGGCCTTAGAAGTCAACCTCCGAAGCATAAAATATAAAATAAATAGAACAGTTTTTCCATCGTATAAAACGAAAAATTGCTACCAGTGTGAAAGTTATGGTCATTTCTACTTTCCGGGCAACCTAGGCTTCACCCTAGGCCGTTGTTCCACCAGATGGAATAGTTAGGGCCTAAGAAGTCAACGCCAGAAGCATAAAATACAATATAAATGCAACAGTTTTTCCATCACATAAAACGAATGATAGCAACCAGTGTGAAAGTTATGGTCATTACTACGTTACGGGCAACCTAGGCTGCACTCTAGGGCGTTGCTCCACCAGATCGAATAGTTAGGGCCTTAGAAGTCAACGCCCGAAACATAAAATACAAAATAATTAAAACAGTTTTTCCATCACATAAAACGAATGATAGCAACCAGTGTGAAAGTTATGGTCATTACTACGTTACGGGCAACCGAGGCTTCACCCTAGGGCGTTGCTCCACCAGATCAAACAGTTAGGGCCTTAGAAGTCAACGCCCGAAGCATAAAATGCGATATAAATACAACAGCTTTTCCATCGTATAAAAGAAAATAATTGCAAACAGTGTGAAGGTAATGGTCATTTCTACGTTCCGGGCAACCTAGGCTTCACCCTAGGGCGTTGCTCCACCAGATCAAACAGTTAGGGCCTTAGAAGTCAACGCCCGAAGCATAAAATACAAAATAAATAGAACAGTTTTTCCATTGCATAAAACGAATAATTGCTACCAGTGTAAAAGTTATGGTCATTTCTGCGTTCCGGGCAACCTAGGCTTCACCCTAGGGCGTTGTTCCACCAGATCGAATAGCTAGGGCCTAGGAAGTGAACGCCAGAAGCATAAAATACAATATAAATACAACAGTTTTTCCATCATATAAAACGAACGATAGCAACCAGTGTGAAAGCTATGGTCATTTCTACGATCCGGGCTACCTAGGCTTCTCTCTATGGCGTTCTTCCACCACATCGAATAGCAACGGCCTCAGAAGTCAACGCCAGAAGCTTAAATACAATATAAATATAACAGTGTTTCCATCGTATAAAACGAATAATTGCTACCAGTGTGAAAGTTATGGTCATTTCTACTTTCCGGACAACCTAGGTTTCACCCTAGGGCGTTGTTCCACCAGATGGAATAGTTAGGTCCTAAGAAGTCAGCGCCAGAAGCATAAAATACGATATAAATGCAGCAGCTTTTCCATCGTATAAAACAAGTAATTGCAACCAGTTTGATAGTGATGGTCATTTCTACGTACCGGGCAACCTAGGCTTCACTGTACGGCGATGCTCCACCAGATCAAACAGTTAGGGCCTTGGAAGTCAACGCCCGAAGCATAAAATACAAAATAAATAGAACGGTTTTTCCATTGTATAAAACGAATAATTGCTGCCAGTGTAAAAGTTATGGTCACTTCTACGTTCCGGGCAACCTAGGCTGCACTCTAGGGCGTTGCTCCACCAGATCGAATAGTTAGGGCCTTAGAAGTCAACGCCCGAAGCGTAAAATACAAAATAAATAAAACAGTTTTTCTATCGTATACAACCAAAAATTGCAAACAGTGTGAAAGATATGGACATTTCTACGATCCTGTCTACCTAGGCTTCCCTCTATGGCGTTCTTCCACCACATCGAATAGCAACGGCCTCAGAAGTCAACGCCAGAAGCTTAAATACAATATAAATATAACAGTTTTTCCATCGTATACAACGAATAATAGCAACCAGTGTGAAAGTTGTGGTCATTTCTACGTTCCGGGCAACCTAGGCTTCACTGTACGGCGATGCTCCACCAGATCAAACAGTTAGGGCCTTAGAAGTCAACGCCCGAAGCATAAAATACAAAATAAATACAACGGTTTTTCTATTGTGTAAAACGAATAATTGCTGCCAGTGTAAAAGTTATGGACATTTCTACGTTCCGGGCAACCTAGGCTTCACCCTAGGGCGTTGTACCACCAGATCGAATAGTTAGGGCCTAAGAAGTCAACGCCAGGAGCATAAAAAACGATATAAATACAACAGCTTTTCCATCGTATAAAACGAATAATTGCAACCAGTGTGGAAGTTATGGTCATTTCTACGTTCCGGGCAACCTAGGCTTCACTCTAGGGCGGTGCTCCACCAAATCGAATAGCTAGGGCCTTAGAAGTCAACGCCAGAAACATAAAAAACAATAAAGATGCAAAAGTTTTTTCATCGTATAACAGGAATAACTGCAAACAGTATGAAAGTACTTGTCATTTTTACGTTCCGGGTAACCTAGGTTTCACTCTAGGGCGTTGCTCCACCAGATCGAATAGCTAGGGACTTAGAATTCAACGCCATAAGAATAAAATACAATATAAATACAACAGTTTTTCCATCGTATAAAACGAATAATAGCAACCAGTGTGAAAATTATGGTCATTTCTACGTACCGGGCAACCTGGGCTTCACTTTAGGGCGTTGCTCTACCAGATCGAATAGTTAGGGCCTTAGAAGTCAACGCCCGAAGCATAAAATACAAAATAAATAGAACAGTTTTTCCATCGTATAAAACGAATAATTGCTACCAGTGTGAAAGTTATGATCATTTCTACTTTCCGGGCAACCTAGGCTGCACCCCAGGGCGTTGTTCCACCAGATGGAATAGTAAGGGCCTAAGAAGTCGACGCCAGAAGCATAAAATACGATATAAATACAACAGCTTTTCCATCGTATAAAACAAATAATTGCAACCAGTTTGATAGTGATGGTCACTTCTACCTACCGGGCAACCTAGGCTTCACTCTAGGGCGTTGCTCCACCAGATCGAATAGTTAGGGCCTTAGAAGTCAACCTCCGAAGCATAAAATATAAAATAAATAGAACAGTTTTTCCATCGTATAAAACGAAAAATTGCTACCAGTGTGAAAGTTATGGTCATTTCTACTTTCCGGGCAACCTAGGCTTCACCCTAGGCCGTTGTTCCACCAGATGGAATAGTTAGGGCCTAAGAAGTCAACGCCAGAAGCATAAAATACAATATAAATGCAACAGTTTTTCCATCACATAAAACGAATGATAGCAACCAGTGTGAAAGTTATGGTCATTACTACGTTACGGGCAACCTAGGCTGCACTCTAGGGCGTTGCTCCACCAGATCGAATAGTTAGGGCCTTAGAAGTCAACGCCCGAAACATAAAATACAAAATAATTAAAACAGTTTTTCCATCACATAAAACGAATGATAGCAACCAGTGTGAAAGTTATGGTCATTACTACGTTACGGGCAACCGAGGCTTCACCCTAGGGCGTTGCTCCACCAGATCAAACAGTTAGGGCCTTAGAAGTCAACGCCCGAAGCATAAAATACGATATAAATACAACAGCTTTTCCATCGTATAAAAGAAAATAATTGCAAACAGTGTGAAGGTAATGGTCATTTCTACGTTCCGGGCAACCTAGGCTTCACCCTAGGGCGTTGCTCCACCAGATCAAACAGTTAGGGCCTTAGAAGTCAACGCCCGAAGCATAAAATACAAAATAAATAGAACAGTTTTTCCATTGCATAAAACGAATAATTGCTACCAGTGTAAAAGTTATGGTCATTTCTGCGTTCCGGGCAACCTAGGCTTCACCCTAGGGCGTTGTTCCACCAGATCGAATAGCTAGGGCCTAGGAAGTGAACGCCAGAAGCATAAAATACAATATAAATACAACAGTTTTTCCATTGTATAAAACGAATAATTGCTACCAGTGTAAAAGTTATGATCATTTCTTCGTTCCGGGCAACCTAGGCTTCACTCTAGGGCGTTGCTCCACTAGATCAAATAGTAAGGGCCTTAGAAGTCGACGCCAGGTGCAGAAAAAACAATATAAATACAACAGTTTTTCCATCGTATAGCAGGGATAATTGCAGCCAACGTGGAAGTAGTGGTCATTTCAACGTTCCAGGCAAACTAGGCTTCGCACTAGGGCGTTGTTCCACCAGATCGAATAGCTAGGGCCTAAGAAGTCAACGCCAGAAGCATAAAATACAATATAAATATAACAGTTTTTCCACTGTATAAAACGAATAATTGCTACCAGTGTAAATGTTATGGTCATTTCTACGTTCCGGGCAACCTAGGCTTCACCCCAGGGCGTTGTTCCACCAGATCGAATAGTTAGGGCCCAAGAAGTGAACGCCAGAAGCGTAAAATACAATATAAATACAACAGTTTTTCCATCGTATAATACGAATAATTGCAACCAGTGTGAAAGTTATGGTCATTTCTACATTCAGAGCAACCTAGGCTTGACTCTAGGGAGT
The DNA here is from genome assembly GCF_051401765.1 of Calliopsis andreniformis. NCBI lineage: Eukaryota > Metazoa > Arthropoda > Insecta > Hymenoptera > Andrenidae > Calliopsis > Calliopsis andreniformis. Next base: position 29,142,155 of record NW_027480423.1, read on the forward strand.
TGCTCCACCAGATCGAATAGGTAGGTCCTTAGAAGTCAACGCCAGAAGCATAAAATACGATATCAATACAGCAGCTTTTCCATCGTATAAAAGGAATAATTGCAAACAGTGTGAAAGTAATGGTCATTTCTACGTTCCGGGCAACCTAGGGTTCACTCTACGGCGTTGTTCCACCAGATCGAATCGTTAGGGCCCAAGAAGTCAACACCAGAAGAATAAAATACAAAATAAATACAACAGCCTTTACACCGTATAAAACGAATAATTGCAACCTGTGTGAAGGTTATGGTCATATCTACGTTCCGGGCAACCTAGGCTTCACTGTAGGGCGTTGCTCCACCAGATCGAAGTGTTAGGGCATTAGGAGTCAACGCCAGAAGCATAAAATACGATATTAATACAACAGCTTTTCCATCGTATAAAAGGAATAATTGCAAACAGTGTGAAAGTAATGGTCATTTCTACGTTCCGTGCAACCTAGTCTTCACTCTAGGGCGTTGTTCCACCAGATGGAATAGTTAGGGCCTAAGAAGTCAACGCCAGAAGCATAAAATACGATATAAATACAACAGCTTTTCCATCGTGTAAAACGAATAATGGCAACCAGTGTGAAAGTTACGGCCATTTCTACGTTCCGGGCAACCTAGGCTTCACTCTAGGGCGGTGCTCCACCATATCGAATAGCTACGGCCTTAGAAGCCTACGCCTGAAGCATAAAATACAATAAAAATACAACGGTCTTTTCATCGTATAACAGGAATAATTGCAACCAGCGTGAAAGTAATGATCATTTCGGCGTTTCGGGAATCCTAGACTTAACTCTGACGCATTGCTCCACCAGATCGAATAGTTAGGGCCTAAGAAGTCAACGCCAGAAGCATAAAATACAATAGAAATACAACAGCTTTTCCATCGTATGAAACGAATAATTGCAACCATTATGAAACTTATGGTCATTTCTACGTTCCGGGCAACCTAGGCTTCACTCTAGGGCGTTGCTCCACTAGATCGAATAGCTAGGGCCTTAGAAGTCAACGCCAGAGGCATAAAATACAATATAAATACAACAGCTTTTCCATCGTAAAGAACGAATAATTGCAATCAGTGTGAAAGTTATGGTTATTTCTACATTCCAAGCAACCTAGGCTTCACTCTAGGGCGTTGCTCCACCATATCGAATAGTTAGGTCCTTAGAACTCAACGCCAGAAGCATAAAATACGATATAAATACAACAGCTTTTGCATCGTATAAAAGGAATAATTGCAAACAGTGTGAAAGTAATTGTCATTTCTACGTTCCGGGCAACCTAGGCTACACCCTAGGGCGTTGCTCCACCAGATCAAACAGTTAGGGCCTTAGAAGTCAACGCCCGAAGCATAAAATACAAAATAAATAGAACAGTTTTTCCATTGTATAAAACGAATAATTGCTACCAGTGTAAAAGTTATGGTCATGTCTACGTTCCGGGCAACCTAGGCTTCACCCTAGGGCATTGTTCCATCAGATCGAATAGTTAGGCCCTAAGAAGTGAACGCCAGAAACATAAAATACAATATAAATACAACAGTTTTTCCATCGCAGAAAACGAATAATTGCAACCAGTGTGAAAGTTATGGTCATTTCTATATTCCGAGCAACCCAGGCTTCACTCTAGGGCGTAGCTCCACCAGATCGAATAGTTAGGTCCTTAGAAGTCAACGCCAGAAGCATAGAATACGATATAAATACAACAGCCTTTCCATGGTATAAAAGGAATAATTGCAAACAGTGTGAAAGTAATGGTCATTTCTACGTTCCGGGCAACCTAGGCTTGACTCTACGGCGTTGTTCCACCAGATCGAATAGTTAGGGCCTAAGAAGTCAACACCAGAAGAATAAAATACGATATAAATACAACAGCTTTTCCATCGTATTAAATGAATAATTGCAAACTGTGTGAAAGTAGTGGTCATTTCTGCGTTCCGAGCAACCTAGGCATCACTCTAGGGCGGTGCTCCACCATATCGAATAGCTACGGCCTTAGAAGCCTACGCCTGAAGCATAAAATACAATAAAAATACAACAGTCTTTTCATCGTATAACCGGAATAATTGCAACATGCGTGAAAGTAATGATCATTTCGGCGTTTCGGGCATCCTAGACTTAACTCTGAGGCATTGCTGCACCAGATTGAATAGTTAGGGCCTAAGGAGTCAACGCCAGAAGCATAAAATACAATATAAATGCAACAGCTTTGCCACCGTATAAAATGAATAATTGCAAACAGTGTGAAAGATATGGACATTTCTACGTTCCGGGCAACCTAGGCGTCACTCTATGGCGTTCCGCCACCACATCGAATAGCTACGGCATCAGAAGTCAACGCCTGAAGCATAAAATACAATATAAATATAACAGTTTTTCCATCGTATAAAACGAATAATAGCAACCAGTGTGATAGTTATGGTCATTTCTACGTTCCGGGCAACCTAGGATTCACTCTAGGGCGTTGCTCCACCAGATCAAACAGTTAGGGCCTTAGAAGCCAACGCCCGAAGCATAAAATACAAAATAAATAGAACAGTTTTTCCATTGGATAAAACGAATAATTGCTACCAGTGTAAAAGTTATGGCCATTTCTACGTTGCGGGCAACCTAGGCTTCACCTTAGGCCGTTGTTCCACCAGATCGAATAGTTAGGGCCTAAGAAGTGAACGCCAGAAGCATAAAATACAACATAAATACAACAGATTTTCCATCATATAAAACGAATAATTGCAACCAGTATGAAAGTTATGGTCATTTCTACTTTCCGGGCAACCTAGGATACACCATAGGGCGTTGCTCCAACAGATGGAATAGTTAGCGCCTTAGAAGTCAACGCCGGAAGCATAAAATGCAAAATAAATAGAACAGTTTTTCCATCTTAAAGAACGAATAATTGCAACCAGTGTGAAAGTTATGGTTATTTCTACATTCCGAGCAACCTAGGCTTCACTCTAGGGCGTTGCTCCACCAGACCGAATGGTTAGGTCCTTAGAAGTCAACGCCAGAAGCATAAAATACGATTTAAATACAACAGCTTTTGCATCGTATAAAAGGAATAATTGCAAACAGTGTGAAAGTAATTGTCATTTCTACGTTCCGGGCAACCTAGGCTTCACTCTAGGGCGTTGCTCCACCAGATCGAATAGTTAGGGCCTTAGAAGTCAACGCCCGAAGCATAAAATACAAAATAAATAGAACAGTTTTTCCATGTATAAAACGAATAATTGCTACCAGTGTGAGAGTTATGGTCATTTCTGCGTTCCGTGCAACCTAGTCTTCACGCTAGGGCGTTGTTCCACCAGATGGAATAGTTAGGGACTAAGAAGTCAACGCCAGAAGCATAAAATACGATTTAAATACAACAGCTTTTCCATCGTAGAAAACGAATAATGGCAACCAGTGTGAAAGTTACGGCCATTTCTACGTTCCGGGCAACCTAGGCTTCACTCTAGGGCGGTGCTCCACCATATCGAATAGCTACGGCCTTAGAAGCCTACGCCTGAAGCATAAAATACAATAAAAATACAACGGTCTTTTCATCGTATAACAGGAATAATTGCAACCAGCGTGAAAGTAATGATCATTTCGGCGTTTCGGGCATCCTAGACTTAACTCTGACGCATTGCTCCACCAGATGGAATAGTTAGGGCCTAAGAAGTCAACGCCAGAAGCATAAAATACAATATAAATACAACAGTTTTTCCATTGTATAAAACGAATAATTGCTACCAGTGTAAAAGTTATGATCATTTCTTCGTTCCGGGCAACCTAGGCTTCACTCTACGGCGTTGTTCCACCAGATCGAATAGTTAGGGCCTAAGAAGTCAACGCCAGAAGCATAAAATACAATACAAATGCAACAGTTTTTCCATGTTATAGAGCGAATAATAGCAGCCAGTGTGAAAGTTATGGCCATTTCTACGTTCCGGGCAACCTAGGCTTCACTCTAGGGCGTTGCTCCACCAGATCAAACAGTTAGGGCCTTAGAAGTCAACGACCTAAGCATAAAACACAAAATAAATAGAACGGTTTTTCCACTGTATAAAACGAATAATTGCTACCAGTGGAAAAGTTATGGTCATTTCTACGTTCCGGGCAACCGAGGCTTCACCCTAGGGCGTTGTTCCACAAGATCGAATGGTTAGGGCCTAAGAAGTGAACGCCAGAAGCATAAAATGCAATGAAAATACAACCGTCTTTCCATCCTATAACAGGAATACTTGCAATCCGTGTGAAAGTGATGGTCATTTGTGCGTTCCAGGTAACCTAGGCTTCACTCTAGGGCGATGCTCCACCAGATCGAATTGTCAGGGCCAAAGAAGTCAACGCCCGAAGCATAAAATACAAAATAAATAGAACAGTTTTTCCACCGTATAAAAGGAATAATTGCAAACAGTGTTAAAGTAATGGTCAGTTCTACGTTCCGGGCAACCTAGGCTTCACTCTAGGGCGTTGCTCCACCAGATCAAACAGTTAGGGCCTTAGAAGTCAACGCCCGAAGCATAAAATACAAAATAAATAGAACATTTTTTCCATTGTATAAAACGAATAATTGCTACCAGTGTAAAGGTTATGGTCATTTCTACGTTCCGGGCAACCTAGGCTTCACTCTAGGGCGGTGCTGCACCATATCGAATAGCTACGGCCTTAGAAGCCTACGCTTGAAGCATAAAGTACAATAAAAATACAACGGTCTTTTCATCGTATAACAGGAATAATTGCAACAAGCGTGAAAGTAATGATCATTTGGGCGTTTCGGGCATACTGGACTTAACTCTGAGGCATTGCTCCACCAGATCGATTAGTTTGGGCCTAAGAAGTCAACGCCAGAAACATAAAATACCATATAAATACAACAGTTTTTCCATTGTATAAAACGAATAATTGCTACCAGTGTAAAATTTATGGTCATTTCTACGTTCCGGGCAACCTAGGCTTCACCCTAGGGCGTTGTTCCACCATGTCGAATAGTTAGGGCCTAAGAAGTGAACGCCAGAAGCATAAAATACAATATAAATACAACAGCTTTTCCATCGTATAAAACGAAGAATTGCAACCAGTGTGCAAGTTATGGTCATTTCTACATTCCGAGCAACCTAGGCTTCACTATAGGGCGTTGCTCCAACAGATTGAATAGTTAGGGCCTTAGAAGTCAACGCCCGAAGCATAAAATACAAAATAAATAGAACAGTTTTTCCATTGTATAAAACGAATAATTGCTACCAGTGTAAGAGTTATGGTCATATCTACGTTCCGGGCAACCTATGCTTCACCCTAGGGCATTGTTCTATCAGATCGAATAGTTAGGCCCTAAGAAGTGAACGCCAGAAGCATAAAATACAATATAAATACAACAGTTTTTCCATCGCAGAAAACGAATAATTGCAACCTGTGTGAAGGTTATGGTCATATCTACGTTCCGGGCAACCTAGGCTTCACTGTAGGGCGTTGCTCCACCAGATCGAAGTGTTAGGGCCTAAAAAGTCAACGCCCGAAGCATAAAATACGATATAAATACAACAGCTTTTCCATCGTATTAAATGAATAATTGCAAACTGTGTGAAAGTAGTGGTCATTTCTGCGTTCCGGGCAACCTAGGCTTCACTGTAGGGCGTTGCTCCACCAGATCGAAGTGTTAGGGCCTAAGAAGTCAACGCCCGCAGCATAAAATACGAAATAAATACAACAGCTTTTCCATCGTATTAAATGAATAATTGCAAACTGTGTGAAAGTAGTTGTCATTTCTCCGTTCCGAGCAACCTAGGCTTCACTCTAGGGCGGTGCTCCACCATATCGAATAGCTACGGCCTTAGAAGCCTACGCCTGAAGCATAAAATACAATAAAAATACAACAGTCTTTTCATCGTATAACCGGAATAATTGCATCATGCGTGAAAGTAATGATCATTTCGGTGTTTCGGGCATCCTAGACTTAACTCTGAGGCGTTGCTCCACCAGATTGAATAGTTAGGGCCTAAGGAGTCAACGCCAGAAGCATAAAATACAATATAAATGCAACAGCTTTGCCACCGTATAAAATGAATAATTGCAAACAGTGTGAAAGATATGGACATTTCAACGTTGCGGGCAACCTAGGCTTCACTCTATGGCGTTCTTCCACCACATCGAATAGCTACGGCCTCAGAAGTCAACGCCTGAAGCATAAAATACAATATAAATATAACAGTTTTTCCATCGTATAAAACGAATAATAGCAACCAATGTGAAAGTTATGGTCATTTCTACGTTCCGGGAAACCTAGGCTTCACTCTAGGGCGTTGCTCCACCAGATGAAACAGTTAGGGCCTTAGAAGCCAAGGCCCGATGCATTAAATACAAAACAAATAGAACTGTTTTTCCATTGTATAAAACGAATAATTGCAACCAGTTTGAAAGTAATGGTCATTTCTACGTTCCGGGCAACCTAGGCTTCACTCTAGGGCGGTGCTCCACCAGATCGAAGTGTTAGGGCCTAAGAAGTCAACGTCCGAAGCATAAAATACAATAGAAATACAACAGTTTTTCCATCGTATAAAACGAATAATTGCAACCATTATGAAACTTATGGTCATTTCTACGTTCCGGGCAACCTAGGCTTCACCCTAGGGCGTTGTTCCACCAGATCGAATAGTTAGGGCCTAAGAAGTGAACGCCAGAAGCATAAAATGCAATAAAAATACAACGGTCTTTTCATCGTATAACAGGAATAATTGCAACAAGCGTGAAAGTAATGATCATTTCGGCGTTTCGGGCATCCTAGACTTAACTCTGAGGCATTGCTCCACCAGATCGAATAGTTAGGGCCTAAGAAGTGAACGCCAGAAGCATTAAACACAATATAAATACAACAGTTTTTCCATCGTATAAAACGAATAATTGCAACCAGTGTGAAAGTTATGGTCATTTCTACATTCCGAGCAACCTAGGCTTCACTCTAGGGCGTTGCTCCAACAGATTGAATAGTTAGGGCCTTAGAAATAAACGCCCGAAGCATAAAATGCAATAAAAATACAACAGTTTTTCCATCGTATAACAGGATTAATTGCAACCAGTTTGAAAGTGATGGTCATTTCTACGTTCCGGGAAACCTAGGCTTCACCCTAGGGCGTTGTTCCACCAGATCGAATAGTTAGGGCCTAAGTAGTGAACGCCAGAAGCATAAAATACAATATAAATACAACAGTTTTTCCATCGTATAAAACGAATAATTGCAACCAGTGTGAAAGCTATGGTCATTTCTACATTCCGAGCAACCTAGGCTTCACTCTAGGGCGTTGCTCCAACAGATTGAATAGCTAGGGCCTTAGAAGTCAACGCCAGAGGCATAAAATACAATATAAATACACCAGCTTTTCCATCGTAAAGAACGAATAATTGCAAACAGTGTGAAAGTTATGGTTATTTCTACATTCCGAGCAACCTAGGCTTCACTCTATGGCGTTGCTCCACCAGATCGAATAGTTAGGTCCTTAGAAGTCAACGCCAGAAGCATAAAATACGTTATAAATACAACAGCTTTTGCATCGTATAAAAGGAATAATTGCAAACAGTGTGAAAGTCATTGTCATTTCTATATTCTGAGCAACCTAGGCTTCACACTAGGGCGTTGCGCCACCAGATCAAACAGATAGGTCCTTAGATGTCAACGCCAGAAGCATACAATACGATATAAATACAACAGCTTTTCCATGGTATAACAGGATTAATTGCAACCAGTTTGAAAGTGATGGTCATTTCGACGTTCCGGGCAACCTAGACTTCACTCTAGGGCGTTGCTCCACTAGATCGAATAGCTAGGGCCTTAGAAGACAACGCCATAGGCATAAAATACAATATAAATACAACAGCTTTTCCATTGTAAAAAACGAATAATTGCAACCAGTGTGAAAGTTATGCTTATTTCTACATTCCGAGCAACCTAGGCTTCACTCTAGGGCGTTGCTCCACCACATCGAATAGTTAGGTCCTTAGAAGTCAACGCCAGAAGCATAAAATACGATATAAATACAACAACTTTTGCATCGTTTAAAAGGAATTATTGCAACCAGTTTGAAAGTGATGGTCATTTCGACGTTCCGGGCAACCTGGGCTTCACCCTAGGGCGTTGTTCCACCAGATCGAATAGTCAGGGCCTAAGAAGTGAACGCCAGAAGCATAAAATGCAATAAAAATACAACCGTCTTTCCATCCTATAACAGGAATAATTGCAACCCGTGTGAAAGTGATGGTCATTTCTAAGTTCCGGGCAACCTAGGCTTCACTCTAGGGCGTTGCTCCACTAGATCGAATAGCTAGGGCCATAGAACTCAACGCCAGAAGCATAAAATACGATATAAATACAACAGCTTTTCCATCGTATAAAAGGAATAATTGGAAACCGTGTGAAAGTAATGGTCATTTCTATGTTCCGGGCAACCTAGGCTTCACTCTAGGGCGTTGCTCCACCAGATCGAATAGTTAGGTCCTTAGAAGTCAACGCCAGAAGCATAAAATACGATATAAATACAACAACTTTTACATCGTATAAAAGGAATTACTGCAAACAGTGTGAAAGTAATTGTCATTTCTACGTTCCGGGCAACCTAGGCTTCACCATAGGGCGTTCTTCCACCAGATCGAATAGTCAGGGCCTAAGAAGTGAACGCCAGAAGCATAAAATGCAATAAAAATACAACAGTCTTTCCATCCTATAACAGGAATAATTGCAACCCGTGTGAAAGTGATGGTCATTTGTACGTTCCAGGGAACCTAGGCTTCACTCTAGGGCGTTGCTCCACCAGATCGAATTGTTAGGGCCAAAGAAGTCAACGCCCGAAGCATAAAATACAAAATAAATAGAACAGTTTTTCCATTGTATAAAACGAATAATAGCAACCAGTGTGAAAGTTATGATCATTTCTACGTTCCAGGCAACCTAGGCTACACTCTAGGGCGTTGCTCCACCAGATCAAACAGTTAGGGCCTTAGAAGCCAACGACCGAAGCATTAAATACAAAATAAATAGAACAGTTTTTCCATTGTATAAAACGAATAATTGCTACCAGTGTGAGAGTTATGGTCATTTCTGCGTTCCGTGCAACCTAGTCTTCACGCTAGGGCGTTGTTCCACCAGATGGAATAGTTAGGGACTAAGAAGTCAACGCCAGAAGCATAAAATACGATTTAAATACAACAGCTTTTCCATCGTAGAAAACGAATAATGGCAACCAGTGTGAAAGTTACGGCCATTTCTACGTTCCGGGCAACCTAGGCTTCACTCTAGGGCGGTGCTCCACCATATCGAATAGCTACGGCCTTAGAAGCCTACGCCTGAAGCATAAAATACAATAAAAATACAACGGTCTTTTCATCGTATAACAGGAATAATTGCAACCAGCGTGAAAGTAATGATCATTTCGGCGTTTCGGGCATCCTAGACTTAACTCTGACGCATTGCTCCACCAGATGGAATAGTTAGGGCCTAAGAAGTCAACGCCAGAAGCATAAAATACAATATAAATACAACAGTTTTTCCATTGTATAAAACGAATAATTGCTACCAGTGTAAAAGTTATGATCATTACTTCGTTCCGGGCAACCTAGGCTTCACTCTACGGCGTTGTTCCACCAGATCGAATAGTTAGGGCCTAAGAAGTCAACACCAGAAGAATAAAATACAATAAAGGTGCAACAGTTTTTCCATCGTATAAAACGAATAACTGCAACCAGTGTGAAAGTACTGGTCATTTCTACGTTCCGGGCAACCTAGGCTTCACCCTAGGGCGTTGTTCCACCAGATGGAATAGTTAGGGCCTAAGAAGTCAACGCCAGAAGCATAAAATACGATATAAATTCAACAGCTTTTCCATCGTATAAAACGAATAATGGTAACCAGTGTGAAAGTTATGGTCATTTCTACGTTCCGGTCTACCTAGGCTTCACTCTAGGACGTTGCTCCACCAGATCGAATAGTTAGGGCCTATGAAGTCAACGCCAGAAGCATAAAATACAATAAAGGTGCAACAGTTTTTCCATCGTATAACAGGAATAATTGCAACCAGTGTGAAGGTAATGGTATGTTCTACGTTCCGGGCAACCTAGGCTTCACTCTAGGGCGGTGCTCCACCAGATCAAATAGTTACGGCCTAAGAAGTCAACGCCAGAAGCATAAATTACAATATAAGTACAACAGCTTTTCCATCGTATATAATGTATATTTGCAAACAGTGTGGAAGTAATTGTCATTTCTACGTTCCGGGCAACCTAGGCTTCACGCTAGAGTGTTGCTCCACCAGATGGAATAGCTAGGGCCTTGGAAGTCAACGCCCGAAGCATAAAATGCAAAATAAATAGAACAGTTTTTCCATTGTATAAAACGAATAACTGCAACCAGTGTGAAAGTACTGGTCATTTCTACGTTCCGGGTAACCTATGTTTCACTCTAGGGCGTTGCTCCACCAGATCGAATAGATAGGGACTTAGAATTTAACGCCAGAAGGCTATAATACAATATAAGTACAACAGTTTTTTCATCGTATAAAATGAATAATTGCAGACATTGTGAACGTAATGGTCATTTCTACGTTCCGGGCAACCTAGGCGTCACTCTAGGGCGTTGCTCCACCACGTCTAATAGCTACGGCCTTAGAAGTCAACGCCAGGAGCATAAAATACAATATAAATACAACAGCTTTTCCATCGTATAAAATGAATAACTGCAAACACTGTGCAAGTAATGGTCATTTCTACGTTCCGGGCAACCTAGGCTTCACTCTAGGGCGTCGCTCCACCAGACCGAATAGCTAGGGACTTAGAATTCAATGCCAGAAGCATAAAATGCAATATAAATAGAACAGCTTTTCCATCGTTTAAAACGAATAATAGCAACCTGTGTGAAAGTTATGGTTATTTCTACGTTCCGGGCAACCTAGCCTTCACTCTAGGGCGTGCTCCACCAGATCGAATAGTTAGGGCTTTAGAAGTCAATGCCCGAAGCATAAAATACAATAAAGATGAAAGAGTTTTTCCATCGCATAACAGGAATAATTTCCACCAGTGTGAAGGTAATGGCATGGTCTACGTTCCGGGCAACCTAGGCTTCACTCTAGGGCGGTGCTCCACCAGATCAAATAGTTACGGCCTAAGAAGTCAACGCCAGAAGCATAAATTACAATATAAGTACAACAGCTTTTCCATCGTATATAAAGTATATTTGCAAACAGTGTTGAAGTAATGGTCATTTCTACGTTCCGGGCAACCTAGGCTTCACGCTAGGGTGTTGCTCCACCAGATGGAATAGTTAGGGCCTTAGAAGTCAACGCCAGAAGCATAAACTACAAAATAAATACAACAGTCTTTCCATCGTATAAAACGAATAATTGCAACCTGTGTGATGGGTATGGATATATCTACGTTCCGGGCAACCTAGGCTTCACTGCAGGGCGTTGCTCCACCAAATCGAATAGTTAGGGCCTTAGAAGTCAACGCCCGAAGCATAAAATACAATATAAGTACAACAGTTTTTCCATCGTATAAAATGAATGATTGCGAACATCGTGAAAGTAATGGTCATTTCTACGTGCCTGCAACCTACGCGTCTCTCTAGGGCGTTGCTGCTCCACATCTGATAGGTAGGGCCTTAGAAGTTAACGCCGGAAGCATAAAATACAATATAAATACAACAGCTTTGCCATCGTATAAAACGAATAATTGCAACCATTATGAAACTTATGGTCATTTCTACGTTCCGGGCAACCTAGGCTTCACCCTAGGGCGTTGTTCCACCAGATCGAATAGTTAGGGCCTAAGAAGTGAACGCCAGAAGCATAAAATGCAATAAAAATACAACGGTCTTTTCATCGTATAACAGGAATAATTGCAACAAGCGTGAAAGTAATGATCATTTCGGCGTTTCGGGCATCCTAGACTTAACTCTGAGGCATTGCTCCACCAGATCGAATAGTTAGGGCCTAAGAAGTGAACGCCAGAAGCATTAAACACAATATAAATACAACAGTTTTTCCATCGTATAAAACGAATAATTGCAACCAGTGTGAAAGTTATGGTCATTTCTACATTCCGAGCAACCTAGGCTTCACTCTAGGGCGTTGCTCCAACAGATTGAATAGTTAGGGCCTTAGAAATAAACGCCCGAAGCATAAAATGCAATAAAAATACAACAGTTTTTCCATCGTATAACAGGATTAATTGCAACCAGTTTGAAAGTGATGGTCATTTCTACGTTCCGGGCATCCTACGCTTCACTCTAGGGCGTTGCTCCACTAGATCGAATAGCTAGGGCCATAGAAGTCAACGCCAGAAGCATAAAATACGATATAAATACAACAGCTTTTCCATCGTAGAAAAGGAATAATTGCAAACAGTGCGAAAGTAATGGTCATTTCTACGTTCCGGGCAACCTAGGCTTCACCCTAGGGCGTTGTTCCACCAGATCGAATAGTTAGGGCCTAAGAAGTGAACGCCAGAAGCATAAAATACAATATAAATACAACAGCTTTTCCATCGTATAAAACGAATAATTGCAACCAGTGTGAAAGTTATGGTCATTTGTATATGCCGAGCAACCTAGTCTTCACTCTAGGGCGGTGCTCCACCATATCGAATAGTTACGGCCTTAGAAGCCTACGCCTGAAGCATAAAATACAATAAAAATACAACGGTCTTTTCATCGTATAACAGGAATAATTGCAACAAGCGTGAAAGTAATGATCATTTCGGCGTTTCGGGTACCCTAGACTTAACTCTGAGGCATTGTTCCAACAGATCGAATAGTTAGGGCCTAGGAAGTCAACGCCAGAAGCATAAAATACAATATAAATACAACAGTTTTTCCATTGTATAAAACGAATAATTGCTACCAGTGTAAAAGTTATGGTCATTTCTACGTTCCGGGCAACCTAGGCTTCACCCTAGGGCGTTGTTCCACCAGATCGAATAGTTAGGGCCTAAGAAGTGAACGTCAGAAGCATAAAATACAATATAAATACAACAGCTTTTCCATCGTATCAAACGAATAATTGCAGCCAGTGTGAAAGTTATGGTCATTTCTACATTCCGAGCAACCTAGGCTTCACTCTAGGGCGTTGCTCCAACAGATTGAATAGTTAGGGCCTTAGAACCCAACGCACGAAGCATAAAATGCAATAAAAATACAACAGTTTTTCCATCGTATAACAGGATTAATTGCAACCAGTTTGAAAGTGATGGTCATTTCTACGTTCCGGGCAACCTGGGCTTCACTCTAGGGCGTTGCTCCACTAGATCGAATAGCTAGGGCCATAGAAGTCAACGCCAGAAGCATAAAATGCGATATAAATACAACAGTTTTTCCATTGTATAAAACGAATAATTGCTACCAGTGTAAAAGTTATGGTCATTTCTACGTTCCGGGCAACCTAGGCTTCACCCTAGGGCGTTGTTCCACCAGATCGAATAGTTAGGGCCTAAGAAGTGAACGTCAGAAGCATAAAATACAATATAAATACAACAGCTTTTCCATCGTATCAAACGAATAATTGCAGCCAGTGTGAAAGTTATGGTCATTTCTACATTCCGAGCAACCTAGGCTTCACTCTAGGGCGTTGCTCCAACAGATTGAATAGTTAGGGCCTTAGAACCCAACGCACGAAGCATAAAATGCAATAAAAATACAACAGTTTTTCCATCGTATAACAGGATTAATTGCAACCAGTTTGAAAGTGATGGTCATTTCTACGTTCCGGGCAACCTGGGCTTCACTCTAGGGCGTTCCTCCACCAGATCAAACAGTTAGGGCCTTAGAAGTCAACGCCCGAAGCATAAAATACAAAATAAATAGAACAGTTTTTCCACTGTATAAAACGAATAATTGCTACCAGGGTAAAAGTTATGGTCATTTCTACGTTCCGGGAAACCTAGGCTTCACCCTAGGGCGTTGTTCCACCAGATCGAATAGTTAGGGCCTAAGTAGTGAACGCCAGAAGCATAAAATACAATATAAATACAACAGTTTTTCCATCGTATAAAACGAATAATTGCAACCAGTGTGAAAGCTATGGTCATTTCTACATTCCGAGCAACCTAGGCTTCACTCTAGGGCGTTGCTCCAACAGATTGAATAGTCAGGGTCTTATAAGTCAACGCCCGAAGCATAAAATGCAATATAAATACAACAGTTTTTCCATCGTATAACAGGATTAATTGCAACCAGTTTGAAAGTGATGGTCATTTCTGCGTTCCGGGCAACCTAGGCTTCACTCTAGGGCGTTGCTCCACCAGATCGAATAGCTAGGACCTTAGAAGTCAACGCCATAGGCATAAAATACAATATAAATACAACAGCTTTTCCATTGTAAAAAACGAATAATTGCAACCAGTGTGAAAGTTATGCTTATTTCTACATTCCGAGCAACCTAGGCTTCACTCTAGGGCGTTGCTCCACCAGATCGAATAGTTAGGTCCTTAGAAGTCAACGCCAGAAGCATAAAATACGATATAAATACAACAACTTTTGCATCGTTTAAAAGGAATTATTGCAACCAGTTTGAAAGTGATGGTCATTTCGACGTTCCGGGCAACCTAGGCTTCACCCTAGGGCGTTGTTCCACCAGATCGAATAGTCAGGGCCTAAGAAGTGAACGCCAGAAGCATAAAATGCAATAAAAATACAACCGTCTTTCCATCCTATAACAGGAATAATTGCAACCCGTGTGAAAGTGATGGTCATTTCTAAGTTCCGGGCAACCTAGGCTTCACTCTAGGGCGTTGCTCCACTAGATCGAATAGCTAGGGCCATAGAACTCAACGCCAGAAGCATAAAATACGATATAAATACAACAGCTTTTCCATCGTATAAAAGGAATAATTGCAAACCGTGTGAAAGTAATGGTCATTTCTATGTTCCGGGCAACCTAGGCTTCACTCTAGGGCGTTGCTCCACCAGATCGAATAGTTAGGTCCTTAGAAGTCAACGCCAGAAGCATAAAATACGATATAAATACAACAACTTTTACATCGTATAAAAGGAATTACTGCAAACAGTGTGAAAGTAATTGTCATTTCTACGTTCCGGGCAACCTAGGCTTCACCATAGGGCGTTCTTCCACCAGATCGAATAGTCAGGGCCTAAGAAGTGAACGCCAGAAGCATAAAATGCAATAAAAATACAACAGTCTTTCCATCCTATAACAGGAATAATTGCAACCCGTGTGAAAGTGATGGTCATTTGTACGTTCCAGGGAACCTAGGCTTCACTCTAGGGCGTTGCTCCACCAGATCGAATTGTTAGGGCCAAAGAAGTCAACGCCCGAAGCATAAAATACAAAATAAATAGAACAGTTTTTCCATTGTATAAAACGAATAATAGCAACCAGTGTGAAAGTTATGATCATTTCTACGTTCCAGGCAACCTAGGCTACACTCTAGGGCGTTGCTCCACCAGATCAAACAGTTAGGGCCTTAGAAGCCAACGCCCGAAGCATTAAATACAAAATAAATAGAACAGTTTTTCCATTGTATAAAACGAATAATTGCTACCAGTGTAAAAGTTATGGCCATTTCTACGTTACGGGAAACCTAGGCTTCACCTTAGGCCGTTGTTCCACCAGATCGAATAGTTAGGGCCTAACAAGTGAACGCCAGAAGCATAAAATACAATATAAATACAACAGTTTTTCCATCATATAAAACGAATAATTGCAACCAGTATGAAAGTTATGGTAATTTCTACTTTCCGGGCAACCTAGGATACACCCTAGGGCGTTGCTCCAACAGATTGAATAGTTAGCGCCTTAGAAGTCAACGCGCGAAGCATAAAATGCAAAATAAATAGAACAGTTTTTCCATCGTATAAAACGAATAACTGCAACCAGTGTGAAAGTACTGGTCATTTCTACGTTCCGGGCAACCTAGGCTTCACCCTAGGGCGTTGTTCCTCCAGATGGAATAGTTAGGCCCTAAGAAGTCAACGCCAGAAGCATAAAATACGATATAAATTCAACAGCTTTTCCATCGTTTAAAACGAATAATGGTAACCAGTGTGAAAGTTATGGTCATTTCTACGTTCCGGTCTACCTAGGGTTCACTCTAGGACGTTGCTCCACCAGATCGAATAGTTAGGGCCTATGAAGTCAACGCCAGAAGCATAAAATACAATAAAGGTGCAACAGTTTTTCCATCGTATAAAACGAATAACTGCAACCAGTGTGAAAGTACTGGTCATTTCTACGTTCCGGGCAACCTAGGCTTCACCCTAGGGCGTTGTTCCACCAGATGGAATAGTTAGGGCCTAAGAAGTCAACGCCAGAAGCATAAAATACGATATAAATTCAACAGCTTTTCCATCGTATAAAACGAATAATGGTAACCAGTGTGAAAGTTATGGTCATTTCTACGTTCCGGTCTACCTAGGCTTCACTCTAGGACGTTGCTCCACCAGATCGAATAGTTAGGGCCTATGAAGTCAACGCCAGAAGCATAAAATACAATAAAGGTGCAACAGTTTTTCCATCGTATAACAGGAATAATTGCAACCAGTGTGAAGGTAATGGTATGTTCTACGTTCCGGGCAACCTAGGCTTCACTCTAGGGCGGTGCTCCACCAGATCAAATAGTTACGGCCTAAGAAGTCAACGCCAGAAGCATAAATTACAATATAAGTACAACAGCTTTTCCATCGTATATAATGTATATTTGCAAACAGTGTGGAAGTAATTGTCATTTCTACGTTCCGGGCAACCTAGGCTTCACGCTAGAGTGTTGCTCCACCAGATGGAATAGCTAGGGCCTTGGAAGTCAACGCCCGAAGCATAAAATGCAAAATAAATAGAACAGTTTTTCCATTGTATAAAACGAATAACTGCAACCAGTGTGAAAGTACTGGTCATTTCTACGTTCCGGGTAACCTATGTTTCACTCTAGGGCGTTGCTCCACCAGATCGAATAGATAGGGACTAAGAATTTAACGCCAGAAGGCTATAATACAATATAAGTACAACAGTTTTTTCATCGTATAAAATGAATAATTGCAGACATTGTGAACGTAATGGTCATTTCTACGTTCCGGGCAACCTAGGCGTCACTCTAGGGCGTTGCTCCACCACGTCTAATAGCTACGGCCTTAGAAGTCAACGCCAGGAGCATAAAATACAATATAAATACAACAGCTTTTCCATCGTATAAAATGAATAACTGCAAACACTGTGCAAGTAATGGTCGTTTCTACGTTCCGGGCAACCTAGGCTTCACTCTAGGGCGTCGCTCCACCAGACCGAATAGCTAGGGACTTAGAATTCAATGCCAGAAGCATAAAATGCAATATAAATAGAACAGCTTTTCCATCGTTTAAAACGAATAATAGCAACCTGTGTGAAAGTTATGGTTATTTCTACGTTCCGGGCAACCTAGCCTTCACTCTAGGGCGTGCTCCACCAGATCGAATAGTTAGGGCTTTAGAAGTCAATGCCCGAAGCATAAAATACAATAAAGGTGAAAGAGTTTTTCCATCGCATAACAGGAATAATTTCCACCAGTGTGAAGGTAATGGCATGGTCTACGTTCCGGGCAACCTAGGCTTCACTCTAGGGCGGTGCTCCACCAGATCAAATAGTTACGGCCTAAGAAGTCAACGCCAGAAGCATAAATTACAATATAAGTACAACAGCTTTTCCATCGTATATAAAGTATATTTGCAAACAGTGTTGAAGTAATGGTCATTTCTACGTTCCGGGCAACCTAGGCTTCACACTAGGGTGTTGCTCCACCAGATGGAATAGTTAGGGCCTTAGAAGTCAACGCCAGAAGCATAAACTACAAAATAAATACAACAGTCTTTCCATCGTATAAAACGAATAATTGCAACCTGTGTGATGGTTATGGATATATCTACGTTCCGGGCAACCTAGGCTTCACTGCAGGGCGTTGCTCCACCAAATCGAATAGTTAGGGCCTTAGAAGTCAACGCCCGAAGCATAAAATACAATATAAGTACAACAGTTTTTCCATCGTATAAAATGAATGATTGCGAACATCGTGAAAGTAATGGTCATTTCTACGTGCCTGCAACCTACGCGTCTCTCTAGGGCGTTGCTGCTCCACATCTGATAGCTAGGGCCTTAGAAGTTAACGCCGGAAGCATAAAATACAATATAAATACAACAGCTTTGCCATCGTGTAAAATGAATAATTGCAAACAGTGTGAAGGTAATGGTCATTTCTACGTACCGAGCAACCTAGGCTTCAATCTAGGGCGTTGCTCCACCAGATCGAATAGTTAGGGACTTAGAATTCAATGCCAGAAGCATAATATGCAATATAAATATAACAGCTTTTCCATCGTATAAAACGAATAATAGCAACCAGTGTGAAAGTTATGGTCATTTCTACTTCCCGGGCAACCTAGGCTTCACTCTAGGGCGTTGCTCCACCAGATCGAATAGTTAGGGCCTTAGAAGTCAACGCCCGAAGAATAAAATGCAAAATACATAGAACCGTTTTTCCATTGTATAAAACGATTAACTGCAACCAGTGTGAAAGTACTGGTCATTTCTGCGTTCCGGGCAACCTAGGCTTCACAAGAGAGCGTTGTTCCACCAGATGGAATAGTTAGGGCCTAAGAAGTCAACGCCAGAAGCATAAAATACGATATAAATACAACAGCTTTTCCATCGTATAAAACGAATAATGGTAACCAGTGTGAAAGTTATGGTCATTTCTACGTTCCGGGCAACCTAGGCTTCACTCTACGGCGAGGCTCCACCAGATCAAACAGATAGGGCATTAGAAGTCAACGCCCGAAGCATAAAATACAAAATAAATAGAACGGTTTTTCCATTGTATAAAACGAATAATCGCTGCCAGTGTAAAAGTTATGGTCATTTCTACGTTCCGGGCAACCTAGGCTTCACCCTAGGGCGTTGTACCACCAGATCGAATAGTTAGGGCCTTAGATGTCAACGCTCAAAGCATAAAATACAAAATAAATAAAACAGTTTTTCCATCGTATAAAACGAAAAATTGCTACCAGTGTGAAAGTTATGGTCATTTCTACGTTCCGCGCAACCTGGGCTTTACCGTAGGGCGTTGTTCCACGAGATGTAATAGCTAGGGACTTAGAATTCAACGCCATGAGAATAAAATACAATATAAGTACAACAGTTTTTCCATCGTATAAAATGAATAGTTGCAAACATTGTAAAAGTAATGGTCATTTCTACATTCCGAGCAACCTAGGCTTCACTCTAGGGCGTTGCTCCACCAGATCGAATAGTTAGGTCCTTAGAAGTCAACGCCAGAAGCATAAAATACGATATAAATACAACAGCTTTTCCATCGCATAAAAGGAATAATTGCAAACAGTGTGAAGGTAATGGACATTTCTACGTTCGGGCAACCTAGGCCTCACTCTACGGCGTTGTTCCACCAGATCGAATAATTAGGGCCGGAGAAGTCAACGCCAGAAGCATAAAATACAATATAAATACAACAGTTTTTCCATCGTATAAAACGAATAATTGCAACCAGTATGAAACTTATGGTCATTTCTCCTTTCCGAGCAACCTAGGCATCACCCTAGGGCTTTACTCCAACAGATTGAATAGTTAGGGGCTTAGAAGTCAACGCCCGAAGCATAAAATACAAAATAATTAGAACGGTTTTTCCATTGTATAAAACGAATAATTGCTACGAGTGTAAAAGCTATGGTCACTTCTACGTTCCGGGCAACCTAGGCTTGACCCTAGGGCGTTGTTCCACCAGATCCAATAGTTAGCGCCTAAGAAGTGAACGCCAGACGCATAAAATGCAATAAAAATACAACAGTTTTTCCATCGTATAAAACGAATAATTGCAAACAGTGTGAAAGTAATTGTCATTTCTACGTTCCGGGCAACCTAGGCTTCACTCTACGGCGTTGCTCCACCAGATCGAAATGTTAGGGCCTCAGAAGTCAACGCCCGAAGCATAAAATACGATATAAATACAACAGCATTTCCATCGTATTAAATGAATAATTGCAAACAGTTTGAAAGTAGTGGTCATTTCTACGTTCCGGTCAGCCTAGGCATCACTGCATGGCGTTCTTCCACCACATCGAATAGCTACGGCCTCAGAAGACCACGCCTGAAGCATAAATACAATATAAATATAACAGTTTTTCCATCGTATTAAACGAATAATAGCAACCAGTGTGAATGTTATGGTCATTTCTACGTTCCGGGCAACCTAGGCTTCACTCTACGGCGATGCTCCACCAGATCAAACAGATAGGGCATTAGAGGTCAACGCCCGAAGCATAAAATACGAAATAAACAGAACGGTTTTTCCATTGTATAAAACGAATAATTGCTGCCAGTGTAAAAGTTATGGTCATTTCTACGTTTCGGGCAACCTAGGCTTCACCCTAGGGCGTTGTACTACCAGATCGAATAGTTAGGGCCTATGAAGTGAACGCCAGAAGCATAAAATACAATATAAATACAACAGTATTTCCATCGTATAAAACGCATAATTGCAACCAGTATGAAACTTATGGTCATTTCTACGTACCGGGCAACCTAGGCTTCACTCTAGGGCGTTGCTCTACCAGATCGAATAGTTAGGGCCTTAGAAGTCAACGCCCGAAGCATAAAATACAAAATAAATACAACAGTTTTTCCATCGTATAAAACGAATAATTGCTACCAGCGTGAAAGTTATGGTCATTTCTACTTTCCGGGCAACCTAGGCTTCACCCTAGGGCGTTGTTCCACCAGATGGAATAGTTAGGGCCTAAGAAGTCAACGCCAGAAGCATAAAATACAAAATAAATAAAACAGTTTTTCCATCGTATAAAACGAATAATTGCTACCAGTGTGAAAGTTACGGTCAGTTCTACGTTCGGCGCAACCTGGGCTTTACCCTAGGGCGTTGTTCCACGAGATGGAATAGCTAGGGACTTAGAATTCAACGCCATAAGAATAAAATACAATATAAGTGCAACAGATTTTCCATCGTATAAAATGAATAATTGCAACCAGTGTGAAAGTTACGGTCATTTCTACATTCCGGCCAACCTAGGCTTCACCCTAGGGCGTTGCTCCACCAGATCGAATAGTTAGGGCCTTAGAAGTCAACGCCAGAAGCTTAAAATACAGTAAAGATGCAACAGATTTCCATCGTTTTACAGGAATAACTTGCAACCAGTGTGAATGTACTGGTCATTTCTACGTTCCGGATAACCTAGGCTTCACTCTAGGGCGTTGTTCCACCAGATCGAACTGTTAGGGCCTAAGAAGTCAACGCCAGAAGTATAAAATACAATGTAAATATAACAGTCTTTCCATCGTATAAATCGAATGATAGCAACCAGTGTGAAAGTTATGGTCATTTCTACGTTCCGGGCAACCTAGGCTTCACTCTAGGGCGTTGCTCCACCAGATCGAATAGTTAGGGCCTTAGAAGTCAACGCTCAAAGCATAAAATACAAAATAAATAAAACAGTTTTTCCATCGTATAAAACGAAAAATTGCTACCAGTGTGAAAGTTATGGTCATTTCTACGTTGCGCGCAACCTGGGCTTTACCCTAGGGCGTTGTTCCACGAGATGTAATAGCTAGGGACTTAGAATTCAACGCCATAAGAATAAAATACAATATAAGTACAACAGTTTTTCCATCGTATAAAATGAATAGTTGCAAACATTGTAAAAGTAATGGTCATTTCTACGTTCCGGGCAACCTAGGCGGCACTCTAGGGCGTTGCTCCACCACATCTAATAGCTACGGCCTTAGAAGTCAACGCCAGAAGGATAAAATACAATATAAGTACAACAGCTTTTCCATCGTACAAAATGAATAATAGCAAACAGTGTGAAAGTAATTGTCATTTCTACGTTCCGGGCAACCTAGGCTTCACTCTAGGTCGTTGCTCCACCAGATCAAATAGATAGGGCCTAAAAAGTCAACGCCAGAAGCATAAAATACAATATAAATACAACAGCTTTTCCACTATATAAAATGAATATTTGCAAACAGTGTGAAAGTAATGGTCATTTCTATGTTCCGGGCAACCTAGGCTTCACACTAGGGCGGTCCTCCACCAGGTCGAATAGCTGCGGCCTTAGAAGACAACGCCTGAAGCATAAAATACAATAGAAATACAACAGTTTTTCCGTCGTATAACAGGAATAATTGCAACCAGTCTGAAAGACATTGTCATTTCTACGTTGCGGGCAACCTAGGCTTCTCTCTAGGTCGTTGCTATACCAGACCGAATAGTTAGGGCCTAGGAAGTCATCGCCAGAAGCATATAATACAATATAAATACAACACCTTTTCCATCGTATAACAGGAATAATTGCAACCAGCGTTCAGGTTATGGTCATTTCTACGTTCCGGGCAACATAGGCTTCATTCTAGGGCGTTGCTCCACTAGATCGAATAGTTAGGGCCTTAGAAGTCAACGCCAGAAGCATAAAATACGATATAGATACAACAGTTTTTCCATCGTATAAAACGAATAATTGCAACCAGTGTGAAAGTAATGGCCATTTCTACGTTCGGGGCACCCTAGGCTTCGCACTAGGGCGTTGCTCCACCAGATCGAATAGCTAGGGACTTGGAGGTCAACGCCAGGAGCATAAAATGCAATAAAAATACATCAGTCTTTCCATCGTATAACAGGAATAATTGCAACCAGTGTGAATGTAATGGGCACTTCGACGTTCCGTGCAACCTAGGCTTCACTCTAGGGCATTGCACCACTAGGTCGAATAGTTAGGGCCTTAGAAAGCAACTCCAGACGCATAAAATACAATAAAAATACAACAGTCTTTCCATCGTATAAGAAGAATAATTGTAACCAGTGTGAAGGTAATGGTCATTTCTACGTTTCGGGCAACATACGTTTCACTCTTGAACGGTGTCCCACGAGATCGAATAGCTAGGACCTTAGAAGTCTACGCCAGAAACATAAAATACTATAAAAATGAAACAGTTTTTCCATCCTATAACAGGAATAACCACAACCAGTGTGAAAGTACTGGTCATTTCTACGTTCCGTGTATCCTAGGCTTCCCTCTAGGGCGTTTCTCCACCAGATCGAATAGTTAGGGCCTAAGATGTCAACGCCAGAAGCATAAAATACAATAAAAATGGAACAGTTTTTCCATCATATAGAATGAATAATTGCAATCAGTGTGAAAGTAATGATCATTTCGACGTTTCGGTCATCCTAGGTTTAACTGTGAGGCACTGCTCCACCATTTCGAATACGTAGGGCGTTAGAAGTCAACGCCAGAAGCATAAAGTACAATAAAAATGCAACAGTTTGTCCATCGTATAACAGGAATAATTGCATCCAGTGCGAATGTAGTGGTCATTTCTACGTTTCGGGCAACATACGCTTCACTCTTGGTCGCTGCCCCCGAAGATCGAATAGTTAGGGCCTAAGAAGTCAACGCCAGAAGCATAAGGTACAATAGAAATGGAACAGTTTTTCCATCGTCTGGCATGAATAATTGCAACCAGTGTGACAGTAATGATCATTTCAACGTTTCGGGCATCCTAGACTTAACTGTGAGGCATTGCTCAACCAGATCGAATACAAAGGGCCTTAGCAGTCAACGCCAGAAGCATAAAGTACAGAAAAATCCAACAGTTTGTCCATCGTATAACAGGAATATTGCAACCAGTGTGAAAGTAATGGGCATTTCGACGTTCCGTGCAGCCTAGGCTTCACTCTAGGGCATTGCACCACCAGGTCGAATAGGTAGGGCCCTAGAAAGCAACTCCAGACGCATAAAATACAATAAAAATACAACAGTCTTTCCATCGTATAAAAAGAATATTTGTAACCAGTGTGAAAGTAACGGTCATTTCTTCGTTTCGGGCAGCATACGCTTCACTCTTGAACGTTGCCCCGCGAGGTCGAATAGCTAGGACCTTAGAAGTCAACGCCAGAATCATAAAATACTATAAAAATGCAACACCTTTTCCATCGTATAAAACGAATAATTGCAATCAGTATGAAAGTTATCGTCATTTCTACTTTCCGGGCAACCCAGGCTTCACCCTAGGGCGTTGTTCCACCAGATGGAATAGTTAGGACCTAAGAAGTCAACGCCAGAAGCATAAAATACGATATAAATACAACAGCTTTTCCATCGTATAAAACAAATAATTGCAACCAGTTTGATAGTGATGGTGATTTCTACGTACCGGGCAACCTAGGCTTCACTCTAGGATGTTGCTCCACCAGATCGAATGGTTAGGGCCTTAGAAGTCAACGCCCGAAGCATAAAATGTAAAATAAATAGAATAGTTTTTCCATCGTATAAAACGAATAATTGCTACCAGTGTGAAAGTTATGGTCATTTCTACTTTCCGGGCAACCTAGACTTCACCCTAGGGCGTTGTTCCACCAGATGGAACAGTTAGAGCCTAAGAAGTCAACGCCAGAAGCATAAAATACGATATAAATACAACAGCTATTCCATCGTATAAAACGAATAATTGCAACCAGCGTGAAAGTTATGGTCATTTCTACGTTCTGCGCAACCTAGGCTTCACCCTAGGGCGTTGCTCCAACAGATTGAATAGTTAGGGCCTTAGAAGTCAATGCCCGAAGCATAAAATGCAATAAAAATACAACAGCTTTTCCATCGTATAGCAGGATTGATTTGCAACCAGTGTGATAGTAGTGGTCATTTCTACGTTCCGGGCAACCTAGGTTTCACTCCAGGGCGGTGCTACACCAGATCGAATAGTTACGGCCTAAGAAGTCAACGCCAGAAGCACAAAATACGATAAAGATGCAACAGTTTTTCCATCGTATAAAACGAATAATTGCAACCAGTGTGAAAGTAATGGTCATTTCTACGTTCAGAGCAACCTAGGCTTCACTCTAGGGCGTTGCTCCACCAGATCGAATAGTTAGGTCCTTAGAAGTTAACGCCAGAAGCATAAAATACAATAAAGATGCAACAGTCTTTCCATCGTATAACAGGAATAATTGCAAACAGTGTAAAGGTAATGGTGTGTTCTACGTTCCGGGCAACCTATGCTTGACACAACGGCGTTGTTCCACCAGATCGAATAGTTAGGGCCTTAGGAGTAAACGCCAGAAGCATAAAATACAATATAAATACAACAGCTTTTACCTCGTATATAATGTGTATTTGCAAACAGTGTGAAAGCAATGGTCATTTCCACGTTCCGGGCAACCTAGGCTTCACTCTAGGGCGTAGCTCCACCACATGGAATAGCTCCGGCCTTAGAAGTCAACGCCTGAAGCATGAAATGCAATAAAAATACAACAGTTTTTTCATCCTATAACAGGAATAATTGCAACACGCGTGATAGTGATGGCCATTTCTACGTTCCGTGCATCCTAGGCTTCACTCTAGGGCGTTGCCCCACCAGATCGAATAGTTAGGGCCTTAGAAGTCAACTCCAGAAGAATAAAATACAAAATAAATAAAACAGTTTTTCCATCGTATAAAACGAAAAATTGCTACCAGTGTGAAAGTTATGGTCATTTCTACGTTCCGCGCAACCTGGGCTTTACCGTAGGGCGTTGTTCCACGAGATGTAATAGCTAGGGACTTAGAATTCAACGCCATAAGAATAAAATACAATATAAGTACAACAGTTTTTCCATCGTATAAAATGAATAGTTGCAAACATTGTAAAAGTAATGGTCATTTCTACATTCCGAGCAACCTAGGCTTCACTCTAGGGCGTTGCTCCACCAGATCGAATAGTTAGGTCCTTAGAAGTCAACGCCAGAAGCATAAAATACGATATAAATACAACAGCTTTTCCATCGCATAAAAGGAATAATTGCAAACAGTGTGAAGGTAATGGACATTTCTACGTTCGGGCAACCTAGGCCTCACTCTACGGCGTTGTTCCACCAGATCGAATAATTAGGGCCGGAGAAGTCAACGCCAGAAGCATAAAATACAATATAAATACAACAGTTTTTCCATCGTATAAAACGAATAATTGCAACCAGTATGAAACTTATGGTCATTTCTCCTTTCCGAGCAACCTAGGCATCACCCTAGGGCTTTACTCCAACAGATTGAATAGTTAGGGGCTTAGAAGTCAACGCCCGAAGCATAAAATACAAAATAATTAGAACGGTTTTTCCATTGTATAAAACGAATAATTGCTACGAGTGTAAAAGCTATGGTCACTTCTACGTTCCGGGCAACCTAGGCTTGACCCTAGGGCGTTGTTCCACCAGATCCAATAGTTAGCGCCTAAGAAGTGAACGCCAGACGCATAAAATGCAATAAAAATACAACAGTTTTTCCATCGTATAAAACGAATAATTGCAAACAGTGTGAAAGTAATTGTCATTTCTACGTTCCGGGCAACCTAGGCTTCACTCTACGGCGTTGCTCCACCAGATCGAAATGTTAGGGCCTCAGAAGTCAACGCCCGAAGCATAAAATACGATATAAATACAACAGCATTTCCATCGTATTAAATGAATAATTGCAAACAGTTTGAAAGTAGTGGTCATTTCTACGTTCCGGTCAGCCTAGGCATCACTGCATGGCGTTCTTCCACCACATCGAATAGCTACGGCCTCAGAAGACCACGCCTGAAGCATAAATACAATATAAATATAACAGTTTTTCCATCGTATTAAACGAATAATAGCAACCAGTGTGAATGTTATGGTCATTTCTACGTTCCGGGCAACCTAGGCTTCACTCTACGGCGATGCTCCACCAGATCAAACAGATAGGGCATTAGAGGTCAACGCCCGAAGCATAAAATACGAAATAAACAGAACGGTTTTTCCATTGTATAAAACGAATAATTGCTGCCAGTGTAAAAGTTATGGTCATTTCTACGTTTCGGGCAACCTAGGCTTCACCCTAGGGCGTTGTACTACCAGATCGAATAGTTAGGGCCTATGAAGTGAACGCCAGAAGCATAAAATACAATATAAATACAACAGTATTTCCATCGTATAAAACGCATAATTGCAACCAGTATGAAACTTATGGTCATTTCTACGTACCGGGCAACCTAGGCTTCACTCTAGGGCGTTGCTCTACCAGATCGAATAGTTAGGGCCTTAGAAGTCAACGCCCGAAGCATAAAATACAAAATAAATACAACAGTTTTTCCATCGTATAAAACGAATAATTGCTACCAGCGTGAAAGTTATGGTCATTTCTACTTTCCGGGCAACCTAGGCTTCACCCTAGGGCGTTGTTCCACCAGATGGAATAGTTAGGGCCTAAGAAGTCAACGCCAGAAGCATAAAATACAAAATAAATAAAACAGTTTTTCCATCGTATAAAACGAATAATTGCTACCAGTGTGAAAGTTACGGTCAGTTCTACGTTCGGCGCAACCTGGGCTTTACCCTAGGGCGTTGTTCCACGAGATGGAATAGCTAGGGACTTAGAATTCAACGCCATAAGAATAAAATACAATATAAGTGCAACAGATTTTCCATCGTATAAAATGAATAATTGCAACCAGTGTGAAAGTTACGGTCATTTCTACATTCCGGCCAACCTAGGCTTCACCCTAGGGCGTTGCTCCACCAGATCGAATAGTTAGGGCCTTAGAAGTCAACGCCAGAAGCTTAAAATACAGTAAAGATGCAACAGATTTCCATCGTTTTACAGGAATAACTTGCAACCAGTGTGAATGTACTGGTCATTTCTACGTTCCGGATAACCTAGGCTTCACTCTAGGGCGTTGTTCCACCAGATCGAACTGTTAGGGCCTAAGAAGTCAACGCCAGAAGTATAAAATACAATGTAAATATAACAGTCTTTCCATCGTATAAATCGAATGATAGCAACCAGTGTGAAAGTTATGGTCATTTCTACGTTCCGGGCAACCTAGGCTTCACTCTAGGGCGTTGCTCCACCAGATCGAATAGTTAGGGCCTTAGAAGTCAACGCTCAAAGCATAAAATACAAAATAAATAAAACAGTTTTTCCATCGTATAAAACGAAAAATTGCTACCAGTGTGAAAGTTATGGTCATTTCTACGTTGCGCGCAACCTGGGCTTTACCCTAGGGCGTTGTTCCACGAGATGTAATAGCTAGGGACTTAGAATTCAACGCCATAAGAATAAAATACAATATAAGTACAACAGTTTTTCCATCGTATAAAATGAATAGTTGCAAACATTGTAAAAGTAATGGTCATTTCTACGTTCCGGGCAACCTAGGCGGCACTCTAGGGCGTTGCTCCACCACATCTAATAGCTACGGCCTTAGAAGTCAACGCCAGAAGGATAAAATACAATATAAGTACAACAGCTTTTCCATCGTACAAAATGAATAATAGCAAACAGTGTGAAAGTAATTGTCATTTCTACGTTCCGGGCAACCTAGGCTTCACTCTAGGTCGTTGCTCCACCAGATCAAATAGATAGGGCCTAAAAAGTCAACGCCAGAAGCATAAAATACAATATAAATACAACAGCTTTTCCACTATATAAAATGAATATTTGCAAACAGTGTGAAAGTAATGGTCATTTCTATGTTCCGGGCAACCTAGGCTTCACACTAGGGCGGTCCTCCACCAGGTCGAATAGCTGCGGCCTTAGAAGACAACGCCTGAAGCATAAAATACAATAGAAATACAACAGTTTTTCCGTCGTATAACAGGAATAATTGCAACCAGTCTGAAAGACATTGTCATTTCTACGTTGCGGGCAACCTAGGCTTCTCTCTAGGTCGTTGCTATACCAGACCGAATAGTTAGGGCCTAGGAAGTCATCGCCAGAAGCATATAATACAATATAAATACAACACCTTTTCCATCGTATAACAGGAATAATTGCAACCAGCGTTCAGGTTATGGTCATTTCTACGTTCCGGGCAACATAGGCTTCATTCTAGGGCGTTGCTCCACTAGATCGAATAGTTAGGGCCTTAGAAGTCAACGCCAGAAGCATAAAATACGATATAGATACAACAGTTTTTCCATCGTATAAAACGAATAATTGCAACCAGTGTGAAAGTAATGGCCATTTCTACGTTCGGGGCACCCTAGGCTTCGCACTAGGGCGTTGCTCCACCAGATCGAATAGCTAGGGACTTGGAGGTCAACGCCAGGAGCATAAAATGCAATAAAAATACATCAGTCTTTCCATCGTATAACAGGAATAATTGCAACCAGTGTGAATGTAATGGGCACTTCGACGTTCCGTGCAACCTAGGCTTCACTCTAGGGCATTGCACCACTAGGTCGAATAGTTAGGGCCTTAGAAAGCAACTCCAGACGCATAAAATACAATAAAAATACAACAGTCTTTCCATCGTATAAGAAGAATAATTGTAACCAGTGTGAAGGTAATGGTCATTTCTACGTTTCGGGCAACATACGTTTCACTCTTGAACGGTGTCCCACGAGATCGAATAGCTAGGACCTTAGAAGTCTACGCCAGAAACATAAAATACTATAAAAATGAAACAGTTTTTCCATCCTATAACAGGAATAACCACAACCAGTGTGAAAGTACTGGTCATTTCTACGTTCCGTGTATCCTAGGCTTCCCTCTAGGGCGTTTCTCCACCAGATCGAATAGTTAGGGCCTAAGATGTCAACGCCAGAAGCATAAAATACAATAAAAATGGAACAGTTTTTCCATCATATAGAATGAATAATTGCAATCAGTGTGAAAGTAATGATCATTTCGACGTTTCGGTCATCCTAGGTTTAACTGTGAGGCACTGCTCCACCATTTCGAATACGTAGGGCGTTAGAAGTCAACGCCAGAAGCATAAAGTACAATAAAAATGCAACAGTTTGTCCATCGTATAACAGGAATAATTGCATCCAGTGCGAATGTAGTGGTCATTTCTACGTTTCGGGCAACATACGCTTCACTCTTGGTCGCTGCCCCCGAAGATCGAATAGTTAGGGCCTAAGAAGTCAACGCCAGAAGCATAAGGTACAATAGAAATGGAACAGTTTTTCCATCGTCTGGCATGAATAATTGCAACCAGTGTGACAGTAATGATCATTTCAACGTTTCGGGCATCCTAGACTTAACTGTGAGGCATTGCTCAACCAGATCGAATACAAAGGGCCTTAGCAGTCAACGCCAGAAGCATAAAGTACAGAAAAATCCAACAGTTTGTCCATCGTATAACAGGAATATTGCAACCAGTGTGAAAGTAATGGGCATTTCGACGTTCCGTGCAGCCTAGGCTTCACTCTAGGGCATTGCACCACCAGGTCGAATAGGTAGGGCCCTAGAAAGCAACTCCAGACGCATAAAATACAATAAAAATACAACAGTCTTTCCATCGTATAAAAAGAATATTTGTAACCAGTGTGAAAGTAACGGTCATTTCTTCGTTTCGGGCAGCATACGCTTCACTCTTGAACGTTGCCCCGCGAGGTCGAATAGCTAGGACCTTAGAAGTCAACGCCAGAATCATAAAATACTATAAAAATGCAACACCTTTTCCATCGTATAAAACGAATAATTGCAATCAGTATGAAAGTTATCGTCATTTCTACTTTCCGGGCAACCCAGGCTTCACCCTAGGGCGTTGTTCCACCAGATGGAATAGTTAGGACCTAAGAAGTCAACGCCAGAAGCATAAAATACGATATAAATACAACAGCTTTTCCATCGTATAAAACAAATAATTGCAACCAGTTTGATAGTGATGGTGATTTCTACGTACCGGGCAACCTAGGCTTCACTCTAGGATGTTGCTCCACCAGATCGAATGGTTAGGGCCTTAGAAGTCAACGCCCGAAGCATAAAATGTAAAATAAATAGAATAGTTTTTCCATCGTATAAAACGAATAATTGCTACCAGTGTGAAAGTTATGGTCATTTCTACTTTCCGGGCAACCTAGACTTCACCCTAGGGCGTTGTTCCACCAGATGGAACAGTTAGAGCCTAAGAAGTCAACGCCAGAAGCATAAAATACGATATAAATACAACAGCTATTCCATCGTATAAAACGAATAATTGCAACCAGCGTGAAAGTTATGGTCATTTCTACGTTCTGCGCAACCTAGGCTTCACCCTAGGGCGTTGCTCCAACAGATTGAATAGTTAGGGCCTTAGAAGTCAATGCCCGAAGCATAAAATGCAATAAAAATACAACAGCTTTTCCATCGTATAGCAGGATTGATTTGCAACCAGTGTGATAGTAGTGGTCATTTCTACGTTCCGGGCAACCTAGGTTTCACTCCAGGGCGGTGCTACACCAGATCGAATAGTTACGGCCTAAGAAGTCAACGCCAGAAGCACAAAATACGATAAAGATGCAACAGTTTTTCCATCGTATAAAACGAATAATTGCAACCAGTGTGAAAGTAATGGTCATTTCTACGTTCAGAGCAACCTAGGCTTCACTCTAGGGCGTTGCTCCACCAGATCGAATAGTTAGGTCCTTAGAAGTTAACGCCAGAAGCATAAAATACAATAAAGATGCAACAGTCTTTCCATCGTATAACAGGAATAATTGCAAACAGTGTAAAGGTAATGGTGTGTTCTACGTTCCGGGCAACCTATGCTTGACACAACGGCGTTGTTCCACCAGATCGAATAGTTAGGGCCTTAGGAGTAAACGCCAGAAGCATAAAATACAATATAAATACAACAGCTTTTACCTCGTATATAATGTGTATTTGCAAACAGTGTGAAAGCAATGGTCATTTCCACGTTCCGGGCAACCTAGGCTTCACTCTAGGGCGTAGCTCCACCACATGGAATAGCTCCGGCCTTAGAAGTCAACGCCTGAAGCATGAAATGCAATAAAAATACAACAGTTTTTTCATCCTATAACAGGAATAATTGCAACACGCGTGATAGTGATGGCCATTTCTACGTTCCGTGCATCCTAGGCTTCACTCTAGGGCGTTGCCCCACCAGATCGAATAGTTAGGGCCTTAGAAGTCAACTCCAGAAGAATAAAATACAATATAAATACAAGAGTTTTTCCAGCGTATAAAATGAATAATTGCAAACAGTGTGAAAGTAATGGCCAACTCTACGTTCCGGGCATCCTAGGCTTCACTCTAGGGCGTAGCTCCACCACATCGAATAGCTACGGCCTTAGGAGTCAACGCCTGAACCATAAAATACAATAAAAGTATCACAGTTCTTCCATCGTATAACAGGAATAATTGCATCAACTGTGAAGGTAATGGTCATTTCTACGTTCCGGGCAACCTAGGCTTCACTCTAGGGTGTTGCTCCACAAGATAAAATAGTTAGGGCCTAAGAGGTCAACGCCAGAAGCATAAAATACAATATAAATACAACAGCTTTTCCATCGTATATAATGTATATTTGCGAATAGTGTGAAAGTAATGGTCATTTCTACGTTCCGGGCAACCTATGCTTCACACTAGGGCGTTGCTCCTCCTGATCGAATAGCTAGCGCATTAGAAGTCAACGCCAGACGCATAAGGTACAATAAAAAAACAACTGTTTTTCCACCGCATAACAGGAATAATTGCAACCAGTGCGAATGTGATGGTCATTTCTACGTTCAGGGCAACCTTGGCTTCACTCTAGGGCGTTGCTCCACCAGATCGAATAGTTAGGGCCTTGGAAATCAACGCCCGAAGCCTAAAATAAAATAAAAATACTCAATGTTTCAATCGTATAACAGGGATAATTGCAACCAATGTGAAAGTAATTGTCATTTCAACGTACCGGGCAACCTAGGCTTCACTCTAGGGCGTTACTCCACCACATCGAATAGATATGGCCATAGAAGTCAACGCCAGAATCATAAAATACAATATAAATACAACAGCTTTTCCACTGTATAAAATGAATATTTCTAAACAGTGTGAAAGTAATGGTCATTTTTACATTCCGAGCAACCTAGGCTTTACTCTGGGGCGTTGCACCACCCCGTCGAATAGCTACGACCTTAGAAGACAACGCCTGAAGCATAAAATACAATAAAAATACAACAGTTTTTCCATCGTATGACAGGAATAATTGCAACCAGTGTGAAAGATATGGCCATTTCTACGTTCCGGGCAACCTAGGCATCACTCTAGGGCGTTGCTCCACCACGTCGAATAGCTGCGACCTTAGAAGACAACGCCCGAAGCATAAAATACAATAAAAATACAACAGTTTTTCTTGCGTATAACAGGAATAATTGCAACCAGTCTGAAAGACATTGTCATTTCTACGTTCCGGGCAACCTAGGCTTCACTCTAGGGCGTTGCTGCACCAGACCGAATTGTTAGGGACTAAGAATTCAACACCAGAAGCATAAAATACAATAAAGATACAGCAGTCCTTCCATCGTATAAAAAGAATAATTGCAACCAGCGTGAAAGTTATGGTCATTTCTACGCTTCGGGCTACCTAGGCTTCACTCTAGGGCGTTGCTACACCAGATCGATAAGCTACGGCCTTAGAAATCAACGCCAGAAGCATAAAATACAATATAAGTACAACAGTTTTTCCATCGAATAGCAGGAATAATTCCAACCAATGTGAAAGTAACGGTCATTTCTACGTTCCGGGCAACCTAGGCTTCACTCTAGGGCGTTGCTCCACCACATCAAATAGATACGGCCTTAGAAGTCAACTCCAGAAGCATAAAATACAATATAATTAAAACAGTTTTTCCATCGTATAAAATGAATAATTGCAAACAATGTGAAAGTAACGGTCATTCCTACGTTTCTGGCAACCTAGGCTTCACTCTAGGGCGTTGCACCACCAGATCGCATAGTTAGGGCCTAAGGAGTCGAAGCCAGAAGAATGAAATACAATATAAATACAACAGCTTTTCCACCATTTAATTGAATATTTGCAAACAGTGTGAATGTAATGGTCATTTCTACGTTCCGGGCAACCTAGGCTTCACTCTAGGGCATTGCTCCACCAGATCGAATAGATAGGGCCTAAGAAGTCAACGCCAGAAGCATAAAATGCAATATAAATACAACAGCTTTTCCACCATATAAAATGAATATTTGCAAACAACGTGAAAGTAATGGTCATTTCTACGTTCCGGGCAACGTATGCTTCACACTAGGGCGTTGCTCCTCCAGATCGAATAGCTAGCGCATTAGAAGTCAACGCCAGACGCATAAGATACAATAAAAATACAACAGTTTTTCCACCGTATAACAGGAATAATTGCAACCAGTCTGAATGTCATGGTCATTTCTACGTTCAGGGCAACATTGGCTTCACTCTAGGGCGTTGCTCCACCAGATCGAATAGTTAGGGCCTTGGAAGTCAACGCCCGAAGCATAAAATACAAAATAAATAGAACAGTTTTTCCATCGTATAAAACGAATAATTGCTACCAGTGTGAAAGTTATGGTCATTGCTACGTTCCGCGCACCCTAGCCTTCACCCATGGGCGTTGTTCCACCAGATGGAATAGTTAGGGCCTAAGAAGTCAACGCCAGAAGCATAAAATACGATATAAATACAACAGCTTTTCCATCGTATAAGACGAATAATTGCAACCAGTGTGAAAGTAATGGTCATTTCTGCGTTCCGGGCAACCTATGCTTCACACTAGGGCGTTGCTCCTCCAGATCGAATAGCTAGCGCATTAGAAGTCAACGCCAGACGCATAAGGTACAATAAAAAAACAACTGTTTTTCCACCGTATAACAGGAATAATTGCAACCAGTGCGAATGTGATGGTCATTTCTACGTTCAGGGCAACCTTGGCTTCACTCTAGGGCGTTGCTCCACCACATCGAATAGATATGGCCATAGAAGTCAACGCCAGAATCATAAAATACAATATAAATACAACAGCTTTTCCAATGTATAAAATGAATATTTGCAAACAGTGTGAAAGTAATGGTCATTTTTACATTCCGGGCAACCTAGGCTTTACTCTGGGGCGTTGCACCACCCCGTCGAATAGCTACGACCTTAGAAGACAACGCCTGAAGCATAAAATACAATAAAAATACAACAGTTTTTCCATCGTATAACAGGAATAATTGCAACCAGTGTGAAAGATATGGCCATTTCTACGTTCCGGGCAACCTAGGCATCACTCTAGGGCGTTGCTCCACCACGTCGAATAGCTGCGACCTTAGAAGACAACGCCTGAAGCATAAAATACAATAAAAATACAACAGTTTTTCTTGCGTATAACAGGAATAATTGCAACCAGTCTGAAAGACATTGTCATTTCTACGTTCCCGGCAACCTAGGCTTCACTCTAGGGCGTTGCTACACCATATCGAATAGTTAGGGCCTTAGAAAACAACGACAGAAGCATAAAATACAATAAAAATACAACAGTTTTTCTATCGTATAACAGGAATAATTGCAAACAGTGTGAAGGTAATGGTCATTTCTACGTTCCGGGCAACCTAGGCTTCCCCAAGGGCGTTGTTCCACCAGATCGAATAGTTAGGACCTTAGAAGTCGACGCCAGAAGCATAAAATACAATAAACATGCAACAGTCTTTCCACGGTTTAAAAGGAATAATTGCAACCAGTGTGAAACTAATGGTCATTTCTACGTACCCGGCAACGTAGCCTTCACTCTTGGACGTTGCCACACCTGACCGTATAGCTAGGACCTTAGCAGTCAACGACAGAAGCATAAAATACAATTAAAATACAACAGCTTTTCCATCGTATAAAACGAATAATTGCAACCAGTGTGAAAGTTATGGTCATTTCTACGTTCCGGGCAACCTAGGCTTCACTCTAGGGCGTTGTTCCACCAGATTGAATAGCTAGGGCCTAAGAAGTCAACGCCAGAAGATTAAAATACAATATAAGTACAACAGCTTTTCCATCGTATAAAATGAATAATTGCAAACATTGTGAAACTAATGGTCATTTCTACGTTCCAGGCAACCTAGGCGTCACACTAGGTTGTTGCTCCACCACATCTAATAACTACGGCCTTAGATGTCAGCGCCAGGAGCATAAAATACAATATAAATACAACAGCTCAGCCATCGTATAAAATGAATAATTGCAAACAGTGTGAAGGTAATGGTCATTTCTACGTTCAGAGAAACCTAGGCTTCACTCTAGGGCGTTGTTCCACCAGATGGAATAGTTATAGCCTAAGAAGTCAACGCCAGAAGCATAAAATACGATATAAATACAACAGCTATTCCATCGTATAAAACGAATAATTGCAACCAGTGTGAAAGTTATGGTCATTTCTACGTTCCGGGCAACCTAGGCTTCACCCTAGGGCGTTGCTCCAACAGATTGAATAGTTAGGGCCTTAGAAGTCAATGCCCGAAGCATAAAATGCAATAAAAATACAACAGCTTTTCCATCGTATAGCAGGATTGATTTGCAACCAGTGTGATAGTAGTGGTCATTTCTACGTTCCGGGCAACCTAGGTTTCACTCCAGGGCGGTGCTCCAACAGATCGAATAGTTACGGCCTAAGAAGTCAACGCCAGAAGCACAAAATACGATAAAGACGCAACAGTTTTTCCATCGTATAAAACGAATAATTGCAACCAGTGTGAAAGTTATGGTCATTTCTACAGTCCGAGCAACCTAGGCTTCACTCTAGGGCGTTGCTCCACCAGACCGAATGGTTAGGTCCTTAGAAGTCAACGCCAGAAGCATAAAATACGATATAAATAAAACAGCTTTTCCATCGTATAAAAGGAATAATTGCAACCAGTATGAAACTTATGGTCATTTCTACGTACCGGGCATCCTAGGCTTCACTCTAGGGCGTTGCTCTACCAGATCGAGTAGTTAGGGCCTTAGAAGTCAACGCCCGAAGCATAAAATGCAAAATAAATAGAACAGTTTTTCCATCGTATAAAACGAATAATTGCTACCAGTGTGAAAGTTATGGTCATTTCTACGTTCCGGGCAACCTAGGCTGCACTCTAGGGCGTTGCTCCACTAGATCGAATAGTTAGGGCCTTAGAAGTCAACGCCCGAAGCATAAAATACGATATAAATACAACAGCTTTTCCATCGTATAAAACAAATAATTGCAACCAGTGTGAAAGTTATGGTCATTTCTACGTTCCGGGCAACCTAGGCTTGACTGTATGGCGTTCTTCCACCACATCGGATAGCTACGGCCTCAGAAGTCAGCGCCTGAAGTATAAAATACAATAAAAATACAACAGTCTTTCCATCCTATAACAGGAATAATTGCAACCCGTGTGAAAGGGATGGTCATTTCTACGTTCCACGCAACCTAGGCTTCGCTCTAGGGCGTTGCTCCACCAGATCAAACAGTTAGGTCCTTAGAAGTCAACGCCAGAAGCATAAAATACGATATAAATAAAACAGTTATTCCATCGTATAAAACGAATAATTGCAACCAGTGTGAAAGATATGAACATTTCTACGATCCGGGCTACCTAGGCTTCCCTCTATGGCGTTCTTCCACCACATCGAATAGCAACGGCCTCAGATGTCAACGCCAGAAGCATAAAATACGATATAAATACAACAGCTTTTCCATCGTATAAAAGGAATAATTGCAAACAGTGTGAAAGTAATGGTCATTTCTACGTTCCGGGCAACCTAGGCTTCACTGTATGGCGTTCTTCCACCACATCGAATAGCTACGGCCTCAGAAGCCAACGCCTGAAGTATAAAATGCAATAAAAACACAACACTCTTTCCATCCTATAACAGGAATAATTGCAACAAGCGTGAAAGTAATGATCATTTCGGCGTTTCGGGCAACCTAGGCTGCACTCTAGGGCGTTGCTCCACTAGATCGAATAGTTAGGGCCTTAGAAGTCAACGCCCGAAGCATAAAATACAAAATAAATAAAACAGTTATTCCATCGTATAAAACGAATAATTGCAACCAGTGTGAAAGATATGAACATTTCTACGATCCGGGCTACCTAGGCTTCCCTCTATGGCGTTCTTCCACCACATCGAATAGCAACGGCCTCAGATGTCAACGCCAGAAGCATAAAATACGATATAAATACAACAGCTTTTCCATCGTATAAAACAAACAATTGCAACCAGTGTGAAAGTTATGGTCATTTCTACGTTCCGGGCAACCTAGGCTTCACTCTACGGCGATGCTCCACCAGATCAAACAGATAGGGCATTAGAAGTCAACGCCCGAAGCATAAAATACAAAATAAATAGAACGGTTTTTCCATTGTATAAAACGAATAATTGCTGCCAGTGTAAAAGTTATGGTCATTTCTACGTTCCGGGCAACCTAGGCTTCACCCTAGGGCGTTGTACTACCAGATCGAATAGTTAGAGCCTATGAAGTGAACGCCAGAAGCATAAAATATAATATAAATACAACAGTTTTTCGATCGTATAAAACGAATAATTGCAACCAGTATGAAACTTATGGTCATTTCTACGTACCGGGCAACCTAGGCTTTACTCTAGGGCATTGCTCTACCAGATCGAATAGTTAGGGCCTTAGAAGTCAACGCCCGATGCATAAAATACAAAACAAATACAACAGTTTTTCCATCGTATAAAACGAATAATTGCTACCAGTTTGAAAGTTATGGTCATTTCTACTTTCCGGGCAAGCTAGGCTTCACCCTAGGGCGTTGTTCCACCAGATGGAATAGTTAGGGCCTAAGAAGTCAACGCCAGGAGCATAAAAAACGATATAAATACAACAGCTTTTCCATCGTATAAAACGAATAATTGCAACCAGTGTGGAAGTTATGGTCATTTCTACGTTCCGGGCAACCTAGGCTTCACTCTGGGGCGGTGCTCCACCAAATCGAATAGCTAGGGCCTTAGAAGTCAACGCCCGAAGCATAAAATATAAAATAAATAGAACAGTTTTTCCATCGTGTAAAACGAAAAATTGCTACCAGTGTGAAAGTTATGGTCATTTCTACGTTCCGCGCAATCTGGGCTTTACCCTAGTGCATTGTTCCACCAGATGGAATAGTTAGGGCCTAAGAAGTCAACGCCAGGAGCATAAAATACAATATAAGTACAACAGTTTTTCCATCGTATAAAACGAATAATAGCAATCAGTGTGAAAGTTATGGTCATTTCAACGTACCGGGCAACCTGGGCTTCACACTAGGGCGTTGCTCCAACAGATCGAATAGTTAGGGCCTAAGAAGTGAACGCCAGAAGCATAAAATGCAATAAAAATACAACAGTTTTTCCATCGTATAGCAGGAATAATTTGCAACCAGTGTGATAGTAGTGGTCATTTCTACATTCCGGGCAACCCAGGTTTCACTCCAGGGCGTTGCTCCACCAGATCGAATAGTTACGGCCTAAGAAGTCAACGCCAGAAGCATAAAATACGATGAAGATGCAACAGTTTTTCCATCGTATAAAAAGATTAATTGTAATCAGTGTGAAAGTTATGGTCATTTCTACATTCCGAGCAACCTAGGCTTCACTCTAGGGCGTTGCTCCACCAGATCGAATAGTTAGGTCCTTAGAAGTCAACAGCCGAAGCATAAAATACGATATAAATACAACAGCATTTCCATCGTATTAAATGAATAATTGCAAACAGTGTGAAAGTAGTGGTCATTTCTACGTTCCGGGCAACCTAGGCTTCACTCTACGGCGTTGTTCCACCAGATCGAATAGTTAGGTCCTAAGAAGTCAACACCAGAAGAATAAAATACAAAATAAATGCAACAGCCTTTACACCGTATAAAACGAATAATTGCAAGCTGTGTGAAGGTTATGGTCATATCTACGTTCCGGGCAACCTAGGCTTCACTGTCGGGCGTTGCTCCACCAGATCGAAATGTTAGGGCCTAAGAAGTCAACGTCCGAAGCATAAAATACGATATAAATACAACAGCATTTCCATCGTATTATATGAATAATTGCAAACAGTGTGAAAGTAGTGGTCATTCCTACGTTCCGGGCAGCCTAGGCTTCACTGTATGGCGTTCTTCCACCACATCGAATAGCTACGGCCTCAGAAGTCCACGCCTGAAGCATAAAACACAATAAAAATACAACAGTCTTTTCATCGCATAACAGGAATAATTGCAACAAGCGTGAAAGTAATGATCATTTCGGCGTTACGGGCATCCTAGACTTAACTCTGAGGCATTGCTCCACCAGATCGAATAATTAGGGCCTGAGAAGTCAACGCCAGAAGCATAAAATACAATATAAATACAACAGTTTTTCTATCGTATAAAACGAATAATTGCAACCAGTTGAAACTTATGGTCATTTCTACTTTCCGAGCAACATAGGCTTCACTCTAGGGCCTTGCTCTACCAGATCGAATAGTTAGGTCCTTAGAAGTCAACGCCAGAAGCATAAAATACGATATAAATGCAACAGCTTTTCCATTGTATAAAACGAATAATTGCTACCAGTGTAAAAGCTATGGTCACTTCTACGTTCCGAGCAACATAGGCTTCACTCTAGGGCGTTGCTCCACCAGAGCGAATAGTTAGGGCCTTAGAAGTCAACGCCCGAAGCATAAAATACAAAATAAATAGAACGGTTTTTCCATTGTATAAAACGAATAATTGCTGCCAGTGTAAAAGTTATGGTCATTTCTACGTTCCGGGCAACCTAGGCTTCACCCTAGGGCGTTGTACTACCAGATCGAATAGTTAGAGCCTATGAAGTGAACGCCAGAAGCATAAAATATAATATAAATACAACAGTTTTTCGATCGTATAAAACGAATAATTGCAACCAGTATGAAACTTATGGTCATTTCTACGTACCGGGCAACCTAGGCTTCACTCTAGGGCATTGCTCTACCAGATCGAATAGTTAGGGCCTTAGAAGTCAACGCCCGATGCATAAAATACAAAACAAATACAACAGTTTTTCCATCGTATAAAACGAATAATTGCTACCAGTTTGAAAGTTATGGTCATTTCTACTTTCCGAGCAACATAGGCTTCACTCTAGGGCCTTGCTCTACCAGATCGAATAGTTAGGTCCTTAGAAGTCAACGCCAGAAGCATAAAATACGATATAAATGCAACAGCTTTTCCATTGCATAAAACGAATAATTGCTACCAGTGTAAAAGCTATGGTCACTTCTACGTTCCGGGCAACCTAGGCTTCACTCTGGGGCGGTGCTCCACCAAATCGAATAGCTAGGGCCTTAGAAGTCAACGCCCGAAGCATAAAATATAAAATAAATAGAACAGTTTTTCCATCGTGTAAAACGAAAAATTGCTACCAGTGTGAAAGTTATGGTCATTTCTACGTTCCGCGCAATCTGGGCTTTACCCTAGTGCATTGTTCCACCAGATGGAATAGTTAGGGCCTAAGAAGTCAACGCCAGGAGCATAAAATACAATATAAGTACAACAGCTTTTCCATCGTATAAAACGAATAATAGCAATCAGTGTGAAAGTTATGGTCATTTCAACGTACCGGGCAACCTGGGCTTCACACTAGGGCGTTGCTCCACCAGATCGAGTAGTTAGGGCCTTAGAAGTCAACGCCCGAAGCATAAAATGTAAAATAAATAGAACAGTTTTTCCATCGTATAAAACGAATAATTGCTACCAGTGTGAAGGTTATGGTCATTTCTACTTTCAGTGCAACCTAGTCTTCACCCTAGGGCGTCGTTCCACCAGATGGTATAGTTAGGGCCTAAGAAGTGAACGCCAGAAGCATAAAATGCAATAAAAATACAACAGTTTTTCCATCGTATAGCAGGAATAATTCGCAACCAGTGTGATAGTAGTGGTCATATCTACATTCCGGGCAACCCAGGTTTCACTCCAGGGCGTTGCTCCACCAGATCGAATAGTTACGGCCTAAGAAGTCAACGCTAGAAGCATAAAATACGATGAAGATGCAACAGTTTTTCCATCGTATAAAAAGATTAATTGCAATCAGTGTGAAAGTTATGGTCATTTCTACATTCCGAGCAACCTAGGCTTCACTCTAGGGCGTTGCTCCACCAGATCGAATAGTTAGGTCCTTAGAAGTCAACACCCGAAGCATAAAATACGATATAAATACAACAGCATTTCCATCGTATTAAATGAATAATTGCAAACAGTGTGAAAGTAGTGGTCATTTCTACGTTCCGGGCAACCTAGGCTACACTCTACGGCGTTGTTCCACCAGATCGAATAGTTAGGTCCTAAGAAGTCAGCACCAGAAGAATAAAATACAAAATAAATGCAACAGCCTTTACACCGTATAAAACGAATAATTGCAACCTGTGTGAAGGTTATGGTCATATCTACGTTCCGGGCAACCTAGGCTTCACTGTCGGGCGTTGCTCCACCAGATCGAAATGTTAGGGCCTAAGAAGTCAACGTCCGAAGCATAAAATACGATATAAATACAACAGCATTTCCATCGTATTATATGAATAATTGCAAACAGTGTGAAAGTAGTGGTCATTTCTACGTTCCGGGCAGCCTAGGCTTCACTGTATGGCGTTCTTCCACCACATCGAATAGCTACGGCCTCAGAAGTCCACGCCTGAAGCATAAAATACAATAAAAATACAACAGTCTTTTCATCGCATAACAGGAATAATTGCAACAAGCGTAAAAGTAATGATCATTTCGGCGTTACGGCCATCCTAGACTTAACTCTGAGGCATTGCTCCACCAGATCGAATAATTAGGGCCTGAGAAGTCAACGCCAGAAGCATAAAATACAATATAAATACAACAGTTTTTCTATCGTATAAAACGAATAATTGCAACCAGTTGAAACTTATGGTCATTTCTACTTTCCGAGCAACATAGGCTTCACTCTAGGGCCTTGCTCTACCAGATCGAATAGTTAGGTCCTTAGAAGTCAACGCCAGAAGCATAAAATACGATATAAATGCAACAGCTTTTCCATTGTATAAAACGAATAATTGCTACCAGTGTAAAAGCTATGGTCACTTCTACGTTCCGAGCAACATAGGCTTCACTCTAGGGCGTTGCTCCACCAGAGCGAATAGTTAGGGCCTTAGAAGTCAACGCCCGAAGCATAAAATACAAAATAAATAGAACGGTTTTTCCATTGTATAAAACGAATAATTGCTGCCAGTGTAAAAGTTATGGTCATTTCTACGTTCCGGGCAACCTAGGCTTCACCCTAGGGCGTTGTACTACCAGATCGAATAGTTAGAGCCTATGAAGTGAACGCCAGAAGCATAAAATATAATATAAATACAACAGTTTTTCGATCGTATAAAACGAATAATTGCAACCAGTATGAAACTTATGGTCATTTCTACGTACCGGGCAACCTAGGCTTCACTCTAGGGCATTGCTCTACCAGATCGAATAGTTAGGGCCTTAGAAGTCAACGCCCGATGCATAAAATACAAAACAAATACAACAGTTTTTCCATCGTATAAAACGAATAATTGCTACCAGTTTGAAAGTTATGGTCATTTCTACTTTCCGGGCAAGCTAGGCTTCACCCTAGGGCGTTGTTCCACCAGATGGAATAGTTAGGGCCTAAGAAGTCAACGCCAGAAGCATAAAATACGATATAAATACAACAGATTTTCCATCGTATAAAACAAATAATTGCAACCAGTTTGATAGTGATGGTCATTTCTACGTACCGGGCAACCTAGGCTTCACACTAGGGCGTTGCTCCACCAGATCGAGTAGTTAGGGCCTTAGAAGTCAACGCCCGAAGCATAAAATGTAAAATAAATAGAACAGTTTTTCCATCGTATAAAACGAATAATTGCTACCAGTGTGAAAGTTATGGTCATTTCTACTTTCCGGGCAACCTAGTCTTCACCCTAGGGCGTTGTTCCACCAGATGGTATAGTTTGGGCCTAAGAAGTCAACGCCAGAAGCATAAAATACGATATAAATACAACAGCTTTTCCATCGTATAAAACGAATAATTGCAACCAGTGTGAAAGTTATGGTCATTTCTACGTTCCGGGCAACCTAGGCTTCACACTAGGGCGTTGCTCCAACAGCTCGAATAGTTAGGGCCTAAGAAGTGAACGCCAGAAGCATAAAATGCAATAAAAATACAACAGTTTTTCCATCGTATAGCAGGAATAATTTGCAACAGGTGTGATAGTAGTGGTCATTTCTACATTCCGGGCAACCCAGGTTTCACTCCAGGGCGTTGCTCCACCAGATCGAATAGTTACGGCCTAAGAAGTCAACGCCAGAAGCATAAAATACGATGAAGATGCAACAGTTTTTCCATCGTATAAAAAGATTAATTGCAATCAGTGTGAA
The DNA here is from genome assembly GCF_051401765.1 of Calliopsis andreniformis. Taxonomy (NCBI): domain Eukaryota; kingdom Metazoa; phylum Arthropoda; class Insecta; order Hymenoptera; family Andrenidae; genus Calliopsis; species Calliopsis andreniformis. The sequence goes on from NW_027480423.1 coordinate 29,186,248, forward strand.
AGTTATGGTCATTTCTACTTTCCGAGCAACCTAGGCTTCACTCTAGGGCGTTGCTCCACCAGATCGAATTGTTAGGTCCTTAGAAGTCAACACCCGAAGCATAAAATACGATATAAATACAACAGCATTTCCATCGTGTTAAATGAATAATTGCAAACAGTGTGAAAGTAGTGGTCATTTCTACGTTCCTGGCAACCTAGGCTTCACTCTACGGCGTTGTTCCACCAGATCGAATAGTTAGGTCCTAAGAAGTCAACACCAGAAGAATAAAATACAAAATAAATGCAACAGCCTTTACACCGTATAAAACGAATAATTGCAACCAGTTGAAACTTATGCTCATTTCTACTTTCCGAGCAACATAGGCTTCACTCTAGGGCCTTGCTCTACCAGATCGAATAGTTAGGTCCTTAGAAGTCAACGCCAGAAGCATAAAATACGATATAAATGCAACAGCTTTTCCATTGCATAAAACGAATAATTGCTACCAGTGTAAAAGCTATGGTCACTTCTACGTTCCGAGCAACATAGGCTTCACTCTAGGGCGTTGCTCCACCAGAGCGAATAGTTAGGGCCTTAGAAGTCAACGCCCGAAGCATAAAATATAAAATAAATAGAACAGTTTTTCCATCGTGTAAAACGAAAAATTGCTACCAGTGTGATAGTTATGGTCATTTCTACGTTCCGCGCAATCTGGGCTTTACCCTAGTGCATTGTTCCACCAGATGGAATAGTTAGGGCCTAAGAAGTCAACGCCAGGAGCATAAAAAACGATATAAATACAACAGCTTTTCCATCGTATAAAACGAATAATTGCAACCAGTGTGGAAGTTATGGTCATTTCTACGTTCCGGGCAACCTAGGCTTCACTCTGGGGCGGTGCTCCACCAAATCGAATAGCTAGGGCCTTAGAAGTCAACGCCCGAAGCATAAAATATAAAATAAATAGAACAGTTTTTCCATCGTGTAAAACGAAAAATTGCTACCAGTGTGAAAGTTATGGTCATTTCTACGTTCCGCGCAATCTTGGCTTTACCCTAGGGCGTCGTTCCACCAGATGGTATAGTTTGGGCCTAAGAAGTCAACGCCAGAAGCATAAAATGCAATAAAAATACAACAGTTTTTCCATCGTATAGCAGGAATAATTTGCAACAGGTGTGATAGTAGTGGTCATTTCTACATTCCGGGCAACCCAGGTTTCACTCCAGGGCGTTGCTCCACCAGATCGAATAGTTACGGCCTAAGAAGTCAACGCCAGAAGCATAAAATACGATGAAGATGCAACAGTTTTTCCATCGTATAAAAAGATTAATTGCAATCAGTGTGAAAGTTATGGTCATTTCTACTTTCCGAGCAAGCTAGGCTTCACTCTAGGGCGTTGCTCCACCAGATCGAATAGTTAGGTCCTTAGAAGTCAACACCCGAAGCATAAAATACGATATAAATACAACAGCATTTCCATCGTGTTAAATGAATAATTGCAAACAGTGTGAAAGTAGTGGTCATTTCTACGTTCCGGGCAACCTAGGCTTCACTCTACGGCGTTGTTCCACCAGATCGAATAGTTAGGTCCTAAGAAGTCAACACCAGAAGAATAAAATACAAAATAAATGCAACAGCCTTTACACCGTATAAAACGAATAATTGCAACCTGTGTGAAGGTTATGGTCATATCTACGTTCCGGGCAACCTAGGCTTCACTGTCGGGCGTTGCTCCACCAGATCGAAATGTTAGGGCCTAAGAAGTCAACGTCCGAAGCATAAAATACGATATAAATACAACAGCATTTCCATCGTATTATATGAATAATTGCAAACAGTGTGAAAGTAGTGGTCATTTCTACGTTCCGGGCAGCCTAGGCTTCACTGTATGGCGTTCTTCCGCCACATCGAATAGCTACGGCCTCAGAAGTCCACGCCTGAAGCATAAAATACAATAAAAATACAACAGTCTTTTCATCGCATAACAGGAATAATTGCAAAAAGCGTGAAAGTAATGATCATTTCGGCGTTACGGGCATCCTAGACTTAACTCTGAGGCATTGCTCCACCAGATCGAATAATTAGGGCCTGAGAAGTCAACGCCAGAAGCATAAAATACAATATAAATACAACAGTTTTTCTATCGTATAAAACGAATAATTGCAACCAGTTGAAACTTATGGTCATTTCTACTTTCCGAGCAACATAGGCTTCACTCTAGGGCCTTGCTCTACCAGATCGAATAGTTAGGTCCTTAGAAGTCAACGCCAGAAGCATAAAATACGATATAAATGCAACAGCTTTTCCATTGTATAAAACGAATAATTGCTACCAGTGTAAAAGCTATGGTCACTTCTACGTTCCGAGCAACATAGGCTTCACTCTAGGGCGTTGCTCCACCAGAGCGAATAGTTAGGGCCTTAGAAGTCAACGCCCGAAGCATAAAATATAAAATAAATAGAACAGTTTTTCCATCGTGTAAAACGAAAAATTGCTACCAGTGTGAAAGTTATGGTCATTTCTACGTTCCGCGCAATCTGGGCTTTACCCTAGTGCATTGTTCCACCAGATGGAATAGTTAGGGCCTAAGAAGTCAACGCCAGGAGCATAAAAAACGATATAAATACAACAGCTTTTCCATCGTATAAAACGAATAATTGCAACCAGTGTGGAAGTTATGGTCATTTCTACGTTCCGGGCAACCTTGGCTTCACCCTAGGGCGCTGCTCCAACAGATCGAATAGTTAGGGCCTAAGAAGTGAACGCCAGAAGCATAAAATGCAATAAAAATACAACAGTTTTTCCATCGTATAGCAGGAATAATTTGCAACAGGTGTGATAGTAGTGGTCATGTCTACATTCCGGGCAACCCAGGTTTCACTCCAGGGCGTTGCTCCACCAGATCGAATAGTTACGGCCTAAGAAGTCAACGCCAGAAGCATAAAATACGATGAAGATGCAACAGTTTTTGCATCGTCTAAAAACATTAATTGCAATCAGTGTGAAAGTTATGGTCATTTCTACTTTCCGAGCAACCTAGGCTTCACTCTAGGGCGTTGCTCCACCAGATCGAATAGTTAGGTCCTTAGAAGTCAACACCCGAAGCATAAAATACGATATAAATACAACAGCATTTCCATCGTGTTAAATGAATAATTGCAAACAGTGTGAAAGTAGTGGTCATTTCTACGTTCCGGGCAACCTAGGCTTCACTCTACGGCGTTGTTCCACCAGATCGAATAGTTAGGTCCTAAGAAGTCAATACCAGAAGAATAAAATACAAAATAAATGCAACAGCCTTTACACCGTATAAAACGAATAATTGCAACCTGTGTGAAGGTTATGGTCATATCTACGTTCCGGGCAACCTAGGCTTCACTGTCGGGCGTTGCTCCACCAGATCGAAATGTTAGGGCCTAAGAAGTCAACGTCCGAAGCACAAAATACGAAATAAATACAACAGCATTTCCATCGTATTAAATGAATAATTGCAAACAGTGTGAAAGTAGTGGTCATTTCTACGTTCCGGGCAGCCTAGGCTTCACTGTATGGCGTTCTTCCACCACATCGAATAGCTACGGCCTCAGAAGTCCACGCCTGAAGCATAAAATACAATAAAAATACAACAGTCTTTTCATCGCACAACAGGAATAATTGCAACAAGCGTGAAAGTAATGATCATTTCGGCGTTACGGGCATCCTAGACTTAACTCTGAGGCATTGCTCCACCAGATCGAATAATTAGGGCCTGAGAAGTCAACGCCAGAAGCATAAAATACAATATAAATACAACAGTTTTTCTATCGTATAAAACGAATAATTGCAACCAGTTGAAACTTATGGTCATTTCTACTTTCCGAGCAACATAGGCTTCACTCTAGGGCCTTGCTCTACCAGATCGAATAGTTAGGTCCTTAGAAGTCAACGCCAGAAGCATAAAATACGATATAAATGCAACAGCTTTTCCATTGTATAAAACGAATAATTGCTACCAGTGTAAAAGCTATGGTCACTTCTACGTTCCGAGCAACATAGGCTTCACTCTAGGGCGTTGCTCCACCAGAGCGAATAGTTAGGGCCTTAGAAGTCAACTCCCGAAGCATAAAATATAAAATAAATAGAACAGTTTTTCCATCGTGTAAAACGAAAAATTGCTACCAGTGTGACAGTTATGGTCATTTCTACGTTCCGCGCAATCTGGGCTTTACCCTAGTGCATTGTTCCACCAGATGGAATAGTTAGGGCCTAAGAAGTCAACGCCAGGAGCATAAAAAACGATATAAATACAACAGCTCTTCCATCGTATAAAACGAATAATTGCAACCAGTGTGGAAGTTATGGTCATTTCTACGTTCCGGGCAACCTAGGCTTCACTCTAGGGCATTGCTCTACCAGATCGAATAGTTAGGGCCTTAGAAGTCAACGCCCGATGCATAAAATACAAAATAAATACAACAGTTTTTCCATCGTATAAAACGAATAATTGCTACCAGTTTGAAAGTTATGGTCATTTCTACTTTCCGGGCAAGCTAGGCTTCACCCTAGGGCGTTGTTCCACCAGATGGAATAGTTAGGGCCTAAGAAGTCAACGCCAGAAGCATAAAGTACGATATAAATACAACAGCTTTTCTATCGTATAAAACGAATAATTGCAACCAGTGTGAAAGTTATGGTCATTTCTACGTTCCGGGCAACCTAGGCTTCACCCTAGGGCGTTGCTTCAACAGATCGAATAGTTAGGGCCTAAGAAGTGAACGCCAGAAGCATAAAATGCAATAAAAATACAACAGTTTTTCCATCGTATAGCAGGAATAATTTGCAACAGGTGTGATAGTAGAGGTCATTTCTACATTCCGGGCAACCCAGGTTTCACTCCAGGGCGTTGCTCCACCAGATCGAATAGTTACGGCCTAAGAAGTCAACGCCAGAAGCATAAAATACGATGAAGATGCAACAGTTTTTCCATCGTATAAAAAGATTAATTGCAATCAGTGTGAAAGTTATGGTCATTTCTACTTTCCGAGCAACCTAGGCTTCACTCTAGGGCGTTGCTCCACCAGATCGAATAGTTAGGTCCTTAGAAGTCAACACCCGAAGCATAAAATACGATATAAATACAACAGCATTTCCATCGTGTTAAATGAATAATTGCAAACAGTGTGAAAGTAGTGGTCATTTCTACGTTCCGGGCAACCTAGGCTTCACTCTACGGCGTTGTTCCACCAGATCGAATAGCTAGGTCCTAAGAAGTCAACACCAGAAGAATAAAATACAAAATAAATGCAACAGCCTTTACACCGTATAAAACGAATAATTGCAACCTGTGTGAAGGTTATGGTCATATCTACGTTCCGGGCAACCTAGGCTTCACTGTCGGGCGTTGCTCCACCAGATCGAAATGTTAGGGCCTAAGAAGTCAACGTCCGAAGCATAAAATACGATATAAATACAACAGCATTTCCATCGTATTAAATGAATAATTGCAAACAGTGTGAAAGTAGTTGTCATTTCTACGTTCCGGGCAGCCTAGGCTTCACTGTATGGCGTTCTTCCACCACATCGAATAGCTACGGCCTCAGAAGTCCACGCCTGAAGCATAAAATACAATAAAAATACAACAGTCTTTTCATCGCACAACAGGAATAATTGCAACAAGCGTGAAAGTAATGATCATTTCGGCGTTACGGGCGTCCTAGACTTAACTCTGAGGCATTGCTCCACCAGATCGTATAATTAGGGCCTGAGAAGTCAATGCCAGAAGCATAAAATACAATATAAATACAACAGTTTTTCTATCGTATAAAACGAATAATTGCAGCCAGTTGAAACTTATGGTCATTTCTACTTTCCGAGCAACATAGGCTTCACTCTAGGGCCTTGCTCTACCAGATCGAATAGTTAGGTCCTTAGAAGTCAACGCCAGAAGCATAAAATACGATATAAATGCAACAGCTTTTCCATTGTATAAAACGAATAATTGCTACCAGTGTAAAAGCTATGGTCACTTCTACGTTCCGAGCAACATAGGCTTCACTCTAGGGCGTTGCTCCACCAGAGCGAATAGTTAGGGCCTTAGAAGTCAACGCCCGAAGCATAAAATATAAAATAAATAGAACAGTTTTTCCATCGTGTAAAACGAAAAAGTGCTACCAGTGTGATAGTTATGGTCATTTCTACGTTCCGCGCAATCTGGGCTTTACCCTAGTACATTGTTCCACCAGATGGAATAGATAGGGCCTAAGAAGTCAACGCCAGGAGCATAAAAAACGATATAAATACAACAGCTTTTCCATCGTTTAAAACGAATAATTGCAACCAGTGTGGAAGTTATGGTCATTTCTACGTTCCGGGCAACCTAGGCTTCACTCTGGGGCGGTGCTCCACCAAATCGAATAGCTAGGGCCTTAGAAGTCAACGCCCGAAGCATAAAATATAAAATAAATAGAACAGTTTTTCCATCGTATAAAACGAAAAATTGCTACCAGTGTGAAAGTTATGGTCATTTCTACGTTCCGCGCAATCTGGGCTTTACCCTAGTGCATTGTTCCACCAGATGGAATAGTTAGGGCCTAAGAAGTCAACGCCAGGAGCATAAAATACAATATAAGTACAACAGTTTTTCCATCGTATAAAACGAATAATAGCAACCAGTGTGAAAGTTATGGTCATTTCAACGTACCGGGCAACCTGGGCTTCACACTAGGGCGTTGCTCCACCAGATCGAGTAGTTAGGGCCTTAGAAGTCAACGCCCGAAGCATAAAATGTAAAATAAATAGAACAGTTTTTCCATCGTATAAAACGAATAATTGCTACCAGTGTGAAAGTTATGGTCATTTCTACTTTCCGGGCAACCTAGTCTTCACCCTAGGGCGTCGTTCCACCAGATGGTATAGTTTGGGCCTAAGAAGTCAACGCCAGAAGCATAAAATACGATATAAATACAACAGCTTTTCCATCGTATAAAACGAATAATTGCAACCAGTGTGAAAGTTATGGTCATTTCTACGTTCCGGGCAACCTAGGCTTCACCCTAGGGCGTTGCTCCAACAGATCGAATAGTTAGGGCCTAAGAAGTGAACGCCAGAAGCATAAAATGCAATAAAAATACAACAGTTTTTCCATCGTATAGCAGGAATAATTCGCAACCAGTGTGATAGTAGTGGTCATATCTACATTCCGGGCAACCCAGGTTTCACTCCAGGGCGTTGCTCCACCGGATCGAATAGTTACGGCCTAAGAAGTCAACGCCAGAAGCATAAAATACGATGAAGATGCAACAGTTTTTCCATCGTATAAAAAGATTAATTGCAATCAGTGTGAAAGTTATGGTCATTTCTACATTCCGAGCAACCTAGGCTTCACTCTAGGGCGTTGCTCCACCAGATCGAATAGTTAGGTCCTTAGAAGTCAACACCCGAAGCATAAAATACGATATAAATACAACAGCATTTCCGTCGTATTAAATGAATAATTGCAAACAGTGTGAAAGTAGTGGTCATTTCTACGTTCCGGGCAACCTAGGCTACACTCTACGGCGTTGTTCCACCAGATCGAATAGTTAGGTCCTAAGAAGTCAACACCAGAAGAATAAAATACAAAATAAATGCAACAGAGTTTACACCGTATAAAACGAATAATTGCAACCTGTGTGAAGGTTATGGTCATATCTACGTTCCGGGCAACCTAGGCTTCACTGTCGGGCGTTGCTCCACCAGATCGAAATGTTAGGGCCTAAGAAGTCAACGTCCGAAGCATAAAATACGATATAAATACAACAGCATTTCCATCGTATTATATGAATAATTGCAAACAGTGTGAAAGTAGTGGTCATTTCTACGTTCCGGGCAGCCTAGGCTTCACTGTATGGCGTTCTTCCGCCACATCGAATAGCTACGGCCTCAGAAGTCCACGCCTGAAGCATAAAATACAATAAAAATACAACAGTCTTTTCATCGCATAACAGGAATAATTGCAAAAAGCGTGAAAGTAATGATCATTTCGGCGTTACGGGCATCCTAGACTTAACTCTGAGGCATTGCTCCACCAGATCGAATAATTAGGGCCTGAGAAGTCAACGCCAGAAGCATAAAATACAATATAAATACAACAGTTTTTCTATCGTATAAAACGAATAATTGCAACCAGTTGAAACTTATGGTCATTTCTACTTTCCGAGCAACATAGGCTTCACTCTAGGGCCTTGCTCTACCAGATCGAATAGTTAGGTCCTTAGAAGTCAACGCCAGAAGCATAAAATACGATATAAATGCAACAGCTTTTCCATTGTATAAAACGAATAATTGCTACCAGTGTAAAAGCTATGGTCACTTCTACGTTCCGAGCAACATAGGCTTCACTCTAGGGCGTTGCTCCACCAGAGCGAATAGTTAGGGCCTTAGAAGTCAACGCCCGAAGCATAAAATATAAAATAAATAGAACAGTTTTTCCATCGTGTAAAACGAAAAATTGCTACCAGTGTGAAAGTTATGGTCATTTCTACGTTCCGCGCAATCTGGGCTTTACCCTAGTGCATTGTTCCACCAGATGGAATAGTTAGGGCCTAAGAAGTCAACGCCAGGAGCATAAAAAACGATATAAATACAACAGCTTTTCCATCGTATAAAACGAATAATTGCAACCAGTGTGGAAGTTATGGTCATTTCTACGTTCCGGGCAACCTAGGCTTCACCCTAGGGCGCTGCTCCAACAGATCGAATAGTTAGGGCCTAAGAAGTGAACGCCAGAAGCATAAAATGCAATAAAAATACAACAGTTTTTCCATCGTATAGCAGGAATAATTTGCAACAGGTGTGATAGTAGTGGTCATGTCTACATTCCGGGCAACCCAGGTTTCACTCCAGGGCGTTGCTCCACCAGATCGAATAGTTACGGCCTAAGAAGTCAACGCCAGAAGCATAAAATACGATGAAGATGCAACAGTTTTTGCATCGTATAAAAACATTAATTGCAATCAGTGTGAAAGTTATGGTCATTTCTACTTTCCGAGCAACCTAGGCTTCACTCTAGGGCGTTGCTCCACCAGATCGAATAGTTAGGTCCTTAGAAGTCAACACCCGAAGCATAAAATACGATATAATTACAACAGCATTTCCATCGTGTTAAATGAATAATTGCAAACAGTGTGAAAGTAGTGGTCATTTCTACGTTCCGGGCAACCTAGGCTTCACTCTACGGCGTTGTTCCACCAGATCGAATAGTTAGGTCCTAAGAAGTCAATACCAGAAGAATAAAATACAAAATAAATGCAACAGCCTTTACACCGTATAAAACGAATAATTGCAACCTGTGTGAAGGTTATGGTCATATCTACGTTCCGGGCAACCTAGGCTTCACTGTCGGGCGTTGCTCCACCAGATCGAAATGTTAGGGCCTAAGAAGTCAACGTCCGAAGCACAAAATACGAAATAAATACAACAGCATTTCCATCGTATTAAATGAATAATTGCAAACAGTGTGAAAGTAGTGGTCATTTCTACGTTCCGGGCTGCCTAGGCTTCACTGTATGGCGTTCTTCCACCACATCGAATAGCTACGGCCTCAGAAGTCCACGCCTGAAGCATAAAATACAATAAAAATACAACAGTCTTTTCATCGCACAACAGGAATAATTGCAACAAGCGTGAAAGTAATGATCATTTCGGCGTTACGGGCATCCTAGACTTAACTCTGAGGCATTGCTCCACCAGATCGAATAATTAGGGCCTGAGAAGTCAACGCCAGAAGCATAAAATACAATATAAATACAACAGTTTTTCTATCGTATAAAACGAATAATTGCAACCAGTTGAAACTTATGGTCATTTCTACTTTCCGAGCAACATAGGCTTCACTCTAGGGCCTTGCTCTACCAGATCGAATAGTTAGGTCCTTAGAAGTCAACGCCAGAAGCATAAAATACGATATAAATGCAACAGCTTTTCCATTGTATAAAACGAATAATTGCTACCAGTGTAAAAGCTATGGTCACTTCTACGTTCCGAGCAACATAGGCTTCACTCTAGGGCGTTGCTCCACCAGAGCGAATAGTTAGGGCCTTAGAAGTCAACGCCCGAAGCATAAAATACAAAATAAATAGAACGGTTTTTCCATTGTATAAAACGAATAATTGCTGCCAGTGTAAAAGTTATGGTCATTTCTACGTTCCGGGCAACCTAGGCTTCACCCTAGGGCGTTGTACTACCAGATCGAATAGTTAGAGCCTATGAAGTGAACGCCAGAAGCATAAAATATAATATAAATACAACAGTTTTTCGATCGTATAAAACGAATAATTGCAACCAGTATGAAACTTATGGTCATTTCTACGTACCGGGCAACCTAGGCTTCACTCTAGGGCATTGCTCTACCAGATCGAATAGTTAGGGCCTTAGAAGTCAACGCCCGATGCATAAAATACAAAACAAATACAACAGTTTTTCCATCGTATAAAACGAATAATTGCTACCAGTTTGAAAGTTATGGTCATTTCTACTTTCCGAGCAACATAGGCTTCACTCTAGGGCCTTGCTCTACCAGATCGAATAGTTAGGTCCTTAGAAGTCAACGCCAGAAGCATAAAATACGATATAAATGCAACAGCTTTTCCATTGCATAAAACGAATAATTGCTACCAGTGTAAAAGCTATGGTCACTTCTACGTTCCGGGCAACCTAGGCTTCACTCTGGGGCGGTGCTCCACCAAATCGAATAGCTAGGGCCTTAGAAGTCAACGCCCGAAGCATAAAATATAAAATAAATAGAACAGTTTTTCCATCCTGTAAAACGAAAAATTGCTACCAGTGTGAAAGTTATGGTCATTTCTACGTTCCGCGCAATCTGGGCTTTACCCTAGTGCATTGTTCCACCAGATGGAATAGTTAGGGCCTAAGAAGTCAACGCCAGGAGCATAAAATACAATATAAGTACAACAGCTTTTCCATCGTATAAAACGAATAATAGCAATCAGTGTGAAAGTTATGGTCATTTCAACGTACCGGGCAACCTGGGCTTCACACTAGGGCGTTGCTCCACCAGATCGAGTAGTTAGGGCCTTAGAAGTCAACGCCCGAAGCATAAAATGTAAAATAAATAGAACAGTTTTTCCATCGTATAAAACGAATAATTGCTACCAGTGTGAAGGTTATGGTCATTTCTACTTTCAGTGCAACCTAGTCTTCACCCTAGGGCGTCGTTCCACCAGATGGTATAGTTAGGGCCTAAGAAGTGAACGCCAGAAGCATAAAATGCAATAAAAATACAACAGTTTTTCCATCGTATAGCAGGAATAATTCGCAACCAGTGTGATAGTAGTGGTCATATCTACATTCCGGGCAACCCAGGTTTCACTCCAGGGCGTTGCTCCACCAGATCGAATAGTTACGGCCTAAGAAGTCAACGCTAGAAGCATAAAATACGCTGAAGATGCAACAGTTTTTCCATCGTATAAAAAGATTAATTGCAATCAGTGTGAAAGTTATGGTCATTTCTACATTCCGAGCAACCTAGGCTTCACTCTAGGGCGTTGCTCCACCAGATCGAATAGTTAGGTCCTTAGAAGTCAACACCCGAAGCATAAAATACGATATAAATACAACAGCATTTCCATCGTATTAAATGAATAATTGCAAACAGTGTGAAAGTAGTGGTCATTTCTACGTTCCGGGCAACCTAGGCTACACTCTACGGCGTTGTTCCACCAGATCGAATAGTTAGGTCCTAAGAAGTCAGCACCAGAAGAATAAAATACAAAATAAATGCAACAGCCTTTACACCGTATAAAACGAATAATTGCAACCTGTGTGAAGGTTATGGTCATATCTACGTTCCGGGCAACCTAGGCTTCACTGTCGGGCGTTGCTCCACCAGATCGAAATGTTAGGGCCTAAGAAGTCAACGTCCGAAGCATAAAATACGATATAAATACAACAGCATTTCCATCGTATTATATGAATAATTGCAAACAGTGTGAAAGTAGTGGTCATTTCTACGTTCCGGGCAGCCTAGGCTTCACTGTATGGCGTTCTTCCACCACATCGAATAGCTACGGCCTCAGAAGTCCACGCCTGAAGCATAAAATACAATAAAAATACAACAGTCTTTTCATCGCATAACAGGAATAATTGCAACAAGCGTAAAAGTAATGATCATTTCGGCGTTACGGCCATCCTAGACTTAACTCTGAGGCATTGTTCCACCAGATCGAATAATTAGGGCCTGAGAAGTCAACGCCAGAAGCATAAAATACAATATAAATACAACAGTTTTTCTATCGTATAAAACGAATAATTGCAACCAGTTGAAACTTATGGTCATTTCTACTTTCCGAGCAACATAGGCTTCACTCTAGGGCCTTGCTCTACCAGATCGAATAGTTAGGTCCTTAGAAGTCAACGCCAGAAGCATAAAATACGATATAAATGCAACAGCTTTTCCATTGTATAAAACGAATAATTGCTACCAGTGTAAAAGCTATGGTCACTTCTACGTTCCGAGCAACATAGGCTTCACTCTAGGGCGTTGCTCCACCAGAGCGAATAGTTAGGGCCTTAGAAGTCAACGCCCGAAGCATAAAATACAAAATAAATAGAACGGTTTTTCCATTGTATAAAACGAATAATTGCTGCCAGTGTAAAAGTTATGGTCATTTCTACGTTCCGGGCAACCTAGGCTTCACCCTAGGGCGTTGTACTACCAGATCGAATAGTTAGAGCCTATGAAGTGAACGCCAGAAGCATAAAATATAATATAAATACAACAGTTTTTCGATCGTATAAAACGAATAATTGCAACCAGTATGAAACTTATGGTCATTTCTACGTACCGGGCAACCTAGGCTTCACTCTAGGGCATTGCTCTACCAGATCGAATAGTTAGGGCCTTAGAAGTCAACGCCCGATGCATAAAATACAAAACAAATACAACAGTTTTTCCATCGTATAAAACGAATAATTGCTACCAGTTTGAAAGTTATGGTCATTTCTACTTTCCGGGCAAGCTAGGCTTCACCCTAGGGCGTTGTTCCACCAGATGGAATAGTTAGGGCCTAAGAAGTCAACGCCAGAAGCATAAAATACGATATAAATACAACAGATTTTCCATCGTATAAAACAAATAATTGCAACCAGTTTGATAGTGATGGTCATTTCTACGTACCGGGCAACCTAGGCTTCACACTAGGGCGTTGCTCCACCAGATCGAGTAGTTAGGGCCTTAGAAGTCAACGCCCGAAGCATAAAATGTAAAATAAATAGAACAGTTTTTCCATCGTATAAAACGAATAATTGCTACCAGTGTGAAAGTTATGGTCATTTCTACTTTCCGGGCAACCTAGTCTTCACCCTAGGGCGTTGTTCCACCAGATGGTATAGTTTGGGCCTAAGAAGTCAACGCCAGAAGCATAAAATACGATATAAATACAACAGCTTTTCCATCGTATAAAACGAATAATTGCAACCAGTGTGAAAGTTATGGTCATTTCTACGTTCCGGGCAACCTAGGCTTCACACTAGGGCGTTGCTCCAACAGCTCGAATAGTTAGGGCCTAAGAAGTGAACGCCAGAAGCATAAAATGCAATAAAAATACAACAGTTTTTCCATCGTATAGCAGGAATAATTTGCAACAGGTGTGATAGTAGTGGTCATTTCTACATTCCGGGCAACCCAGGTTTCACTCCAGGGCGTTGCTCCACCAGATCGAATAGTTACGGCCTAAGAAGTCAACGCCAGAAGCATAAAATACGATGAAGATGCAACAGTTTTTCCATCGTATAAAAAGATTAATTGCAATCAGTGTGAAAGTTATGGTCATTTCTACTTTCCGAGCAACCTAGGCTTCACTCTAGGGCGTTGCTCCACCAGATCGAATTGTTAGGTCCTTAGAAGTCAACACCCGAAGCATAAAATACGATATAAATACAACAGCATTTCCATCGTGTTAAATGAATAATTGCAAACAGTGTGAAAGTAGTGGTCATTTCTACGTTCCTGGCAACCTAGGCTTCACTCTACGGCGTTGTTCCACCAGATCGAATAGTTAGGTCCTAAGAAGTCAACACCAGAAGAATAAAATACAAAATAAATGCAACAGCCTTTACACCGTATAAAACGAATAATTGCAACCAGTTGAAACTTATGCTCATTTCTACTTTCCGAGCAACATAGGCTTCACTCTAGGGCCTTGCTCTACCAGATCGAATAGTTAGGTCCTTAGAAGTCAACGCCAGAAGCATAAAATACGATATAAATGCAACAGCTTTTCCATTGCATAAAACGAATAATTGCTACCAGTGTAAAAGCTATGGTCACTTCTACGTTCCGAGCAACATAGGCTTCACTCTAGGGCGTTGCTCCACCAGAGCGAATAGTTAGGGCCTTAGAAGTCAACGCCCGAAGCATAAAATATAAAATAAATAGAACAGTTTTTCCATCGTGTAAAACGAAAAATTGCTACCAGTGTGATAGTTATGGTCATTTCTACGTTCCGCGCAATCTGGGCTTTACCCTAGTGCATTGTTCCACCAGATGGAATAGTTAGGGCCTAAGAAGTCAACGCCAGGAGCATAAAAAACGATATAAATACAACAGCTTTTCCATCGTATAAAACGAATAATTGCAACCAGTGTGGAAGTTATGGTCATTTCTACGTTCCGGGCAACCTAGGCTTCACTCTGGGGCGGTGCTCCACCAAATCGAATAGCTAGGGCCTTAGAAGTCAACGCCCGAAGCATAAAATATAAAATAAATAGAACAGTTTTTCCATCGTGTAAAACGAAAAATTGCTACCAGTGTGAAAGTTATGGTCATTTCTACGTTCCGCGCAATCTGGGCTTTACCCTAGGGCGTCGTTCCACCAGATGGTATAGTTTGGGCCTAAGAAGTCAACGCCAGAAGCATAAAATACGATATAAATACAACAGCTTTTCCATCGTATAAAACGAATAATTGCAACCAGTGTGAAAGTTATGGTCATTTCTACGTTCCGGGCAACCTAGGCTTCACCCTAGGGCGTTGCTCCAACAGATCGAATAGTTAGGGCCTAAGAAGTGAACGCCAGAAGCATAAAATGCAATAAAAATACAACAGTTTTTCCATCGTATAGCAGGAATAATTTGCAACAGGTGTGATAGTAGTGGTCATTTCTACATTCCGGGCAACCCAGGTTTCACTCCAGGGCGTTGCTCCACCAGATCGAATAGTTACGGCCTAAGAAGTCAACGCCAGAAGCATAAAATACGATGAAGATGCAACAGTTTTTCGATCGTATAAAAAGATTAATTGCAATCAGTGTGAAAGTTATGGTCATTTCTACTTTCCGAGCAAGCTAGGCTTCACTCTAGGGCGTTGCTCCACCAGATCGAATAGTTAGGTCCTTAGAAGTCAACACCCGAAGCATAAAATACGATATAAATACAACAGCATTTCCATCGTGTTAAATGAATAATTGCAAACAGTGTGAAAGTAGTGGTCATTTCTACGTTCCGGGCAACCTAGGCTTCACTCTACGGCGTTGTTCCACCAGATCGAATAGTTAGGTCCTAAGAAGTCAACACCAGAAGAATAAAATACAAAATAAATGCAACAGCCTTTACACCGTATAAAACGAATAATTGCAACCTGTGTGAAGGTTATGGTCATATCTACGTTCCGGGCAACCTAGGCTTCACTGTCGGGCGTTGCTCCACCAGATCGAAATGTTAGGGCCTAAGAAGTCAACGTCCGAAGCATAAAATACGATATAAATACAACAGCATTTCCATCGTATTATATGAATAATTGCAAACAGTGTGAAAGTAGTGGTCATTTCTACGTTCCGGGCAGCCTAGGCTTCACTGTATGGCGTTCTTCCGCCACATCGAATAGCTACGGCCTCAGAAGTCCACGCCTGAAGCATAAAATACAATAAAAATACAACAGTCTTTTCATCGCATAACAGGAATAATTGCAAAAAGCGTGAAAGTAATGATCATTTCGGCGTTACGGGCATCCTAGACTTAACTCTGAGGCATTGCTCCACCAGATCGAATAATTAGGGCCTGAGAAGTCAACGCCAGAAGCATAAAATACAATATAAATACAACAGTTTTTCTATCGTATAAAACGAATAATTGCAACCAGTTGAAACTTATGGTCATTTCTACTTTCCGAGCAACATAGGCTTCACTCTAGGGCCTTGCTCTACCAGATCGAATAGTTAGGTCCTTAGAAGTCAACGCCAGAAGCATAAAATACGATATAAATGCAACAGCTTTTCCATTGTATAAAACGAATAATTGCTACCAGTGTAAAAGCTATGGTCACTTCTACGTTCCGAGCAACATAGGCTTCACTCTAGGGCGTTGCTCCACCAGAGCGAATAGTTAGGGCCTTAGAAGTCAACGCCCGAAGCATAAAATATAAAATAAATAGAACAGTTTTTCCATCGTGTAAAACGAAAAATTGCTACCAGTGGGAAAGTTATGGTCATTTCTACGTTCCGCGCAATCTGGGCTTTACCCTAGTGCATTGTTCCACCAGATGGAATAGTTAGGGCCTAAGAAGTCAACGCCAGGAGCATAAAAAACGATATAAATACAACAGCTTTTCCATCGTATAAAACGAATAATTGCAACCAGTGTGGAAGTTATGGTCATTTCTACGTTCCGGGCAACCTAGGCTTCACCCTAGGGCGCTGCTCCAACAGATCGAATAGTTAGGGCCTAAGAAGTGAACGCCAGAAGCATAAAATGCAATAAAAATACAACAGTTTTTCCATCGTATAGCAGGAATAATTTGCAACAGGTGTGATAGTAGTGGTCATGTCTACATTCCGGGCAACCCAGGTTTCACTCCAGGGCGTTGCTCCACCAGATCGAATAGTTACGGCCTAAGAAGTCAACGCCAGAAGCATAAAATACGATGAAGATGCAACAGTTTTTGCATCGTCTAAAAACATTAATTGCAATCAGTGTGAAAGTTATGGTCATTTCTACTTTCCGAGCAACCTAGGCTTCACTCTAGGGCGTTGCTCCACCAGATCGAATAGTTAGGTCCTTAGAAGTCAACACCCGAAGCATAAAATACGATATAAATACAACAGCATTTCCATCGTGTTAAATGAATAATTGCAAACAGTGTGAAAGTAGTGGTCATTTCTACGTTCCGGGCAACCTAGGCTTCACTCTACGGCGTTGTTCCACCAGATCGAATAGTTAGGTCCTAAGAAGTCAATACCAGAAGAATAAAATACAAAATAAATGCAACAGCCTTTACACCGTATAAAACGAATAATTGCAACCTGTGTGAAGGTTATGGTCATATCTACGTTCCGGGCAACCTAGGCTTCACTGTCGGGCGTTGCTCCACCAGATCGAAATGTTAGGGCCTAAGAAGTCAACGTCCGAAGCACAAAATACGAAATAAATACAACAGCATTTCCATCGTATTAAATGAATAATTGCAAACAGTGTGAAAGTAGTGGTCATTTCTACGTTCCGGGCAGCCTAGGCTTCACTGTATGGCGTTCTTCCACCACATCGAATAGCTACGGCCTCAGAAGTCCACGCCTGAAGCATAAAATACAATAAAAATACAACAGTCTTTTCATCGCACAACAGGAATAATTGCAACAAGCGTGAAAGTAATGATCATTTCGGCGTTACGGGCATCCTAGACTTAACTCTGAGGCATTGCTCCACCAGATCGAATAATTAGGGCCTGAGAAGTCAACGCCAGAAGCATAAAATACAATATAAATACAACAGTTTTTCTATCGTATAAAACGAATAATTGCAACCAGTTGAAACTTATGGTCATTTCTACTTTCCGAGCAACATAGGCTTCACTCTAGGGCCTTGCTCTACCAGATCGAATAGTTAGGTCCTTAGAAGTCAACGCCAGAAGCATAAAATACGATATAAATGCAACAGCTTTTCCATTGTATAAAACGAATAATTGCTACCAGTGTAAAAGCTATGGTCACTTCTACGTTCCGAGCAACATAGGCTTCACTCTAGGGCGTTGCTCCACCAGAGCGAATAGTTAGGGCCTTAGAAGTCAACGCCCGAAGCATAAAATATAAAATAAATAGAACAGTTTTTCCATCGTGTAAAACGAAAAATTGCTACCAGTGTGATAGTTATGGTCATTTCTACGTTCCGCGCAATCTGGGCTTTACCCTAGTGCATTGTTCCACCAGATGGAATAGTTAGGGCCTAAGAAGTCAACGCCAGGAGCATAAAAAACGATATAAATACAACAGCTCTTCCATCGTATAAAACGAATAATTGCAACCAGTGTGGAAGTTATGGTCATTTCTACGTTCCGGGCAACCTAGGCTTCACTCTAGGGCATTGCTCTACCAGATCGAATAGTTAGGGCCTTAGAAGTCAACGCCCGATGCATAAAATACAAAATAAATACAACAGTTTTTCCATCGTATAAAACGAATAATTGCTACCAGTTTGAAAGATATGGTCATTTCTACTTTCCGGGCAAGCTAGGCTTCACCCTAGGGCGTTGTTCCACCAGATGGAATAGTTAGGGCCTAAGAAGTCAACGCCAGAAGCATAAAGTACGATATAAATACAACAGCTTTTCTATCGTATAAAACGAATAATTGCAACCAGTGTGAAAGTTATGGTCAGTTCTACGTTCCGGGCAACCTAGGCTTCACCCTAGGGCGTTGCTTCAACAGATCGAATAGTTAGGGCCTAAGAAGTGAACGCCAGAAGCATAAATTGCAATAAAAATACAACAGTTTTTCCATCGTATAGCAGGAATAATTTGCAACAGGTGTGATAGTAGTGGTCATTTCTACATTCCGGGCAACCCAGGTTTCACTCCAGGGCGTTGCTCCACCAGATCGAATAGTTACGGCCTAAGAAGTCAACGCCAGAAGCATAAAATACGATGAAGATGCAACAGTTTTTCCATCGTATAAAAAGATTAATTGCAATCAGTGTGAAAGTTATGGTCATTTCTACTTTCCGAGCAACCTAGGCTTCACTCTAGGGCGTTGCTCCACCAGATCGAATAGTTAGGTCCTTAGAAGTCAACACCCGAAGCATAAAATACGATATAAATACAACAGCATTTCCATCGTGTTAAATGAATAATTGCAAACAGTGTGAAAGTAGTGGTCATTTCTACGTTCCGGGCAACCTAGGCTTCACTCTACGGCGTTGTTCCACCAGATCGAATAGTTAGGTCCTAAGAAGTCAACACCAGAAGAATAAAATACAAAATAAATGCAACAGCCTTTACACCGTATAAAACGAATAATTGCAACCTGTGTGAAGGTTATGGTCATATCTACGTTCCGGGCAACCTAGGCTTCACTGTCGGGCGTTGCTCCACCAGATCGAAATGTTAGGGCCTAAGAAGTCAACGTCCGAAGCATAAAATACGATATAAATACAACAGCATTTCCATCGTATTAAATGAATAATTGCAAACAGTGTGAAAGTAGTTGTCATTTCTACGTTCCGGGCAGCCTAGGCTTCACTGTATGGCGTTCTTCCACCACATCGAATAGCTACGGCCTCAGAAGTCCACGCCTGAAGCATAAAATACAATAAAAATACAACAGTCTTTTCATCGCACAACAGGAATAATTGCAACAAGCGTGAAAGTAATGATCATTTCGGCGTTACGGGCGTCCTAGACTTAACTCTGAGGCATTGCTCCACCAGATCGTATAATTAGGGCCTGAGAAGTCAATGCCAGAAGCATAAAATACAATATAAATACAACAGTTTTTCTATCGTATAAAACGAATAATTGCAGCCAGTTGAAACTTATGGTCATTTCTACTTTCCGAGCAACATAGGCTTCACTCTAGGGCCTTGCTCTACCAGATCGAATAGTTAGGTCCTTAGAAGTCAACGCCAGAAGCATAAAATACGATATAAATGCAACAGCTTTTCCATTGTATAAAACGAATAATTGCTACCAGTGTAAAAGCTATGGTCACTTCTACGTTCCGAGCAACATAGGCTTCACTCTAGGGCGTTGCTCCACCAGAGCGAATAGTTAGGGCCTTAGAAGTCAACGCCCGAAGCATAAAATATAAAATAAATAGAACAGTTTTTCCATCGTGTAAAACGAAAAAGTGCTACCAGTGTGATAGTTATGGTCATTTCTACGTTCCGCGCAATCTGGGCTTTACCCTAGTACATTGTTCCACCAGATGGAATAGATAGGGCCTAAGAAGTCAACGCCAGGAGCATAAAAAACGATATAAATACAACAGCTTTTCCATCGTTTAAAACGAATAATTGCAACCAGTGTGGAAGTTATGGTCATTTCTACGTTCCGGGCAACCTAGGCTTCACTCTGGGGCGGTGCTCCACCAAATCGAATAGCTAGGGCCTTAGAAGTCAACGCCCGAAGCATAAAATATAAAATAAATAGAACAGTTTTTCCATCGTATAAAACGAAAAATTGCTACCAGTGTGAAAGTTATGGTCATTTCTACGTTCCGCGCAATCTGGGCTTTACCCTAGTGCATTGTTCCACCAGATGGAATAGTTAGGGCCTAAGAAGTCAACGCCAGGAGCATAAAATACAATATAAGTACAACAGTTTTTCCATCGTATAAAACGAATAATAGCAACCAGTGTGAAAGTTATGGTCATTTCAACGTACCGGGCAACCTGGGCTTCACACTAGGGCGTTGCTCCACCAGATCGAGTAGTTAGGGCCTTAGAAGTCAACGCCCGAAGCATAAAATGTAAAATAAATAGAACAGTTTTTCCATCGTATAAAACGAATAATTGCTACCAGTGTGAAAGTTATGGTCATTTCTACTTTCCGGGCAACCTAGTCTTCACCCTAGGGCGTCGTTCCACCAGATGGTATAGTTTGGGCCTAAGAAGTCAACGCCAGAAGCATAAAATACGATATAAATACAACAGCTTTTCCATCGTATAAAACGAATAATTGCAACCAGTGTGAAAGTTATGGTCATTTCTACGTTCCGGGCAACCTAGGCTTCACCCTAGGGCGTTGCTCCAACAGATCGAATAGTTAGGGCCTAAGAAGTGAACGCCAGAAGCATAAAATGCAATAAAAATACAACAGTTTTTCCATCGTATAGCAGGAATAATTCGCAACCAGTGTGATAGTAGTGGTCATATCTACATTCCGGGCAACCCAGGTTTCACTCCAGGGCGTTGCTCCACCGGATCGAATAGTTACGGCCTAAGAAGTCAACGCCAGAAGCATAAAATACGATGAAGATGCAACAGTTTTTCCATCGTATAAAAAGATTAATTGCAATCAGTGTGAAAGTTATGGTCATTTCTACATTCCGAGCAACCTAGGCTTCACTCTAGGGCGTTGCTCCACCAGATCGAATAGTTAGGTCCTTAGAAGTCAACACCCGAAGCATAAAATACGATATAAATACAACAGCATTTCCGTCGTATTAAATGAATAATTGCAAACAGTGTGAAAGTAGTGGTCATTTCTACGTTCCGGGCAACCTAGGCTACACTCTACGGCGTTGTTCCACCAGATCGAATAGTTAGGTCCTAAGAAGTCAACACCAGAAGAATAAAATACAAAATAAATGCAACAGAGTTTACACCGTATAAAACGAATAATTGCAACCTGTGTGAAGGTTATGGTCATATCTACGTTCCGGGCAACCTAGGCTTCACTGTCGGGCGTTGCTCCACCAGATCGAAATGTTAGGGCCTAAGAAGTCAACGTCCGAAGCATAAAATACGATATAAATACAACAGCATTTCCATCGTATTATATGAATAATTGCAAACAGTGTGAAAGTAGTGGTCATTTCTACGTTCCGGGCAGTCTAGGCTTCACTGTATGGCGTTCTTCCGCCACATCGAATAGCTACGGCCTCAGAAGTCCACGCCTGAAGCATAAAATACAATAAAAATACAACAGTCTTTTCATCGCATAACAGGAATAATTGCAAAAAGCGTGAAAGTAATGATCATTTCGGCGTTACGGGCATCCTAGACTTAACTCTGAGGCATTGCTCCACCAGATCGAATAATTAGGGCCTGAGAAGTCAACGCCAGAAGCATAAAATACAATATAAATACAACAGTTTTTCTATCGTATAAAACGAATAATTGCAACCAGTTGAAACTTATGGTCATTTCTACTTTCCGAGCAACATAGGCTTCACTCTAGGGCCTTGCTCTACCAGATCGAATAGTTAGGTCCTTAGAAGTCAACGCCAGAAGCATAAAATACGATATAAATGCAACAGCTTTTCCATTGTATAAAACGAATAATTGCTACCAGTGTAAAAGCTATGGTCACTTCTACGTTCCGAGCAACATAGGCTTCACTCTAGGGCGTTGCTCCACCAGAGCGAATAGTTAGGGCCTTAGAAGTCAACGCCCGAAGCATAAAATATAAAATAAATAGAACAGTTTTTCCATCGTGTAAAACGAAAAATTGCTACCAGTGTGAAAGTTATGGTCATTTCTACGTTCCGCGCAATCTGGGCTTTACCCTAGTGCATTGTTCCACCAGATGGAATAGTTAGGGCCTAAGAAGTCAACGCCAGGAGCATAAAAAACGATATAAATACAACAGCTTTTCCATCGTATAAAACGAATAATTGCAACCAGTGTGGAAGTTATGGTCATTCCTACGTTCCGGGCAACCTAGGCTTCACCCTAGGGCGCTGCTCCAACAGATCGAATAGTTAGGGCCTAAGAAGTGAACGCCAGAAGCATAAAATGCAATAAAAATACAACAGTTTTTCCATCGTATAGCAGGAATAATTTGCAACAGGTGTGATAGTAGTGGTCATGTCTACATTCCGGGCAACCCAGGTTTCACTCCAGGGCGTTGCTCCACCAGATCGAATAGTTACGGCCTAAGAAGTCAACGCCAGAAGCATAAAATACGATGAAGATGCAACAGTTTTTGCATCGTATAAAAACATTAATTGCAATCAGTGTGAAAGTTATGGTCATTTCTACTTTCCGAGCAACCTAGGCTTCACTCTAGGGCGTTGCTCCACCAGATCGAATAGTTAGGTCCTTAGAAGTCAACACCCGAAGCATAAAATACGATATAATTACAACAGCATTTCCATCGTGTTAAATGAATAATTGCAAACAGTGTGAAAGTAGTGGTCATTTCTACGTTCCGGGCAACCTAGGCTTCACTCTACGGCGTTGTTCCACCAGATCGAATAGTTAGGTCCTAAGAAGTCAATACCAGAAGAATAAAATACAAAATAAATGCAACAGCCTTTACACCGTATAAAACGAATAATTGCAACCTGTGTGAAGGTTATGGTCATATCTACGTTCCGGGCAACCTAGGCTTCACTGTCGGGCGTTGCTCCACCAGATCGAAATGTTAGGGCCTAAGAAGTCAACGTCCGAAGCACAAAATACGAAATAAATACAACAGCATTTCCATCGTATTAAATGAATAATTGCAAACAGTGTGAAAGTAGTGGTCATTTCTACGTTCCGGGCAGCCTAGGCTTCACTGTATGGCGTTCTTCCACCACATCGAATAGCTACGGCCTCAGAAGTCCACGCCTGAAGCATAAAATACAATAAAAATACAACAGTCTTTTCATCGCACAACAGGAATAATTGCAACAAGCGTGAAAGTAATGATCATTTCGGCGTTACGGGCATCCTAGACTTAACTCTGAGGCATTGCTCCACCAGATCGAATAATTAGGGCCTGAGAAGTCAACGCCAGAAGCATAAAATACAATATAAATACAACAGTTTTTCTATCGTATAAAACGAATAATTGCAACCAGTTGAAACTTATGGTCATTTCTACTTTCCGAGCAACATAGGCTTCACTCTAGGGCCTTGCTCTACCAGATCGAATAGTTAGGTCCTTAGAAGTCAACGCCAGAAGCATAAAATACGATATAAATGCAACAGCTTTTCCATTGTATAAAACGAATAATTGCTACCAGTGTAAAAGCTATGGTCACTTCTACGTTCCGAGCAGCATAGGCTTCACTCTAGGGCGTTGCTCCACCAGAGCGAATAGTTAGGGCCTTAGAAGTCAACGCCCGAAGCATAAAATATAAAATAAATAGAACAGTTTTTCCATCGTGTAAAACGAAAAATTGCTACCAGTGTGATAGTTATGGTCATTTCTACGTTCCGCGCAATCTGGGCTTTACCCTAGTGCATTGTTCCACCAGATGGAATAGTTAGGGCCTAAGAAGTCAACGCCAGGAGCATAAAAAACGATATAAATACAACAGCTTTTCCATCGTATAAAACGAATAATTGCAACCAGTGTGGAAGTTATGGTCATTTCTACGTTCCGGGCAACCTAGGCTTCACTCTAGGGCATTGCTCTACCAGATCGAATAGTTAGGGCCTTAGAAGTCAACGCCCGATGCATAAAATACAAAATAAATACAACAGTTTTTCCATCGTATAAAACGAATAATTGCTACCAGTTTGAAAGTTATGGTCATTTCTACTTTCCGGGCAAGCTAGGCTTCACCCTAGGGCGTTGTTCCACCAGATGGAATAGTTAGGGCCTAAGAAGTCAACGCCAGAAGCATAAAGTACGATATAAATACAACAGCTTTTCTATCGTATAAAACGAATAATTGCAACCAGTGTGAAAGTTATGGTCATTTCTACGTTCCGGGCAACCTAGGCTTCACCCTAGGGCGTTGCTTCAACAGATCGAATAGTTAGGGCCTAAGAAGTGAACGCCAGAAGCATAAAATGCAATAAAAATACAACAGTTTTTCCATCGTATAGCAGGAATAATTTGCAACAGGTGTGATAGTAGTGGTCATTTCTACATTCCGGGCAACCCAGGTTTCACTCCAGGGCGTTGCTCCACCAGATCGAATAGTTACGGCCTAAGAAGTCAACGCCAGAAGCATAAAATACGATGAAGATGCAACAGTTTTTCCATCGTATAAAAAGATTAATTGCAATCAGTGTGAAAGTTATGGTCATTTCTACTTTCCGAGCAACCTAGGCTTCACTCTAGGGCGTTGCTCCACCAGATCGAATAGTTAGGTCCTTAGAAGTCAACACCCGAAGCATAAAATACGATATAAATACAACAGCATTTCCATCGTGTTAAATGAATAATTGCAAACAGTGTGAAAGTAGTGGTCATTTCTACGTTCCGGGCAACCTAGGCTTCACTCTACGGCGTTGTTCCACCAGATCGAATAGTTAGGTCCTAAGAAGTCAACACCAGAAGAATAAAATACAAAATAAATGCAACAGCCTTTACACCGTATAAAACGAATAATTGCAACCTGTGTGAAGGTTATGGTCATATCTACGTTCCGGGCAACCTAGGCTTCACTGTCGGGCGTTGCTCCACCAGATCGAAATGTTAGGGCCTAAGAAGTCAACGTCCGAAGCATAAAATACGATATAAATACAACAGCATTTCCATCGTATTAAATGAATAATTGCAAACAGTGTGAAAGTAGTTGTCATTTCTACGTTCCGGGCAGCCTAGGCTTCACTGTATGGCGTTCTTCCACCACATCGAATAGCTACGGCCTCAGAAGTCCACGCCTGAAGCATAAAATACAATAAAAATACAACAGTCTTTTCATCGCACAACAGGAATAATTGCAACAAGCGTGAAAGTAATGATCATTTCGGCGTTACGGGCGTCCTAGACTTAACTCTGAGGCATTGCTCCACCAGATCGTATAATTAGGGCCTGAGAAGTCAATGCCAGAAGCATAAAATACAATATAAATACAACAGTTTTTCTATCGTATAAAACGAATAATTGCAGCCAGTTGAAACTTATGGTCATTTCTACTTTCCGAGCAACATAGGCTTCACTCTAGGGCCTTGCTCTACCAGATCGAATAGTTAGGTCCTTAGAAGTCAACGCCAGAAGCATAAAATACGATATAAATGCAACAGCTTTTCCATTGTATAAAACGAATAATTGCTACCAGTGTAAAAGCTATGGTCACTTCTACGTTCCGAGCAACATAGGCTTCACTCTAGGGCGTTGCTCCACCAGAGCGAATAGTTAGGGCCTTAGAAGTCAACGCCCGAAGCATAAAATATAAAATAAATAGAACAGTTTTTCCATCGTGTAAAACGAAAAAGTGCTACCAGTGTGATAGTTATGGTCATTTCTACGTTCCGCGCAATCTGGGCTTTACCCTAGTACATTGTTCCACCAGATGGAATAGATAGGGCCTAAGAAGTCAACGCCAGGAGCATAAAAAACGATATAAATACAACAGCTTTTCCATCGTTTAAAACGAATAATTGCAACCAGTGTGGAAGTTATGGTCATTTCTACGTTCCGGGCAACCTAGGCTTCACTCTGGGGCGGTGCTCCACCAAATCGAATAGCTAGGGCCTTAGAAGTCAACGCCCGAAGCATAAAATATAAAATAAATAGAACAGTTTTTCCATCGTGTAAAACGAAAAATTGCTACCAGTGTGAAAGTTATGGTCATTTCTACGTTCCGCGCAATCTGGGCTTTACCCTAGTGCATTGTTCCACCAGATGGAATAGTTAGGGCCTAAGAAGTCAACGCCAGGAGCATAAAATACAATATAAGTACAACAGTTTTTCCATCGTATAAAACGAATAATAGCAACCAGTGTGAAAGTTATGGTCATTTCAACGTACCGGGCAACCTGGGCTTCACACTAGGGCGTTGCTCCACCAGATCGAGTAGTTAGGGCCTTAGAAGTCAACGCCCGAAGCATAAAATGTAAAATAAATAGAACAGTTTTTCCATCGTATAAAACGAATAATTGCTACCAGTGTGAAAGTTATGGTCATTTCTACTTTCCGGGCAACCTAGTCTTCACCCTAGGGCGTCGTTCCACCAGATGGTATAGTTTGGGCCTAAGAAGTCAACGCCAGAAGCATAAAATACGATATAAATACAACAGCTTTTCCATCGTATAAAACGAATAATTGCAACCAGTGTGAAAGTTATGGTCATTTCTACGTTCCGGGCAACCTAGGCTTCACCCTAGGGCGTTGCTCCAACAGATCGAATAGTTAGGGCCTAAGAAGTGAACGCCAGAAGCATAAAATGCAATAAAAATACAACAGTTTTTCCATCGTATAGCAGGAATAATTCGCAACCAGTGTGATAGTAGTGGTCATATCTACATTCCGGGCAACCCAGGTTTCACTCCAGGGCGTTGCTCCACCGGATCGAATAGTTACGGCCTAAGAAGTCAACGCCAGAAGCATAAAATACGATGAAGATGCAACAGTTTTTCCATCGTATAAAAAGATTAATTGCAATCAGTGTGAAAGTTATGGTCATTTCTACATTCCGAGCAACCTAGGCTTCACTCTAGGGCGTTGCTCCACCAGATCGAATAGTTAGGTCCTTAGAAGTCAACACCCGAAGCATAAAATACGATATAAATACAACAGCATTTCCGTCGTATTAAATGAATAATTGCAAACAGTGTGAGAGTAGTGGTCATTTCTACGTTCCGGGCAACCTAGGCTACACTCTACGGCGTTGTTCCACCAGATCGAATAGTTAGGTCCTAAGAAGTCAACACCAGAAGAATAAAATACAAAATAAATGCAACAGAGTTTACACCGTATAAAACGAATAATTGCAACCTGTGTGAAGGTTATGGTCATATCTACGTTCCGGGCAACCTAGGCTTCACTGTCGGGCGTTGCTCCACCAGATCGAAACGTTAGGGCCTAAGAAGTCAACGTCCGCAGCATAAAATACGATATAAATACAACAGCATTTCCATCGTATTATATGAATAATTGCAAACAGTGTGAAAGTAGTGGTCATTTCTACGTTCCGGGCAGCCTAGGCTTCACTGTATGGCGTTCTTCCGCCACATCGAATAGCTACGGCCTCAGAAGTCCACGCCTGAAGCATAAAATACAATAAAAATACAACAGTCTTTTCATCGCATAACAGGAATAATTGCAACAAGCGTGAAAGTAATGATCATTTCGGCGTTACGGGCATCCTAGACTTAACTCTGAGGCATTGCTCCACCAGATCGAATAATTAGGGCCTGAGGAGTCAACACCAGAAGCATAAAATACAATATAAATACAACAGTTTTTCCATCGTATACAACGAATAATAGCAACCAGTGTGAAAGTTGTGGTCATTTCTACGTTCCGGGCAACCTAGGCTTCACTGTACGGCGATGCTCCACCAGATCAAACCGTTAGGGCCTTGGAAGTCAACGCCCGAAGCATAAAATACAAAATAAATAGAACGGTTTTTCCATTGTATAAAACGAATAATTGCTGCCAGTGTAAAAGTTATGGTCATTTCTACTTTCCGGGCAACCTAGGCTTCACCCTAGGCCGTTGTTCCACCAGATGGAATAGTTAGGGCCTAAGAAGTCAACGCCAGAAGCATAAAATACGATATAAATACAACAGCTTTTCCATCGTATAAAACAAATACTTGTAACCAGTTTGATAGTGATGGTCATTTCTACGTTCCGGGCAACCTAGGCTTCACTCTAGGGCGTTGCTCCACCAGAGCGAATAGCTGGGGCCTTAGAAGTCAACGCCCGAAGCATAAAATATAAAATAAATAGAACAGTTTTTCCATCGTGTAAAACGAAAAATTGCTACCAGTGTGAAAGTTATGGTCATTTCTACGTTCCGCGCAACCTGGGCTTTACCCTAGTGCATTGTCCCACCAGATGGAATAGTTAGGGCCTAAGAAGTCAACGCCAGGAGCATAAAAAACGATATAAATACAACAGCTTTTCCATCGTATAAAACGAATAATTGCAACCAGTGTGGAAGTTATGGTCATTTCTACGTTCCGGGCAACCTAGGCTTCACGCTGGGGCGGTGCTCCACAAAATCGAATAGCTAGGGCCTTAGAAGTCAACGCCAGAAGCATAAAATACAATAAAGAAGCAAAAGTTTTTTCATCGTATAACAGGAATAACTGCAAACAGGATGAAAGTACTTGTCATTTCTACGTTCCGGGTAACCTAGGTTTCACTCTAGGGCGTTGCTCCACCAAATCGAATAGCTAGGGACTTAGAATTCAACGCCATAAGAATAAAATTCAATATAAACACAACAGTTTTTCCATCGTATAAAACGAATAATTGCAACCAGTGTGGAAGTTATGGTCATTTCTACGTTCCGGGCAACCTAGGCTTCACTCTAGGGCGTTGCTCCACCAGATCAAACAGTTAGGTCCTTAGAAGTCAACGCCCGAAGCATAAAATACAAAATAAATAGAACAGTTTTTCCATTGTATAAAACGAATAATTGCTACCAGTGTGAAAGTTATGGTCATTTCTACTTTCCGGGCAACCTAGGCTTCACCCCAGGTCGTTGTTTCACCAGATGGAATAGTTAGGGCCTTAGAAGTCAACGCCCGAAGCGTAAAATACAAAATAAATAAAACAGTTTTTCCATCGTATAAAACGAATAATTGCAACCAGTATGAAACTTATGGTCATTTCTACTTACCGGGCAGCCTAGGCTTCACTCTAGGGCGTCGCTCTACCAGATCGAATAGTTAGGGCCTTAGAAGTCGACGCCAGAAGCATAAAATACGATATAAATACAATAGCTTTTCCATCGTATAAAACAAATACTTGTAACCAGTTTGATAGTGATGGTCATTTCTACGTACCGGGCAACCTAGGCTTAACTCTAGGGCGTTGCTCCACCAGATCGAATAGTTAGGGCCTTAGAAGTCAACGCCCGAAGCATAAAATACAAAATAAATAGAACAGTTCTTCCACCGTATAGAACGAATAATTGCTACCAGTGTGAAAGTTATGGTCATTTCTGCGTTCCTGGCAACCTAGGCTTCACCCTAGGGCGTTGTACCACCAGATCGAATAGTTAGGGCCTAAGAAGTCAACGCCAGGAGCATAAAAAACGATATAAATACAACAGCTTTTCCATCACATAAAACGAATGATAGCAACCAGTGTGAAAGTTATGGTCATTACTACGTTACGGGCAACCTAGGCTGCACTCTAGGGCGTTGCTCCACCAGATCGAATAGTTAGGGCCTTAGAAGTCAACGCCCGAAACATAAAATACAAAATAATTAAAACAGTTCTTCCATCGTATAAAACGAAAAATTGCAAACAGTGTGAAAGATATGGACATTTCTACGATCCGTGCTACCTAGGCTTCACTCTATGGCGTTCTTCCACCACATCGAATAGCCACGGCCTCAGAAGTCAACGCCAGAATCTAAAATACAATATAAATATTACAGTTTTTCCATCGTATAAAACGAGTAATAGCAACCAGTGTGAAAGTTATGGTCATTTCTACATTCCGAGCAACCTAGGCTTCACTCTAGGGCGTTGCTCCAACAGATTGAATAGTTAGGGCCTTAGAAGTCAACGCCCGAAGCATAAAATGCAATAAAAATACAACAGTTTTTCCACCGTATAACAGGATTAATAGCAACCAGTTTGAAAGAGGTGGTCATTTCTACGTTCCGGGCCACCTAGGCTTCACTCTAGGGCGTTGCTCCACTAGATCGAATAGCTAGGGCCATTGAAGTCAACGCCAGAAGCATAAAATACGATATAAATACAACAGCTTTTCCATCGTATAAAAGAAAATAATTGCAAACAGTGTGAAGGTAATGGGCATTTCTACGTTCCGGGCAACCTAGGCTTCACCCTAGGGCGTTGCTCCACCAGATCAAACAGTTAGGGGCTTAGAAGTCAACGCCCGAAGCATAAAATACAAAATAAATAGAACAGTTTTTCCATTGTATAAAACGAATAATTGCTACCAGTGTAAAAGTTATGGTCATTTCTGCGTTCCGGGCAACCTAGGCTTCACCCTAGGGCGTTGTTCCACCAGATCGAATAGCTAGGGCCTAGGAAGTGAACGCCAGAAGCATAAAATACAATATAAATACAACAGTTTTTCCATCGTATAAAACGAATAATTGCAACCAGTGTGAAAGCTATGGTCATTTCTACATTCCGAGCAATCTAGGCTTCACTCTAGGGCGTTGCTCCGACAGATTGAATAGTCATGTCCTTAGAAGTCAACGCCCGAAGCATAAAATGCAATAAAAATGCAACAGTTTTTCCATCGTATAACAGGATTAATTGCAACCAGTTTGAAAGTGATGTTCATTTCTACGTTCCGGGCAACCTAGGCTTCACTCTAGGGCGTTGCTCCACTAGATCGAATAGCTAGGGCCTTAGAAGTCAACGCCAGAGGCATAAAATACAAAATAATTAAAACAGTTTTTCCATCGTATAAAACGAAAAATTGCAAACAGTGTGAAAGATATGGACATTTCTACGATCCGTGCTACCTAGGCTTCACTCTATGGCGTTCTTCCACCACATCGAATAGCAACGGCCTCAGAAGTCAACGCCAGAATCTAAAATACAATATAAATATAACAGTTTTTCCATCGTATAAAACGAATAATAGCAACCAGTGTGAAAGATAAGGTCATTTCTACATTCCGAGCAACCTAGGCTTCACTCTAGGGCGGTGCTCCACCATATCCAATAGCTACGGCCTTAGAAGCCTACGCCTGAAGCATAAAATACAATAAAAATAAAACGGTCTTTCCATCGTATAACAGGAGTAATTGCAACAAGCGTGAAAGTAATGATCATTTCGGCGTTTCGGGCATCCTAGACTTAACTCGGAGGCATTGCTCAACCAGATCGAATAGTTAGGGCCTAAGAAGTCAACGCCAGAAGCATAAAATACAATATACATACAACAGTTTTTCCATTGTATAAAACGAATAATTGCTACCAGTGTAAAAGTTATGGTCATTTCTACGTTCCGGGCAACCTAGGCTTCACCCTAGGGCGTTGTTCCACCAGATCGAATAGTTAGGGCCTAAGAAGTGAACGCCAGAAGCATAAAATACAATATAAATACAACAGTTTTTCCATCGTATAAAACGAATAATTGCAACAATTGTGAAAGTTATGGTCATTTCTACATTCCGAGCAACCTAGGCTTCACTCTAGGGCGTTGCTCCAACAGATTGAATAGTTAGGGCCTTAGAAGTCAACGCCCGAAGCATAAAATGCAATAAAAATGCAACAGTTTTTCCATCGTATAACAGGATTAATTGCAACCAGTTTGAAAGTGATGGTCATTTCTACGTTCCGGGCAACCTAGGCTTCACTCTAGGGCGTTGCTCCACTAGATCGAATAGCTAGGTCCATAGAAGTAAACGCCAGAAGCATAAAATACGATATAAATACAACAGCTTTTTCCATCGTATAAAAGAAAATAATTGCAAACTGTTTGAAGGTAATGGTCATTTCTACGTTCCGGGAAACCTAGGCTTCACTCTAGGGCGTTGCTCCACCAGATCGAATAGTTAGGTCCTTAGAAGTCAACGCCCGAAGCATAAAATACAAAATAAATAGAACAGTTTTTCCTTTGTATAAAACGAATAATTGCTACCAGTGTAAAAGTTATGGTCATTTCTACGTTCCGGGCAACCTAGGCTTCACCCTAGGGCGTTGTTCCACCAGATCGAATAGTTAGGGCCTAAGAAGTTAACGCCAGAAGCATAAAATACAATATAAATACAACAGTTTTTCCATCGTATAAAACGAATAATTGCAACCAGTGTGAAAGTTATGGTAACTTCTACATTCCGAGCAACCTAGGCTTCACTCTAGGGCGTTGCTCCGACATATTGAATAGTCAGGTTCTTAGAAGTCAACACCCGAAGCATAAAATGCAATAAAAATACATCTGTTTTTCCATCGTATAACAGGATTAATTGCAACCAGTTTGAAAGTTATAGTCATTTCTACGTACCGGGCAACCTAGGCTTCACTCCAGGGCGTTGCTCCACTAGATCGAATAGCTAGGGCCTTAGAAGTCAACGCCAGAGGCATAAAATACAATATAAATACAACAGCTTTTCCATCGTAAAAAAGAAAATAATTCCAAACAGTGTAAAGGTAATGGGCATTTCTACGTTCCGGGCAACCTAGGCTTCACCCTAGGGCGTTGCTCCACCAGATCAAACAGTTAGGGCCTTAGAAGTCAACGCCCGAAGCATAAAATACAAAATAAATACAACAGTTTTTCCATTGTATAAAACGAATAATTGCTACCAGTGTAAAAGTTATGGTCATTTCTGCGTTCCGGGCAACCTAGGCTTCACCCTCGGGCGTTGTTCCACCAGATCGAATAGCTAGGGCCTAGGAAGTGAACGCCCGAAGCATATAATATAAAATAAATAGAACAGTTTTTCCATCGTATAAAACGAAAAATTGCTACCCGTGTGAAAGTTATGGTCATTTCTACGTTCCGCGCAATCTGGGCTTTACCATAGTGCGTTGTTCCACCAGATGGAATAGTTAGGTCCTAAGAAGTCAACGCCAGGAGCATAAAAAACGATATAAATACAACAGCATTTCCATCGTATAAAACGAATAATTGCAACCAGTGTGGAAGTTATGGTCATTTCTACGTTCCGGGCAACCTAGGCTTCACTCTAGGGCGGTGCTCCACCAAATCGAATAGCTAGGGCCTTAGAAGTCAACGCCAGAAGCATAAAATACAATAAAGATGCAAAAGTTTTTTCATCGTATAACAGGAATAACTGCAAAAAGTATGAAAGTACTTGTCATTTCTACGTTCCGGGTAACCTAGGTTTCACTCTAGGGCGTTGCTCCACCGGATCGAATAGCTAGGGACTTAGAATTCAACGCCATAAGAATAAAATACAATATAAGTACAACAGTTTTTCCATCGTATAAAACGAATAATAGCAACCAGTGTGAAAGTTATGGTCATTTCTACGTACCGGGCAACCTGGGCTTCACTCTAGGGCGTTGCTCTACCAGATCGAATAGTTAGGGCCTAAGAAGTCAACGCCAGAAGCATAAAATACAAAATAAATACAACAGTTTTTCCATCGTATAAAACGAAAAATTGCAAACAGTGTGAAAGATATGGTCATTTCTACATTCCGAGCAACCTAGGCTTCACTCTAGGGCGTTGCTCCAACAGATTGAATAGTTAGGGCCTTAGAAGTCATCGCCCGAAGCATAAAATGCAATAAAAATACAACAGTTTTTCCATCGTATAACAGGATTAATTGCAACCAGTTTGAAAGTGATGGTCATTTCTACGTTCCGGGCCACCTAGGCTTCACTCTAGGGCGTTGCTCCACTAGATCGAATAGCTAGGGCCATAGAAGTCAACGCCAGAAGCATAAAATACGATATAAATACAACAGCTTTTCCATCGTATAAAAGAAAATAATTGCAAACAGTGTGAAGGTAATGGTCATTTCTACGTTCCGGGCAACCTAGGCTTCACCCTAGGGCGTTGCTCCACCAGATCAAACAGTTAGGGCCTTAGAAGTCAACGCCCGAAGCATAAAATACAAAATAAATAAAACAGTTTCTCCATTGTATAAAACGAATAATTGCTACCAGTGTAAAAGTTATGGTCATTTCTGCGTTCCGGGCAACCTAGGCTTCACCCTAGGGCGTTGTTCCACCAGATCGAATAGATAGGGCCTAGGAAGTGAACGCCAGAATCTTAAAATACAATATAAATAGAACGGTTTTTCCATTGTATAAAACGAATAATTGCTGCCAGAGTAAAAGTTATGGTCATTTCTACGTTCCGGGCAACCTAGGCTTCACCCTAGGGCGTTGTACCACCAGATCGAATAGTTAGGGCCTAAGAAGTCAACGCCAGGAGCATAAAAAACGATATAAATACAACAGCTTTTCCATCGTATAAAACGAATAATTGCAACCAGTGTGGAAGTTATGGTCATTTTTACGTTCCGGGCAACCTAGGCTTCACTCTAGGGCGATGCTCCACCAAATGGAATAGCTAGGGCCTTAGAAGTCAACGCCAGAAGCATAAAATACAATAAAGATGCAAAAGTTTTTTCATCGTATAACAGGAATAACTGCAAACAGTATGAAAGTACTTGTCATTTCTACGTTCCGGGTAACCTAGGTTTCACTCTAGGGCGTTGCTCCACCAGATCGAATAGCTAGGGACTTTGAATTCAACGCCATAAGAATAAAATACAATATAAGTACAACAGTTTTTCCATCGTATAAAACGAATAATAGCAACCAGTGTAAAAGTTATGGACATATCTACGTTCCGGGCAACCTAGGCTTCACCCTAGGCCGTTGTTCCACCAGGTCGAAAGTTAGGGCCTAAGAAGTGGACGCCAGAAGCATAAAATACAATATAAATACAACAGTTTTTCCATCATATAAAACGAATGATAGCAACCAGTGTGAAAGCTATGGTCATTTCTACGTTCCGGGCAACCTAGGCTGCACTCTAGGGCGTTGGTCCACCAGATCGAATAGTTAGGGCCTTAGAAGTCAACGCCCGAAGCGTAAAATACAAAATAAATAAAACAGTTTTTCCATCGTATAAAACGAATAATTGCAACCAGTATGAAACTTATGGTCATTTCTACTTACCGGGCAGCCTAGGCTTCACTCTAGGGCGTTGCTCTACCAGATCGAATAGTTAGGGCCTTAGAAGTCGACGCCAGAAGCATAAAATACGATATAAATACAACAGCTTTTCCATCGTATAAAACAAATACTTGTAACCAGTTTGATAGTGATGGTCATTTCTACGTACCGGGCAACCTAGGCTTAACTCTAGGGCGTTGCTCCACCAGATCGAATAGTTAGGGCCTTAGAAGTCAACGCCCGAAGCATAAAATACAAAATAAATAGAACAGTTTTTCCATCGTATAGAACGAATAATTGCTACCAGTGTGAAAGTTATGGTCATTTCTACGTTCCGGGCAACCTAGGCTTCACCCTAGGGCGTTGTACCACCAGATCGAATAGTTAGGGCCTAAGAAGTCAACGCCAGGAGCATAAAAAACGATATAACTACAACAGCTTTTCCATCGTATAAAACGAATAACTGCAACCAGTGTGGAAGTTATGGTCATTTCTACGTTCCGGGCAACCTGGGCTTCACTCTAGGGCGGTGCTCCACCAAATCGAATAGCTAGGGCCTTAGAAGTCAACGCCAGAAGCATAAAATACAATAAAGATGCAAAAGTTTTTTCATCGTATAACAGGAATAACTGCAAACAGTATGAAAGTACTTGTCATTTCTACGTTCCGGGTAACCTAGGTTTCACTCTAGGGCGTTGCTCCACCAGATCGAATAGCTAGGGACTTAGAATTCAACGCCAGAGGCATAAAACACAATATAAATACAAGAGCTTCTCCATTGTATAATACGTATAATTGCTACCAGTGTAAAAGTTATGGTCATTTCTACGTTCCGGGCAACCTAGGCTTCACCCTAAGGCATTGTTCCATCAGATCGAATAGTTAGGCCCTAAGAAGTGAACGCCAGAAGCATAAAATACAATATAAATACAACAGTTTTTCCATTGTAGAAAACGAATAATTGCAACCAGTGTGAAAGTTATGGTCATTTCTATATTCCGAGCAACCTAGGCTTCACTCTAGGGCGGTGCTCCACCATATCCAATAGCTACGGCCTTAGAAGCTTACGCCTGAAGCATAAAATACAATTAAAATACAACGGTCTTTTCATCGTATAACAGGAATAATTGCAACAAGCGTGAAAGTAATGATCATTTCGGCGTTTCGGGCATCCTAGGCTTAACTCGGAGGCATTGCTCCACCAGATCGAATAGTTAGGGCCTAAGAAGTCATCGCCAGAAGCATAAAATACAATATAAATACAACAGTTTTTCCATTGTAGAAAACGAATAATTGCTACCAGTGTAAAAGTTATGGTCATTTCTACGTTCCGGGCAACCTAGGCTTCACCGTAGGGCGTTGTTCCACCAGATCGAATAGTTAGGGCCTAAGAAGTGAACGCCAGAAGCATAAAATACAATATAAATACAACAGTCTTTCCATCGTATAAAACGAATAATTGCAACCAGTGTGAAAGTTATGGTCATTTCTACATTCCGAGCAACCTAGGCTTCACTCTAGGGCGTTGCTCCAACAGATTGAATAGTTAGGGCCTAAGAAGTGAACGCCAGAAGCATAAAATGCAATAAAAATACAACAGTTTTTCCATCGTATAGCAGGAATAATTTGCAACAGGTGTGATAGTAGTG
Organism: Calliopsis andreniformis; assembly: GCF_051401765.1. NCBI lineage: Eukaryota > Metazoa > Arthropoda > Insecta > Hymenoptera > Andrenidae > Calliopsis > Calliopsis andreniformis. The sequence continues at coordinate 29,223,276 of NW_027480423.1, forward strand.
GTCATTTCTACATTCCGGGCAACCCAGGTTTCACTCCAGGGCGTTGCTCCACCAGATCGAATAGTTACGGCCTAAGAAGTCAACGCCAGAAGCATAAAATACGATGAAGATGCAACAGTTTTTCCATCGTATAAAAAGATTAATTGTAATCAGTGTGAAAGTTATGGTCATTTCTACTTTCCGAGCAACCTAGGCTTCACTCTAGGGCGTTGCTCCACCAGATCGAATAGTTAGGTCCTTAGAAGTCAACACCCGAAGCATAAAATACGATATAAATACAACAGCATTTCCATCGTGTTAAATGAATAATTGCAAACAGTGTGAAAGTAGTGGTCATTTCTACGTTCCGGGCAACCTAGGCTTCACTCTACGGCGTTGTTCCACCAGATCGAATAGTTAGGTCCTAAGAAGTCAACACCAGAAGAATAAAATACAAAATAAATGCAACAGCCTTTACACCGTATAAAACGAATAATTGCAACCTGTGTGAAGGTTATGGTCATATCTACGTTCCGGGCAACCTAGGCTTCACTGTCGGGCGTTGCTCCACCAGATCGAAATGTTAGGGCCTAAGAAGTCAACGTCCGAAGCATAAAATACGATATAAATACAACAGCATTTCCATCGTATTAAATGAATAATTGCAAACAGTGTGAAAGTAGTTGTCATTTCTACGTTCCGGGCAGCCTAGGCTTCACTGTATGGCGTTCTTCCACCACATCGAATAGCTACGGCCTCAGAAGTCCACGCCTGAAGCATAAAATACAATAAAAATACAACAGTCTTTTCATCGCACAACAGGAATAATTGCAACAAGCGTGAAAGTAATGATCATTTCGGCGTTACGGGCGTCCTAGACTTAACTCTGAGGCATTGCTCCACCAGATCGTATAATTAGGGCCTGAGAAGTCAACGCCAGAAGCATAAAATACAATATAAATACAACAGTTTTTCTATCGTATAAAACGAATAATTGCAACCAGTTGAAACTTATGGTCATTTCTACTTTCCGAGCAACATAGGCTTCACTCTAGGGCCTTGCTCTACCAGATCGAATAGTTAGGTCCTTAGAAGTCAACGCCAGAAGCATAAAATACGATATAAATGCAACAGCTTTTCCATTGTATAAAACGAATAATTGCTACCAGTGTAAAAGCTATGGTCACTTCTGCGTTCCGAGCAACATAGGCTTCACTCTAGGGCGTTGCTCCACCAGAGCGAATAGTTAGGGCCTTAGAAGTCAACGCCCGAAGCATAAAATATAAAATAAATAGAACAGTTTTTCCATCGTGTAAAACGAAAAAGTGCTACCAGTGTGATAGTTATGGTCATTTCTACGTTCCGCGCAATCTGGGCTTTACCCTAGTGCATTGTTCCACCAGATGGAATAGATAGGGCCTAAGAAGTCAACGCCAGGAGCATAAAAAACGATATAAATACAACAGCTTTTCCATCGTATAAAACGAATAATTGCAACCAGTGTGGAAGTTATGGTCATTTCTACGTTCCGGGCAACCTAGGCTTCACTCTGGGGCGGTGCTCCACCAAATCGAATAGCTAGGGCCTTAGAAGTCAACGCCCGAAGCATAAAATATAAAATAAATAGAACAGTTTTTCCATCGTGTAAAACGAAAAATTGCTACCAGTGTGAAAGTTATGGTCATTTCTACGTTCCGCGCAATCTGGGCTTTACCCTAGTGCATTGTTCCACCAGATGGAATAGTTAGGGCCTAAGAAGTCAACGCCAGGAGCATAAAATACGATATAAATACAACAGCTTTTCCATCGTATAAAACGAATAATTGCAACCAGTGTGAAAGTTATGGTCATTTCTACGTTCCGGGCAACCTAGGCTTCACCCTAGGGCGTTGCTCCAACAGATCGAATAGTTAGGGCCTAAGAAGTGAACGCCAGAAGCATAAAATGCAATAAAAATACAACAGTTTTTCCATCGTATAGCAGGAATAATTCGCAACCAGTGTGATAGTAGTGGTCATATCTACATTCCGGGCAACCCAGGTTTCACTCCAGGGCGTTGCTCCACCAGATCGAATAGTTACGGCCTAAGAAGTCAACGCCAGAAGCATAAAATACGATGAAGATGCAACAGTTTTTCCATCGTATAAAAAGATTAATTGCAATCAGTGTGAAAGTTATGGTCATTTCTACATTCCGAGCAACCTAGGCTTCACTCTAGGGCGTTGCTCCACCAGATCGAATAGTTAGGTCCTTAGAAGTCAACACCCGAAGCATAAAATACGATATAAATACAACAGCATTTCCATCGTATTAAATGAATAATTGCAAACAGTGTGAAAGTAGTGGTCATTTCTACGTTCCGGGCAACCTAGGCTACACCCTACGGCGTTGTTCCACCAGATCGAATAGTTAGGTCCTAAGAAGTCAACACCAGAAGAATAAAATACAAAATAAATGCAACAGAGTTTACACCGTATAAAACGAATAATTGCAACCTGTGTGAAGGTTATGGTCATATCTACGTTCCGGGCAACCTAGGCTTCACTGTCGGGCGTTGCTCCACCAGATCGAAATGTTAGGGCCTAAGAAGTCAACGTCCGAAGCATAAAATACGATATAAATACAACAGCATTTCCATCGTATTATATGAATAATTGCAAACAGTGTGAAAGTAGTGGTCATTTCTACGTTCCGGGCAGCCTAGGCTTCACTGTATGGCGTTCTTCCGCCACATCGAATAGCTACGGCCTCAGAAGTCCACGCCTGAAGCATAAAATACAATAAAAATACAACAGTCTTTTCATCGCATAACAGGAATAATTGCAACAAGCGTGAAAGTAATGATCATTTCGGCGTTACAGGCATCCTAGACTTAACTCTGAGGCATTGCTCCTCCAGATCGAATAATTAGGGCCTGAGAAGTCAACGCCAGAAGCATAAAATACAATATAAATACAACAGTTTTTCTATCGTATAAAACGAATAATTGCAACCAGTTGAAACTTATGGTCATTTCTACTTTCCGAGCAACATAGGCTTCACTCTAGGGCCTTGCTCTACCAGATCGAATAGTTAGGTCCTTAGAAGTCAACGCCAGAAGCATAAAATACGTTATAAATGCAACAGCTTTTCCATTGTATAAAACGAATAATTGCTACCAGTGTAAAAGCTATGGTCACTTCTACGTTCCGAGCAACATAGGCTTCACTCTAGGGCGTTGCTCCACCAGAGCGAATAGTTAGGGCCTTAGAAGTCAACGCCCGAAGCATAAAATATGAAATAAATGGAACAGTTTTTCCATCGTGTAAAACGAAAAATTGCTACCAGTGTGAAAGTTATGGTCATTTCTACGTTCCGCGCAATCTGGGCTTTACCCTACTGCATTGTTCCACCAGATGGAATAGTTAGGGCCTAAGAAGTCAACGCCAGGAGCATAAAAAACGATATAAATACAACAGCTTTTCCATCGTATAAAACGAATAATTGCAACCAGTGTGGAAGTTGTGGTCATTTCTACGTTCCGGGCAACCTAGGCTTCAGTCTAGGGCATTGCTCTACCAGATCGAATAGTTAGGGCCTAAGAAGTCAACACCAGAAGAATAAAATACAAAATAAATGCAACAGCCTTTACACCGTATAAAACGAATAATTGCCACCAGTGTAAAAGCTATGGTCACTTCTACGTTCCGAGCAACATAGGCTTCACTCTAGGGCGTTGCTCCACCAGAGCGAATAGTTAGGGCCTTAGAAGTCAACGCCCGAAGCATAAAATATGAAATAAATGGAACAGTTTTTCCATCGTGTAAAACGAAAAATTGCTACCAGTGTGAAAGTTATGGTCATTTCTACGTTCCGCGCAATCTGGGCTTTACCCTACTGCATTGTTCCACCAGATGGAATAGTTAGGGCCTAAGAAGTCAACGCCAGGAGCATAAAAAACGATATAAATACAACAGCTTTTCCATCGTATAAAACGAATAATTGCAACCAGTGTGGAAGTTATGGTCATTTCTACTTTCCGGGCAACCTAGGCTTCACGCTGGGGCGGTGCTCCACAAAATCGAATAGCTAGGGCCTTAGAAGTCAACGCCAGAAGCATAAAATACAATAAAGAAGCAAAAGTTTTTTCATCGTATAACAGGAATAACTGCAAACAGTATGAAAGTACTTGTCATTTCTACGTTCCGGGTAACCTAGGTTTCACTCTAGGGCGTTGCTCGACCAAATCGAATAGCTAAGGACTTAGAATTCAACGCCATAAGAATAAAATTCAATATAAACACAACAGTTTTTCCATCGTATAAAACGAATAATTGCAACCAGTGTGAAAGTTGTGGTCATTTCTACGTTCCGGGCAACCTAGGCTTCACTGTACGGCGATGCTCCACCAGATCAAACCGTTAGGGCCTTGGAAGTCAACGCCCGAAGCATAAAATACAAAATAAATAGAACGGTTTTTCCATTGTATAAAACGAATAATTGCTGCCAGTGTAAAAGTTATGGTCATTTCTACTTTCCGGGCAACCTAGGCTTCACCCTAGGCCGTTGTTCCACCAGATGGAATAGTTAGGGCCTAAGAAGTCAACGCCAGAAGCATAAAATACGATATAAATACAACAGCTTTTCCATCGTATAAAACAAGTACTTGTAACCAGTTTGATAGTGATGGTCATTTCTACGTTCCGGGCAACCTAGGCTTCACTCTAGGGCGTTGCTCCACCAGAGCGAATAGCTGGGGCCTTAGAAGTCAACGCCCGAAGCATAAAATATAAAATAAATAGAACAGTTTTTCCATCGTATAAAACGAAAAATTGCTACCACTGTGCAAGTTATGGTCATTTCGACGTTCCGCGCAATCTGGGCTTTACCATAGTGCGTTGTTCCACCAGATGGAATAGTTAGGGCCTAAGAAGTCAACGCCAGGAGCATAAAATACAATATAAATACAACAGTTTTTCCATCGTATAAAACGAATAATTGCAACCAGTATGAAACTTATGGTCATTTCTACTTACCGGGCAACCTAGGCTTCACTCTAGGGCGTTGCTCTACCAGATCGAATAGTTAGGGCCTTAGAAGTCAACGCCCGAAGCATAAAATACAAAATAAATAGAACAGTTTTTCCATCGTATAAAACGAATAATTGCTACCAGTGTGAAAGTTATGGTCATTTCTACTTTCCGGACAACCTAGGCTTCACCCTAGGGCGTTGTTCCACCAGATGGAATAGTTAGGTCCTAAGAAGTCAACGCCAGAAGCATAAAATACGATATAAATACAACAGCTTTTCCATCGTATAAAACAAATACTTGTAACCAGTTTGATAGTGATGGTCATTTCTACGTACCGGGCAACCTAGGCTTCACTCTAGGGCGTTGCTCCACCAGAGCGAATAGTTAGGGCCTTAGAAGTCAACGCCCGAAGCATAAAATATAAAATAAATAGAACAGTTTTTCCATCGTGTAAAACGAAAAATTGCTACCAGTGTGAAAGTTATGGTCATTTCTACGTTCTGCGAAATCTGGGCTTTACCCTAGTGCATTGTTCCACCAGATGGAATAGTTAGGGCCTAAGAAGTCAACGCCAGGAGCATAAAAAACGATATAAATACAACAGCTTTTCCATCGTATAAAACGAATAATTGCAACCAGTGTGGAAGTTATGGTCATTTCTACGTTCCGGGCATCCTAGGCTTCACTCTGGGGCGGTGCTCCACCAAATCGAATAGCTAGGGCCTTAGAAGTCAACGCCACAAGCATAAAATACAATAAAGATGCAAAAGTTTTTTCATCGTATAACAGGAATAACTGCAAACAGTATGAAAGTACTTGTCATTTCTACGTTCCGGGTAACCTAGGTTTCACTCTAGGGCGTTGCTCCACCAGATCGAATAGCTAGGGACTTAGAATTCAACGCCATAAGAATAAAATACAATATAAATACAACAGTTTTTCCATCGTATAAAACGAATAATAGCAACCAGTGTGAAAGTTATGGTCATTTCTACGTACCGGGCAACCTAGGCTTCACCTTAGGGCGTTGCTCCACCAGATCAAACAGTTAGGGCCTTAGAAGTCAACGCCCGAAGCATAAAATACAAAATAAATAAAACAGTTTCTCCATTGTATAAAACGAATAATTGCTACCAGTGTAAAAGTTATGGTCATTTCTGCGTTCCGGGCAACCTAGGCTTCACCCTAGGGCGTTGTTCCACCAGATCGAATAGATAGGGCCTAGGAAGTGAACGCCAGAATCTTAAAATACAATATAAATAGAACGGTTTTTCCATTGTATAAAACGAATAATTGCTGCCAGAGTAAAAGTTATGGTCATTTCTACGTTCCGGGCAACCTAGGCTTCACCCTAGGGCGTTGTACCACCAGATCGAATAGTTAGGGCCTAAGAAGTCAACGCCAGGAGCATAAAAAACGATATCAATACAACAGCTTTTCCATCGTATAAAACGAATAATTGCAACCAGTGTGGAAGTTATGGTCATTTCTACGTTCCGGGCAACCTAGGCTTCACTCTAGGGCGATGCTCCACCAAATGGAATAGTTAGGGCCTTAGAAGTCAACGCCCGAAACATAAAATACAAAATAAATAAAACAGTTTTTCCATGGTATAAAACGAAAAATTGCAAACAGTGTGAAGGATATGGACATTTCTACGATCCGGGCTACCTAGGCTTCACTCTATGGCGTTCTTCCACCACATCGAATAGCAACGGCCTCAGAAGTCAACGCCAGAAGCTTAAATACAATATAAATATAACAGTTTTTCCATCGTATACAACGAATAATAGCAACCAGTGTGAAAGTTGTGGTCATTTCTACGTTCCGGGCAACCTAGGCTTCACTGTACGGCGATGCTCCACCAGATCAAACAGTTAGGGCCTTAGAAGTCAACGCCCGAAGCATAAAATACAAAATAAATACAACGGTTTTTCTATTGTGTAAAACGAATAATTGCTGCCAGTGTAAAAGTTATGGTCATTTCTACGTTCCGGGCAACCTAGGCTTCACCCTAGGGCGTTGTACCACCAGATCGAATAGTTAGGGCCTAATAAGTCAACGCCAGGAGCATAAAAAACGATATAAATACAACAGCTTTTCCATCGTATAAAACGAATAATTGCAACCAGTGTGGAAGTTATGGTCATTTCTACGTTCCGGGCAACCTAGGCTTCACTCTAGGGCGGTGCTCCACCAAATCGAATAGCTAGGGCCTTAGAAGTCAACGCCAGAAACATAAAAAACAATAAAGATGCAAAAGTTTTTTCATCGTATAACAGGAATAACTGCAAACAGTATGAAAGTACTTGTCATTTTTACGTTCCGGGTAACCTAGGTTTCACTCTAGGGCGTTGCTCCACCAGATCGAATAGCTAGGGACTTAGAATTCAACGCCATAAGAATAAAATACAATATAAATACAACAGCTTTTTCCATCGTATAAAAGAAAATAATTGCAAACTGTTTGAAGGTAATGGTCATTTCTACGTTCCGGGAAACCTAGGCTTCACTCTAGGGCGTTGCTCCAACAGATTGAAAAGTTAGGGCCTTAGAAGTCAACGCCCGAAGCATAAAATGCAATAAAAATACAACAGTTTTTCCACCGTATAACAGGATTTATAGCAACCAGTTTGAAAGAGATGGTCATTTCTACGTTCCGGGCCACCTAGGCTTCACTCTAGGGCGTTGCTCCACTAGATCGAATAGCTAGGGCCATTGAAGTCAACGCCAGAAGCATAAAATACGATATAAATACAACAGCTTTTCCATCGTATAAAAGAAAATAATTGCAAACAGTGTGAAGGTAATGGGCATTTCTACGTTCCGGGCAACCTAGGCTTCACCCTAGGGCGTTGCTCCACCAGATCAAACAGTTAGGGGCTTAGAAGTCAACGCCCGAAGCATAAAATACAAAATAAATAGAACAGTTTTTCCATTGTATAAAACGAATAATTGCTACCAGTGTAAAAGTTATGGTCATTTCTGCGTTCCGGGCAACCTAGGCTTCACCCTAGGGCGTTGTTCCACCAGATCGAATAGCTAGGGCCTAGGAAGTGAACGCCAGAAGCATAAAATACAATATAAATACAACAGTTTTTCCATCGTATAAAACGAATAATTGCAACCAGTGTGAAAGCTATGGTCATTTCTACATTCCGAGCAACCTAGGCTTCACTCTAGGGCGTTGCTCCGACAGATTGAATAGTCAGGTCCTTAGAAGTCAACGCCCGAAGCATAAAATGCAATAAAAATGCAACAGTTTTTCCATCGTATAACAGGATTAATTGCAACCAGTTTGAAAGTGATGTTCATTTCTACGTTCCGGGCAACCTAGGCTTCACTCTAGGGCGTTGCTCCACTAGATCGAATAGCTAGGGCCTTAGAAGTCAACGCCAGAGGCATAAAATACAAAATAATTAAAACAGTTTTTCCATCGTATAAAACGAATAATAGCAACCAGTGTGAAAGTTAAGGTCATTTCTACATTCCGAGCAACCTAGGCTTCACTCTAGGGCGGTGCTCCACCATATCCAATAGCTACGGCCTTAGAAGCCTACGCCTGAAGCATAAAATACAATAAAAATAAAACGGTCTTTCCATCGTATAACAGGAGTAATTGCAACAAGCGTGAAAGTAATGATCATTTCGGCGTTTCGGGCATCCTAGACTTAACTCGGAGGCATTGCTCAACCAGATCGAATAGTTAGGGCCTAAGAAGTCAACGCCAGAAGCATAAAATACAATATACATACAACAGTTTTTCCATTGTATAAAACGAATAATTGCTACCAGTGTAAAAGTTATGGTCATTTCTACGTTCCGGGCAACCTAGGCTTCACCCTAGGGCGTTGTTCCACCAGATCGAATAGTTAGGGCCTAAGAAGTGAACGCCAGAAGCATAAAATACAATATAAATACATCAGTTTTTCCATCGTATAAAACGAATAATTGCAACAATTGTGAAAGTTATGGTCATTTCTACATTCCGAGCAACCTAGGCTTCACTCTAGGGCGTTGCTCCAACAGATTGAATAGTTAGGGCCTTAGAAGTCAACGCCCGAAGCATAAAATGCAATAAAAATACAACAGTTTTTCCATCGTATAACAGGATTAATTGCAACCAGTTTGAAAGTGATGGTCATTTCTACGTTCCGGGCAACCTCGGCTTCACTCTAGGGCGTTGCTCCACTAGATCGAATAGCTAGGTCCATAGAAGTAAGCGCCAGAAGCATAAAATACGATATAAATACAACAGCTTTTTCCATCGTATAAAAGAAAATAATTGCAAACTGTTTGAAGGTAATGGTCATTTCTACGTTCCGGGCAACCTAGGCTTCACTCTAGGGCGTTGCTCCACTAGATCGAATAGCTAGGGCCTTAGAAGTCAACGCCAGAGGCATAAAATACAATATAAATACAACAGCTTTTCCATCGCAAAAAAGAAAATAATTGCAAACTGTTTGAAGGTAATGGTCATTTCTGCGTTCCGGGCAACCTAGGCTTCACCCTAGGGCGTTGTTCCACCAGATCGAATAGCTAGGGCCTAGGAAGTGAACGCCCGAAGCATAAAATATAAAATAAATAGAACAGTTTTTCCATCGTATAAAACGAAAAATTGCTACCAGTGTGAAAGTTATGGTCATTTCTACGTTCCGCGCAATCTGGGCTTTACCATAGTGCGTTGTTCCACCAGATGGAATAGTTAGGTCCTAAGAAGTCAACGCCAGGAGCATAAAAAACGATATAAATACAACAGCATTTCCATCGTATAAAACGAATAATTGCAACCAGTGTGGAAGTTATGGTCATTTCTACGTTCCGGGCAACCTAGGCTTCACTCTAGGGCGGTGCTCCACCAAATCGAATAGCTAGGGCCATAGAAGTCAACGCCAGAAGCATAAAATACAATAAAGATGCAAAAGTTTTTTCATCGTATAACAGGAATAACTGCAAACAGTATGAAAGTACTTGTCATTTCTACGTTCCGGGTAACCTAGGTTTCACTCTAGGGCGTTGCTCCACCGGATCGAATAGCTAGGGACTTAGAATTCAACGCCATAAGAATAAAATACAATATAAGTACAACAGTTTTTCCATCGTATAAAACGAATAATAGCAACCAGTGTGAAAGTTATGGTCATTTCTACGTACCGGGCAACCTGGGCTTCACTCTAGGGCGTTGCTCTACCAGATCGAATAGTTAGGGCCTAAGAAGTCAACGCCAGAAGCATAAAATACAATATAAATACAACAGTTTTTCCATCATATAAACCGAATGATAGCAAACAGTGTGAAAGCTATGGTCATTTCTACGTTCCGGGCAACCTAGGATGCACTCTAGGGCGTTGCTCCACCAGACCGAATAGTTAGGGCCTTAGAAGTCAACGCCCGAAGCGTAAAATACAAAATAAATAAAACAGTTTTTCCATCGTATAAAACGAAAAATTGCAAACAGTGTGAAAGATATGGACATTTCTACGATCCGGGCTACCTAGGCTTCCCTCTATGGCGTTCTTCCACCACATCGAATAGCAACGGCCTCAGAAGTCAACGCCCGAAGCATAAAATACAAAATAAATAGAACGGTTTTTGCATTGTATAAAGCGAATAATTGCTGCCAGAGTAAAAGTTATGGTCATTTCTACGTTCCGGGCAACCTAGGCTTCACCCTAGGGCGTTGTACCACCAGATCGAATAGTTAGGGCCTTAGAAGTCAACGCCCGAAGCGTAAAATACAAAATAAATAAAACAGTTTTTCCATCGTATAAAACGAATAATTGCAACCAGTATGAAACTTATGGTCATTTCTACTTACCGGGCAGCCTAGGCTTCACTCTAGGGCGTTGCTCTACCAGATCGAATAGTTAGGGCCTTAGAAGTCGACGCCAGAAGCATTAAATACGATATAAATACAATAGCTTTTCCATCGTATAAAACAAATACTTGTAACCAGTTTGGTAGTGATGGTCATTTCTACGTTCCGGGCAACCTGGGCTTCACTCTAGGGCGGTGCTCCACCAAATCGAATAGCTAGGGCCTTAGAAGTCAACGCCAGAAGCATAAAATACAATAAAGATGCAAAAGTTTTTTCATCGTATAACAGGAATAACTGCAAACAGTATGAAAGTACTTGTCATTTCTACTTTCCGGGTAACCTAGGTTTCACTCTAGGGCGTTGCTCCACCAGATCGAATAGCTAGGGACTTAGAATTCAACGCCATAAGAATAAAATACAATATAAGTACAACAGTTTTTCCATCGTATAAAACGAATAATAGCAACCAGTGTAAAAGTTTTGGACATATCTACGTTCCGGGCAACCTAGGCTGCACTCTAGGGCGTTGCTCCACCAGATCGAATAGTTAGGGCCTTAGAAGTCAACGCCCGAAGCGTAAAATACAAAATAAATAAAACAGTTTTTCCATCGTATAAAACGAAAAATTGCAAACAGTGTGAAAGATATGGACATTTCTACGATCCGGGCTACCTAGGCTTCCCTCTATGGCGTTCTTCCACCGCATCAAATAGCAACGGCCTCAGAAGTCAACGCCCGAAGCATAAAATACAAAATAAATAGAACGGTTTTTCCATTGTATAAAACGAATAATTGCTGCCAGAGTAAAAGCTATGGTCATTTCTACGTTCCGGGCAACCTAGGCTTCACCCTAGGGCGTTGTACCACCAGATCGAATAGTTAGGGCCTAAGAAGTCAACGCCAGGAGCATAAAAAACGATATAAATACAACACCTTTTCCATCGTATAAAACGAATGATAGCAACCAGTGTAAAAGTTATGGTCATTTCTACGTTCCGGGCAACCTAGGCTGCACTCTAGGGCGTTGCTCCACCAGATTGAATAGTTAGGGCCTTAGAAGTCAACGCCCGAAGCGTAAAATACAAAATAAATAAAACAGTTTTTCCATCGTATAAAACGAATAATTGCAACCATTATGAAACTTATGGTCATTTCTACTTACCGGGCAACCTAGGCTTCACTCTAGGGCGTTGCTCTACCAGATCGCATAGTTAGGGCCTTAGAAGTCAACGCCCGAAGCATAAAATACAAAATAAATAGAACAGTTTTTCGATCGTATAAAACGAATAATTGCCACCAGTGTGAAAGTTATGGTCATTTCTACTTTCCGGACAACCTAGGCTTCACCCTAGGGCGTTGTACCACCAGGTGGAATAGTTAGGTCCTAAGAAGTCGACGCCAGAAGCATAAAATACGATATAAATACAACAGCTTTTCCATCGTATAAAACAAATAATTGTAACCAGTTTGATAGTGATGGTCATTTCTACTTACCGGGCAACCTAGGCTTAACTCTAGGGCGTTGCTCCACCAGATCGAATAGTTAGGGCCTTAGAAGTCAACGCCCGAAGCATAAAATATAAAATAAATAGAACAGTTTTTCCATCGTATAGAACGAAAAATTGCTACCAGTGTGAAAGCTATGGTCATTTCTACGTTCCGCGCAATCTGGGCTTTACCCTAGTGCGTTGTTCCACCAGATGGAATAGTTAGGGCCTAAGAAGTCAACGCCAGGAGCATAAAAAACGATATAAATACAACAGCTTTTCCATCGTATAAAACGAATAATTGCAACCAGTGTGGAAGTTATGGTCATTTCTACGTTCCGGGCAACCTGGGCTTCACTCTAGGGCGGTGCTCCACCAAATCGAATAGCTAGGGCCTTAGAAGTCAACGCCAGAAGCATAAAATATAATAAAGATGCAAAGGTTTTTTCATCGTATAACAGGAATAACTGCAAACAGTATGAAAGTACTTGTCATTTCTACGTTCCGGGTAACCTAGGTTTCACTCTAGGGCGTTGCTCCACCAGATCGAATAGCTAGGGACTTAGAATTCAACGCCATAAGAATAAAATACAATATAAGTACAACAGTTTTTCCATCGTATAAAACGAATAATGGCAACCAGTGTGAAAGTTATGGTCATTTCTACGTACCGGGCAACCTGGGCTACACTCTAGGGCGTTGCTCTACCAGATCGAATAGTTAGGGCCTTAGAAGTCAACGCCCGAAGCATAAAATACAAAATAAATAGAACAGCTTTTCCATCGTATAAAACAAATAATTGCAACCAGTTTGATACTGATGGTCACTTCTACGTACCGGGCAACCTAGGCTTCACTCTAGGGCGTTGCTCCACCAGATCGAATAGTTAGGGCCATAGAAGTCAACGCCCGAAGCATAAAATATAAAATAAATAGAACAGTTTTTCCATCGTATAAAACGAAAAATTGCTACCAGTGTGAAAGTTATGGTCATTTCAACTTTCCCGGCAACCTAGGCTTCACCCTAGGCCGTTGTTCCACCAGATCGAATAGTTAGGGCCTAAGAAGTGAACGCCAGAAGCATAAAATACAATATAAATACAACAGTTTTTCCATCATATAAAACGAATGATAGCAACCAGTGTGAAAGTTATGGTCATTTCTACTTTCCGGGCAACCTAGGCTTCACCCTAGGCCGTTGTTCCACCAGATCGAATAGTTAGGGCCTAAGAAGTGAACGCCAGAGGCATAAAATACAATATAAATACAACAGTTTTTCCATCATATAAAACGAATAATAGCAACCAGTGTGAAAGTTATGGTCATTTCTACATTCCGAGCAACCTACGCTTCACTCTAGGGCGTTGCTCCAACAGATTGAATAGTTAGGGCCTTAGAAGTCATCGCCCGAAGCATAAAATGCAATAAAAATACAACAGTTTTTCCATCGTATAACAGGATTAATTGCAACCAGTTTGAAAGTGATGGTCATTTCTACGTTCCGGGCCATCTAGGCTTCACTCTAGGGCGTTGCTCCACTAGATCGAATAGCTAGGGCCATAGAAGTCAACGCCAGAAGCATAAAATACGATATAAATACAACAGCTTTTCCATCGTATAAAAGAAAATAATTGCAAACAGTGTGAAGGTAATGGTCATTTCTACGTTCCGGGCAACCTAGGCTTCACCCTAGGGCGTTGCTCCACCAGATCAAACAGTTAGGGCCTTAGAAGTCAACGCCCGAAGCATAAAATACAAAATAAATAAAACAGTTTCTCCATTGTATAAAACGAATAATTGCTACCAGTGTAAAAGTTATGGTCATTTCTGCGTTCCGGGCAACCTAGGCTTCACCCTAGGGCGTTCTTCCACCAGATCGAATAGATAGGGCCTAGGAAGTGAACGCCAGAATCTTAAAATACAATATAAATAGAACGGCTTTTCCATTGTATAAAACGAATAATTGCTGCCAGAGTAAAAGTTATGGTCATTTCTACGTTCCGGGCAACCTAGGCTTCACCCTAGGGCGTTGTACCACCAGATCGAATAGTTAGGGCCTAAGAAGTCAACGCCAGGAGCATAAAAAACGATATAAATACAACAGCTTTTCCATCGTATAAAACGAATAATTGCAACCAGTGTGGAAGTTATGGTCATTTCTACGTTCCGGGCAACCTAGGCTTCACTCTAGGGCGATGCTCCACCAAATGGAATAGCTAGGGCCTTAGAAGTCAACGCCAGAAGCATAAAATACAATAAAGATGCAAAAGTTTTTTCATCGTATAACAGGAATAACTGCAAACAGTATGAAAGTACTTGTCATTTCTACGTTCCGGGTAACCTAGGTTTCACTCTAGGGCGTTGCTCCACCAGATCGAATAGCTAGGGACTTTGACTTCAACGCCATAAGAATAAAATACAATATAAGTACAACAGTTTTTCCATCGTATAAAACGAATAATAGCAACCAGTGTAAAAGTTATGGACATATCTACGTTCCGGGCAACCTAGGCCTCACCCTAGGCCGTTGTTCCACCAGGTCGAAAGTTAGGGCCTAAGAAGTGGACGCCAGAAGCATAAAATACAATATAAATACAACAGTTTTTCCATCATATAAAACGAATGATAGCAACCAGTGTGAAAGCTATGGTCATTTCTACGTTCCGGGCAACCTAGGCTGCACTCTAGGGCGTTGCTCCACCAGATCGAATAGTTAGGGCCTTAGAAGTCAACGCCCGAAGCGTAAAATACAAAATAAATAAAACAGTTTTTCCATCGTATAAAACGAATAATTGCAACCAGTATGAAACTTATGGTCATTTCTACTTACCGGGCAGCCTAGGCTTCGCTCTAGGGCGTTGCTCTACCAGATCGAATAGTTAGGGCCTTAGAAGTCGGCGCCAGAAGCATAAAATACGATATAAATACAACAGCTTTTCCATCGTATAAAACAAATACTTGTAACCAGTTTGATAGTGATGGTCATTTCTACGTACCGGGCAACCTAGGCTTAACTCTAGGGCGTTGCTCCACCAGATCGAATAGTTAGGGCCTTAGAAGTCAACGCCCGAAGCATAAAATACAAAATAAATAGAACAGTTTTTCCATCGTATAGAACGAATAATTGCTACCAGTGTGAAAGTTATGGTCATTTCTACGTTCCGGGCAACCTAGGCTTCACCCTAGGGCGTTGTACCACCAGATCGAATAGTTAGGGCCTAAGAAGTCAACGCCAGGAGCATAAAAAGCGATATAAATACAACAGCTTTTCCATAGTATAAAACGAATAACTGCAACCAGTGTGGAAGTTATGGTCATTTCTACGTTCCGGGCAACCTGGGCTTCACTCTAGGGCGGTGCTCCGACAGATTGAATAGTCAGGTCCTTAGAAGTCAACGCCCGAAGCATAAAATGCAATAAAAATGCAACAGTTTTTCCATCGTATAACAGGATTAATTGCAACCAGTTTGAAAGTGATGTTCATTTCTACGTTCCGGGCAACCTAGGCTTCACTCTAGGGCGTTGCTCCACTAGATCGAATAGCTAGGGCCTTAGAAGTCAACGCCAGAGGCATAAAATACAAAATAATTAAAACAGTTTTTCCATCGTATAAAACGAATAATAGCAACCAGTGTGAAAGTTAAGGTCATTTCTACATTCCGAGCAACCTAGGCTTCACTCTAGGGCGGTGCTCCACCATATCCAATAGCTACGGCCTTAGAAGCCTACGCCTGAAGCATAAAATACAATAAAAATAAAACGGTCTTTCCATCGTATAACAGGAGTAATTGCAACAAGCGTGAAAGTAATGATCATTTCGGCGTTTCGGGCATCCTAGACTTAACTCGGAGGCATTGCTCAACCAGATCGAATAGTTAGGGCCTAAGAAGTCAACGCCAGAAGCATAAAATACAATATACATACAACAGTTTTTCCATTGTATAAAACGAATAATTGCTACCAGTGTAAAAGTTATGGTCATTTCTACGTTCCGGGCAACCTAGGCTTCACCCTAGGGCGTTGTTCCACCAGATCGAATAGTTAGGGCCTAAGAAGTGAACGCCAGAAGCATAAAATACAATATAAATACATCAGTTTTTCCATCGTATAAAACGAATAATTGCAACAATTGTGAAAGTTATGGTCATTTCTACATTCCGAGCAACCTAGGCTTCACTCTAGGGCGTTGCTCCAACAGATTGAATAGTTAGGGCCTTAGAAGTCAACGCCCGAAGCATAAAATGCAATAAAAATACAACAGTTTTTCCATCGTATAACAGGATTAATTGCAACCAGTTTGAAAGTGATGGTCATTTCTACGTTCCGGGCAACCTCGGCTTCACTCTAGGGCGTTGCTCCACTAGATCGAATAGCTAGGTCCATAGAAGTAAGCGCCAGAAGCATAAAATACGATATAAATACAACAGCTTTTTCCATCGTATAAAAGAAAATAATTGCAAACTGTTTGAAGGTAATGGTCATTTCTACGTTCCGGGCAACCTAGGCTTCACTCTAGGGCGTTGCTCCACTAGATCGAATAGCTAGGGCCTTAGAAGTCAACGCCAGAGGCATAAAATACAATATAAATACAACAGCTTTTCCATCGCAAAAAAGAAAATAATTGCAAACTGTTTGAAGGTAATGGTCATTTCTGCGTTCCGGGCAACCTAGGCTTCACCCTAGGGCGTTGTTCCACCAGATCGAATAGCTAGGGCCTAGGAAGTGAACGCCCGAAGCATAAAATATAAAATAAATAGAACAGTTTTTCCATCGTATAAAACGAAAAATTGCTACCAGTGTGAAAGTTATGGTCATTTCTACGTTCCGCGCAATCTGGGCTTTACCATAGTGCGTTGTTCCACCAGATGGAATAGTTAGGTCCTAAGAAGTCAACGCCAGGAGCATAAAAAACGATATAAATACAACAGCACTTCCATCGTATAAAACGAATAATTGCAACCAGTGTGGAAGTTATGGTCATTTCTACGTTCCGGGCAACCTAGGCTTCACTCTAGGGCGGTGCTCCACCAAATCGAATAGCTAGGGCCATAGAAGTCAACGCCAGAAGCATAAAATACAATAAAGATGCAAAAGTTTTTTCATCGTATAACAGGAATAACTGCAAACAGTATGAAAGTACTTGTCATTTCTACGTTCCGGGTAACCTAGGTTTCACTCTAGGGCGTTGCTCCACCGGATCGAATAGCTAGGGACTTAGAATTCAACGCCATAAGAATAAAATACAATATAAGTACAACAGTTTTTCCATCGTATAAAACGAATAATAGCAACCAGTGTGAAAGTTATGGTCATTTCTACGTACCGGGCAACCTGGGCTTCACTCTAGGGCGTTGCTCTACCAGATCGAATAGTTAGGGCCTAAGAAGTCAACGCCAGAAGCATAAAATACAATATAAATACAACAGTTTTTCCATCATATAAACCGAATGATAGCAAACAGTGTGAAAGCTATGGTCATTTCTACGTTCCGGGCAACCTAGGCTGCACTCTAGGGCGTTGCTCCACCAGACCGAATAGTTAGGGCCTTAGAAGTCAACGCCCGAAGCGTAAAATACAAAATAAATAAAACAGTTTTTCCATCGTATAAAACGAAAAATTGCAAACAGTGTGAAAGATATGGACATTTCTACGATCCGGGCTACCTAGGCTTCCTCTATGGCGTTCTTCCACCACATCGAATAGCAACGGCCTCAGAAGTCAACGCCCGAAGCATAAAATACAAAATAAATAGAACGGTTTTTGCATTGTATAAAGCGAATAATTGCTGCCAGAGTAAAAGTTATGGTCATTTCTACGTTCCGGGCAACCTAGGCTTCACCCTAGGGCGTTGTACCACCAGATCGAATAGTTAGGGCCTTAGAAGTCAACGCCCGAAGCGTAAAATACAAAATAAATAAAACAGTTTTTCCATCGTATAAAACGAATAATTGCAACCAGTATGAAACTTATGGTCATTTCTACTTACCGGGCAGCCTAGGCTTCACTCTAGGGCGTTGCTCTACCAGATCGAATAGTTAGGGCCTTAGAAGTCGACGCCAGAAGCATTAAATACGATATAAATACAATAGCTTTTCCATCGTATAAAACAAATACTTGTAACCAGTTTGGTAGTGATGGTCATTTCTACGTTCCGGGCAACCTGGGCTTCACTCTAGGGCGGTGCTCCACCAAATCGAATAGCTAGGGCCTTAGAAGTCAACGCCAGAAGCATAAAATACAATAAAGATGCAAAAGTTTTTTCATCGTATAACAGGAATAACTGCAAACAGTATGAAAGTACTTGTCATTTCTACTTTCCGGGTAACCTAGGTTTCACTCTAGGGCGTTGCTCCACCAGATCGAATAGCTAGGGACTTAGAATTCAACGCCATAAGAATAAAATACAATATAAGTACAACAGTTTTTCCATCGTATAAAACGAATAATAGCAACCAGTGTAAAAGTTATGGACATATCTACGTTCCGGGCAACCTAGGCTGCACTCTAGGGCGTTGCTCCACCAGATCGAATAGTTAGGGCCTTAGAAGTCAACGCCCGAAGCGTAAAATACAAAATAAATAAAACAGTTTTTCCATCGTATAAAACGAAAAATTGCAAACAGTGTGAAAGATATGGACATTTCTACGATCCGGGCTACCTAGGCTTCCCTCTATGGCGTTCTTCCACCGCATCAAATAGCAACGGCCTCAGAAGTCAACGCCCGAAGCATAAAATACAAAATAAATAGAACGGTTTTTCCATTGTATAAAACGAATAATTGCTGCCAGAGTAAAAGCTATGGTCATTTCTACGTTCCGGGCAACCTAGGCTTCACCCTAGGGCGTTGTACCACCAGATCGAATAGTTAGGGCCTAAGAAGTCAACGCCAGGAGCATAAAAAACGATATAAATACAACACCTTTTCCATCGTATAAAACGAATGATAGCAACCAGTGTAAAAGTTATGGTCATTTCTACGTTCCGGGCAACCTAGGCTGCACTCTAGGGCGTTGCTCCACCAGATTGAATAGTTAGGGCCTTAGAAGTCAACGCCCGAAGCGTAAAATACAAAATAAATAAAACAGTTTTTCCATCGTATAAAACGAATAATTGCAACCATTATGAAACTTATGGTCATTTCTACTTACCGGGCAACCTAGGCTTCACTCTAGGGCGTTGCTCTACCAGATCGCATAGTTAGGGCCTTAGAAGTCAACGCCCGAAGCATAAAATACAAAATAAATAGAACAGTTTTTCGATCGTATAAAACGAATAATTGCCACCAGTGTGAAAGTTATGGTCATTTCTACTTTCCGGACAACCTAGGCTTCACCCTAGGGCGTTGTACCACCAGGTGGAATAGTTAGGTCCTAAGAAGTCGACGCCAGAAGCATAAAATACGATATAAATACAACAGCTTTTCCATCGTATAAAACAAATAATTGTAACCAGTTTGATAGTGATGGTCATTTCTACTTACCGGGCAACCTAGGCTTAACTCTAGGGCGTTGCTCCACCAGATCGAATAGTTAGGGCCTTAGAAGTCAACGCCCGAAGCATAAAATATAAAATAAATAGAACAGTTTTTCCATCGTATAGAACGAAAAATTGCTACCAGTGTGAAAGCTATGGTCATTTCTACGTTCCGCGCAATCTGGGCTTTACCCTAGTGCGTTGTTCCACCAGATGGAATAGTTAGGGCCTAAGAAGTCAACGCCAGGAGCATAAAAAACGATATAAATACAACAGCTTTTCCATCGTATAAAACGAATAATTGCAACCAGTGTGGAAGTTATGGTCATTTCTACGTTCCGGGCAACCTGGGCTTCACTCTAGGGCGGTGCTCCACCAAATCGAATAGCTAGGGCCTTAGAAGTCAACGCCAGAAGCATAAAATATAATAAAGATGCAAAGGTTTTTTCATCGTATAACAGGAATAACTGCAAACAGTATGAAAGTACTTGTCATTTCTACGTTCCGGGTAACCTAGGTTTCACTCTAGGGCGTTGCTCCACCAGATCGAATAGCTAGGGACTTAGAATTCAACGCCATAAGAATAAAATACAATATAAGTACAACAGTTTTTCCATCGTATAAAACGAATAATGGCAACCAGTGTGAAAGTTATGGTCATTTCTACGTACCGGGCAACCTGGGCTACACTCTAGGGCGTTGCTCTACCAGATCGAATAGTTAGGGCCTTAGAAGTCAACGCCCGAAGCATAAAATACAAAATAAATAGAACAGCTTTTCCATCGTATAAAACAAATAATTGCAACCAGTTTGATACTGATGGTCACTTCTACGTACCGGGCAACCTAGGCTTCACTCTAGGGCGTTGCTCCACCAGATCGAATAGTTAGGGCCATAGAAGTCAACGCCCGAAGCATAAAATATAAAATAAATAGAACAGTTTTTCCATCGTATAAAACGAAAAATTGCTACCAGTGTGAAAGTTATGGTCATTTCAACTTTCCCGGCAACCTAGGCTTCACCCTAGGCCGTTGTTCCACCAGATCGAATAGTTAGGGCCTAAGAAGTGAACGCCAGAAGCATAAAATACAATATAAATACAACAGTTTTTCCATCATATAAAACGAATGATAGCAACCAGTGTGAAAGTTATGGTCATTTCTACTTTCCGGGCAACCTAGGCTTCACCCTAGGCCGTTGTTCCACCAGATCGAATAGTTAGGGCCTAAGAAGTGAACGCCAGAGGCATAAAATACAATATAAATACAACAGTTTTTCCATCATATAAAACGAATAATAGCAACCAGTGTGAAAGTTATGGTCATTTCTACATTCCGAGCAACCTACGCTTCACTCTAGGGCGTTGCTCCAACAGATTGAATAGTTAGGGCCTTAGAAGTCATCGCCCGAAGCATAAAATGCAATAAAAATACAACAGTTTTTCCATCGTATAACAGGATTAATTGCAACCAGTTTGAAAGTGATGGTCATTTCTACGTTCCGGGCCATCTAGGCTTCACTCTAGGGCGTTGCTCCACTAGATCGAATAGCTAGGGCCATAGAAGTCAACGCCAGAAGCATAAAATACGATATAAATACAACAGCTTTTCCATCGTATAAAAGAAAATAATTGCAAACAGTGTGAAGGTAATGGTCATTTCTACGTTCCGGGCAACCTAGGCTTCACCCTAGGGCGTTGCTCCACCAGATCAAACAGTTAGGGCCTTAGAAGTCAACGCCCGAAGCATAAAATACAAAATAAATAAAACAGTTTCTCCATTGTATAAAACGAATAATTGCTACCAGTGTAAAAGTTATGGTCATTTCTGCGTTCCGGGCAACCTAGGCTTCACCCTAGGGCGTTCTTCCACCAGATCGAATAGATAGGGCCTAGGAAGTGAACGCCAGAATCTTAAAATACAATATAAATAGAACGGTTTTTCCATTGTATAAAACGAATAATTGCTGCCAGAGTAAAAGTTATGGTCATTTCTACGTTCCGGGCAACCTAGGCTTCACCCTAGGGCGTTGTACCACCAGATCGAATAGTTAGGGCCTAAGAAGTCAACGCCAGGAGCATAAAAAACGATATAAATACAACAGCTTTTCCATCGTATAAAACGAATAATTGCAACCAGTGTGGAAGTTATGGTCATTTCTACGTTCCGGGCAACCTAGGCTTCACTCTAGGGCGATGCTCCACCAAATGGAATAGCTAGGGCCTTAGAAGTCAACGCCAGAAGCATAAAATACAATAAAGATGCAAAAGTTTTTTCATCGTATAACAGGAATAACTGCAAACAGTATGAAAGTACTTGTCATTTCTACGTTCCGGGTAACCTAGGTTTCACTCTAGGGCGTTGCTCCACCAGATCGAATAGCTAGGGACTTTGACTTCAACGCCATAAGAATAAAATACAATATAAGTACAACAGTTTTTCCATCGTATAAAACGAATAATAGCAACCAGTGTAAAAGTTATGGACATATCTACGTTCCGGGCAACCTAGGCCTCACCCTAGGCCGTTGTTCCACCAGGTCGAAAGTTAGGGCCTAAGAAGTGGACGCCAGAAGCATAAAATACAATATAAATACAACAGTTTTTCCATCATATAAAACGAATGATAGCAACCAGTGTGAAAGCTATGGTCATTTCTACGTTCCGGGCAACCTAGGCTGCACTCTAGGGCGTTGCTCCACCAGATCGAATAGTTAGGGCCTTAGAAGTCAACGCCCGAAGCGTAAAATACAAAATAAATAAAACAGTTTTTCCATCGTATAAAACGAATAATTGCAACCAGTATGAAACTTATGGTCATTTCTACTTACCGGGCAGCCTAGGCTTCGCTCTAGGGCGTTGCTCTACCAGATCGAATAGTTAGGGCCTTAGAAGTCGGCGCCAGAAGCATAAAATACGATATAAATACAACAGCTTTTCCATCGTATAAAACAAATACTTGTAACCAGTTTGATAGTGATGGTCATTTCTACGTACCGGGCAACCTAGGCTTAACTCTAGGGCGTTGCTCCACCAGATCGAATAGTTAGGGCCTTAGAAGTCAACGCCCGAAGCATAAAATACAAAATAAATAGAACAGTTTTTCCATCGTATAGAACGAATAATTGCTACCAGTGTGAAAGTTATGGTCATTTCTACGTTCCGGGCAACCTAGGCTTCACCCTAGGGCGTTGTACCACCAGATCGAATAGTTAGGGCCTAAGAAGTCAACGCCAGGAGCATAAAAAGCGATATAAATACAACAGCTTTTCCATAGTATAAAACGAATAACTGCAACCAGTGTGGAAGTTATGGTCATTTCTACGTTCCGGGCAACCTGGGCTTCACTCTAGGGCGGTGCTCCACCAAATCGAATAGCTAGGGCCTTAGAAGTCAACGCCAGAAGCATAAAATACAATAAAGATGCAAAAGTTTTTTCATCGTATAACAGGAATAACTGCAAACAGTATGAAAGTACTTGTCATTTCTACGTTCCGGGTAACCTAGGTTTCACTCTAGGGCGTTGCTCCACCAGATCGAATAGCTAGGGACTTAGAATTCAACGCCAGAGGCATAAAATACAATATAAATACAAGAGCTTCTCCATTGTATAATACGTATAATTGCTACCAGTGTAAAAGTTATGGTCATTTCTACGTTCCGGGCAACCTAGGCTTCACCCTAAGGCATTGTTCCATCAGATCGAATAGTTAGGCCCTAAGAAGTGAACGCCAGAAGCATAAAATACAATATAAATACAACAGTTTTTCCATTGTAGAAAACGAATAATTGCAACCAGTGTGAAAGTTATGGTCATTTCTATATTCCGAGCAACCTAGGCTTCACTCTAGGGCGGTGCTCCACCATATCCAATAGCTACGGCCTTAGAAGCTTACGCCTGAAGCATAAAATACAATTAAAATACAACGGTCTTTTCATCGTATAACAGGAATAATTGCAACAAGCGTGAAAGTAATGATCATTTCGGCGTTTCGGGCATCCTAGACTTAACTCGGAGGCATTGCTCCACCAGATCGAATAGTTAGGGCCTAAGAAGTCATCGCCAGAAGCATAAAATACAATATAAATACAACAGTTTTTCCATTGTATAAAACGAATAATTGCTACCAGTGTAAAAGTTATGGTCATTTCTACGTTCCGGGCAACCTAGGCTTCACCCTAGGGCGTTGTTCCACCAGATCGAATAGTTAGGGCCTAAGAAGTCATCGCCAGAAGCATAAAATACAATATAAATACAACAGCTTTTCCATCGTAAAAAACGAATAATTGCAACCAGTGTGAAAGTTATGGTTATTTCTACATTCCGAGCAACCTAGGCTTCACTCTAGGGCGTTGCTCCACCAGATCGAATAGCTAGGGACTTAGAATTCAACGCCAGATGAATAAAATACAATATAAGTACAACAGTTTTTCCATCGTATAAAACGAATAATAGCAACCAGTGTGAAAGTTATGGTCATTTCTACGTACCGGGCAACCTGGGCTTCACTCTAGGGCGTTGCTCTACCAGATCGAATAGTTAGGGCCTTAGAAGTCAACGCCCGAAGCATAAAATACAAAATAAATAGAACAGTTTTTCCATCGTATAAAGCGAATAATTGCTACCAGTGTGAAAGTTATGGTCATTTCTACTTTCCGGGCAACCTAGGCTTCACCCCAGGGCGTTGTTCCACCTGATGGAATAGTTAGGGCCTAAGAAGTCGACGCCAGAAGCATAAAATACGATATAAATACAACAGCTTTTCCATCGTATAAAACAAATAATTGCAACCAGTTTGATAGTGATGGTCACTTCTACGTACCGCGCAACCTAGGCTTCACTTTAGGGCGTTGCTCCACCAGATCGAATAGTTAGGGCCATAGAAGTCAACGCACGAAGCATAAAATATAAAATAAATAGAACAGTTTTTCCATCGTATAAAACGAAAAATTGCTACCGGTGTGAAAGTTATGGTCATTTCTACTTTCCGGGCAACCTAGGCTTCACCCTAGGCCGTTGTTCCACCAGATCGAATAGTTAGGGACTAAGAAGTGAACGCCAGAAGCATAAAATACAATATAAATACAACAGTTTTTCCATCATATAAAACGAATGATAGCAACCAGTGTGAAAGTTATGGTCATTTCTACGTACCGGGCAACCTGGGCTTCACTCTAGGGCGTTGCTCTACCAGATCGAATAGTTAGGGCCTAAGAAGTCAACGCCAGAAGCATAAAATACAATATAAATACAACAGTTTTTCCATCATATAAACCGAATGATAGCAAACAGTGTGAAAGCTATGGTCATTTCTACGTTCCGGGCAACCTAGGCTGCACTCTAGGGCGTTGCTCCACCAGACCGAATAGTTAGGGCCTTAGAAGTCAACGCCCGAAGCGTAAAATACAAAATAAATAAAACAGTTTTTCCATCGTATAAAACGAAAAATTGCAAACAGTGTGAAAGATATGGACATTTCTACGATCCGGGCTACCTAGGCTTCCTCTATGGCGTTCTTCCACCACATCGAATAGCAACGGCCTCAGAAGTCAACGCCCGAAGCATAAAATACAAAATAAATAGAACGGTTTTTGCATTGTATAAAGCGAATAATTGCTGCCAGAGTAAAAGTTATGGTCATTTCTACGTTCCGGGCAACCTAGGCTTCACCCTAGGGCGTTGTACCACCAGATCGAATAGTTAGGGCCTTAGAAGTCAACGCCCGAAGCGTAAAATACAAAATAAATAAAACAGTTTTTCCATCGTATAAAACGAATAATTGCAACCAGTATGAAACTTATGGTCATTTCTACTTACCGGGCAGCCTAGGCTTCACTCTAGGGCGTTGCTCTACCAGATCGAATAGTTAGGGCCTTAGAAGTCGACGCCAGAAGCATTAAATACGATATAAATACAATAGCTTTTCCATCGTATAAAACAAATACTTGTAACCAGTTTGGTAGTGATGGTCATTTCTACGTTCCGGGCAACCTGGGCTTCACTCTAGGGCGGTGCTCCACCAAATCGAATAGCTAGGGCCTTAGAAGTCAACGCCAGAAGCATAAAATACAATAAAGATGCAAAAGTTTTTTCATCGTATAACAGGAATAACTGCAAACAGTATGAAAGTACTTGTCATTTCTACTTTCCGGGTAACCTAGGTTTCACTCTAGGGCGTTGCTCCACCAGATCGAATAGCTAGGGACTTAGAATTCAACGCCATAAGAATAAAATACAATATAAGTACAACAGTTTTTCCATCGTATAAAACGAATAATAGCAACCAGTGTAAAAGTTATGGACATATCTACGTTCCGGGCAACCTAGGCTGCACTCTAGGGCGTTGCTCCACCAGATCGAATAGTTAGGGCCTTAGAAGTCAACGCCCGAAGCGTAAAATACAAAATAAATAAAACAGTTTTTCCATCGTATAAAACGAAAAATTGCAAACAGTGTGAAAGATATGGACATTTCTACGATCCGGGCTACCTAGGCTTCCCTCTATGGCGTTCTTCCACCGCATCAAATAGCAACGGCCTCAGAAGTCAACGCCCGAAGCATAAAATACAAAATAAATAGAACGGTTTTTCCATTGTATAAAACGAATAATTGCTGCCAGAGTAAAAGCTATGGTCATTTCTACGTTCCGGGCAACCTAGGCTTCACCCTAGGGCGTTGTACCACCAGATCGAATAGTTAGGGCCTAAGAAGTCAACGCCAGGAGCATAAAAAACGATATAAATACAACACCTTTTCCATCGTATAAAACGAATGATAGCAACCAGTGTAAAAGTTATGGTCATTTCTACGTTCCGGGCAACCTAGGCTGCACTCTAGGGCGTTGCTCCACCAGATTGAATAGTTAGGGCCTTAGAAGTCAACGCCCGAAGCGTAAAATACAAAATAAATAAAACAGTTTTTCCATCGTATAAAACGAATAATTGCAACCATTATGAAACTTATGGTCATTTCTACTTACCGGGCAACCTAGGCTTCACTCTAGGGCGTTGCTCTACCAGATCGCATAGTTAGGGCCTTAGAAGTCAACGCCCGAAGCATAAAATACAAAATAAATAGAACAGTTTTTCGATCGTATAAAACGAATAATTGCCACCAGTGTGAAAGTTATGGTCATTTCTACTTTCCGGACAACCTAGGCTTCACCCTAGGGCGTTGTACCACCAGGTGGAATAGTTAGGTCCTAAGAAGTCGACGCCAGAAGCATAAAATACGATATAAATACAACAGCTTTTCCATCGTATAAAACAAATAATTGTAACCAGTTTGATAGTGATGGTCATTTCTACTTACCGGGCAACCTAGGCTTAACTCTAGGGCGTTGCTCCACCAGATCGAATAGTTAGGGCCTTAGAAGTCAACGCCCGAAGCATAAAATATAAAATAAATAGAACAGTTTTTCCATCGTATAGAACGAAAAATTGCTACCAGTGTGAAAGCTATGGTCATTTCTACGTTCCGCGCAATCTGGGCTTTACCCTAGTGCGTTGTTCCACCAGATGGAATAGTTAGGGCCTAAGAAGTCAACGCCAGGAGCATAAAAAACGATATAAATACAACAGCTTTTCCATCGTATAAAACGAATAATTGCAACCAGTGTGGAAGTTATGGTCATTTCTACGTTCCGGGCAACCTGGGCTTCACTCTAGGGCGGTGCTCCACCAAATCGAATAGCTAGGGCCTTAGAAGTCAACGCCAGAAGCATAAAATATAATAAAGATGCAAAGGTTTTTTCATCGTATAACAGGAATAACTGCAAACAGTATGAAAGTACTTGTCATTTCTACGTTCCGGGTAACCTAGGTTTCACTCTAGGGCGTTGCTCCACCAGATCGAATAGCTAGGGACTTAGAATTCAACGCCATAAGAATAAAATACAATATAAGTACAACAGTTTTTCCATCGTATAAAACGAATAATGGCAACCAGTGTGAAAGTTATGGTCATTTCTACGTACCGGGCAACCTGGGCTACACTCTAGGGCGTTGCTCTACCAGATCGAATAGTTAGGGCCTTAGAAGTCAACGCCCGAAGCATAAAATACAAAATAAATAGAACAGCTTTTCCATCGTATAAAACAAATAATTGCAACCAGTTTGATACTGATGGTCACTTCTACGTACCGGGCAACCTAGGCTTCACTCTAGGGCGTTGCTCCACCAGATCGAATAGTTAGGGCCATAGAAGTCAACGCCCGAAGCATAAAATATAAAATAAATAGAACAGTTTTTCCATCGTATAAAACGAAAAATTGCTACCAGTGTGAAAGTTATGGTCATTTCAACTTTCCCGGCAACCTAGGCTTCACCCTAGGCCGTTGTTCCACCAGATCGAATAGTTAGGGCCTAAGAAGTGAACGCCAGAAGCATAAAATACAATATAAATACAACAGTTTTTCCATCATATAAAACGAATGATAGCAACCAGTGTGAAAGTTATGGTCATTTCTACTTTCCGGGCAACCTAGGCTTCACCCTAGGCCGTTGTTCCACCAGATCGAATAGTTAGGGCCTAAGAAGTGAACGCCAGAGGCATAAAATACAATATAAATACAACAGTTTTTCCATCATATAAAACGAATAATAGCAACCAGTGTGAAAGTTATGGTCATTTCTACATTCCGAGCAACCTACGCTTCACTCTAGGGCGTTGCTCCAACAGATTGAATAGTTAGGGCCTTAGAAGTCATCGCCCGAAGCATAAAATGCAATAAAAATACAACAGTTTTTCCATCGTATAACAGGATTAATTGCAACCAGTTTGAAAGTGATGGTCATTTCTACGTTCCGGGCCATCTAGGCTTCACTCTAGGGCGTTGCTCCACTAGATCGAATAGCTAGGGCCATAGAAGTCAACGCCAGAAGCATAAAATACGATATAAATACAACAGCTTTTCCATCGTATAAAAGAAAATAATTGCAAACAGTGTGAAGGTAATGGTCATTTCTACGTTCCGGGCAACCTAGGCTTCACCCTAGGGCGTTGCTCCACCAGATCAAACAGTTAGGGCCTTAGAAGTCAACGCCCGAAGCATAAAATACAAAATAAATAAAACAGTTTCTCCATTGTATAAAACGAATAATTGCTACCAGTGTAAAAGTTATGGTCATTTCTGCGTTCCGGGCAACCTAGGCTTCACCCTAGGGCGTTCTTCCACCAGATCGAATAGATAGGGCCTAGGAAGTGAACGCCAGAATCTTAAAATACAATATAAATAGAACGGTTTTTCCATTGTATAAAACGAATAATTGCTGCCAGAGTAAAAGTTATGGTCATTTCTACGTTCCGGGCAACCTAGGCTTCACCCTAGGGCGTTGTACCACCAGATCGAATAGTTAGGGCCTAAGAAGTCAACGCCAGGAGCATAAAAAACGATATAAATACAACAGCTTTTCCATCGTATAAAACGAATAATTGCAACCAGTGTGGAAGTTATGGTCATTTCTACGTTCCGGGCAACCTAGGCTTCACTCTAGGGCGATGCTCCACCAAATGGAATAGCTAGGGCCTTAGAAGTCAACGCCAGAAGCATAAAATACAATAAAGATGCAAAAGTTTTTTCATCGTATAACAGGAATAACTGCAAACAGTATGAAAGTACTTGTCATTTCTACGTTCCGGGTAACCTAGGTTTCACTCTAGGGCGTTGCTCCACCAGATCGAATAGCTAGGGACTTTGACTTCAACGCCATAAGAATAAAATACAATATAAGTACAACAGTTTTTCCATCGTATAAAACGAATAATAGCAACCAGTGTAAAAGTTATGGACATATCTACGTTCCGGGCAACCTAGGCCTCACCCTAGGCCGTTGTTCCACCAGGTCGAAAGTTAGGGCCTAAGAAGTGGACGCCAGAAGCATAAAATACAATATAAATACAACAGTTTTTCCATCATATAAAACGAATGATAGCAACCAGTGTGAAAGCTATGGTCATTTCTACGTTCCGGGCAACCTAGGCTGCACTCTAGGGCGTTGCTCCACCAGATCGAATAGTTAGGGCCTTAGAAGTCAACGCCCGAAGCGTAAAATACAAAATAAATAAAACAGTTTTTCCATCGTATAAAACGAATAATTGCAACCAGTATGAAACTTATGGTCATTTCTACTTACCGGGCAGCCTAGGCTTCGCTCTAGGGCGTTGCTCTACCAGATCGAATAGTTAGGGCCTTAGAAGTCGGCGCCAGAAGCATAAAATACGATATAAATACAACAGCTTTTCCATCGTATAAAACAAATACTTGTAACCAGTTTGATAGTGATGGTCATTTCTACGTACCGGGCAACCTAGGCTTAACTCTAGGGCGTTGCTCCACCAGATCGAATAGTTAGGGCCTTAGAAGTCAACGCCCGAAGCATAAAATACAAAATAAATAGAACAGTTTTTCCATCGTATAGAACGAATAATTGCTACCAGTGTGAAAGTTATGGTCATTTCTACGTTCCGGGCAACCTAGGCTTCACCCTAGGGCGTTGTACCACCAGATCGAATAGTTAGGGCCTAAGAAGTCAACGCCAGGAGCATAAAAAGCGATATAAATACAACAGCTTTTCCATAGTATAAAACGAATAACTGCAACCAGTGTGGAAGTTATGGTCATTTCTACGTTCCGGGCAACCTGGGCTTCACTCTAGGGCGGTGCTCCACCAAATCGAATAGCTAGGGCCTTAGAAGTCAACGCCAGAAGCATAAAATACAATAAAGATGCAAAAGTTTTTTCATCGTATAACAGGAATAACTGCAAACAGTATGAAAGTACTTGTCATTTCTACGTTCCGGGTAACCTAGGTTTCACTCTAGGGCGTTGCTCCACCAGATCGAATAGCTAGGGACTTAGAATTCAACGCCAGAGGCATAAAATACAATATAAATACAAGAGCTTCTCCATTGTATAATACGTATAATTGCTACCAGTGTAAAAGTTATGGTCATTTCTACGTTCCGGGCAACCTAGGCTTCACCCTAAGGCATTGTTCCATCAGATCGAATAGTTAGGCCCTAAGAAGTGAACGCCAGAAGCATAAAATACAATATAAATACAACAGTTTTTCCATTGTAGAAAACGAATAATTGCAACCAGTGTGAAAGTTATGGTCATTTCTATATTCCGAGCAACCTAGGCTTCACTCTAGGGCGGTGCTCCACCATATCCAATAGCTACGGCCTTAGAAGCTTACGCCTGAAGCATAAAATACAATTAAAATACAACGGTCTTTTCATCGTATAACAGGAATAATTGCAACAAGCGTGAAAGTAATGATCATTTCGGCGTTTCGGGCATCCTAGACTTAACTCGGAGGCATTGCTCCACCAGATCGAATAGTTAGGGCCTAAGAAGTCATCGCCAGAAGCATAAAATACAATATAAATACAACAGTTTTTCCATTGTATAAAACGAATAATTGCTACCAGTGTAAAAGTTATGGTCATTTCTACGTTCCGGGCAACCTAGGCTTCACCCTAGGGCGTTGTTCCACCAGATCGAATAGTTAGGGCCTAAGAAGTCATCGCCAGAAGCATAAAATACAATATAAATACAACAGCTTTTCCATCGTAAAAAACGAATAATTGCAACCAGTGTGAAAGTTATGGTTATTTCTACATTCCGAGCAACCTAGGCTTCACTCTAGGGCGTTGCTCCACCAGATCGAATAGCTAGGGACTTAGAATTCAACGCCAGATGAATAAAATACAATATAAGTACAACAGTTTTTCCATCGTATAAAACGAATAATAGCAACCAGTGTGAAAGTTATGGTCATTTCTACGTACCGGGCAACCTGGGCTTCACTCTAGGGCGTTGCTCTACCAGATCGAATAGTTAGGGCCTTAGAAGTCAACGCCCGAAGCATAAAATACAAAATAAATAGAACAGTTTTTCCATCGTATAAAGCGAATAATTGCTACCAGTGTGAAAGTTATGGTCATTTCTACTTTCCGGGCAACCTAGGCTTCACCCCAGGGCGTTGTTCCACCTGATGGAATAGTTAGGGCCTAAGAAGTCGACGCCAGAAGCATAAAATACGATATAAATACAACAGCTTTTCCATCGTATAAAACAAATAATTGCAACCAGTTTGATAGTGATGGTCACTTCTACGTACCGCGCAACCTAGGCTTCACTTTAGGGCGTTGCTCCACCAGATCGAATAGTTAGGGCCATAGAAGTCAACGCACGAAGCATAAAATATAAAATAAATAGAACAGTTTTTCCATCGTATAAAACGAAAAATTGCTACCGGTGTGAAAGTTATGGTCATTTCTACTTTCCGGGCAACCTAGGCTTCACCCTAGGCCGTTGTTCCACCAGATCGAATAGTTAGGGACTAAGAAGTGAACGCCAGAAGCATAAAATACAATATAAATACAACAGTTTTTCCATCATATAAAACGAATGATAGCAACCAGTGTGAAAGTTATGGTCATTTCTACGTTACGGGCAACCTAGGCTGCACTCTAGGGCGTTGCTCCACCAGATCGAATAGTTAGGGCCTTAGAAGTCAACGCCCGAAACATAAAATACAAAATAAATAAAACAGTTTTTCCATGGTATAAAACGAAAAATTGCAAACAGTGTGAAGGATATGGACATTTCTACGATCCGGGCTACCTAGGCTTCACTCTATGGCGTTCTTCCACCACATCGAATAGCAACGGCCTCAGAAGTCAACGCCAGAAGCTTAAATACAATATAAATATAACAGTGTTTCCATCGTATAAAACGAATAATTGCTACCAGTGTGAAAGTTATGGTCATTTCTACGTACCGGGCAACCTAGGCTTCACTGTACGGCGATGCTCCACCAGATCAAACAGTTAGGGCCTTGGAAGTCAACGCCCGAAGCATAAAATACAAAATAAATAGAACGGTTTTTCCATTGTATAAAACAAATAATTGCTGCCAGTGTAAAAGTTATGGTCATTTCTACGTTCCGGGCAACCTAGGCTGCACTCTAGGGCGTTGCTCCACCAGATCGAATAGTTAGGGCCTTAGAAGTCAACGCCCGAAGCGTAAAATACATAATAAATAAGTCAGTTTTTCCATCGTATACAACCAAAAATTGCAAACAGTGTGAAAGGTTAGGACATTTCTACGATCCTGGCTACCTAGGCTTCCCTCTATGGCGTTCTGCCACCACATCGAATAGCAACGGCGTCAGAAGTCAACGCCAGAAGCTTAAATACAATATAAATATAACAGTTTTTCCATCGTATACAACGAATAATAGCAACCAGTGTGAAAGTTGTGGTCATTTCTACGTTCCGGGCAACCTAGGCTTCACTGTACGGCGATGCTCCACCAGATCAAACCGTTAGGGCCTTGGAAGTCAACGCCCGAAGCATAAAATACAAAATAAATAGAACGGTTTTTCCATTGTATAAAACGAATAATTGCTGCCAGTGTAAAAGTTATGGTCATTTCTACTTTCCGGGCAACCTAGGCTTCACCCTAGGCCGTTGTTCCACCAGATGGAATAGTTAGGGCCTAAGAAGTCAACGCCAGAAGCATAAAATACGATATAAATACAACAGCTTTTCCATCGTATAAAACAAATACTTGTAACCAGTTTGATAGTGATGGTCATTTCTACGTTCCGGGCAACCTAGGCTTCACTCTAGGGCGTTGCTCCACCAGAGCGAATAGCTGGGGCCTTAGAAGTCAACGCCCGAAGCATAAAATATAAAATAAATAGAACAGTTTTTCCATCGTGTAAAACGAAAAATTGCTACCAGTGTGAAAGTTATGGTCATTTCTACGTTCCGCGCAACCTGGGCTTTACCCTAGTGCATTGTTCCACCAGATGGAATAGTTAGGGCCTAAGAAGTCAACGCCAGGAGCATAAAAAACGATATAAATACAACAGCTTTTTCATCGTATAAAACGAATAATTGCAACCAGTGTGGAAGTTATGGTCATTTCTACGTTCCGGGCAACCTAGGCTTCACGCTGGGGCGGTGCTCCACAAAATCGAATAGCTAGGGCCTTAGAAGTCAACGCCAGAAGCATAAAATACAATAAAGAAGCAAAAGTTTTTTCATCGTATAACAGGAATAACTGCAAACAGTATGAAAGTACTTGTCATTTCTACGTTCCGGGTAACCTAGGTTTCACTCTAGGGCGTTGCTCGACCAAATCGAATAGCTAAGGACTTAGAATTCAACGCCATAAGAATAAAATTCAATATAAACACAACAGTTTTTCCATCGTATAAAACGAATAATTGCAACCAGTGTGAAAGTTGTGGTCATTTCTACGTTCCGGGCAACCTAGGCTTCACTGTACGGCGATGCTCCACCAGATCAAACCGTTAGGGCCTTGGAAGTCAACGCCCGAAGCATAAAATACAAAATAAATAGAACGGTTTTTCCATTGTATAAAACGAATAATTGCTGCCAGTGTAAAAGTTATGGTCATTTCTACTTTCCGGGCAACCTAGGCTTCACCCTAGGCCGTTGTTCCACCAGATGGAATAGTTAGGGCCTAAGAAGTCAACGCCAGAAGCATAAAATACGATATAAATACAACAGCTTTTCCATCGTATAAAACAAATACTTGTAACCAGTTTGATAGTGATGGTCATTTCTACGTTCCGGGCAACCTAGGCTTCACTCTAGGGCGTTGCTCCACCAGAGCGAATAGCTGGGGCCTTAGAAGTCAACGCCCGAAGCATAAAATATAAAATAAATAGAACAGTTTTTCCATCGTATAAAACGAAAAATTGCTACCACTGTGCAAGTTATGGTCATTTCGACGTTCCGCGCAATCTGGGCTTTACCATAGTGCGTTGTTCCGCCAGATGGAATAGTTAGGGCCTAAGAAGTCAACGCCAGGAGCATAAAATACAATATAAATACAACAGTTTTTCCATCGTATAAAACGAATAATTGCAACCAGTATGAAACTTATGGTCATTTCTACTTACCGGGCAACCTAGGCTTCACTCTAGGGCGTTGCTCTACCAGATCGAATAGTTAGGGCCTTAGAAGTCAACGCCCGAAGCATAAAATACAAAATAAATAGAACAGTTTTTCCATCGTATAAAACGAATAATTGCTACCAGTGTGAAAGTTATGGTCATTTCTACTTTCCGGACAACCTAGGCTTCACCCTAGGGCGTTGTTCCACCAGATGGAATAGTTAGGTCCTAAGAAGTCAACGCCAGAAGCATAAAATACGATATAAATACAACAGCTTTTCCATCGTATAAAACAAATACTTGTAACCAGTTTGATAGTGATGGTCATTTCTACGTACCGGGCAACCTAGGCTTCACTCTAGGGCGTTGCTCCACCAGAGCGGATAGTTAGGGCCTTAGAAGTCAACGCCCGAAGCATAAAATATAAAATAAATAGAACAGTTTTTCCATCGTGTAAAACGAAAAATTGCTACCAGTGTGAAAGTTATGGTCATTTCTACGTTCTGCGAAATCTGGGCTTTACCCTAGTGCATTGTTCCACCAGATGGAATAGTTAGGGCCTAAGAAGTCAACGCCAGGAGCATAAAAAACGATATAAATACAACAGCTTTTTCATCGTATAAAACGAATAATTGCAACCAGTGTGGAAGTTATGGTCATTTCTACGTTCCGGGCAACCTAGGCTTCACGCTGGGGCGGTGCTCCACAAAATCGAATAGCTAGGGCCTTAGAAGTCAACGCCAGAAGCATAAAATACAATAAAGAAGCAAAAGTTTTTTCATCGTATAACAGGAATAACTGCAAACAGTATGAAAGTACTTGTCATTTCTACGTTCCGGGTAACCTAGGTTTCACTCTAGGGCGTTGCTCGACCAAATCGAATAGCTAAGGACTTAGAATTCAACGCCATAAGAATAAAATTCAATATAAACACAACAGTTTTTCCATCGTATAAAACGAATAATTGCAACCAGTGTGAAAGTTGTGGTCATTTCTACGTTCCGGGCAACCTAGGCTTCACTGTACGGCGATGCTCCACCAGATCAAACCGTTAGGGCCTTGGAAGTCAACGCCCGAAGCATAAAATACAAAATAAATAGAACGGTTTTTCCATTGTATAAAACGAATAATTGCTGCCAGTGTAAAAGTTATGGTCATTTCTACTTTCCGGGCAACCTAGGCTTCACCCTAGGCCGTTGTTCCACCAGATGGAATAGTTAGGGCCTAAGAAGTCAACGCCAGAAGCATAAAATACGATATAAATACAACAGCTTTTCCATCGTATAAAACAAATACTTGTAACCAGTTTGATAGTGATGGTCATTTCTACGTTCCGGGCAACCTAGGCTTCACTCTAGGGCGTTGCTCCACCAGAGCGAATAGCTGGAGCCTTAGAAGTCAACGCCCGAAGCATAAAATATAAAATAAATAGAACAGTTTTTCCATCGTATAAAACGAAAAATTGCTACCACTGTGCAAGTTATGGTCATTTCGACGTTCCGCGCAATCTGGGCTTTACCATAGTGCGTTGTTCCACCAGATGGAATAGTTAGGGCCTAAGAAGTCAACGCCAGGAGCATAAAATACAATATAAATACAACAGTTTTTCCATCGTATAAAACGAATAATTGCAACCAGTATGAAACTTATGGTCATTTCTACTTACCGGGCAACCTAGGCTTCACTCTAGGGCGTTGCTCTACCAGATCGAATAGTTAGGGCCTTAGAAGTCAACGCCCGAAGCATAAAATACAAAATAAATAGAACAGTTTTTCCATCGTATAAAACGAATAATTGCTACCAGTGTGAAAGTTATGGTCATTTCTACTTTCCGGACAACCTAGGCTTCACCCTAGGGCGTTGTTCCACCAGATGGAATAGTTAGGTCCTAAGAAGTCAACGCCAGAAGCATAAAATACGATATAAATACAACAGCTTTTCCATCGTATAAAACAAATACTTGTAACCAGTTTGATAGTGATGGTCATTTCTACGTACCGGGCAACCTAGGCTTCACTCTAGGGCGTTGCTCCACCAGAGCGAATAGTTAGGGCCTTAGAAGTCAACGCCCGAAGCATAAAATATAAAATAAATAGAACAGTTTTTCCATCGTGTAAAACGAAAAATTGCTACCAGTGTGAAAGTTATGGTCATTTCTACGTTCTGCGAAATCTGGGCTTTACCCTAGTGCATTGTTCCACCAGATGGAATAGTTAGGGCCTAAGAAGTCAACGCCAGGAGCATAAAAAACGATATAAATACAACAGCTTTTCCATCGTATAAAACGAATAATTGCAACCAGTGTGGAAGTTATGGTCATTTCTACGTTCCGGGCATCCTAGGCTTCACTCTGGGGCGGTGCTCCACCAAATCGAATAGCTAGGGTCTTAGAAGTCAACGCCACAAGCATAAAATACAATAAAGATGCAAAAGTTTTTTCATCGTATAACAGGAATAACTGCAAACAGTATGAAAGTACTTGTCATTTCTACGTTCCGGGTAACCTAGGTTTCACTCTAGGGCGTTGCTCCACCAGATCGAATAGCTAGGGACTTAGAATTCAACGCCATAAGAATAAAATACAATATAAATACAACAGTTTTTCCATCGTATAAAACGAATAATAGCAACCAGTGTGAAAGTTATGGTCATTTCTACGTACCGGGCAACCTGGGCTTCACTCTAGGGCGTTGCTCTACCAGATGGAATAGTTAGGGCCTTAGAAGTCAACGCCCGAAGCATAAAATACAAAATAAATGGAACAGTTTTTCCATCGTATAAAACGAATAATTGCTACCAGTGTGAAAGTTATGGTCATTTCTACTTTCCGGGCAACCTAGGCTTCACCCCAGGGCGTTGTTCCTCCAGATGGAATAGTTAGGGCCTAAGAAGTCAACGCCAGAAGCATAAAATACGATATAAATACAACAGCTTTTCCATCGTATAAAACAAATAATTGCAACCAGTTTGATAGTGATGGTCACTTCTACGTACCGGGCAACCTAGGCTTCACTCTAGGGCGTTGCTCCACCAGATCGAATAGTTAGGGCCTTAGAAGTCAACGCCCGAAGCATAAAATATAAAATAAATAGAACAGTTTTTCCATCGTATAAAACGAAAAATTGCTACCAGTGTGAAAGTTATGGTCATTTCTACTTTCCGGGCAACCTAGGCTTCACCCTAGGGCGTTGTTCCACCAGATGGAATAGTTAGGGCCTAAGAAGTCAGCGCCAGAAGCATAAAATACGATATAAATACAACAGCTTTTCCATCGTATAAAACAAGTAATTGCAACCAGTTTGATAGTGATGGTCATTTCTACGTACCGGGCAACCTAGGCTTCACTGTACGGCGATGCTCCACCAGATCAAACAGTTAGGGCCTTGGAAGTCAACGCCCGAAGCATAAAATACAAAATAAATAGAACGGTTTTTCCATTGTATAAAACAAATAATTGCTGCCAGTGTAAAAGTTATGGTCATTTCTACGTTCCGGGCAACCTAGGCTGCACTCTAGGGCGTTGCTCCTCCAGATCGAATAGTTAGGGCCTTAGAAGTCAACGCCCGAAGCGTAAAATACAAAATAAATAAAACAGTTTTTCCATCGTATAAAACGAAAAATTGCAAACAGTGTGAAAGATATGGACATTTCTACGATCCGGGCTACCTAGGCTTCCCTCTATGGCGTTCTTCCACCACATCGAATAGCAACGGCCTCAGAAGTCAACGCCAGAAGCTTAAATACAATATAAATATAACAGTTTTTCCATCGTATACAACGAATAATAGCAACCAGTGTGAAAGTTATGGTCATTTCTACGTTCCGGGCAACCTAGGCTTCACTCTACGGCGATGCTCCACCAGATCAAACAGTTAGGGCCTTAGAAGTCAACGCCCGAAGCATAAAATACAAAATAAATAGAACGGTTTTTCTATTGTATAAAACGAATAATTGCTGCCAGTGTGAAAGTTATGATCATTTCTACTTTCCGGGCAACCTAGGCTTCACCCCAGGGCGTTGTTCCACCAGATGGAATAGTTAGGGCCTAAGAAGTCGACGCCAGAAGCATAAAATACGATATAAATACAACAGCTTTTCCATCGTATAAAACAAATAATTGCAACCTGTTTGATAGTGATGGTCACTTCTACTTAACGGGCAACCTAGGCTTCACTCTAGGGCGTTGCTCCACCAGATCGAATAGTTAGGGCCTTAGAAGTCAACGTCCGAAGCATAAAATATAAAATAAATAGAACAGTTTTTCCATCGTATAAAACGAAAAATTGCTACCAGTGTGAAAGTTATGGTCATTTCTACTTTCCGGGCAACCTAGGCTTCACCCTAGGCCGTTGTTCCACCAGATCGAATAGTTAGGGCCTAAGAAGTCAACGCCAGAAGCATAAAATACAATATAAATACAACAGTTTTTCCATCACATAAAACGAATGATAGCAACCAGTGTGAAAGTTATGGTCATTACTACGTTACGGGCAACCTAGGCTGCACTCTAGGGCGTTGCTCCACCAGATCGAATAGTTAGGGCCTTAGAAGTCAACGCCCGAAACATAAAATACAAAATAATTAAAACAGTTCTTCCATCGTATAAAACGAAAAATTGCAAACAGTGTGAAAGATATGGACATTTCTACGATCCGTTCTACCTAGGCTTCACTCTATGGCGTTCTTCCACCACATCGAATAGCCACGGCCTCAGAAGTCAACGCCAGAATCTAAAATACAATATAAATATAACAGTTTTTCCATCGTATAAAACGAATAATGGCAACCAGTGTGAAAGTTATGGTCATTTCTACATTCCGAGCAACCTAGGCTTCACTCTAGGGCGTTGCTCCAACAGATTGAATAGTTAGGGCCTTAGAAGTCAACGCCCGAAGCATAAAATGCAATAAAAATACAACAGTTTTTCCACCGTATAACAGGATTAATAGCAACCAGTTTGAAAGAGATGGTCATTTCTACGTTCCGGGCCACCTAGGCTTCACTCTAGGGCGTTGCTCCACTAGATCGAATAGCTAGGGCCATTGAAGTCAACGCCAGAAGCATAAAATACGATATAAATACAACAGCTTTTCCATCGTATAAAAGAAAATAATTGCAA
This sequence comes from Calliopsis andreniformis, assembly GCF_051401765.1. Lineage (NCBI taxonomy): Eukaryota > Metazoa > Arthropoda > Insecta > Hymenoptera > Andrenidae > Calliopsis > Calliopsis andreniformis. The sequence continues at coordinate 29,263,101 of NW_027480423.1, forward strand.
ACAGTGTGAAGGTAATGGGCATTTCTACGTTCCGGGCAACCTAGACTTCACCCTAGGGCGTTGCTCCACCAGACCGAATAGTTAGGGCCTTAGAAGTCAACGCCCGAAGCGTAAAATACAAAATAAATGAAACAGTTTTTCCATCGTATAAAACGAAAAATTGCAAACAGTGTGAAAGATATGGACATTTCTACGATCCGGGCTACCTAGGCTTCCCTCTATGGCGTTCTTCCACCACATCGAATAGCAACGGCCTCAGAAGTCAACGCCCGAAGCATAAAATACAAAATAAATAGAACGGTTTTTCCATTGTATAAAGCGAATAATTGCTGCCAGAGTAAAAGTTATGGTCATTTCTACGTTCCGGGCAACCTAGGCTTCACCCTAGTGCGTTGTACCACCAGATCGAATAGTTAGGGCCTTAGAAGTCAACGCCCGAAGCGTAAAATACAAAATAAATAAAACAGTTTTTCCATCGTATAAAACGAATAATTGCAACCAGTATGAAACTTATGGTCATTTCTACTTACCGGGCAGCCTAGGCTTCACTCTAGGGCGTCGCTCTACCAGATCGAATAGTTAGGGCCTTAGAAGTCGACGCCAGAAGCATAAAATACGATATAAATACAATAGCTTTTCCATCGTATAAAACAAATACTTGTAACCAGTTTGATAGTGATGGTCATTTCTACGTACCGGGCAACCTAGGCTTAACTCTAGGGCGTTGCTCCACCAGATCGAATAGTTAGGGCCTTAGAAGTCAACGCCCGAAGCATAAAATACAAAATAAATAGAACAGTTTTTCCACCGTATAGAACGAATAATTGCTACCAGTGTGAAAGTTATGGTCATTTCTGCGTTCCTGGCAACCTAGGCTTCACCCTAGGGCGTTGTACCACCAGATCGAATAGTTAGGGCCTAAGAAGTCAACGCCAGGAGCATAAAAAACGATATAAATACAACAGCTTTTCCATCACATAAAACGAATGATAGCAACCAGTGTGAAAGTTATGGTCATTACTACGTTACGGGCAACCTCGGCTGCACTCTAGGGCGTTGCTCCACCAGATCGAATAGTTAGGGCCTTAGAAGTCAACGCCCGAAACATAAAATACAAAATAATTAAAACAGTTCTTCCATCGTATAAAACGAAAAATTGCAAACAGTGTGAAAGATATGGACATTTCTACGATCCGTGCTACCTAGGCTTCACTCTATGGCGTTCTTCCACCACATCGAATAGCCACGGCCTCAGAAGTCAACGCCAGAATCTAAAATACAATATAAATATAACAGTTTTTCCATCGTATAAAACGAGTAATAGCAACCAGTGTGAAAGTTATGGTCATTTCTACATTCCGAGCAACCTAGGCTTCACTCTAGGGCGTTGCTCCAACAGATTGAATAGTTAGGGCCTTAGAAGTCAACGCCCGAAGCATAAAATGCAATAAAAATACAACAGTTTTTCCACCGTATAACAGGATTAATAGCAACCAGTTTGAAAGAGATGGTCATTTCTACGTTCCGGGCCACCTAGGCTTCACTCTAGGGCGTTGCTCCACTAGATCGAATAGCTAGGGCCATTGAAGTCAACGCCAGAAGCATAAAATACGATATAAATACAACAGCTTTTCCATCGTATAAAAGAAAATAATTGCAAACAGTGTGAAGGTAATGGGCATTTCTACGTTCCGGGCAACCTAGGCTTCACCCTAGGGCGTTGCTCCACCAGATCAAACAGTTAGGGGCTTAGAAGTCAACGCCCGAAGCATAAAATACAAAATAAATAGAACAGTTTTTCCATTGTATAAAACGAATAATTGCTACCAGTGTAAAAGTTATGGTCATTTCTGCGTTCCGGGCAACCTAGGCTTCACCCTAGGGCGTTGTTCCACCAGATCGAATAGCTAGGGCCTAGGAAGTGAACGCCAGAAGCATAAAATACAATATAAATACAACAGTTTTTCCATCGTATAAAACGAATAATTGCAACCAGTGTGAAAGCTATGGTCATTTCTACATTCCGAGCAATCTAGGCTTCACTCTAGGGCGTTGCTCCGACAGATTGAATAGTCAGGTCCTTAGAAGTCAACGCCCGAAGCATAAAATGCAATAAAAATGCAACAGTTTTTCCATCGTATAACAGGATTAATTGCAACCAGTTTGAAAGTGATGTTCATTTCTACGTTCCGGGCAACCTAGGCTTCACTCTAGGGCGTTGCTCCACTAGATCGAATAGCTAGGGCCTTAGAAGTCAACGCCAGAGGCATAAAATACAAAATAATTAAAACAGTTTTTCCATCGTATAAAACGAAAAATTGCAAACAGTGTGAAAGATATGGACATTTCTACGATCCGTGCTACCTAGGCTTCACTCTATGGCGTTCTTCCACCACATCGAATAGCAACGGCCTCAGAAGTCAACGCCAGAATCTAAAATACAATATAAATATAACAGTTTTTCCATCGTATAAAACGAATAATAGCAACCAGTGTGAAAGATAAGGTCATTTCTACATTCCGAGCAACCTAGGCTTCACTCTAGGGCGGTGCTCCACCATATCCAATAGCTACGGCCTTAGAAGCCTACGCCTGAAGCATAAAATACAATAAAAATAAAACGGTCTTTCCATCGTATAACAGGAGTAATTGCAACAAGCGTGAAAGTAATGATCATTTCTACGTTCCGGGCAACCTAGGCTTCACCCTAGGGCGTTGCTCCACCAGATCAAACAGTTAGGGCCTTAGAAGTCAACGCCCGAAGCATAAAATACAAAATAAATAAAACAGTTTCTCCATTGTATAAAACGAATAATTGCTACCAGTGTAAAAGTTATGGTCATTTCTGCGTTCCGGGCAACCTAGGCTTCACCCTAGGGCGTTGTTCCACCAGATCGAATAGATAGGGCCTAGGAAGTGAACGCCAGAATCTTAAAATACAATATAAATAGAACGGTTTTTCCATTGTATAAAACGAATAATTGCTGCCAGAGTAAAAGTTATGGTCATTTCTACGTTCCGGGCAACCTAGGCTTCACCCTAGGGCGTTGTACCACCAGATCGAATAGTTAGGGCCTAAGAAGTCAACGGCAGGAGCATAAAAAACGATATCAATACAACAGCTTTTCCATCGTATAAAACGAATAATTGCAACCAGTGTGGAAGTTATGGTCATTTCTACGTTCCGGGCAACCTAGGCTTCACTCTAGGGCGATGCTCCACCAAATGGAATAGTTAGGGCCTTAGAAGTCAACGCCCGAAACATAAAATACAAAATAAATAAAACAGTTTTTCCATGGTATAAAACGAAAAATTGCAAACAGTGTGAAGGATATGGACATTTCTACGATCCGGGCTACCTAGGCTTCACTCTATGGCGTTCTTCCACCACATCGAATAGCAACGGCCTCAGAAGTCAACGCCAGAAGCTTAAATACAATATAAATATAACAGTTTTTCCATCGTATACAACGAATAATAGCAACCAGTGTGAAAGTTGTGGTCATTTCTACGTTCCGGGCAACCTAGGCTTCACTGTACGGCGATGCTCCACCAGATCAAACAGTTAGGGCCTTAGAAGTCAACGCCCGAAGCATAAAGTACAAAATAAATACAACGGTTTTTCTATTGTGTAAAACGAATAATTGCTGCCAGTGTAAAAGTTATGGTCATTTCTACGTTCCGGGCAACCTAGGCTTCACCCTAGGGCGTTGTACCACCAGATCGAATAGTTAGGGCCTAATAAGTCAACGCCAGGAGCATAAAAAACGATATAAATACAACAGCTTTTCCATCGTATAAAACGAATAATTGCAACCAGTGTGGAAGTTATGGTCATTTCTACGTTCCGGGCAACCTAGGCTTCACTCTAGGGCGGTGCTCCACCAAATCGAATAGCTAGGGCCTTAGAAGTCAACGCCAGAAACATAAAAAACAATAAAGATGCAAAAGTTTTTTCATCGTATAACAGGAATAACTGCAAACAGTATGAAAGTACTTGTCATTTTTACGTTCCGGGTAACCTAGGTTTCACTCTAGGGCGTTGCTCCACCAGATCGAATAGCTAGGGACTTAGAATTCAACGCCATATGAATAAAATACAATATAAATACAACAGCTTTTTCCATCGTATAAAAGAAAATAATTGCAAACTGTTTGAAGGTAATGGTCATTTCTACGTTCCGGGAAACCTAGGCTTCACTCTAGGGCGTTGCTCCAACAGATTGAAAAGTCAGGGCCTTAGAAGTCAACGCCCGAAGCATAAAATGCAATAAAAATACAACAGTTTTTCCACCGTATAACAGGATTTATAGCAACCAGTTTGAAAGAGATGGTCATTTCTACGTTCCGGGCCACCTAGGCTTCACTCTAGGGCGTTGCTCCACTAGATCGAATAGCTAGGGCCATTGAAGTCAACGCCAGAAGCATAAAATACGATATAAATACAACAGCTTTTCCATCGTATAAAAGAAAATAATTGCAAACAGTGTCAAGGTAATGGGCATTTCTACGTTCCGGGCAACCTAGGCTTCACCCTAGGGCGTTGCTCCACCAGATCAAACAGTTAGGGGCTTAGAAGTCAACGCCCGAAGCATAAAATACAAAATAAATAGAACAGTTTTTCCATTGTATAAAACGAATAATTGCTACCAGTGTAAAAGTTATGGTCATTTCTGCGTTCCGGGCAACCTAGGCTTCACCCTAGGGCGTTGTTCCACCAGATCGAATAGCTAGGGCCTAGGAAGTGAACGCCAGAAGCATAAAATACAATATAAATACAACAGTTTTTCCATCGTATAAAACGAATAATTGCAACCAGTGTGAAAGCTATGGTCATTTCTACATTCCGAGCAACCTAGGCTTCACTCTAGGGCGTTGCTCCGACAGATTGAATAGTCAGGTCCTTAGAAGTCAACGCCCGAAGCATAAAATGCAATAAAAATGCAACAGTTTTTCCATCGTATAACAGGATTAATTGCAACCAGTTTGAAAGTGATGTTCATTTCTACGTTCCGGGCAACCTAGGCTTCACTCTAGGGCGTTGCTCCACTAGATCGAATAGCTAGGGCCTTAGAAGTCAACGCCAGAGGCATAAAATACAAAATAATTAAAACAGTTTTTCCATCGTATAAAACGAAAAATTGCAAACAGTGTGAAAGATATGGACATTTCTACGATCCGTGCTACCTAGGCTTCACTCTATGGCGTTCTTCCACCACATCGAATAGCAACGGCCTCAGAAGTCAACGCCAGAATCTAAAATACAATATAAATATAACAGTTTTTCCATCGTATAAAACGAATAATAGCAACCAGTGTGAAAGTTAAGGTCATTTCTACATTCCGAGCAACCTAGGCTTCACTCTAGGGCGGTGCTCCACCATATCCAATAGCTACGGCCTTAGAAGCCTACGCCTGAAGCATAAAATACAATAAAAATAAAACGGTCTTTCCATCGTATAACAGGAGTAATTGCAACAAGCGTGAAAGTAATGATCATTTCGGCGTTTCGGGCATCCTAGACTTAACTCGGAGGCATTGCTCGACCAGATCGAATAGTTAGGGCCTAAGAAGTCAACGCCAGAAGCATAAAATACAATATACATACAACAGTTTTTCCATCATATAAACCGAATGATAGCAAACAGTGTGAAAGCTATGGTCATTTCTACGTTCCGGGCAACCTAGGCTGCACTCTAGGGCGTTGCTCCACCAGACCGAATAGTTAGGGCCTTAGAAGTCAACGCCCGAAGCGTAAAATACAAAATAAATAAAACAGTTTTTCCATCGTATAAAACGAAAAATTGCAAACAGTGTGAAAGATATGGACATTTCTACGATCCGGGCTACCTAGGCTTCCCTCTATGGCGTTCTTCCACCACATCGAATAGCAACGGCCTCAGAAGTCAACGCCCGAAGCATAAAATACAAAATAAATAGAACGGTTTTTGCATTGTATAAAGCGAATAATTGCTGCCAGAGTAAAAGTTATGGTCATTTCTACGTTCCGGGCAACCTAGGCTTCACCCTAGGGCGTTGTACCACCAGATCGAATAGTTAGGGCCTTAGAAGTCAACGCCCGAAGCGTAAAATTCAAAATAAATAAAACAGTTTTTCCATCGTATAAAACGAATAATTGCAACCAGTATGAAACTTATGGTCATTTCTACTTACCGGGCAGCCTAGGCTTCACTCTAGGGCGTTGCTCTACCAGATCGAATAGTTAGGGCCTTAGAAGTCGACGCCAGAAGCATTAAATACGATATAAATACAATAGCTTTTCCATCGTATAAAACAAATACTTGTAACCAGTTTGGTAGTGATGGTCATTTCTACGTTCCGGGCAACCTGGGCTTCACTCTAGGGCGGTGCTCCACCAAATCGAATAGCTAGGGCCTTAGAAGTCAACGCCAGAAGCATAAAATACAATAAAGATGCAAAAGTTTTTTCATCGTATAACAGGAATAACTGCAAACAGTATGAAAGTACTTGTCATTTCTACTTTCCGGGTAACCTAGGTTTCACTCTAGGGCGTTGCTCCACCAGATCGAATAGCTAGGGACTTAGAATTCAACGCCATAAGAATAAAATACAATATAAGTACAACAGTTTTTCCATCGTATAAAACGAATAATAGCAACCAGTGTAAAAGTTATGGACATATCTACGTTCCGGGCAACCTAGGCTGCACTCTAGGGCGTTGCTCCACCAGATCGAATAGTTAGGGCCTTAGAAGTCAACGCCCGAAGCGTAAAATACAAAATAAATAAAACAGTTTTTCCATCGTATAAAACGAAAAATTGCAAACAGTGTGAAAGATATGGACATTTCTACGATCCGGGCTACCTAGGCTTCCCTCTATGGCGTTCTTCCACCGCATCAAATAGCAACGGCCTCAGAAGTCAACGCCCGAAGCATAAAATACAAAATAAATAGAACGGTTTTTCCATTGTATAAAACGAATAATTGCTGCCAGAGTAAAAGCTATGGTCATTTCTACGTTCCGGGCAACCTAGGCTTCACCCTAGGGCGTTGTACCACCAGATCGAATAGTTAGGGCCTAAGAAGTCAACGCCAGGAGCATAAAAAACGATATAAATACAACACCTTTTCCATCGTATAAAACGAATGATAGCAACCAGTGTAAAAGTTATGGTCATTTCTACGTTCCGGGCAACCTAGGCTGCACTCTAGGGCGTTGCTCCACCAGATTGAATAGTTAGGGCCTTAGAAGTCAACGCCCGAAGCGTAAAATACAAAATAAATAAAACAGTTTTTCCATCGTATAAAACGAATAATTGCAACCATTATGAAACTTATGGTCATTTCTACTTACCGGGCAACCTAGGCTTCACTCTAGGGCGTTGCTCTACCAGATCGCATAGTTAGGGCCTTAGAAGTCAACGCCCGAAGCATAAAATACAAAATAAATAGAACAGTTTTTCCATCGTATAAAACGAATAATTGCCACCAGTGTGAAAGTTATGGTCATTTCTACTTTCCGGACAACCTAGGCTTCACCCTAGGGCGTTGTACCACCAGGTGGAATAGTTAGGTCCTAAGAAGTCGACGCCAGAAGCATAAAATACGATATAAATACAACAGCTTTTCCATCGTATAAAACAAATAATTGTAACCAGTTTGATAGTGATGGTCATTTCTACTTACCGGGCAACCTAGGCTTAACTCTAGGGCGTTGCTCCACCAGATCGAATAGTTAGGGCCTTAGAAGTCAACGCCCGAAGCATAAAATATAAAATAAATAGAACAGTTTTTCCATCGTATAGAACGAAAAATTGCTACCAGTGTGAAAGCTATGGTCATTTCTACGTTCCGCGCAATCTGGGCTTTACCCTAGTGCGTTGTTCCACCAGATGGAATAGTTAGGGCCTAAGAAGTCAACGCCAGGAGCATAAAAAACGATATAAATACAACAGCTTTTCCATCGTATAAAACGAATAATTGCAACCAGTGTGGAAGTTATGGTCATTTCTACGTTCCGGGCAACCTGGGCTTCACTCTAGGGCGGTGCTCCACCAAATCGAATAGCTAGGGCCTTAGAAGTCAACGCCAGAAGCATAAAATATAATAAAGATGCAAAGGTTTTTTCATCGTATAACAGGAATAACTGCAAACGGTATGAAAGTACTTGTCATTTCTACGTTCCGGGTAACCTAGGTTTCACTCTAGGGCGTTGCTCCACCAGATCGAATAGCTAGGGACTTAGAATTCAACGCCATAAGAATAAAATACAATATAAGTACAACAGTTTTTCCATCGTATAAAACGAATAATGGCAACCAGTGTGAAAGTTATGGTCATTTCTACGTACCGGGCAACCTGGGCTACACTCTAGGGCGTTGCTCTACCAGATCGAATAGTTAGGGCCTTAGAAGTCAACGCCCGAAGCATAAAATACAAAATAAATAGAACAGCTTTTCCATCGTATAAAACAAATAATTGCAACCAGTTTGATACTGATGGTCACTTCTACGTACCGGGCAACCTAGGCTTCACTCTAGGGCGTTGCTCCACCAGATCGAATAGTTAGGGCCATAGAAGTCAACGCCCGAAGCATAAAATATAAAATAAATAGAACAGTTTTTCCATCGTATAAAACGAAAAATTGCTACCAGTGTGAAAGTTATGGTCATTTCAACTTTCCCGGCAACCTAGGCTTCACCCTAGGCCGTTGTTCCACCAGATCGAATAGTTAGGGCCTAAGAAGTGAACGCCAGAAGCATAAAATACAATATAAATACAACAGTTTTTCCATCATATAAAACGAATGATAGCAACCAGTGTGAAAGTTATGGTCATTTCTACTTTCCGGGCAACCTAGGCTTCACCCTAGGCCGTTGTTCCACCAGATCGAATAGTTAGGGCCTAAGAAGTGAACGCCAGAGGCATAAAATACAATATAAATACAACAGTTTTTCCATCATATAAAACGAATAATAGCAACCAGTGTGAAAGTTATGGTCATTTCTACATTCCGAGCAACCTACGCTTCACTCTAGGGCGTTGCTCCAACAGATTGAATAGTTAGGGCCTTAGAAGTCATCGCCCGAAGCATAAAATGCAATAAAAATACAACAGTTTTTCCATCGTATAACAGGATTAATTGCAACCAGTTTGAAAGTGATGGTCATTTCTACGTTCCGGGCCATCTAGGCTTCACTCTAGGGCGTTGCTCCACTAGATCGAATAGCTAGGGCCATAGAAGTCAACGCCAGAAGCATAAAATACGATATAAATACAACAGCTTTTCCATCGTATAAAAGAAAATAATTGCAAACAGTGTGAAGGTAATGGTCATTTCTACGTTCCGGGCAACCTAGGCTTCACCCTAGGGCGTTGCTCCACCAGATCAAACAGTTAGGGCCTTAGAAGTCAACGCCCGAAGCATAAAATACAAAATAAATAAAACAGTTTCTCCATTGTATAAAACGAATAATTGCTACCAGCGTAGAAGTTATGGTCATTTCTGCGTTCCGGGCAACCTAGGCTTCACCCTAGGGCGTTGTTCCACCAGATCGAATAGATAGGGCCTAGGAAGTGAACGCCAGAATCTTAAAATACAATATAAATAGAACGGTTTTTCCATTGTATAAAACGAATAATTGCTGCCAGAGTAAAAGTTATGGTCATTTCTACGTTCCGGGCAACCTAGGCTTCACCCTAGGGCGTTGTACCACCAGATCGAATAGTTAGGGCCTAAGAAGTCAACGCCAGGAGCATAAAAAACGATATAAATACAACAGCTTTTCCATCGTATAAAACGAATAATTGCAACCAGTGTGGAAGTTATGGTCATTTCTACGTTCCGGGCAACCTAGGCTTCACTCTAGGGCGATGCTCCACCAAATGGAATAGCTAGGGCCTTAGAAGTCAACGCCAGAAGCATAAAATACAATAAAGATGCAAAAGTTTTTTCATCGTATAACAGGAATAACTGCAAACAGTATGAAAGTACTTGTCATTTCTACGTTCCGGGTAACCTAGGTTTCACTCTAGGGCGTTGCTCCACCAGATCGAATAGCTAGGGACTTTGACTTCAACGCCATAAGAATAAAATACAATATAAGTACAACAGTTTTTCCATCGTATAAAACGAATAATAGCAACCAGTGTAAAAGTTATGGACATATCTACGTTCCGGGCAACCTAGGCCTCACCCTAGGCCGTTGTTCCACCAGGTCGAAAGTTAGGGCCTAAGAAGTGGACGCCAGAAGCATAAAATACAATATAAATACAACAGTTTTTCCATCATATAAAACGAATGATAGCAACCAGTGTGAAAGCTATGGTCATTTCTACGTTCCGGGCAACCTAGGCTGCACTCTAGGGCGTTGCTCCACCAGATCGAATAGTTAGGGCCTTAGAAGTCAACGCCCGAAGCGTAAAATACAAAATAAATAAAACAGTTTTTCCATCGTATAAAACGAATAATTGCAACCAGTATGAAACTTATGGTCATTTCTACTTACCGGGCAGCCTAGGCTTCACTCTAGGGCGTTGCTCTACCAGATCGAATAGTTAGGGCCTTAGAAGTCAACGCCCGAAGCGTAAAATACAAAATAAATAAAACAGTTTTACCATCGTATAAAACGAATAATTGCAACCATTATGAAACTTATGGTCATTTCTACTTACCGGGCAACCTAGGCTTCACTCTAGGGCGTTGCTCTACCAGATCGCATAGTTAGGGCCTTAGAAGTCAACGCCCGAAGCATAAAATACAAAATAAATAGAACAGTTTTTCCATCGTATAAAACGAATAATTGCCACCAGTGTGAAAGTTATGGTCATTTCTACTTTCCGGACAACCTAGGCTTCACCCTAGGGCGTTGTACCACCAGGTGGAATAGTTAGGTCCTAAGAAGTCGACGCCAGAAGCATAAAATACGATATAAATACAACAGCTTTTCCATCGTATAAAACAAATAATTGTAACCAGTTTGATAGTGATGGTCATTTCTACTTACCGGGCAACCTAGGCTTAACTCTAGGGCGTTGCTCCACCAGATCGAATAGTTAGGGCCTTAGAAGTCAACGCCCGAAGCATAAAATATAAAATAAATAGAACAGTTTTTCCATCGTATAGAACGAAAAATTGCTACCAGTGTGAAAGCTATGGTCATTTCTACGTTCCGCGCAATCTGGGCTTTACCCTAGTGCGTTGTTCCACCAGATGGAATAGTTAGGGCCTAAGAAGTCAACGCCAGGAGCATAAAAAACGATATAAATACAACAGCTTTTCCATCGTATAAAACGAATAATTGCAACCAGTGTGGAAGTTATGGTCATTTCTACGTTCCGGGCAACCTGGGCTTCACTCTAGGGCGGTGCTCCACCAAATCGAATAGCTAGGGCCTTAGAAGTCAACGCCAGAAGCATAAAATATAATAAAGATGCAAAGGTTTTTTCATCGTATAACAGGAATAACTGCAAACAGTATGAAAGTACTTGTCATTTCTACGTTCCGGGTAACCTAGGTTTCACTCTAGGGCGTTGCTCCACCAGATCGAATAGCTAGGGACTTAGAATTCAACGCCATAAGAATAAAATACAATATAAGTACAACAGTTTTTCCATCGTATAAAACGAATAATGGCAACCAGTGTGAAAGTTATGGTCATTTCTACGTACCGGGCAACCTGGGCTACACTCTAGGGCGTTGCTCTACCAGATCGAATAGTTAGGGCCTTAGAAGTCAACGCCCGAAGCATAAAATACAAAATAAATAGAACAGCTTTTCCATCGTATAAAACAAATAATTGCAACCAGTTTGATACTGATGGTCACTTCTACGTACCGGGCAACCTAGGCTTCACTCTAGGGCGTTGCTCCACCAGATCGAATAGTTAGGGCCATAGAAGTCAACGCCCGAAGCATAAAATATAAAATAAATAGAACAGTTTTTCCATCGTATAAAACGAAAAATTGCTACCAGTGTGAAAGTTATGGTCATTTCAACTTTCCCGGCAACCTAGGCTTCACCCTAGGCCGTTGTTCCACCAGATCGAATAGTTAGGGCCTAAGAAGTGAACGCCAGAAGCATAAAATACAATATAAATACAACAGTTTTTCCATCATATAAAACGAATGATAGCAACCAGTGTGAAAGTTATGGTCATTTCTACTTTCCGGGCAACCTAGGCTTCACCCTAGGCCGTTGTTCCACCAGATCGAATAGTTAGGGCCTAAGAAGTGAACGCCAGAGGCATAAAATACAATATAAATACAACAGTTTTTCCATCATATAAAACGAATAATAGCAACCAGTGTGAAAGTTATGGTCATTTCTACATTCCGAGCAACCTACGCTTCACTCTAGGGCGTTGCTCCAACAGATTGAATAGTTAGGGCCTTAGAAGTCATCGCCCGAAGCATAAAATGCAATAAAAATACAACAGTTTTTCCATCGTATAACAGGATTAAATGCAACCAGTTTGAAAGTGATGGTCATTTCTACGTTCCGGGCCATCTAGGCTTCACTCTAGGGCGTTGCTCCACTAGATCGAATAGCTAGGGCCATAGAAGTCAACGCCAGAAGCATAAAATACGATATAAATACAACAGCTTTTCCATCGTATAAAAGAAAATAATTGCAAACAGCGTGAAGGTAATGGTCATTTCTACGTTCCGGGCAACCTAGGCTTCACCCTAGGGCGTTGCTCCACCAGATCAAACAGTTAGGGCCTTAGAAGTCAACGCCCGAAGCATAAAATACAAAATAAATAAAACAGTTTCTCCATTGTATAAAACGAATAATTGCTACCAGTGTAAAAGTTATGGTCATTTCTGCGTTCCGGGCAACCTAGGCTTCACCCTAGGGCGTTGTTCCACCAGATCGAATAGATAGGGCCTAGGAAGTGAACGCCAGAATCTTAAAATACAATATAAATAGAACGGTTTTTCCATTGTATAAAACGAATAATTGCTGCCAGAGTAAAAGTTATGGTCATTTCTACGTTCCGGGCAACCTAGGCTTCACCCTAGGGCGTTGTACCACCAGATCGAATAGTTAGGGCCTAAGAAGTCAACGCCAGGAGCATAAAAAACGATATAAATACAACAGCTTTTCCATCGTATAAAACGAATAATTGCAACCAGTGTGGAAGTTATGGTCATTTCTACGTTCCGGGCAACCTAGGCTTCACTCTAGGGCGATGCTCCACCAAATGGAATAGCTAGGGCCTTAGAAGTCAACGCCAGAAGCATAAAATACAATAAAGATGCAAAAGTTTTTTCATCGTATAACAGGAATAACTGCAAACAGTATGAAAGTACTTGTCATTTCTACGTTCCGGGTAACCTAGGTTTCACTCTAGGGCGTTGCTCCACCAGATCGAATAGCTAGGGACTTTGACTTCAACGCCATAAGAATAAAATACAATATAAGTACATCAGTTTTTCCATCGTATAAAACGAATAATAGCAACCAGTGTAAAAGTTATGGACATATCTACGTTCCGGGCAACCTAGGCCTCACCCTAGGCCGTTGTTCCACCAGGTCGAAAGTTAGGGCCTAAGAAGTGGACGCCAGAAGCATAAAATACAATATAAATACAACAGTTTTTCCATCATATAAAACGAATGATAGCAACCAGTGTGAAAGCTATGGTCATTTCTACGTTCCGGGCAACCTAGGCTGCACTCTAGGGCGTTGCTCCACCAGATCGAATAGTTAGGGCCTTAGAAGTCAACGCCCGAAGCGTAAAATACAAAATAAATAAAACAGTTTTTCCATCGTATAAAACGAATAATTGCAACCAGTATGAAACTTATGGTCATTTCTACTTACCGGGCAGCCTAGGCTTCACTCTAGGGCGTTGCTCTACCAGATCGAATAGTTAGGGCCTTAGAAGTCGGCGCCAGAAGCATAAAATACGATATAAATACAACAGCTTTTCCATCGTATAAAACAAATACTTGTAACCAGTTTGATAGTGATGGTCATTTCTACGTACCGGGCAACCTAGGCTTAACTCTAGGGCGTTGCTCCACCAGATCGAATAGTTAGGGCCTTAGAAGTCAACGCCCGAAGCATAAAATACAAAATAAATAGAACAGTTTTTCCATCGTATAGAACGAATAATTGCAAACAGTATGAAAGTACTTGTCATTTCTACGTTCCGGGTAACCTAGGTTTCACTCTAGGGCGTTGCTCCACCAGATCGAATAGCTAGGGACTTAGAATTCAACGCCAGAGGCATAAAATACAATATAAATACAAGAGCTTCTCCATTGTATAATACGTATAATTGCTACCAGTGTAAAAGTTATGGTCATTTCTACGTTCCGGGCAACCTAGGCTTCACCCTAAGGCATTGTTCCATCAGATCGAATAGTTAGGCCCTAAGAAGTGAACGCCAGAAGCATAAAATACAATATAAATACAACAGTTTTTCCATTGTAGAAAACGAATAATTGCAACCAGTGTGAAAGTTATGGTCATTTCTATATTCCGAGCAACCTAGGCTTCACTCTAGGGCGGTGCTCCACCATATCCAATAGCTACGGCCTTAGAAGCTTACGCCTGAAGCATAAAATACAATTAAAATACAACGGTCTTTTCATCGTATAACAGGAATAATTGCAACAAGCGTGAAAGTAATGATCATTTCGGCGTTTCGGGCATCATAGACTTAACTCGGAGGCATTGCTCCACCAGATCGAATAGCTAGGGCCTAAGAAGTCATCGCCAGAAGCATAAAATACAATATAAATACAACAGTTTTTCCATTGTATAAAACGAATAATTGCTACCAGTGTAAAAGTTATGGTCATTTCTACGTTCCGGGCAACCTAGGCTTCACCCTAGGGCGTTGTTCCACCAGATCGAATAGTTAGGGCCTAAGAAGTGAACGCCAGAAGCATAAAATACAATATAAATACAACAGTCTTTCCATCGTATAAAACGAATAATTGCAACCAGTGTGAAAGTTATGGTCATTTCTACATTCCGAGCAACCTAGGCTTCACTCTAGGGCGTTGCTCCAACAGATTGAATAGTTAGGGCCTTAGAAGTCAACGCCCGAAGCATAAAATGCAATAAAAATACAACAGTTTTTCCATCGTATAACAGGATTAATTGCAACCAGTTTTAAAGTGATGGTCATTTCTACGTTCCGGGCAACCTAGGCTTCACTCTAGGGCGTTGCTCCACTAGATCGAACAGCTAGGGCCTTAGAAGTCAACGCCAGAGGCATAAAATACAATATAAATACAACAGCTTTTCCATCGTAAAAAACGAATAATTGCAACCAGTGTGAAAGTTATGGTTATTTCTACATTCCGAGCAACCTAGGCTTCACTCTAGGGCGTTGCTCCACCAGATCGAATAGCTAGGGACTTAGAATTCAACGCCAGATGAATAAAATACAATATAAGTACAACAGTTTTTCCATCGTATAAAACGAATAATAGCAACCAGTGTGAAAGTTATGGTCATTTCTACGTACCGGGCAACCTGGGCTTCACTCTAGGGCGTTGCTCTACCAGATCGAATAGTTAGGGCCTTAGAAGTCAACGCCCGAAGCATAAAATACAAAATAAATAGAACAGTTTTTCCATCGTATAAAGCGAATAATTGCTACCAGTGTGAAAGTTATGGTCATTTCTACTTTCCGGGCAACCTAGGCTTCACCCCAGGGCGTTGTTCCACCTGATGGAATAGTTAGGGCCTAAGAAGTCGACGCCAGAAGCATAAAATACGATATAAATACAACAGCTTTTCCATCGTATAAAACAAATAATTGCAACCAGTTTGATAGTGATGGTCACTTCTACGTACCGCGCAACCTAGGCTTCACTTTAGGGCGTTGCTCCACCAGATCGAATAGTTAGGGCCATAGAAGTCAACGCACGAAGCATAAAATATAAAATAAATAGAACAGTTTTTCCATCGTATAAAACGAAAAATTGCTACCGGTGTGAAAGTTATGGTCATTTCTACTTTCCGGGCAACCTAGGCTTCACCCTAGGCCGTTGTTCCACCAGATCGAATAGTTAGGGACTAAGAAGTGAACGCCAGAAGCATAAAATACAATATAAATACAACAGTTTTTCCATCATATAAAACGAATGATAGCAACCAGTGTGAAAGTTATGGTCATTTCTACGTTACGGGCAACCTAGGCTGCACTCTAGGGCGTTGCTCCACCAGATCGAATAGTTAGGGCCTTAGAAGTCAACGCCCGAAACATAAAATACAAAATAAATAAAACAGTTTTTCCATGGTATAAAACGAAAAATTGCAAACAGTGTGAAGGATATGGACATTTCTACGATCCGGGCTACCTAGGCTTCACTCTATGGCGTTCTTCCACCACATCGAATAGCAACGGCCTCAGAAGTCAACGCCCGAAGCATAAAATATAAAATAAATAGAACAGTTCTTCCATCGTGTAAAACGAAAAATTGCTACCAGTGTGAAAGTTATGGTCATTTCTACTTTCCGGGCAACCTAGGCTTCACCCTAGGGCGTTGTTCCACCAGATGGAATAGTTAGGGCCTAAGAAGTCAGCTCCAGAAGCATAAAATACGATATAAATGCAGCAGCTTTTCCATCGTATAAAACAAGTAATTGCAACCAGGTTGATAGTGATGGTCATTTCTACGTACCGGGCAACCTAGGCTTCACTGTACGGCGATGCTCCACCAGATCAAACAGTTAGGGCCTTGGAAGTCAACGCCCGAAGCATAAAATTCAAAATAAATAGAACGGTTTTTCCATTGTATAAAACGAATAATTGCTGCCAGTGTAAAAGTTATGGTCATTTCTACGTTCCGGGCAACCCAGGCTGCACTCTAGGGCGTTGCTCCACCAGATCGAATAGTTAGGGCCTTAGAAGTCAACGCCCGAAGCGTAAAATACAAAATAAATAAAACAGTTTTTCTATCGTATACAACCAAAAATTGCAAACAGTGTGAAAGATATGGACATTTCTACGATCCTGTCTACCTAGGCTTCCCTCTATGGCGTTCTTCCACCACATCGAATAGCAACGGCCTCAGAAGTCAACGCCAAAAGCTTAAATACAATATAAATATAACAGTTTTTCCATCGTATACAACGAATAATAGCAACCAGTGTGAAAGTTGTGGTCATTTCTACGTTCCGGGCAACCTAGGCTTCACTGTACGGCGATGCTCCACCAGATCAAACAGTTAGGGCCTTAGAAGTCAACGCCCGAAGCATAAAATACAAAATAAATACAACGGTTTTTCTATTGTGTAAAACGAATAATTGCTGCCAGTGTAAAAGTTATGGTCATTTCTACGTTCCGGGCAACCTAGGCTTCACCCTAGGGCGTTGTACCACCAGATCGAATAGTTAGGGCCTAATAAGTCAACGCCAGGAGCATAAAAAACGATATAAATACAACAGCTTTTCCATCGTATAAAACGAATAATTGCAACCAGTGTGGAAGTTATGGTCATTTCTACGTTCCGGGCAACCTAGGCTTCACTCTAGGGCGGTGCTCCACCAAATCGAATAGCTAGGGCCTTAGAATTCAACGCCATAAGAATAAAATACAATATAAATACAACAGTTTTTCCATCGTATAAATCGAATAATAGCAACCAGTGTGAAAATTATGGTCATTTCTACGTACCGGGCAACCTGGGCTACACTTTAGGGCGTTGCTCTACCAGATCGAATAGTTAGGGCCTTAGAAGTCAACGCCCGAAGCATAAAATACAAAATAAATACAACAATTTTTCCATCGTATAAAACGAATAATTGCTACCAGTGTGAAAGTTATGATCATTTCTACTTTCCGGGCAACCTAGGCTGCACCCCAGGGCGTTGTTCCACCAGATGGAATAGTAAGGGCCTAAGAAGTCGACGCCAGAAGCATAAAATACGATATAAATACAACAGCTTTTCCATCGTATAAAACAAATAATTGCAACCAGTTTGATAGTGATGGTCACTTCTACCTACCGGGCAACCTAGGCTTCACTCTAGGGCGTTGCTCCACCAGATCGAATAGTTAGGGCCTTAGAAGTCAACCTCCGAAGCATAAAATATAAAATAAATAGAACAGTTTTTCCATCGTATAAAACGAAAAATTGCTACCAGTGTGAAAGTTATGGTCATTTCTACTTTCCGGGCAACCTAGGCTTCACCCTAGGCCGTTGTTCCACCAGATCGAATAGTTAGGGCCTAAGAAGTCAACGCCAGAAGCATAAAATACAATATAAATGCAACAGTTTTTCCATCACATAAAACGAATGATAGCAACCAGTGTGAAAGTTATGGTCATTACTACGTTACGGGCAACCTAGGCTGCACTCTAGGGCGTTGCTCCACCAGATCGAATAGTTAGGGCCTTAGAAGTCAACGCCCGAAACATAAAATACAAAATAATTAAAACAGTTTTTCCATCACATAAAACGAATGATAGCAACCAGTGTGAAAGTTATGGTCATTACTACGTTACGGGCAACCTAGGCTTCACCCTAGGGCGTTGCTCCACCAGATCAAACAGTTAGGGCCTTAGAAATCAACGCCCGAAGCATAAAATACGGTATAAATACAACAGCTTTTCCATCGTATAAAAGAAAATAATTGCAAACAGTGTGAAGGTAATGGTCATTTCTACGTTCCGGGCAACCTAGGCTTCACCCTAGGGCGTTGCTCCACCAGATCAAACAGTTAGGGCCTTAGAAGTCAACGCCCGAAGCATAAAATACAAAATAAATAGAACAGTTTTTCCATTGTATAAAACGAATAATTGCTACCAGTGTAAAAGTTATGGTCATTTCTGCGTTCCGGGCAACCTAGGCTTCACCCTAGGGCGTTGTTCCACCAGATTGAATAGCTAGGGCCTAGGAAGTGAACGCCAGAAGCATCAAATACAATATAAATACAACAGTTTTTCCATCGTACAAAACGAATAATTGCAACCAGTGTGAAAGCTATGGTCATTTCTACATTCCGAGCAACCTAGGCTTCACTCTAGGGCGTTGCTCCGACAGATTGAAAAGTCAGGTCCTTAGAAGTCAACGCCCGAAGCATAAAATGCAATAAAAATGCAACAGTTTTTCCATCGTATAACAGGATTAATTGCAACCAGTTTGAAAGGGATGTTCATTTCTACGTTCCGGGCAACCTAGGCTTCACTCTAGGGCGTTGCTCCACTAGATCGAATAGCTAGGGCCTTACAAGTCAACGCCAGAGGCATAAAATACAATATAAATACAAGAGCTTCTCCATTGTATAATACGTATAATTGCTACCAGTGTAAAAGTTATGGTCATTTCTACGTTCCGGGCAACCTAGGGCTCACCCTAGGGTATTGTTCCCTCAGATCGAATAGTTAGGCCCTAAGAAGTGAACGCCAGAAGCATAAAATACAATATAAATACAACAGTTTTTCCATCGTAGAAAACGAATAATTGCAACCAGTGTGAAAGTTATGGTCATTTCTATATTCCGAGCAACCTAGGCTTCACTCTAGGGCGGTGCTCCACCATATCCAATAGCTACGGCCTTAGAAGCCTACGCCTGAAGCATAAAATACAATAAAAATAAAACGGTCTTTTCATCGTATAACAGGAGTAATTGCAACAAGCGTGAAAGTAATGATCATTTCGGCGTTTCGGGCATCCTAGACTTAAGTCGGAGGCATTGCTCAACCAGATCGAATAGTTAGGGCCTAAGAAGTCAACGCCAGAAGCATAAAATACAATATAAATAAAACAGTTTTTCCATCGTATAAAACGAATAATTGCAACCAGTGTGAAACTTATGGTCATTTCTACTTACCGGGCAACCTAGGCTTCACTCTAGGGCGTTGCTCTACCAGATCGAATAGTTAGGGCCTTAGAAGTCAACGCCCGAAGCATAAAATACAAAATAAATAGAACAGTTTTTCCATCGTATAAAACGAATAATTGCCACCAGTGTGAAAGTTATGGTCATTTCTACTTTCCGGACAACCTAGGCTTCACCCTAGGGCGTTGTTCCACCAGATGGAATAGTTAGGTCCTAAGATGTCAACGCCAGAAGCATAAAATACGATATAAATACAACAGCTTTTCCATCGCATAAAACAAATACTTGTAACCAGTTTGATAGTGATGGTCATTTCTACGTACCGGGCAACCTAGGCTTCACTCTAGGGCGTTGCTCCACCAAATCGAATAGTTAGGGCCTTAGAAGTCAACGCCCGAAGCATAAAATACAATATAAGTACAACTGCTTTGCCATCGTATAAAATGAATAGTTGCAAACTGTGTGAAGGTAATGGCCATTTCTACGTTCCGAGCAACCTAGGCTGCACTCTACGGCGTTACTCCACCAGATCGAATAGTTAGGGCCTAAGAAGTCAACGCCAGAAGCATAAAATACGATATAAATACAACAGCTTTTCCATCGTAGAAAACGATTAATGGCAACCAGTGTGAATGTTATGGTCATTTCTAAGTTCCGGGCAACCTAGGCTTCAGTCTAGGGCCTTGCTCCACCAGATCGAATAGTTAGGGCCTTAGAAGTCAACGCCAGAAGCATAAAATACGATAAAGATGCAACAGCTTTCCATCGTATAACAGGAATAACTGCAAACAGTGTGATAGTACTGGTCATTACTACGTTCCGGGTAATCTAGGCTTCACTCTAGGGCGTTGCTCCACCAGATCGAATAGTTAGTGCCTTAGAAGTCAACGCCAGAAGCATAAAATACAATATAAATACAACAGTTTTTCCATCGTATAAAACGAATAATTGCTACCCGTATGGAAGTGATGGTCATTTCTACGTTCCGGGCAACCTAGGCCTCACTCTAGGGTGTTGTTCCACCAGATTGAATAGTTAGGGCCTAAGAAATCAACGCCAGAAGCATAAAACACAATATAAATATAACAGTTTTTCCATCGTATAAAACGAATAATAGCAACCAGCGTGAAAGTTATGGTCATTTCTACGTTTCGGGCAACCTAGGCTTCACCCCAGGGCGTTGTTCCACCAGATCGAATAATTAGGGCCTAAGAAGTAAACGCCAGCAGCATAAAATACAATATAAATACAACAGTTTTTCCATCATATAAAACGAATAATTGCAACCAGTATGAAAGTTCTGGTCATTTCTACGTTCCGGGCAACCTAGGCTTCACTCTATGGCGTTCTTTCACGACATCGAATAGCTACGGCCTCAGAAGTCAACGCCTGAAGCATAAAATACAATAAAAATACAACAGTCTTTCCATCCTATAACAGGAATAATTGCAACCCGTGTGAAAGTGATGGTCACTTCTACGTTCCGGGCAACCTCGGCTTCACTCTAGGGCGTTGCTCCACCAGATCAAACAGTTAGGGCCTTAAAAGTCAACGCCCGAAGCATAATATACAAAATAAATAGAACAGTTTTTCCATCGTATAAAAGGGATAATTGCAGACAGTGTGAAAGTATTGGTCATTTCTACGTTCCGGGCAACCTAGGCTTCACTGTAGGGCGTTGCTCCACCAAATCGAATAGTTAGGGCCTTAGAAGTCAACGCCCGAAGCATAAAATACAATATAAGTACAACAGCTTTGCCATCGTATAAAATGAATAATTGCAAACTGTGTGAAGGTAATGGCCATTTCTACGTTCCGAGCAACCTAGGCTGCACTCTAGGGCGTTGCTCCACCAGATCGAATAGCTAGTGCCTTAGAAGTCAACGCCAGAAGCATAAAATACAATATAAATATAACAGTTTTTCCATCGTATAAAACGAATAATAGCAACCAGCGTGAAAGTTATGGTCATTTCTACGTTTCGGGCAACCTAGGCTTCATCCCAGGGCGTTGTTCCACCAGATCGAATAGTTAGGGCCTAAGAAGTGAACGCCAGCAGCATAAAATACATTATAAATACAACAGTTTTTCCATCGTATAACAGGATTAATTGCAACCAGTTTTAAAGTGATGGTCATTTCTACGTTCCGGGCAACCTAGGCTTCACTCTAGGGCGTTGCTCCACTAGATCGAACAGCTAGGGCCTTGGAAGTCAACGCCAGAGGCATAAAATACAATATAAATACAACAGCTTTTCCATCGTAAAAAACGAATAATTGCAACCAGTGTGAAAGTTATGGTTATTTCTACATTCCGAGCAACCTAGGCTTCACTCTAGGGCGTTGCTCCACCAGATCGAATAGCTAGGGACTTAGAATTCAACGCCAGATGAATAAAATACAATATAAGTACAACAGTTTTTCCATCGTATAAAACGAATAATAGCAACCAGTGTGAAAGTTATGGTCATTTCTACGTACCGGGCAACCTGGGCTTCACTCTAGGGCGTTGCTCTACCAGATCGAATAGTTAGGGCCTTAGAAGTCAACGCCCGAAGCATAAAATACAAAATAAATAGAACAGTTTTTCCATCGTATAAAGCGAATAATTGCTACCAGTGTGAAAGTTATGGTCATTTCTACTTTCCGGGCAACCTAGGCTTCACCCCAGGGCGTTGTTCCACCAGATGGAATAGTTAGGGCCTAAGAAGTCGACGCCAGAAGCATAAAATACGATATAAATACAACAGCTTTTCCATCGTATAAAACAAATAATTGCAACCAGTTTGATAGTGATGGTCACTTCTACGTACCGCGCAACCTAGGCTTCACTTTAGGGCGTTGCTCCACCAGATCGAATAGTTAGGGCCATAGAAGTCAACGCCCGAAGCATAAAATATAAAATAAATAGAACAGTTTTTCCATCGTATAAAACGAAAAATTGCTACCGGTGTGAAAGTTATGGTCATTTCTACTTTCCGGGCAACCTAGGCTTCACCCTAGGCCGTTGTTCCACCAGATCGAATAGTTAGGGCCTAAGAAGTGAACGCCAGAAGCATAAAATACAATATAAATACAACAGTTTTTCCATCATATAAAACGAATGATAGCAACCAGTGTGAAAGTTATGGTCATTTCTACGTTACGGGCAACCTAGGCTGCACTCTAGGGCGTTGCTCCACCAGATCGAATAGTTAGGGCCTTAGTAGTCAACGCCCGAAACATAAAATACAAAATAAATAAAACAGTTTTTCCATGGTATAAAACGAAAAATTGCAAACAGTGTGAAGGATATGGACATTTCTACGATCCGGGCTACCTAGGCTTCACTCTATGGCGTTCTTCCACCACATCGAATAGCAACGGCCTCAGAAGTCAACGCCAGAAGCTTAAATACAATATAAATATAACAGTGTTTCCATCGTATAAAACGAATAATTGCTACCAGTGTGAAAGTTATGGTCATTTCTACGTTCCGCGAAATCTGGGCTTTACCCTAGTGCATTGTTCCACCAGATGGAATAGTTAGGTCCTAAGAAGTCAACGCCAGGAGCATAAAAAACGATGTAAATACAACAGCTTTTCCATCGTATAAAACGAATAATTGCAACCAGTGTGGAAGTTATGGTCATTTCTACGTTCCGGGCAACCTAGGCTTCACTCTGGGGCGGTGCTCCACCAAATCGAATAGCTAGGGCCTTAGAAGTAACGCCAGAAGCATAAAATACAATAAAGATGCAAAAGTTTTTTCATCGTATAACAGGAATAACTGCAAACAGTATGAAAGTACTTGTCATTTCTACGTTCCGGGTAACCTAGGTTTCACTCTAGGGCGTTGCTCCACCAGATCGAATAGCTACGGACTAAGAATTCAACGCCATAAGAATAAAATACAATATAAATACAACAGTTTTTCCATCGTATAAAACGAATAATTGCTACTAGTGTGAAAGTTATGGTCATTTCTACTTTCCGGGCAACCTAGGCTTCACCCCAGGGCGTTGTTCCACCAGATGGAATAGTTAGGGCCTAAGAAGTCAACGCCAGAAGCATAAAATACGATATAAATACAACAGCTTTTCCATCGTATAAAACAAATAATTGCAACCAGTTTGATAGTGATGGTCACTTCTACGTACCGGGCAACCTAGGCTTCACACTAGGGCGTTGCTCCACCAGATCGAATAGTTAGGGCCTTAGAAGTCAACGCCCGAAGCATAAAATATAAAATAAATAGAACAGTTTTTCCATTGTATGAAACGAATAATTGCAACCAGTGTAAAAGTTATGGACATTTCTACGTTCCGGGCAACCTAGGCTTCACCCTAGGCCGTTGTTCCACCAGATCGAAGAGTTAGGGCCTAAGAAGTGAACGCCAGAAGCATAAAATACAATATAAATACAACAGTTTTTCCATCATATAAAACGAACGATAGCAACCAGTGTGAAAGCTATGGTCATTTCTACGATCCGGGCTACCTAGGCTTCTCTCTATGGCGTTCTTCCACCACATCGAATAGCAACGGCCTCAGAAGTCAACGCCAGAAGCTTAAATACAATATAAATATAACAGTGTTTCCATCGTATAAAACGAATAATTGCTACCAGTGTGAAAGTTATGGTCATTTCTACTTTCCGGACAACCTAGGCTTCACCCTAGGGCGTTGTTCCACCAGATGGAATAGTTAGGTCCTAAGAAGTCAACGCCAGAAGCATAAAATACGATATAAATACAACAGCTTTTCCATCGTATAAAACAAATACTTGTAACCAGTTTGATAGTGATGGTCATTTCTACGTACCGGGCAACCTAGGCTTCACTCTAGGGCGTTGCTCCACCAGAGCGAATAGTTAGGGCCTTAGAAGTCAACGCCCGAAGCATAAAATATAAAATAAATAGAACAGTTCTTCCATCGTGTAAAACGAAAAATTGCTACCAGTGTGAAAGTTATGGTCATTTCTACGTTCCGCGAAATCTGGGCTTTACCCTAGTGCATTGTTCCACCAGATGGAATAGTTAGGACCTAAGAAGTCAGCGCCAGAAGCATAAAATACGATATAAATGCAGCAGCTTTTCCATCGTATAAAACAAGTAATTGCAACCAGTTTGATAGTGATGGTCATTTCTACGTACCGGGCAACCTAGGCTTCACTGTACGGCGATGCTCCACCAGATCAAACAGTTAGGGCCTTGGAAGTCAACGCCCGAAGCATAAAATACAAAATAAATAGAACGGTTTTTCCATTGTATAAAACGAATAATTGCTGCCAGTGTAAAAGTTATGGTCATTTCTACGTTCCGGGCAACCCAGGCTGCACTCTAGGGCGTTGCTCCACCAGATCGAATAGTTAGGGCCTTAGAAGTCAACGCCCGAAGCGTAAAATACAAAATAAATAAAACAGTTTTTCTATCGTATACAACCAAAAATTGCAAACAGTGTGAAAGATATGGACATTTCTACGATCCTGTCTACCTAGGCTTCCCTCTATGGCGTTCTTCCACCACATCGAATAGCAACGGCCTCAGAAGTCAACGCCAGAAGCTTAAATACAATATAAATATAACAGTTTTTCCATCGTATACAACGAATAATAGCAACCAGTGTGAAAGTTGTGGTCATTTCTACGTTCCGGGCAACCTAGGCTTCACTGTACGGCGATGCTCCACCAGATCAAACAGTTAGGGCCTTAGAAGTCAACGCCCGAAGCATAAAATACAAAATAAATACAACGGTTTTTCTATTGTGTAAAACGAATAATTGCTGCCAGTGTAAAAGTTATGGTCATTTCTACGTTCCGGGCAACCTAGGCTTCACCCTAGGGCGTTGCTCCACCAGATCAAACAGTTAGGGCCTTAGAAGTCAACGCCCGAAGCATAAAATACAAAATAAATAGAACAGTTTTTCCATTGTATAAAACGAATAATTGCTACCAGTGTAAAAGTTATGGTCATTTCTGCGTTCCGGGCAACCTAGGCTTCACCCTAGGGCGTTGTTCCACCAGATCGAATAGCTAGGGCCTAGGAAGTGAACGCCAGAAGCATAAAATACAATATAAATACAACAGTTTTTCCATCATATAAAACGAATAATTGCAACCAGTATGAAAGTTCTGGTCATTTCTACGTTCCGGGCAACCTAGGCTTCACTCTATGGCGTTCTTTCACGACATCGAATAGCTACGGCCTCAGAAGTCAACGCCTGAAGCATAAAATACAATAAAAATACAACAGTCTTTCCATCCTATAACAGGAATAATTGCAACCCGTGTGAAAGTGATGGTCACTTCTACGTTCCGGGCAACCTCGGCTTCACTCTAGGGCGTTGCTCCACCAGATCAAACAGTTAGGGCCTTAAAAGTCAACGCCCGAAGCATAAAATACAAAATAAATAGAACAGTTTTTCCATCGTATAAAAGGAATAATTGCAGACAGTGTGAAAGTATTGGTCATTTCTACGTTCCGGGCAACCTAGGCTTCACTGTAGGGCGTTGCTCCACCAAATCGAATAGTTAGGGACTTAGAAGTCAACGCCCGAAGCATAAAATACAATATAAGTACAACAGCTTTGCCATCGTATAAAATGAATAATTGCAAACTGTGTGAAGGTAATGGCCATTTCTACGTTCCGAGCAACCTAGGCTGCACTCTAGGGCGTTGCTCCACCAGATCGAATAGCTAGTGCCTTAGAAGTCAACGCCAGAAGCATAAAATACAATATAAATATAACAGTTTTTCCATCGTATAAAACGAATAATAGCAACCAGCGTGAAAGTTATGGTCATTTCTACGTTTCGGGCAACCTTGGCTTCATCCCAGGGCGTTGTTCCACCAGATCGAATAGTTAGGGCCTAAGAAGTGAACGCCAGCAGCATAAAATACATTATAAATACAACAGTTTTTCCATCATATAAAACGAATAATTGCAACCAATATGAAAGTTCTGGTCATTTCTACGTTCCGGGCAACCTAGGCTTCACTCTATGGCGTTCTTTCACGACATCGAATAGCTACGGCCTCAGAAGTCAACGCCTGAAGCATAAAATACAATAGAAATACAACAGTCTTTCCATCCTATAACAGGAATAATTGCAATCCGTGTGAAAGCGATGGTCATTTCTACGTTCCGGGCAACCTCGGCTTCACTCTAGGGCGTTGCTCCACCAGATCAAACAGTTAGGGCCTTAGAAGTCAACGCCCGAAGCATAAAATACAAAATAAATAGAACAGTTTTTCCATCGTATAAAACGAATAATAGCAACCAGTGTGAAAGTTATGGTCATTTCTACGTTCCGGGCAACCTAGGCTTCAGTCTAGGGCCTTGCTACACCAGATCGAATAGTTAGGGCCTTAGAATTCAACGCCAGAAGGATAAAATACAATATAAGTATAACAGTTTTTCCATCGTATAAAATGAATAATTGCAGACATTGTGAAAGTAATGGTCATTTCTACGTTCCGGTCAACCTAGGTGTCACTCTAGGGCGTTGCTCCACCACATCTAATAGCTACGGCCTTAGAAGTCAACGCCAGGAGCATAAAATACAATATAAATACAACAGCTTTTCCATCGTATAAAATGAATAATTGCACACAGTGTGAAAGTAATGGTCATTTCTACGTTCAGGGCAACCTAGGCTTCACTCTAGGACGTTGCTCCACCAGATCGAATAGTTTGGGCCTATGAAGTCAACGCCCGAAGCATAAAATGCAATAAAAGTACAACAGTGTTTCCACCATATAACAGGAATAATTGCAACCAGTTTGAAAGTGATGGCCGATTCTACGTTCCGGGCAACCTAGGCTTCACCCTAGGGCGTTGCTCCACCAGATGGAATAGCTAGGGCCTTAGAAGTAAACGCCCGAAGCATAAAATGCGAAATAAATGGAACAGTTTTTCCATTGTATAAAACGGATAACTCCAACCAGTGTGAAAGTACTGGTCATTTCTACGTTCCGTGCAACCTAGGCTTCTCGCTAGGGTGTTGCTCCACCAGATGGAATAGCTAGGGCCTTGGAATTCAACGCCAGAAGGATAAAATACAATATAAGTACAACAATTTTTCCATCGTATGAAATGAATAATTGCAGACATTGTGAAAGTAATGGTCATTTCTACGTTCCGGGCAACCTAGGCTTCAGTCTAGGGCCTTGCTCCACCAGATCGAATAGTTAGGGCCATAGAAGTCAACGCCAGAAGCATAAAATACGATAAAGATGCAACAGCTTTCCATCGTATAACAGGAATAACTGCAAACAGTGTGATAGTACTGGTCATTACTACGTTCCGGGTAATCTAGGCTTCACTCTAGGGCGTTGCCCCACCACATCTAATAGCTACGGCCTTCAAAGTCAACGCCAGAAGCATAAAATACGATATAAATACAACACATTTTCCATCATATAAAACGAATAATGGTAACCAGTGTGAAAGTTATGGTCATTTCTACGTTCCGAGCAACCTAGGCTTCACTCTAGGGCGTTGCTCCACCAGATCGAATAGTTAGGGCCTAAGAGGTCAACGCCAGAAGCATAAAATACGATATAAATACAACAGCGTTTCCATCGTAGAAAACGATTAATGGCAACCAGTGTGAATGTTATGGTCATTTCTATGTTCCGGGAAACCTAGGCTTCAGTCTAGGGCCTTCCTCCACCAGATCGAATAGTTAGGGCCTTAGAAGTCAACGCCAGAAGCATAAAATTCCATAAAGATGCAACAGCTTTCCATCGTATAACAGGAATAACTGCAAAGAGTGTGATAGTACTGGTCATTACTACGTTCCGGGTAATCTAGGCTTCACTGTAGGGCGTTGCTCCACCAAATCGAATAGTTAGGGCCTTAGAAGTCAACGCCCGAAGCATTAAATACAAAATAAATAGAACAGTTTTTCCATTGTATAAAACGAATAATTGCTACCAGTGTAAAAGTTATGGTCATTTCTACGTTCCGGGCAACCTAGGCTTCACCCTAGGGCGTTTTTCCACCATATCGAATAGCTAGGGCCAAGAAGTGAACGCCAGAAGCATAAAATACAATATAAATACAACAGTTTTTCCATCGTATAAAACGAATAATTGCTGCAAGTGTGAAAGTTATATTCATTGCTACGTTCCGCGCAACCTAGGCTTCACCCAAGGGCGTTGTTCCACCAGATGGAATATTTAGGGCCTAGGAAGTAATCACCAGAAGCATTAGATACAATATAAATACAACAGTCTTTCCATCCTATAACAGGAATAATTGCAGCCCGTGTGAAAGTGATGGTCATTTCTACGTTCCAGGCAAACTAGGCTTCACACTAGGGCGTTGTTCCACCAGATCGAATAGCTAGGGCCTAAGAAGTCAACGCCAGAAGAATAAAATACAATATAAATACAACAGTTTTTCCATCGTATAAAATGAATAACTGCAAACAGTGTGAAAGTAATTGTCATTTCTACGTTCCAGGCAACCTAGGCTTCACTCTAGGGCGTTGTTCCACCAGATCGAATAGATAGGGCCTAACAAGTCAACGCCAGAAGCATAAAATACAATAGAAATACAACAGTTTTACCATCGTATAACAGGAATAATTGCAACCAGTGTGAAAGATATGGTCATTTCTACGATACGGGCAACCTAGGCTGCACTCTAGGGCGTCGTTCCACCAGATCGAATAGTTAGGGCCTAAGAAGTCTACGCCAGAAGCATAAAATACAATAGATATACAACAGCTTTTCCATCGTATAACAGGAATAATTGCAACCAGTGTGAAAGGTATGGTCATCTCTACTTTCCGGGCAATCTAGGCCTCACTCTAGGGCGTTTCTCCAACACATCGAATAGCTGCGGCCTTAGAAGTCAACGCCAGAAGAATAAAACGCAATATAGATAAAACAGTTTTTCAATCGTATAACAGGAATAATTGCAAACAGTGTGAAAGATATGGTCATTTCTACGTTGCGGGCATCCTAGGCTTCACTCTAGGGCATTGCTCCAACACATCGAATAGCTAGGGCCTTAGAAGTCAATGCCAGAAGCATAAAATGCCATATAAATACAACAGCTTTTCCATCGTATAAAATGAATAATTGCACACAGTGTGAAAGTAATGGTCATTTCTACGTTCAGGGCAACCTAGGCTTCACTCTAGGACGTTGCTCCACCAGATCGAATAGTTTGGGCCTATGAAGTCAACGCCCGAAGCATAAAATGCAATAAAAGTACAACAGTGTTTCCACCATATAACAGGAATAATTGCAACCAGTTTGAAAGTGATGGCCGATTCTACGTTCCGGGCAACCTAGGCTTCACCCTAGGGCGTTGCTCCACCAGATGGAATAGCTAGGGCCTTAGAAGTAAACGCCCGAAGCATAAAATGCGAAATAAATGGAACAGTTTTTCCATTGTATAAAACGGATAACTCCAACCAGTGTGAAAGTACTGGTCATTTCTACGTTCCGTGCAACCTAGGCTTCTCGCTAGGGTGTTGCTCCACCAGATGGAATAATTAGGGCCTTGGAATTCAACGCCAGAAGGATAAAATACAATATAAGTACAACAATTTTTCCATCGTATGAAATGAATAATTGCAGACATTGTGAAAGTAATGGTCATTTCTACGTTCCGGGCAACCTAGGCTTCAGTCTAGGGCCTTGCTCCACCAGATCGAATAGTTAGGGCCATAGAAGTCAACGCCAGAAGCATAAAATACGATAAAGATGCAACAGCTTTCCATCGTATAACAGGAATAACTGCAAACAGTGTGATAGTACTGGTCATTACTACGTTCCGGGTAATCTAGGCTTCACTCTAGGGCGTTGCCCCACCACATCTAATAGCTACGGCCTTCAAAGTCAACGCCAGAAGCATAAAATACGATATAAATACAACACATTTTCCATCATATAAAACGAATAATGGTAACCAGTGTGAAAGTTATGGTCATTTCTACGTTCCGAGCAACCTAGGCTTCACTCTAGGGCGTTGCTCCACCAGATCGAATAGTTAGGGCCTAAGAGGTCAACGCCAGAAGCATAAAATACGATATAAATACAACAGCGTTTCCATCGTAGAAAACGATTAATGGCAACCAGTGTGAATGTTATGGTCATTTCTATGTTCCGGGAAACCTAGGCTTCAGTCTAGGGCCTTCCTCCACCAGATCGAATAGTTAGGGCCTTAGAAGTCAACGCCAGAAGCATAAAATTCCATAAAGATGCAACAGCTTTCCATCGTATAACAGGAATAACTGCAAAGAGTGTGATAGTACTGGTCATTACTACGTTCCGGGTAATCTAGGCTTCACTGTAGGGCGTTGCTCCACCAAATCGAATAGTTAGGGCCTTAGAAGTCAACGCCCGAAGCATTAAATACAAAATAAATAGAACAGTTTTTCCATTGTATAAAACGAATAATTGCTACCAGTGTAAAAGTTATGGTCATTTCTACGTTCCGGGCAACCTAGGCTTCACCCTAGGGCGTTTTTCCACCATATCGAATAGCTAGGGCCAAGAAGTGAACGCCAGAAGCATAAAATACAATATAAATACAACAGTTTTTCCATCGTATAAAACGAATAATTGCTGCAAGTGTGAAAGTTATATTCATTGCTACGTTCCGCGCAACCTAGGCTTCACCCAAGGGCGTTGTTCCACCAGATGGAATATTTAGGGCCTAGGAAGTAATCACCAGAAGCATTAGATACAATATAAATACAACAGTCTTTCCATCCTATAACAGGAATAATTGCAGCCCGTGTGAAAGTGATGGTCATTTCTACGTTCCAGGCAAACTAGGCTTCACACTAGGGCGTTGTTCCACCAGATCGAATAGCTAGGGCCTAAGAAGTCAACGCCAGAAGAATAAAATACAATATAAATACAACAGTTTTTCCATCGTATAAAATGAATAACTGCAAACAGTGTGAAAGTAATTGTCATTTCTACGTTCCAGGCAACCTAGGCTTCACTCTAGGGCGTTGTTCCACCAGATCGAATAGATAGGGCCTAACAAGTCAACGCCAGAAGCATAAAATACAATAGAAATACAACAGTTTTACCATCGTATAACAGGAATAATTGCAACCAGTGTGAAAGATATGGTCATTTCTACGATACGGGCAACCTAGGCTGCACTCTAGGGCGTCGTTCCACCAGATCGAATAGTTAGGGCCTAAGAAGTCTACGCCAGAAGCATAAAATACAATAGATATACAACAGCTTTTCCATCGTATAACAGGAATAATTGCAACCAGTGTGAAAGGTATGGTCATTTCTACTTTCCGGGCAATCTAGGCCTCACTCTAGGGCGTTTCTCCACCACATCGAATAGCTGCGGCCTTAGAAGTCAACGCCAGAAGAATAAAACGCAATATAGATAAAACAGTTTTTCAATCGTATAACAGGAATAATTGCAAACAGTGTGAAAGATATGGTCATTTCTACGTTGCGGGCATCCTAGGCTTCACTCTAGGGCATTGCTCCAACACATCGAATAGCTAGGGCCTTAGAAGTCAATGCCAGAAGCATAAAATGCCATATAAATACAACAGTTGTTCCACTGTATAATATGAATAATTGCAAACAGTGTGGAAGTAATGGTCATTTCTACGTTCCGGGCAACCTAGGCTTCACATTAGGGCGTTGTTCAACCACATCGAATAGCTACGGCCCTAGAAGACAGCGCCATAGCTATAAAATACAATATAAATACAACATTCTATCCACCGTATAAAACGAATAATTTCAACCAGTCTGATGGTTATGGTCATTTCTACGTTCCGGGCAACCTAGGCTTCACCCTAGGTCGTTGCTCCACCAGATCTAATAGTTAGGGCCTAAGAGGTCAATGCCAGAAGCATAAAATACGATATATGTACAACAGTTTTTTCATCGCATAATATGAGTAATTGCAACCAGTGTGAAAGTAACGGCCATTTCTACGCTCCGGGAATCCTAGACCTAACACTGAGACATTGCTCCACCAGATCGAATACATAGGGCCTTAGAAGTCAACGCCAGAAGCATAAAGTACATTAAAAATCTAACAGTTTGTCCATCGTATAACAGGAATAATTGCCACCAGTGTGAAAGTGATGGTCATTTCTACATTCCGGGAAACCTAGGCTTCACTCTAGGGCGTTGCTCCTCCAGATAGAATAGTTAGGGCCTAAGAAGTCAACGCCAGAAGAATAAAATACAATATAAATACAACAGTTTTTCCATCGTATAAAATGAATAATTGCAAACAGTGTGAAAGTAATGGTCATTTCTGCGTTGCGGGCAACCTAGGCTTCACCCTAGGGCGTTGCTCCACCAGATCGAATAGATAGGGCCTTAGAAGCCAACGCCAGAAGCATAAAGTGCAACAAAAATACCACAGTTTTTCCATCGTATAACAGGAGTAATTGCAAAAACTGCGAAGGTAATGGTCATTTCTACGTTCCGGGCAGCCTAGGCTTCACTCTAGGGCGTTGCTCCACAAGATCGAATAGTTAGTGCCTTAGGAGTCAACGACAGAAGCATAAAATACAATAAAAATACAACAGTTTTTCTATCGTATAACAGGAATAATTGCATCAACTGTGAAGGTAATGGTCACTTCAACGTTCCGGGCAACCTAGGCTTCACTCTAGGGCGTTGCTCCATCAGATCGCATAGTTAGGGCCTAAGGAGCCGAAGCCAGAAGAATGAAATACAATATAAATACAACAGCTTTTCCATCGTATAAAACGAATAATTGCTACCAGTGTGAAAGTTATGGTCACTTATACGTTCCGGGCAACCTACGCTTCACTCTAGGGCGTTGCTCCATCAGATCGCATAGTTAGGGCCTAAGAAGTGAACGCCAGAAGCATAAAATACAATATAAATGCAACGGTTTTTCCATCATATAAAACGTGTAATTGCAACCAGTATGAAAGTTATGGTCATTTCTACGTTCCGGGCAACCTCGGCTTCACTCTAGGGCGTTGCCCCGCCAGTTCGTAGTTAGTGCCTTAGAAGGCAACGCCAGAAGCATAATATACAATATAAATATAACAGTTTTTCCATCGTATAAAACGAGTAATAGCAATCAGTGTGAAAGTTGTGGTCATTTCTACGTTCCGGGCTAC
The DNA here is from genome assembly GCF_051401765.1 of Calliopsis andreniformis. Classification (NCBI taxonomy): domain Eukaryota; kingdom Metazoa; phylum Arthropoda; class Insecta; order Hymenoptera; family Andrenidae; genus Calliopsis; species Calliopsis andreniformis. Next base: position 29,296,992 of record NW_027480423.1, read on the forward strand.
CTAGGCTTCACCCAAGGGCGTTGTTTAACCAGATCGAATAGCTAGGGCCTAAGAAGGGAACGCCAGCAGCATAACATACAATATAAATACAACAGTTTTTCCATCATGTAAAACGAATAATTGCAACCAGTATGAAAGTTATGGTCATTTCTACGTTCCGGGCAACCTAGGCTTCACTCTATGGCGTTCTTCCACCACATCGAATAGTTACGGCCTCAGATGTCAACGCCTGAAGCATAAAATACAATAAAAATACAACAGTCTTTCCATACTATAACAGGAATAATTGCAACCCGTGTGAAAGTGATGGTCATTTGTACGTTCCAGGCAACCTAGGCTTCACTGTAGGGCGTTGCTCCACCAGATCGAATTGTTAGGGCCTAAGAAGTCAACGCCAGAAGCATAAGATACAATATAAATATAACAGTTTTTCCATTGTATAAAACGAATAATTGCTACCAGTGTAAAAGTTATGGTCATTTCTGCGTTCCGGGCAACGTAGGTTTCACTCTACGGCGTTGATCCGCCAGAGGGAATAGTTAGGGCCAAAGAATTCAACGCCAGAAGGATAAAATACAATATAAGTACCACAGTTATTCCATCGTATAAAATGAATAATTGCAAAAACTGCGAAGGTAATGGTCATTTCTACGTTCCGGGCAGCCTAGGCTTCACTCTAGGGCGTTGCTCCACAAGATCGAATAGTTAGTGCCTTAGGAGTCAACGACAGAAGCATAAAATACAATAAAAATACAACAGTTTTTCTATCGTATAACAGGAATAATTGCATCAACTGTGAAGGTAATGGTCACTTCAACGTTCCGGGCAACCTAGGCTTCACTCTAGGGCGTTGCTCCATCAGATCGCATAGTTAGGGCCTAAGGAGCCGAAGCCAGAAGAATGAAATACAATATAAATACAACAGCTTTTCCATCGTATAAAACGAATAATTGCTACCAGTGTGAAAGTTATGGTCACTTATACGTTCCGGGCAACCTACGCTTCACTCTAGGGCGTTGCTCCATCAGATCGCATAGTTAGGGCCTAAGAAGTGAACGCCAGAAGCATAAAATACAATATAAATGCAACGGTTTTTCCATCATATAAAACGTGTAATTGCAACCAGTATGAAAGTTATGGTCATTTCTACGTTCCGGGCAACCTCGGCTTCACTCTAGGGCGTTGCCCCGCCAGTTCGTAGTTAGTGCCTTAGAAGGCAACGCCAGAAGCATAATATACAATATAAATATAACAGTTTTTCCATCGTATAAAACGAGTAATAGCAATCAGTGTGAAAGTTGTGGTCATTTCTACGTTCCGGGCTACCTAGGCTTCACCCAAGGGCGTTGTTTAACCAGATCGAATAGCTAGGGCCTAAGAAGGGAACGCCAGCAGCATAACATACAATATAAATACAACAGTTTTTCCATCATGTAAAACGAATAATTGCAACCAGTATGAAAGTTATGGTCATTTCTACGTTCCGGGCAACCTAGGCTTCACTCTATGGCGTTCTTCCACCACATCGAATAGTTACGGCCTCAGATGTCAACGCCTGAAGCATAAAATACAATAAAAATACAACAGTCTTTCCATACTATAACAGGAATAATTGCAACCCGTGTGAAAGTGATGGTCATTTGTACGTTCCAGGCAACCTAGGCTTCACTGTAGGGCGTTGCTCCACCAGATCGAATTGTTAGGGCCTAAGAAGTCAACGCCAGAAGCATAAGATACAATATAAATATAACAGTTTTTCCATTGTATAAAACGAATAATTGCTACCAGTGTAAAAGTTATGGTCATTTCTGCGTTCCGGGCAACGTAGGTTTCACTCTACGGCGTTGATCCGCCAGAGGGAATAGTTAGGGCCAAAGAATTCAACGCCAGAAGGATAAAATACAATATAAGTACCACAGTTATTCCATCGTATAAAATGAATAATTGCAACCAGTGTGAAATTTATGGTCATTCCTACATTCCGAGCAACCTAGACTTCACTCTAGAGCGTTGCTCCACCAGATCGAATAGTTAGGTCCTTAGAAGTCAACGCCAGAAGCATAAAATACGATATAAATACAACAGCTTGTCCATCGTAAAACAGGAATAATTGCAACCAGTGTGAAAGTTATGGTCAGTTCTACTTTCCGGGCAACCTAGGCTTCACCCTAGGGCATTGTTCCAACAGATTGAATAGATAGGACCTTAGAGGTCAATGCCCGAAGCATAAAATGCAATAAAAGTACAACAGTTTTTCCATTATATAACAGGAATAATTGCAACCAGTTTGAAGTGATGGTCATTTCTTCGTTCCGGGCAACTTAGGCTTCACTCTAGGTCGTTGTTCCACCATATCGAACAGTTAGGGCCAAAGAAGTCAACGCTAGAAGCATAAAATGCAATATAAATATGTCAGTTTTTCCATTGTATAAAACGAATAATAGCAACCAGTGTGAAAGTTATGGTCACTTCTTCGTTCCGGGCAACCTAGGCTTCACACTAGGGCGTTGCTCCACCAGATCGAATAGTTAGGGCCTTAGAAGTCAACGCCCGAAGCATAAAATACAAAATAAATAAAACAGCTTTTCCATCGTATAAAACGAATAATTGCAACCAGTGTGAATGTAATGGTCATTTCTACGTTCCGGGCAACCTAGGCTTCACTCTAGAGCGTTGCTCCACCAGATCGAATTGTTAGGACCTTTCAAATCAACGCCAGAAGCATAAAATACAATAAAGATGCAACAGTTTTTCCATCATATAACAGGAATAACTGCAAACAGTGTGAAAGTAATTGTCATTTCTACGTTCCAGGCAACCTAGGCTTCACTCTAGGGCCTTGTTCCACCAGATCGAATAGTTAGGGCCTAAGAAGTCAACGTCAGAAGCATAAAATACAATATAAATATAACAGTTTTTCAATCGTATAAAACGAATAATAGCAACCAGTGTGAAAGTTATGGTCATTTCGACGTTCCGGGCAACCTAGGCTTCACCCTAGGACGTTGTTCCACCAGATCGAACAGTTAGGGCCTAAGAAGTGAACGCCAGAAGCATAAAATACAATATAAATACAACAGTTTTTCCATCATATAAAACGAATAATTGCTACCAGTGTGAAAGTTATGGTCATTTCTACGTTCCGCGCAACCTTGGCTTCACCCAAGCGCGTTGTTCCACCAGATGGAATAGTTAGGGCCTAAGAAGTCAACGCCAGAAGCATAAAATACGATATAAATACAACAGCTTTTCCATCGTATAAGACGAATAACTGCAACCAGTGTGAAAGTTAACGTCATTTCTACTTTCCGGGCAACATTGGCTTCACCCTTGGGCGTTGCACCAACAGATTGAATAGTTAGGGCCTTAGAAGTCAACGCCCGACGCATACAATGCAATAAAAATACAACAGTTTTTCCATCGTATAACAGGATTAATTGCAACCAGTTTGAAAGTGAAGGTCATTTCTACGTTCCGGGAAACATAGGCTTCACTCTAGGGCGTTGCTCCACTAGATCGAATAGCTAGGGCCTTAGAAGTCAACGCCAGAAGCATAAAATACGATATAAATACAACAGCTTTTCCATCGTATAAAAGGAATAATTGCAAACAGTGTGAAAGTAATGGTCATTTCTACGTTCCGGGCAACCTAGGCTTCACCCTAGGGCGATGCTCCACCAGATGAAACAGTTAGGGCCTTAGAAGTCAACGCCCGAAGCTAAAAATACAAAATAAATAGAACAGTTTTTCCATTGTATAAAACGAATAACTGCAAACAGTGTGAAAGTAATTGTCATTTCTACGTTCCAGGCAACCTAGGCTTCACTCTAGGGCGTTGTTCCACCAGATCGAATAGATAGGGCCTAACAAGTCAACGCCAGAAGCATAAAATACAATAGAAATACAACAGTTTTACCATCGTATAACAGGAATAATTGCAACCAGTGTGAAAGATATGGTCATTTCTACGATACGGGCAACCTAGGCTGCACTCTAGGGCGTCGTTCCACCAGATCGAATAGTTAGGGCCTAAGAAGTCTACGCCAGAAGCATAAAATACAATAGATATACAACAGCTTTTCCATCGTATAACAGGAATAATTGCAACCAGTGTGAAAGGTATGGTCATTTCTACTTTCCGGGCAATCTAGGCCTCACTCTAGGGCGTTTCTCCACCACATCGAATAGCTGCGGCCTTAGAAGTCAACGCCAGAAGAATAAAACGCAATATAGATAAAACAGTTTTTCAATCGTATAACAGGAATAATTGCAAACAGTGTGAAAGATATGGTCATTTCTACGTTGCGGGCATCCTAGGCTTCACTCTAGGGCATTGCTCCAACACATCGAATAGCTAGGGCCTTAGAAGTCAATGCCAGAAGCATAAAATGCCATATAAATACAACAGTTGTTCCACTGTATAATATGAATAATTGCAAACAGTGTGGAAGTAATGGTCATTTCTACGTTCCGGGCAACCTAGGCTTCACATTAGGGCGTTGTTCAACCACATCGAATAGCTACGGCCCTAGAAGACAGCGCCATAACTATAAAATACAATATAAATACAACATTCTATCCACCGTATAAAACGAATAATTTCAACCAGTCTGATGGTTATGGTCATTTCTACGTTCCGGGCAACCTAGGCTTCACCCTAGGTCGTTGCTCCACCAGATCTAATAGTTAGGGCCTAAGAGGTCAATGCCAGAAGCATAAAATACGATATATGTACAACAGTTTTTTCATCGCATAATATGAGTAATTGCAACCAGTGTGAAAGTAACGGCCATTTCTACGCTCCGGGAATCCTAGACCTAACACTGAGACATTGCTCCACCAGATCGAATACATAGGGCCTTAGAAGTCAACGCCAGAAGCATAAAGTACATTAAAAATCTAACAGTTTGTCCATCGTATAACAGGAATAATTGCCACCAGTGTGAAAGTGATGGTCATTTCTACATTCCGGGAAACCTAGGCTTCACTCTAGGGCGTTGCTCCTCCAGATAGAATAGTTAGGGCCTAAGAAGTCAACGCCAGAAGAATAAAATACAATATAAATACAACAGTTTTTCCATCGTATAAAATGAATAATTGCAAACAGTGTGAAAGTAATGGTCATTTCTGCGTTGCGGGCAACCTAGGCTTCACCCTAGGGCGTTGCTCCACCAGATCGAATAGATAGGGCCTTAGAAGCCAACGCCAGAAGCATAAAGTGCAACAAAAATACCACAGTTTTTCCATCGTATAACAGGAGTAATTGCAAAAACTGCGAAGGTAATGGTCATTTCTACGTTCCGGGCAGCCTAGGCTTCACTCTAGGGCGTTGCTCCACAAGATCGAATAGTTAGTGCCTTAGGAGTCAACGACAGAAGCATAAAATACAATAAAAATACAACAGTTTTTCTATCGTATAACAGGAATAATTGCATCAACTGTGAAGGTAATGGTCACTTCAACGTTCCGGGCAACCTAGGCTTCACTCTAGGGCGTTGCTCCATCAGATCGCATAGTTAGGGCCTAAGGAGCCGAAGCCAGAAGAATGAAATACAATATAAATACAACAGCTTTTCCATCGTATAAAACGAATAATTGCTACCAGTGTGAAAGTTATGGTCACTTATACGTTCCGGGCAACCTACGCTTCACTCTAGGGCGTTGCTCCATCAGATCGCATAGTTAGGGCCTAAGAAGTGAACGCCAGAAGCATAAAATACAATATAAATGCAACGGTTTTTCCATCATATAAAACGTGTAATTGCAACCAGTATGAAAGTTATGGTCATTTCTACGTTCCGGGCAACCTCGGCTTCACTCTAGGGCGTTGCCCCGCCAGTTCGTAGTTAGTGCCTTAGAAGGCAACGCCAGAAGCATAATATACAATATAAATATAACAGTTTTTCCATCGTATAAAACGAGTAATAGCAATCAGTGTGAAAGTTGTGGTCATTTCTACGTTCCGGGCTACCTAGGCTTCACCCAAGGGCGTTGTTTAACCAGATCGAATAGCTAGGGCCTAAGAAGGGAACGCCAGCAGCATAACATACAATATAAATACAACAGTATTTCCATCATGTAAAACGAATAATTGCAACCAGTATGAAAGTTATGGTCATTTCTACGTTCCGGGCAACCTAGGCTTCACTCTATGGCGTTCTTCCACCACATCGAATAGTTACGGCCTCAGATGTCAACGCCTGAAGCATAAAATACAATAAAAATACAACAGTCTTTCCATACTATAACAGGAATAATTGCAACCCGTGTGAAAGTGATGGTCATTTGTACGTTCCAGGCAACCTAGGCTTCACTGTAGGGCGTTGCTCCACCAGATCGAATTTTTAGGGCCTAAGAAGTCAACGCCAGAAGCATAAGATACAATATAAATATAACAGTTTTTCCATTGTATAAAACGAATAATTGCTACCAGTGTAAAAGTTATGGTCATTTCTGCGTTCCGGGCAACGTAGGTTTCACTCTACGGCGTTGATCCGCCAGAGGGAATAGTTAGGGCCAAAGAATTCAACGCCAGAAGGATAAAATACAATATAAGTACCACAGTTATTCCATCGTATAAAATGAATAATTGCAACCAGTGTGAAATTTATGGTCATTCCTACATTCCGAGCAACCTAGACTTCACTCTAGAGCGTTGCTCCACCAGATCGAATAGTTAGGTCCTTAGAAGTCAACGCCAGAAGCATAAAATACGATATAAATACAACAGCTTGTCCATCGTAAAACAGGAATAATTGCAACCAGTGTGCAAGTTATGGTCAGTTCTACTTTCCGGGCAACCTAGGCTTCACCCTAGGGCATTGTTCCAACAGATTGAATAGATAGGACCTTAGAGGTCAATGCCCGAAGCATAAAATGCAATAAAAGTACAACAGTTTTTCCATTATATAACAGGAATAATTGCAACCAGTTTGAAGTGATGGTCATTTCTTCGTTCCGGGCAACTTAGGCTTCACTCTAGGTCGTTGTTCCACCATATCGAACAGTTAGGGCCAAAGAAGTCAACGCTAGAAGCATAAAATGCAATATAAATATGTCAGTTTTTCCATTGTATAAAACGAATAATAGCAACCAGTGTGAAAGTTATGGTCACTTCTTCGTTCCGGGCAACCTAGGCTTCACACTAGGGCGTTGCTCCACCAGATCGAATAGTTAGGGCCTTAGAAGTCAACGCCCGAAGCATAAAATACAAAATAAATAAAACAGCTTTTCCATCGTATAAAACGAATAATTGCAACCAGTGTGAATGTAATGGTCATTTCTACGTTCCGGGCAACCTAGGCTTCACTCTAGAGCGTTGCTCCACCAGATCGAATTGTTAGGACCTTTCAAATCAACGCCAGAAGCATAAAATACAATAAAGATGCAACAGTTTTTCCATCATATAACAGGAATAACTGCAAACAGTGTGAAAGTAATTGTCATTTCTACGTTCCAGGCAACCTAGGCTTCACTCTAGGGCCTTGTTCCACCAGATCGAATAGTTAGGGCCTAAGAAGTCAACGTCAGAAGCATAAAATACAATATAAATATAACAGTTTTTCAATCGTATAAAACGAATAATAGCAACCAGTGTGAAAGTTATGGTCATTTCGACGTTCCGGGCAACCTAGGCTTCACCCTAGGACGTTGTTCCACCAGATCGAACAGTTAGGGCCTAAGAAGTGAACGCCAGAAGCATAAAATACAATATAAATACAACAGTTTTTCCATCATATAAAACGAATAATTGCTACCAGTGTGAAAGTTATGGTCATTTCTACGTTCCGCGCAACCTTGGCTTCACCCAAGCGCGTTGTTCCACCAGATGGAATAGTTAGGGCCTAAGAAGTCAACGCCAGAAGCATAAAATACGATATAAATACAACAGCTTTTCCATCGTATAAGACGAATAACTGCAACCAGTGTGAAAGTTAACGTCATTTCTACTTTCCGGGCAACATTGGCTTCACCCTTGGGCGTTGCACCAACAGATTGAATAGTTAGGGCCTTAGAAGTCAACGCCCGACGCATACAATGCAATAAAAATACAACAGTTTTTCCATCGTATAACAGGATTAATTGCAACCAGTTTGAAAGTGAAGGTCATTTCTACGTTCCGGGAAACATAGGCTTCACTCTAGGGCGTTGCTCCACTAGATCGAATAGCTAGGGCCTTAGAAGTCAACGCCAGAAGCATAAAATACGATATAAATACAACAGCTTTTCCATCGTATAAAAGGAATAATTGCAAACAGTGTGAAAGTAATGGTCATTTCTACGTTCCGGGCAACCTAGGCTTCACCCTAGGGCGATGCTCCACCAGATGAAACAGTTAGGGCCTTAGAAGTCAACGCCCGAAGCTAAAAATACAAAATAAATAGAACAGTTTTTCCATTGTATAAAACGAATAGTTGCTACCAGTGTAAAAGTTATGGTCATTTCTACGTTCCGGGCAACCTAGGCTTCACCCTAGGGCGTTGTTCCACCAGACCGAATAGTTATGGCCTAAGAAGTGAACGCCAGAGGCATAAAATACAATATAAATACAACAGTTTTTCTATCGTATAAAACGAATAATTGCAACCAGTGTGAAAGCTATGGTCATTTCTACATTCCGAGCAACCTAGGCTTCACTCTAGGGCGTTGCTCCAACAGATTGAATAGTCAGGGCCTTATAAGTCAACGCCCGGAGCATAAAATGCAATAAAAATACAACAGTTTTTCCACCGTATAACAGGATTAATTGCAACTAGTTTGAAAGTGATGGTCATTTCTACGTTCCGGGCAACCTAGGCTTCACTCTAGGGCGTTGCTCCACTAGATCGAATAGCTAGGGCCTTAGAAGTCAACGCCAGAGGCATAAAATACAATATAAATACAACAGCTTTTCCATCGTAAAGAACGAATAATTGCAACCAGTGTGAAAGTTATGGTTATTTCTACATTCCGAGCAACCTAGGCTTCACTCTAGGGCGTTGCTCCACCAGATCGAATAGTTAGGTCCTGAGAAGTCAACGCCAGAAGCATAAAATACGATACAAAATACAACAGCTTTTGCATCGTATAAAAGGAATAATTGCAAACAGTGTGAAAGTAATTGTCATTTCTACGTTCCGGGCAACCTAGGCTACACTCTATGGCGTTGCTCCACCAGATCAAACAGTTAGGGCCTTAGAAGTCAACGCCCGAAGCATAAAATACAAAATAAATAGAACAGTTTTTCCATTGTATAAAACGAATAATTGCTACCAGTGTAAGAGTTATGGTCATGTCTACGTTCCGGGCAACCTATGCTTCACCCTAGGGCATTGTTCTATCAGATCGAATAGTTAGGCCCTAAGAAGTGAACGCCAGAAGCATAAAATGCAATATAAATACAACAGTTTTTCCATCGCAGAAAACGAATAATTGCTACCAGTGTAAAAGTTATGGTCATGTCTACGTTCCGGGCAACCTAGGCTTCACCCTAGGGCATTGTTCCATCAGATCGAATAGTTAGGCCCTAAGAAGTGAACGCCAGAAACATAAAATATAATATAAATACAACAGTTTTTCCATCGCAGAAAACGAATAATTGCAACCAGTGTGAAAGTTATGGTCATTTCTATATTCCGAGCAACCCAGGCTTCACCCTAGGGCGTTGTTCCACCATGTCGAATAGTTAGGGCCTAAGAAGTGAACGCCAGAAGCATAAAATACAATATAAATACAACAGCTTTTCCATCGTATAAAACGAAGAATTGCAACCAGTGTGTAAGTTATGGTCATTTCTACATTCCGAGCAACCTAGGCTTCACTATAGGGCGTTGCTCCAACAGATTGAATAGTTAGGGCCTCAGAAGTCAACGCCCGACGCATACAATGCAATAAAAATACAACAGTTTTTCCATCGTATAACAGGATTAATTGCAACCAGTTTGAAAGTGAAGGTCATTTCTACGTTCCGGGAAACATAGGCTTCACTCTAGGGCGTTGCTCCACTAGATCGAATAGCTAGGGCCTTAGAAGTCAACGCCAGAAGCATAAAATACGATATAAATACAACAGCTTTTCCATCGTATAAAAGGAATAATTGCAAACAGTGTGAAAGTAATGGTCATTTCTACGTTCCGGGCAACCTAGGCTTCACCCTAGGGCGATGCTCCACCAGATGAAACAGTTAGGGCCTTAGAAGTCAACGCCCGAAGCTAAAAATACAAAATAAATAGAACAGTTTTTCCATTGTATAAAACGAATAGTTGCTACCAGTGTAAAAGTTATGGTCATTTCTACGTTCCGGGCAACCTAGGCTTCACCCTAGGGCGTTGTTCCACCAGACCGAATAGTTATGGCCTAAGAAGTGAACGCCAGAGGCATAAAATACAATATAAATACAACAGTTTTTCTATCGTATAAAACGAATAATAGCAACCAGTGTGAAAGCTATGGTCATTTCTACATTCCGAGCAACCTAGGCTTCACTCTAGGGCGTTGCTCCAACAGATTGAATAGTCAGGGCCTTATAAGTCAACGCCCGGAGCATAAAATGCAATAAAAATACAACAGTTTTTCCACCGTATAACAGGATTAATTGCAACTAGTTTGAAAGTGATGGTCATTTCTACGTTCCGGGCAACCTAGGCTTCACTCTAGGGCGTTGCTCCACTAGATCGAATAGCTAGGGCCTTAGAAGTCAACGCCAGAGGCATAAAATACAATATAAATACAACAGCTTTTCCATCGTAAAGAACGAATAATTGCAACCAGTGTGAAAGTTATGGTTATTTCTACATTCCGAGCAACCTAGGCTTCACTCTAGGGCGTTGCTCCACCAGATCGAATAGTTAGGTCCTGAGAAGTCAACGCCAGAAGCATAAAATACGATACAAAATACAACAGCTTTTGCATCGTATAAAAGGAATAATTGCAAACAGTGTGAAAGTAATTGTCATTTCTACGTTCCGGGCAACCTAGGCTACACTCTATGGCGTTGCTCCACCAGATCAAACAGTTAGGGCCTTAGAAGTCAACGCCCGAAGCATAAAATACAAAATAAATAGAACAGTTTTTCCATTGTATAAAACGAATAATTGCTACCAGTGTAAGAGTTATGGTCATGTCTACGTTCCGGGCAACCTATGCTTCACCCTAGGGCATTGTTCTATCAGATCGAATAGTTAGGCCCTAAGAAGTGAACGCCAGAAGCATAAAATGCAATATAAATACAACAGTTTTTCCATCGCAGAAAACGAATAATTGCAACCTGTGTGAAGGTTATGGTCATATCTACGTTCCGGGCAACCTAGGCTTCACTGTAGGGCGTTGCTCCACCAGATCGAAGTGTTAGGGCCTAAGAAGTCAACGCCCGAAGCATAAAATACGATATAAATACAACAGCTTTTCCATCGTATTAAATGAATAATTGCAAACTGTGTGAAAGTAGTTGTCATTTCTCCGTTCCGAGCAACCTAGGCTTCACTCTAGGGCGGTGCTCCACCATATCGAATAGCTACGGCCTTAGAAGCCTACGCCTGAAGCATAAAACACAATAAAAATACAACAGTCTTTTCATCGTATAAAACGAATAATAGCAACCAGTGTGAAAGTTATGGTCATTTCTACGTTCCGGGCAACCTAGGCTTCACTCTAGGGAGTTGCTCCACCAGATCGAATAGGTAGGAACTTAGAAGCCTACGCCTGAAGCATAAAACACAATAAAAATACAACAGTCTTTTCATCGTATAAAACGAATAATAGCAACCAGTGTGAAAGTTATGGTCATTTCTACGTTCCGGGCAACCTAGGCTTCACTCTAGGGAGTTGTTCCACCAGATCGAATAGGTAGGAACTTAGAAGTCAACGCCAGAAGCATAAAATACGATATCAATACAGCAGCTTTTCCATCGTATAAAAGGAATAATTGCAAACAGTGTGAAAGTAATGGTCATTTCTACGTTCCGGGTAACCTAGGCTTCACTCTACGGCGTTGTTCCACCAGATCGAATCGTTAGGGCCCAAGAAGTCAACACCAGAAGAATAAAATACAAAATAAATACAACAGCCTTTACACCGTATAAACCGAATAATTGCAACCTGCGTGAAGGTTATGGTCATATCTACGTTCCGGGCAACCTAGGCTTCACTGTAGGGCGTTGCTCCACCAGATCGAAGTGTTAGGGCCTAAGAAGTCAACGTCCGAAGCATAAAATACAATAGAAATACAACAGTTTTTCCATCGTATAAAACGAATAATTGCAACCATTATGAAACTTATGGTCATTTCTACGTTCCGGGCAACCTAGGCTTCACCCTAGGGCGTTGTTCCACCAGATCGAATAGTTAGGGCCTAAGAAGTGAACGCCAGAAGCATAAAATGCAATAAAAATACAACAGTCTTTCCATCCTATAACAGGAATAATTGCAACCCGTGTGAAAGTGATGGTCATTTCTACGTTCCAGGCAACCTAGGCTTCCCTCTAGGGCGTTGCTCCACCAGATCGAATTGTTAGGGCCAAAGAAGTCAACGCCCGAAGCATAAAATACAGAATAAATAGAACAGTTTTTCCATCGTATAAAAGGAATAATTGCAGACAGTGTGAAAGTATTGGTCATTTCTACGTTCCGGGCAAACTTGGCTTCACTCTAGGGTGTTCCTCCACCAGATGAAACAGTTAGGGCCTTAGAAGTCAACGCCCGAAGCATAAAATACGAAATAAATAGAACAGTTTTTCCATTGTATAAAACGAATAATTGCTACCAGTGTAAAAGTTATGGTCATTTCTACGTTCCGGGCAACCTAGGCTTCACTCTAGGGCGGTGCTCCACCATATCGAATAGCAACGGCCTTAGAAGCCTACGCCTGAAGCATAAAATACAATAAAAATACAACGGTCTTTTCATCGTATAACAGGAATAATTGCAACAAGCGTGAAAGTAATGATCATTTCGGCGTTTCGGGCATCCTAGACTTAACTCTGAGGCATTGCTCCACCAGATCGAATAGTTAGGGCCTAAGAAGTGAACGCCAGAAGCATTAAACACAATATAAATACAACAGTTTTTCCATCGTATAAAACGAATAATTGCAACCAGTGTGAAAGTTATGGTCATTCCTACATTCCGAGCAACCTAGGCTTCACTCTAGGGCGTTGCTCCAACAGATTGAATAGTTAGGGCCTTAGAAATAAACGCCCGAAGCATAAAATGCTATAAAAATACAACAGTTTTTCCATCGTATAACAGGATTAATTGCAACCAGTTTGAAAGTGATGGTCATTTCTACGTTCCGGGCATCCTAGGCTTCACTCTAGGGCGTTGCTCCACTAGATCGAATAGCTAGGGCCATAGAAGTCAACGCCAGAAGCATAAAATACGATATAAATACAACAGCTTTTCCATCGTATAGAAGGAATAATTGCAAACAGTGCGAAAGTAATGGTCATTTCTACGTTCCGGGCAACCTAGGCTTCACCCTAGGGCGTTGTTCCACCAGATCGAATAGTTAGGGCCTAAGAAGTGAACGCCAGAAGCATAAAATACAATATAAATACAACAGTCTTTCCATCGTATAAAACGAATAATTGCAACCAGTGTGAAAGTTATGGTCATTTGTATATGCCGAGCAACCTAGTCTTCACTCTAGGGCGGTGCTCCACCATATCGAATAGCTACGGCCTTAGAAGCCTACGCCTGAAGCATAAAATACAATAAAAATACAACGGTCTTTTCATCGTATAACAGGAATAATTGCAACAAGCGTGAAAGTAATGATCATTTCGGCGTTTCGGGCATCCTAGACTTAACTCTGAGGCATTGTTCCACCAGATCGAATAGTTAGGGCCTAAGAAGTCAACGCCAGAAGCATAAAATACAATATAAATACAACAGTTTTTCCATTGTATAAAACGAATAATTGCTACCAGTGTAAAAGTTATGGTCATTTCTACGTTCCGGGCAACCTAGGCTTCACCCTAGGGCGTTGTTCCACCAGATCGAATAGTTAGGGCCTAAGAAGTGAACGTCAGAAGCATAAAATACAATATAAATACAACAGCTTTTCCATCGTATCAAACGAGTAATTGCTGCCAGTGTGAAAGTTATGGTCATTTCTATATTCCGAGCAACCTAGGCTTCACTCTAGGGCGTTGCTCCAACAGATTGAATAGTTAGGGCCTTAGAAGCCAACGCACGAAGCATAAAATGCAATAAAAATACAACAGTTTTTCCATCGTATAACAGGATTAATTGCAACTAGTTTGAAAGTGATGGTCATTTCTACGTTCCGGGCAACCTAGGCTTCACTCTAGGGCGTTGCTCCACTAGATCGAATAGCTAGGGCCATAGAAGTCAACGCCAGAAGCATAAAATGCGATATAAATACAACAGCTTTTCCATCGTATAAAAGGAATAATTGCAAACAGTGTGAAAGTAATGGTCATTTCTACGTTCCGGGCAACCTAGGCTTCACTCTAGGGCGTTGCTCCACCCGATCAAACAGTTAGGGCCTTAGAAGTCAACGCCCGAAGCATAAAATACAAAATAAATAGAACAGTTTTTCCACTGTATAAAACGAATAATTGCTACCAGTGTAAAAGTTATGGTCATTTCTACGTTCCGGGCAACCTAGGCTTCACCCTAGGGCGTTGTTCCACCAGATCGAATAGTTAGGGCCTAAGTAGTGAACGCCAGAAGCATAAAATACAATATAAATACAACAGTTTTTCCATCGTATAAAACGAATAATTGCAACCAGTGTGAAAGCTATGGTCATTTCTACATTCCGAGCAACCTAGGCTTCACTCTAGGGCGTTGCTCCAACAGATTGAATAGTCAGGGTCTTATAAGTCAACGCCCGAAGCATAAAATGCAATAAAAATACAACAGTTTTTCCATCGTATAACAGGATTAATTGCAACCAGTTTGAAAGTGATGGTCATTTCTGCGTTCCGGGCAACCCAGGCTTCACTCTAGGGCGTTGCTCCACTAGATCGAATAGCTAGGGCCTTAGAAGTCAACGCCAGAGGCATAAAATACAATATAAATACAACAGCTTTTCCATCGTAAAGAACGAATAATTGCAACCAGTGTGAAAGTTATGGTTATTTCTACATTCCGAGCAACCTAGGCTTCACTCTAGGGCGTTGCTCCACCAGATCGAATAGTTAGGTCCTTAGAAGTCAACGCCAGAAGCATAAAATACGATATAAATACAACAGCTTTTGCATTGTATAAAAGGAATAATTGCAAACAGTGTGAAAGTAATTGTCATTTCTACGTTCCGGGCAACCTAGGCTACACCCTAGGGCGTTGCTCCACCAGATCAAACAGTTAGGGCCTTAGAAGTCAACGCCCGAAGCATAAAATACAAAATAAATAGAACAGTTTTTCCATTGTATAAAACGAATAATTGCTACCAGTGTAAAAGTTATGGTCATGTCTACGTTCCGGGCAACCTAGGCTTCACCCTAGGGCATTGTTCCATCAGATCGAATAGTTAGGCCCTAAGAAGTGAACGCCAGAAACATAAAATATAATATAAATACAACAGTTTTTCCATCGCAGAAAACGAATAACTGCAACCAGTGTGAAAGTTATGGTCATTTCTATATTCCGAGCAACCCAGGCTTCACCCTAGGGCGTTGTTCCACCATGTCGAATAGTTAGGGCCTAAGAAGTGAACGCCAGAAGCATAAAATACAATATAAATACAACAGCTTTTCCATCGTATAAAACGAAGAATTGCAACCAGTGTGTAAGTTATGGTCATTTCTACATTCCGAGCAACCTAGGCTTCACTATAGGGCGTTGCTCCAACAGATTGAATAGTTAGGGCCTCAGAAGTCAACGCCCGACGCATACAATGCAATAAAAATACAACAGTTTTTCCATCGTATAACAGGATTAATTGCAACCAGTTTGAAAGTGAAGGTCATTTCTACGTTCCTGGGAAACATAGGCTTCACTCTAGGGCGTTGCTCCACTAGATCGAATAGCTAGGGCCTTAGAAGTCAACGCCAGAAGCATAAAATACGATATAAATACAACAGCTTTTCCATCGTATAAAAGGAATAATTGCAAACAGTGTGAAAGTAATGGTCATTTCTACGTTCCGGGCAACCTAGGCTTCACCCTAGGGCGATGCTCCACCAGATGAAACAGTTAGGGCCTTAGAAGTCAACGCCCGAAGCTAAAAATACAAAATAAATAGAACAGTTTTTCCATTGTATAAAACGAATAGTTGCTACCAGTGTAAAAGTTATGGTCATTTCTACGTTCCGGGCAACCTAGGCTTCACCCTAGGGCGTTGTTCCACCAGACCGAATAGTTAGGGCCTAAGAAGTGAACGCAAGAGGCATAAAATACAATATAAATACAACAGTTTTTCTATCGTATAAAACGAATAATTGCAACCAGTGTGAAAGCTATGGTCATTTCTACATTCCGAGCAACCTAGGCTTCACTCTAGGGCGTTGCTCCAACAGATTGAATAGTCAGGGCCTTATAAGTCAACGCCCGGAGCATAAAATGCAATAAAAATACAACAGTTTTTCCACCGTATAACAGGATTAATTGCAACTAGTTTGAAAGTGATGGTCATTTCTACGTTCCGGGCAACCTAGGCTTCACTCTAGGGCGTTGCTCCACTAGATCGAATAGCTAGGGCCTTAGAAGTCAACGCCAGAGGCATAAAATACAATATAAATACAACAGCTTTTCCATCGTAAAGAACGAATAATTGCAACCAGTGTGAAAGTTATGGTTATTTCTACATTCCGAGCAACCTAGGCTTCACTCTAGGGCGTTGCTCCACCAGATCGAATAGTTAGGTCCTGAGAAGTCAACGCCCGAAGCATAAAATACAAAATAAATAGAACAGTTTTTCCATTGTATAAAACGAATAATTGCTACCAGTGTAAGAGTTATGGTCATGTCTACGTTCCGGGCAACCTATGCTTCACCCTAGGGCATTGTTCTATCAGATCGAATAGTTAGGCCCTAAGAAGTGAACGCCAGAAGCATAAAATGCAATATAAATACAACAGTTTTTCCATCGCAGAAAACGAATAATTGCAACCTGTGTGAAGGTTATGGTCATATCTACGTTCCGGGCAACCTAGGCTTCACTGTAGGGCGTTGCTCCACCAGATCGAAGTGTTAGGGCCTAAGAAGTCAACGCCCGAAGCATAAAATACGATATAAATACAACAGCTTTTCCATCGTATTAAATGAATAATTGCAAACTGTGTGAAAGTAGTTGTCATTTCTCCGTTCCGAGCAACCTAGGCTTCACTCTAGGGCGGTGCTCCACCATATCGAATAGCTACGGCCTTAGAAGCCTACGCCTGACGCATAAAACACAATAAAAATACAACAGTCTTTTCATCGTATAAAACGAATAATAGCAACCAGTGTGAAAGTTATGGTCATTTCTACGTTCCGGGCAACCTAGGCTTCACTCTAGGGAGTTGCTCCACCAGATCGAATAGGTAGGAACTTAGAAGTCAACGCCAGAAGCATAAAATACGATATCAATACAGCAGCTTTTCCATCGTATAAAAGGAATAATTGCAAACAGTGTGAAAGTAATGGTCATTTCTACGTTCCGGGTAACCTAGGCTTCACTCTACGGCGTTGTTCCACCAGATCGAATCGTTAGGGCCCAAGAAGTCAACACCAGAAGAATAAAATACAAAATAAATACAACAGCCTTTACACCGTATAAAACGAATAATTGCAACCTGCGTGAAGGTTATGGTCATATCTACGTTCCGGGCAACCTAGGCTTCACTGTAGGGCGTTGCTCCACCAGATCGAAGTGTTAGGGCCTAAGAAGTCAACGTCCGAAGCATAAAATACAATAGAAATACAACAGTTTTTCCATCGTATAAAACGAATAATTGCAACCATTATGAAACTTATGGTCATTTCTACGTTCCGGGCAACCTAGGCTTCACCCTAGGGCGTTGTTCCACCAGATCGAATAGTTAGGCCCTAAGAAGTGAACGCCAGAAGCATAAAATGCAATAAAAATACAACAGTCTTTCCATCCTATAACAGGAATAATTGCAACCCGTGTGAAAGTGATGGTCATTTCTACGTTCCAGGCAACCTAGGCTTCCCTCTAGGGCGTTGCTCCACCAGATCGAATTGTTAGGGCCAAAGAAGTCAACGCCCGAAGCATAAAATACAGAATAAATAGAACAGTTTTTCCATCGTATAAAAGGAATAATTGCAGACAGTGTGAAAGTATTGGTCATTTCTACGTTCCGGGCAAACTTGGCTTCACTCTAGGGCGTTCCTCCACCAGATGAAACAGTTAGGGCCTTAGAAGTCAACGCCCGAAGCATAAAATACGAAATAAATAGAACAGTTTTTCCATTGTATAAAACGAATAATTGCTACCAGTGTGAAAGTTATGGTCATTTGTATATGCCGAGCAACCTAGTCTTCACTCTAGGGCGGTGCTCCACCATATCGAATAGCTACGGCCTTAGAAGCCTACGCCTGAAGCATAAAATACAATAAAAATACAACGGTCTTTTCATCGTATAACAGGAATAATTGCAACAAGCGTGAAAGTAATGATCATTTCGGCGTTTCGGGCATCCTAGACTTAACTCTGAGGCATTGTTCCACCAGATCGAATAGTTAGGGCCTAAGAAGTCAACGCCAGAAGCATAAAATACAATATAAATACAACAGTTTTTCCATTGTATAAAACGAATAATTGCTACCAGTGTAAAAGTTATGGTCATTTCTACGTTCCGGGCAACCTAGGCTTCACCCTAGGGCGTTGTTCCACCAGATCGAATAGTTAGGGCCTAAGAAGTGAACGTCAGAAGCATAAAATACAATATAAATACAACAGCTTTTCCATCGTATCAAACGAATAATTGCTGCCAGTGTGAAAGTTATGGTCATTTCTACATTCCGAGCAACCTAGGCTTCACTCTAGGGCGTTGCTCCAACAGATTGAATAGTTAGGGCCTTAGAAGCCAACGCACGAAGCATAAAATGCAATAAAAATACAACAGTTTTTCCATCGTATAACAGGATTAATTGCAACTAGTTTGAAAGTGATGGTCATTTCTACGTTCCGGGCAACCTAGGCTTCACTCTAGGGCGTTGCTCCACTAGATCGAATAGCTAGGGCCATAGAAGTCAACGACAGAAGCATAAAATGCGATATAAATACAACAGCTTTTCCATCGTATAAAAGGAATAATTGCAAACAGTGTGAAAGTAATGGTCATTTCTACGTTCCGGGCAACCTAGGCTTCACTCTAGGGCGTTGCTCCACCCGATCAAACAGTTAGGGCCTTAGAAGTCAACGCCCGAAGCATAAAATACAAAATAAATAGAACAGTTTTTCCACTGTATAAAACGAATAATTGCTACCAGTGTAAAAGTTATGGTCATTTCTACGTTCCGGGCAACCTAGGCTTCACCCTAGGGCGTTGTTCCACCAGATCGAATAGTTAGGGCCTAAGTAGTGAACGCCAGAAGCATAAAATACAATATAAATACAACAGTTTTTCCATCGTATAAAACGAATAATTGCAACCAGTGTGAAAGCTATGGTCATTTCTACATTCCGAGCAACCTAGGCTTCACTCTAGGGCGTTGCTCCAACAGATTGAATAGTCAGGGTCTTATAAGTCAACGCCCGAAGCATAAAATGCAATAAAAATACAACAGTTTTTCCATCGTATAACAGGATTAATTGCAACCAGTTTGAAAGTGATGGTCATTTCTGCGTTCCGGGCAACCTAGGCTTCACTCTAGGGCGTTGCTCCACTAGATCGAATAGCTAGGGCCTTAGCAGTCAACGCCAGAGGCATAAAATACAATATAAATACACCAGCTTTTCCATCGTAAAGAACGAATAATTGCAAACAGTGTGAAAGTTATGCTTATTTCTACATTCCGAGCAACCTAGGCTTCACTCTAGGGCGTTGCTCCACCAGATCGAATAGTTAGGTCCATAGAAGTCAACGCCAGAAGCATAAAATACGTTATAAATACAACAGCTTTTGCATCGTATAAAAGGAATAATTGCAAACAGTGTGAAAGTAATTGTCATTTCTATATTCTGAGCAACCTAGGCTTCACACTAGGGCGTTGCGCCACCAGATCAAACAGATAGGTCCTTAGATGTCAACGCCAGAAGCATACAATACGATATAAATACAACAGCTTTTCCATGGTATAACAGGATTAATTGCAACCAGTTTGAAAGTGATGGTCATTTCGACGTTCCGGGCAACCTAGACTTCACTCTAGGGCGTTGCTCCACTAGATCGAATAGCTAGGGCCTTAGAAGACAACGCCATAGGCATAAAATACAATATAAATACAACAGCTTTTCCATTGTAAAAAACGAATAATTGCAACCAGTGTGAAAGTTATGCTTATTTCTACATTTCGAGCAACCTAGGCTTCACTCTAGGGCGTTGCTCCACCAGATCGAATAGTTAGGTCCTTAGAAGTCAACGCCAGAAGCATAAAATACGATATAAATACAACAACTTTTGCATCGTTTAAAAGGAATTATTGCAAACAGTGTGAAAGTAATTGTCATTTCTACGTTCCGGGCAACCTAGGCTTCACCCTAGGGCGTTGTTCCACCAGATCGAATAGTCAGGGCCTAAGAAGTGAACGCCAGAAGCATAAAATGCAATAAAAATACAACCGTCTTTCCATCCTATAACAGGAATAATTGCAACCCGTGTGAAAGTGATGGTCATTTGTACGTTCCAGGGAACCTAGGCTTGACTCTAGGGCGTTGCTCCACCAGATCGAATAGTTAGGGCCAAAGAAGTCAGCGCCCGAAGCATAAAATACAAAATAAATAGAACAGATTTTCCATTGTATAAAACGAATAATTGCTACCAGTGTAAAAGTTATGGTCATTTCTACGTTCCGGGCAACCTAGGCTTCACCCTAGGGCATTGTTCCATCAGATCGAATAGTTAGGCCCTAAGAAGTGAACGCCAGAAGCATAAAATGCAATATAAATACAACAGCTTTTGAATCGTATAAAAGGAATAATTGCAACCAGTGTGAAAGTTATGGTCATTCCTACATTCCGAGCAACCTAGGCTTCACTCTAGGGCGTTGCTCCAACAGATTGAATAGTTAGGGCCTTAGAAATAAACGCCCGAAGCATAAAATGCTATAAAAATACAACAGTTTTTCCATCGTATAACAGGATTAATTGCAACCAGTTTGAAAGTGATGGTCATTTCTACGTTCCGGGCATCCTAGGCTTCACTCTAGGGCGTTGCTCCACTAGATCGAATAGCTAGGGCCATAGAAGTCAACGCCAGAAGCATAAAATACGATATAAATACAACAGCTTTTCCATCGTATAGAAGGAATAATTGCAAACAGTGCGAAAGTAATGGTCATTTCTACGTTCCGGGCAACCTAGGCTTCACCCTAGGGCGTTGTTCCACCAGATCGAATAGTTAGGGCCTAAGAAGTGAACGCCAGAAGCATAAAATACAATAAAAATACAACGGTCTTTTCATCGTATAACAGGAATAATTGCAACAAGCGTGAAAGTAATGATCATTTCGGCGTTTCGGGCATCCTAGACTTAACTCTGAGGCATTGCTCCACCAGATCGAATAGTTAGGGCCTAAGAAGTGAACGCCAGAAGCATTAAACACAATATAAATACAACAGTTTTTCCATCGTATAAAACGAATAATTGCAACCAGTGTGAAAGTTATGGTCATTCCTACATTCCGAGCAACCTAGGCTTCACTCTAGGGCGTTGCTCCAACAGATTGAATAGTTAGGGCCTTAGAAATAAACGCCCGAAGCATAAAATGCTATAAAAATACAACAGTTTTTCCATCGTATAACAGGATTAATTGCAACCAGTTTGAAAGTGATGGTCATTTCTACGTTCCGGGCATCCTAGGCTTCACTCTAGGGCGTTGCTCCACTAGATCGAATAGCTAGGGCCATAGAAGTCAACGCCAGAAGCATAAAATACGATATAAATACAACAGCTTTTCCATCGTATAGAAGGAATAATTGCAAACAGTGCGAAAGTAATGGTCATTTCTACGTTCCGGGCAACCTAGGCTTCACCCTAGGGCGTTGTTCCACCAGATCGAATAGTTAGGGCCTAAGAAGTGAACGCCAGAAGCATAAAATACAATATAAATACAACAGTCTTTCCATCGTATAAAACGAATAATTGCAACCAGTGTGAAAGTTATGGTCATTTGTATATGCCGAGCAACCTAGTCTTCACTCTAGGGCGGTGCTCCACCATATCGAATAGCTACGGCCTTAGAAGCCTACGCCTGAAGCATAAAATACAATAAAAATACAACGGTCTTTTCATCGTATAACAGGAATAATTGCAACAAGCGTGAAAGTAATGATCATTTCGGCGTTTCGGGCATCCTAGACTTAACTCTGAGGCATTGTTCCACCAGATCGAATAGTTAGGTCCTAAGAAGTCAACGCCAGAAGCATAAAATACAATATAAATACAACAGTTTTTCCATTGTATAAAACGAATAATTGCTACCAGTGTAAAAGTTATGGTCATTTCTACGTTCCGGGCAACCTAGGCTTCACCCTAGGGCGTTGTTCCACCAGATCGAATAGTTAGGGCCTAAGAAGTGAACGTCAGAAGCATAAAATACAATATAAATACAACAGCTTTTCCATCGTATCAAACGAATAATTGCTGCCAGTGTGAAAGTTATGGTCATTTCTACATTCCGAGCAACCTAGGCTTCACTCTAGGGCGTTGCTCCAACAGATTGAATAGTTAGGGCCTTAGAAGCCAACGCACGAAGCATAAAATGCAATAAAAATACAACAGTTTTTCCATCGTATAACAGGATTAATTGCAACTAGTTTGAAAGTGATGGTCATTTCTACGTTCCGGGCAACCTAGGCTTCACTCTAGGGCGTTGCTCCACTAGATCGAATAGCTAGGGCCATAGAAGTCAACGCCAGAAGCATAAAATGCGATATAAATACAACAGCTTTTCCATCGTATAAAAGGAATAATTGCAAACAGTGTGAAAGTAATGGTCATTTCTACGTTCCGGGCAACCTAGGCTTCACTCTAGGGCGTTGCTCCACCCGATCAAACAGTTAGGGCCTTAGAAGTCAACGCCCGAAGCATAAAATACAAAATAAATAGAACAGTTTTTCCACTGTATAAAACGAATAATTGCTACCAGTGTAAAAGTTATGGTCATTTCTACGTTCCGGGCAACCTAGGCTTCACCCTAGGGCGTTGTTCCACCAGATCGAATAGTTAGGGCCTAAGTAGTGAACGCCAGAAGCATAAAATACAATATAAATACAACAGTTTTTCCATCGTATAAAACGAATAATTGCAACCAGTGTGAAAGCTATGGTCATTTCTACATTCCGAGCAACCTAGGCTTCACTCTAGGGCGTTGCTCCAACAGATTGAATAGTCAGGGTCTTATAAGTCAACGCCCGAAGCATAAAATGCAATAAAAATACAACAGTTTTTCCATCGTATAACAGGATTAATTGCAACCAGTTTGAAAGTGATGGTCATTTCTGCGTTCCGGGCAACCTAGGCTTCACTCTAGGGCGTTGCTCCACTAGATCGAATAGCTAGGGCCTTAGCAGTCAACGCCAGAGGCATAAAATACAATATAAATACACCAGCTTTTCCATCGTAAAGAACGAATAATTGCAAACAGTGTGAAAGTTATGCTTATTTCTACATTCCGAGCAACCTAGGCTTCACTCTAGGGCGTTGCTCCACCAGATCGAATAGTTAGGTCCATAGAAGTCAACGCCAGAAGCATAAAATACGTTATAAATACAACAGCTTTTGCATCGTATAAAAGGAATAATTGCAAACAGTGTGAAAGTAATTGTCATTTCTATATTCTGAGCAACCTAGGCTTCACACTAGGGCGTTGCGCCACCAGATCAAACAGATAGGTCCTTAGATGTCAACGCCAGAAGCATACAATACGATATAAATACAACAGCTTTTCCATGGTATAACAGGATTAATTGCAACCAGTTTGAAAGTGATGGTCATTTCGACGTTCCGGGCAACCTAGACTTCACTCTAGGGCGTTGCTCCACTAGATCGAATAGCTAGGGCCTTAGAAGACAACGCCATAGGCATAAAATACAATATAAATACAACAGCTTTTCCATTGTAAAAAACGAATAATTGCAACCAGTGTGAAAGTTATGCTTATTTCTACATTCCGAGCAACCTAGGCTTCACTCTAGGGCGTTGCTCCACCAGATCGAATAGTTAGGTCCTTAGAAGTCAACGCCAGAAGCATAAAATACGATATAAATACAACAACTTTTGCATCGTTTAAAAGGAATTATTGCAAACAGTGTGAAAGTAATTGTCATTTCTACGTTCCGGGCAACCTAGGCTTCACCCTAGGGCGTTGTTCCACCAGATCGAATAGTCAGGGCCTAAGAAGTGAACGCCAGAAGCATAAAATGCAATAAAAATACAACCGTCTTTCCATCCTATAACAGGAATAATTGCAACCCGTGTGAAAGTGATGGTCATTTGTACGTTCCAGGGAACCTAGGCTTGACTCTAGGACGTTGCTCCACCAGATCGAATAGTTAGGGCCAAAGAAGTCAACGCCCGAAGCATAAAATACAAAATAAATAGAACAGATTTTCCATTGTATAAAACGAATAATTGCTACCAGTGTAAAAGTTATGGTCATTTCTACGTTCCGGGCAACCTAGGCTTCACCCTAGGGCATTGTTCCATCAGATCGAATAGTTAGGCCCTAAGAAGTGAACGCCAGAAGCATAAAATGCAATATAAATACAACAGCTTTTGAATCGTATAAAAGGAATAATTGCAAACAGTGTGAAAGTGATGGTCATTTGTACGTTCCAGGGAACCTAGGCTTCACTCTAGGGCGTTGCTCCACCAGATCGAATAGTTAGGGCTAAAGAAGTCAACGCCCGAAGCATAAAATACAATATAAATACAACAGCTTTTCCATCGTATCAAACGAATAATTGCAGCCAGTGTGAAGGTTATGGTCATTTCTACATTCCGAGCAACCTAGGCTTCACCCTATGGCGTTGTTCCACCAGATCGAATAGTTAGGGCCTAAGTAGTGAACGCCAGAAGCATAAAATACAATATAAATACAACAGTTTTTCCATCGTATAAAACGAATAATTGCAACCAGTGTGAAAGCTATGGTCATTTCTACATTCCGAGCAACCTAGGCTTCACCCTAGGGCGCTGCTCCAACAGATTGAATAGTCAGGGTCTTATAAGTCAACGCCAGAAGCATAAATTGCAATAAAAATACAACAGTTTTACCATCGTATAACAGGATTAATTGCAACCAGTTTGAAAGTGATGGTCATTTCTGCGTTCCGGACAACCTAGGCTTCACTCTAGGGCGTTGCTCCACTAGATCGAATAGCTAGGGCCATAGAAGTCAACGCCAGAAGCATAAAATACGATGTAAATACAACAGCTTTTCCATCGTATAAAAGGAATAATTGCAAACAGTGTGAAAGTAATGGTCATTTCTATGTTCCGGGCAACCTAGGCTTCACTCTAGGGCGTTGCTCCACCAGATCGAATAGTTAGGTCCTTAGAAGTCAACGCCAGAAGCATAAAATACGATATAAATACAACAACTTTTACATCGTATAAAAGGAATTATTGCAAACAGTGTGAAAGTAATTGTCATTTCTACGTTCCGGGCAACCTAGGCTTCACCATAGGGCGTTCTTCCACCAGATCGAATAGTCAGGGCCTAGGAAGTGAACGCCAGAAGCATAAAATGCAATAAAAATACAACAGCCTTTCCATCCTATAACAGGAATAATTGCAAGCCGTGTGAAAGTGATGGTCATTTGTACGTTCCAGGGAACCTAGGCTTCACTCTAGGGCGTTGCTCCACCAGATCGAATTGTTAGGGCCAAAGAAGTCAACGCCCGAAGCATTAAATACAAAATAAATAGAACAGTTTTTCCATTGTATAAAACGAATAATTGCTACCAGTGTAAAAGTTATGGTCATTTCTACGTTCCGGGCAACCTAGGCTTCACCCTAGGGCGTTGTTCCACCAGATTGAATAGTTAGGGCCTAAGAAGTCAACGCCAGAAGCATAAAATACGATATAAATTCAACAGCTTTTCCATCGTATAAAACGAATAATGGTAACCAGTGTGATAGTTATGGTCATTTCTACGTTCCGGTCTACCTAGGCTTCACTCTAGGACGTTGCTCCACCAGATCGAATAGTTAGGGCCTATGAAGTCAACGCCAGAAGCATAAAATACAATAAAGGTGCAACAGTTTTTCCATCGTATAACAGGAATAACTGCAACCACTGTGAAGGTAATGGTATGTTCTACGTTCCGGGCAACCTAGGCTTCACTCTAGGGCGGTGCTCCACCAGATCAAATAGTTACGGCCTAAGAAGTCAACGCCAGAAGCATAAATTACAATATAAGTACAACAGCTTTTCCATCGTATAAAACGAATAATGGTAACCAGTGTGAAAGTTATGGTCATTTCTACGTTCCGGGCAACATAGCCTTCACTCTAGGGCGTGCTCCACCAGATCGAATAGTTAGGGCTTTAGAAGTCAATGCCCGAAGCATAAAATACAATAAAGATGAAAGAGTTTTTCCATCGCATAACAGGAATAATTTCCACCAGTGTGAAGGTAATGGTATGGTCTACGTTCCGGGCAACCTAGGCTTCACTCTAGGGCGGTGCTCCACCAGATCAAATAGTTAGGGCCTAAGATGTCAACGCCAGTAGAATAAAATACGATATAAGTACAACAGTTTTTCCATCGTATAACCGGAGTAATTGCAAACCGTGTGAAGGTAATGGTATGTTCTACGTTCCGGGCAACCTAGGCTTCACTCTAGGGCGGTGCTCCACCAGATCAAATAGCTACGGCCTAAGAAGTCAACGCCAGAAGCATAAATTACAATATAAGTACAACAGCTTTTCCATCGTATATAAAGTATATTTGCAAACAGTGTGGAAGTAATGGTCATTTCTACGTTCCGGGCAACCTAGGCTTCACGCTAGGGTGTTGCTCCACCAGATGGAATAGTTAGGGCCTTAGAAGTCAACGCCCGAAGCATAAAATGCAAAATAAATAGAACAGTCTTTCCATTGTATAAAACGAATAACTGCAACCAGTGTGAAAGTACTGGTCATTTCTACCTTCCGGGCAACCTACGCTTCACTGCAGGGCGTTGCTCCACCAAATCGAATAGTTCGGGCCTTAGAAGTCAACGCCCGAAGCATAAAATACAATATAAGTACAACAGTTTTACCATCGTATAAAATGAATGATTGCGAACATTGTGAAAGTAATGGTCATTTCTACGTGCCTGGCAACCTACGCGTCTCTCTAGGGCGTTGCTGCTCCACATCTGATAGCTAGGGCCTTAGAAGTTAACGCCGGAAGCATAAAATACAATATAAATACAACAGCTTTGCCATCGTATAAAATGAATAATTGCAAACAGTGTGAAGGTAATGGACATTTCTACGTACCGAGCAACCTAGGCTTCAATCTAGGGCGTTGCTCCACCAGATCGAATGGCTAGGGACTTAGAATTCAATGCCAGAAGCATAATATGCAATATAAATATATCAGCTTTTCCATCGTATAAAACGAATAATAGCAACCAGTGTGAAAGTTATGGTCATTTCTACTTCCCGGGCAACCTAGGCTTCACTCTAGGACGTTGCTCCACCAGATCGAATAGTTAGTGCCTTAGAAGTCAACGCCAGAAGCATAAAATACGATATAAATACAACAGCTTTTCCATCGTATAAACGGAATAATTGCAAACAGTGTGAAAGTAATGGTCATTTCTACGTTCCGGGCAACCTAGGCTTCACTCTAGGGCGTTGCTCCACCAGATCAAACAGTTAGGGCCTCAGTAGTCAACGCCCGAAGCATAAAATACAAAATAAATAGAACAGTTTTTCCATTGTATAAAACGAATAACAGCAACCAGTGTGAAAGTACTGGTCATTTCTACGTTCCGGGTAACCTATGTTTCACTCTAGGGCGTTGCTCCACCAGATCGAATAGCTAGGTCCTTAGAAGTCAACGCCAGAAGCATAAAATACGATATGAATACAACAGCTTTTCCATGGTATAAAATGAGTAATTGCAAACAGTGTGAAAGTAATGGTCATTTCTACGTTCCGGGCAACCTAGGCTTCACTCTACGGCGTTGTTCCACCAGATCGAATAGTTAGGGCCTAAGAAGTCAACACCAGAAGAATAAAATACAAAATAAGTACAACAGCCTTTACACCGTATAAAACGAATAATTGCAACCTGTGTGAAGGTTATGGTCATATCTACGTTCCGGGCAACCTAGGCTTCACTGTAGGGCGTTGCTCCACCAGGTCGAAGTGTTAGGGCCTAAGAAGTCAACGCCCGAGGCATAAAATACGATATAAATACAACAGCTTTTCCATCGTATTAAATAAGTAATTGCAAACTGTGTGAAAGTAGTGGTCATTTCAGCGTTCCGAGCAACCTAGGCTTCACTCTAGGGCGGTGCTGCACCATATCGAATAGCTACGGCCTTAGAAGCCTACGCCTGAAGCATAAATTACAATAAAAATACAACAGTCTTTTCATCGTATAACCGGAATAATAGCAACATGCGTGAAAGTAATGATCATTTCGGCGTTTCGGGCATACTAGACTTAACTCTGAGGCATTGCTCCACCAGATTGAATAGTTAGGGCCTAAGGAGTCAACGCCAGAAGCATAAAATACAATATAAATGCAACAGCTTTGCCACCGTATAAAATGAATAATTGCAAACAGTGTGAAAGATATGGACATTTCTACGTTCCGGGCAACCTAGGCTTCACTCTATGACGTTCTTCCACCACATCGAATAGCTACGGCCTCAGAAGTCAACGCCTGAAGCATAAAATACAATATAAATATAACAGTTTTTCCACCGTATAAAACGAATAATAGCAACCAGTGCGAAAGTTATGGTCATTTCTACGTTCCGGGCAACCTAGGCTTCACTCTAGGGCGTTGCTCCACCAGATCAAACAGTTAGGGCCTTAGAAGTCAACGCCAGAAGAATAAAATACAATAAACATGCAACAGCTTTTCCATCGTATAAAACGAATAACTGCAACCAGTGTGAAAGTTATGGTCATTTCTACTTTCCGGGCAACCTAGGCTTCACCCTAGGGCGTTGCTCCAACAGAATGAATAGTTAGGACCTTAGAGGTCAATGCCCGAATCATAAAATGCAATAAAAATACAACAGTTTTTCCATCATATAACAGGAATAATAGCAACCAGTTTGAAAGTGATGGTCATTTCTTCGTTCCGGGCAACTTAGGCTTCACTCTAGGGCGTTGTTCCACCATATCGAACAGTTAGGGCCAAAGAAGTCAACGTCAGAAGCATAAAATACAATATAAATATGACAGTTTTTCCATTGTATAAAACCAATAATAGCAACCGGTGTGAAAGTTATGGTCATTTCTTCGTTCCGGGCAACCTAGGCTTCACACTAGGACGTTGCTCCACCAGATCGAATAGTTAGGGCCTTAGAAATCAACGCCAGAAGCATAAAATACAATAAAGGTGCAACAGTTTTTCCATCATGTAACAGGAATAACTGCAAACAGTGTGAAAGTGATGGTCATTTCTACGTACCGGGCAACCTAGGCTTCACTCTAGGGCGTTGCTCCACCAGATCGAATAGTTAGGTCCTTAGAAGTCAACGCCCGAAGCATAAAATACAAAATAAATAGAACAGTTTTTCCATCGTATAAAACGAATAATTGCAACCAGTGTGAAAGTAATGGTCATTTCTACGTTCCGAGAAACGCTGGCGTCACTCTAGGGCGTTGCTCCACCGGATGGAATTGCTAGGGACTTAGAATTCATCGCTAAAAGCATAAAATACAATTAAAATACAACAGTTTTTCCATCGTATAACAGGAATAATTGCAACCAGTGTGAAGGTAATGGACATTTCTACGTTCCGGGCAACGTAGGTTTCACTCTAGGGCGTTGATCCACCAGAGGGAATAGTTAGGGCCTAAGAAGTCAACGCCAGAAGCATATAATACAATATAAATACAACAGCTTTTCAATCGTATAAAACGAATAATTGCAACCAGTGTGAAAGTTATGGTCATTTCTTCGTTCCGGGCAACCTAGGCTTCACACTAGGACGTTGTTCCACCAGATCGAATAGTTAGGTCCTTAGAAGTCAACGCCCGAAGCATAAAATACAAAATAAATAGAACAGTTTTTCCATCGTATAAAACGAATAATTGCTACCAGTGTGAAAGTTATGGTCATTTCTACTTTCCTGGCAACCTAGGCGTCACTCTAGGGCGTTGCTCCACCAGATCGAATAGCTAGTGACTTAGAATTCATCGCTAAAAGCATAAAATACAATTATAATACAACAGTTTTTTCATCGTATAACAGGAATAATTGCAACCAGTGTGAATGTAATGGTCATTTCTACGTTCTCGGCAACCTCGGTTTCACTCTAGGGCGTTGCTCCACCAGGTCGAATAGTTAGGGCCTAAGAAGTCAACGCCAGAAGCATAAAATACTATATAAATACAACAGCTTTTCCATCGTATAAAGCGAATAATTGCAACCAGTGTGAGAGTAAAGGTCATTTCTACGTTCCGGGCAACCTAGGCTTCACTCTAGGGCGTTGCTCCACCAGATCGTATAGCTAGGGCCTTAGAAGTCAACGCCAGAAGAATAAAATACAATAAATATACAAGAGTTTTTCCATCGTATAACAGGAATAATTGCAACCAGTGTGAATGTGGTGGACATTTCGACGTTCCGGCAACCTAGGCTTCACTCTAGGGTGTTGCTCCACCAGATCGAATAGTTAGGGCCTTAGAAGTCAACACCATGAGCATAAGATACAATTAAAATACAACAGTCTTTTCATCGTATTACAGGAATAATTGCAATAAGCGTGAAAGTAATGATCATTTCGGCGTTTCGGGCATCCTAGACTTAACTCTGGGGCATTGCGCCTCCAGATCGAATAGTTAGGGCCTAAGAAGTCACTGCCGGAAGCATAAAATACAATATAAATACAACAGCTTTGCCATCGAATAAAATGAATAATTGCAAACTGTGTGAAAGATATGGTCATTTCTACGTTCCGGGCAACCTAGGCATCACTCTAGGGCGTTGCTCCACCACATCTAATAGCTACGGCCTTAGAAGTCAACGCCAGAAGAATAAAATACAATAAAGATGCAACAGCTTTTGCATCGTATAAAACGAATAATTGCAGCCAGTGTGAAAGTTATGGTCATTTCTACTTTCCGGGCAACCTAGGCTTCACCCTAGGGCGTTGCTCCACCAGATGGAATAGCTAGGGCCTAAGAACTCAACGCCAGAAGCATAAAATAGAATAAAGACGCAACAGTTTTTCCATCGTATAACAGGAATAACTGCAAACAGTATGAAAGTACTGGTCATTTCTACGTTCCGGGTAATCTAGGTTTCACTCTAGGGCGTTGCTCCACCAGATCGTATAGTTAGGGCCTATGAAGTCAACGCCATAAGAATACAATACAATATAAATATACCAGTTTTTCAATCGTATAAAACGAATAATAGCAACCAGTTGTCTAGATTATGGTCATTCCAACGTTCCTGGCAATCTAGGCTTCACTCTAGGGCGTTGCTCCACCAGATCAATCAGTTAGGGCGTTAGAAGTCAACGCCCGAAACATAAAATGCAAAATAAATAGAATAGCTTTTCCATTGTATAAAACGAATAATTGCTACCAGTGTGAAAGTTATGGTCATTTCTACGTTCCGGCAACCTAGGCTTCACTCTAGGGTGTTGCTCCACCAGATCGAATAGTTAGGGCCTTAGAAGTCAACACCATGAGCATAAGATACAATAAAAATACAACAGTCTTTTCATCGTATTACAGGAATAATTGCAATAAGCGTGAAAGTAATGATCATTTCGGCGTTTCGGGCATCCTAGACTTAACTCTGGGGCATTGCGCCTCCAGATCGAATAGTTAGGGCCTAAGAAGTCACTGCCAGAAGCATAAAATACAATATAAATACAACAGCTTTGCCATCGAATAAAATGAATAATTGCAAACAGTGTGAAAGATATGGTCATTTCTACGTTCCGGGCAACCTAGGCGTCACTCTAGGGCGTTGCTCCACCACATCTAATAGCTACGGCCTTAGAAGTCAACGCCAGAAGAATAAAATACAATAAAGATGCAACAGCTTTTGCATCGTATAAAACGAATAATTGCAGCCAGTGTGAAAGTTATGGTCATTTCTACTTTCCGGGCAACCTAGGCTTCACCCTAGGGCGTTGCTCTACCAGATGGAATAGTTAGGTCCTTAGAAGTCAACGCCCGAAGCATAAAATACAAAATAAATAGAACAGTTTTTCCATCGTATAAAACGAATAATTGCAACCAGTGTGAAAGTCATGGTCATTTCTACGTTCCGAGAAACCCTGGCGTCACTCTACGGCGTTGCTCCACCAGATGGAATTGCTAGGGACTTAGAATTCATCGCGAAAAGCATAAAATACAATTAAAATACAACAGTTTTTCCATCGTATAACAGGAATAACTGCAAACAGTATGAAAGTACTGGTCATTTCTACGTTTCGGGTAACCTAGGTTTCACTCTAGGATGTTGCTCCAGCAGATCGTATAGTTAGGGCCTAAGAAGTCAACGCCATAAGTATAAAATACAATATAAATGTACCAGTTTTTCCATCGTATAAAACGAATAATAGCAACCAGTTGCCTAGGTTATGGTCATTTCAACGTTCCTGGCAATCCAGGCTTCATTCTAGGGCGTTGCTCCACCAGATCAATCAGTTAGGGCGTTAGAAGTCAACGCCCGAAGCATAAAATGCAAAACAAATAGAACAGCTTTTCCATTGTATAAAACGAATAATTGCTACCAGTGTAAAAGTTATGGTCATTTCTACGTTCCGGGCAACCTAGGCTTCACTCTAGGGCGTTGCTCCACCAGATCGAATAGTTAGGGCCTTAGAAGTCTACACCAGAAGCATAAAATACGATATAAATACAACAGTTTGTCCATCGTAGAACAGGAATAATTGCAACCAGTGTGAAAGTTATGGTCATTTCTGCGTTCCGGGCAACCTAGGCTTCACTCTAGGTCGTTGCTCCACCAGAACAAACAGTTAGGGACTTAGAAGTAAACGCCCGAAGCATAAAATACAAAGTAAATAAAACAGTTTTTCCATCGTATAAAACGAATAATTGCTACCAGTGTGAAAGTTATGGTCATTTCTACGTTCCGCGAAACCTAGGCTTCACCCTAGGGCGTTGTTCCACCAGATGGAATAGTTAGGGACTAAGAAGTCAACGCCAGAAGCATAAAATGCGATATAAATACAACAGCTTTTCCATCGTATAAAACGAATAATTGCAACCAGTGTGGAAGTTATCGTCATTTCTACGTTCCGGGCAACATAGGCTTCACACTAGGGCGTTGCTCCAACAGATTGAGTAGTTAGGGCCTTAGAGGTCAATGCCCGAAGCATAAAATACAATATAAATACAGCAGTTTTTCCATCGTGTAAAACGAATAATTCCAACCAGTATGAAAGTTAACGTCATTTCTACTTTCCGGGCAACCTAGGCTTTACCCTAGGGCGTTGCACCAACAGATTGAATAGTTAGGGCCTTAGAAGTCAACGCCCGAAGCATAAAATACAAAATAAACAGAACAGTTTTACCATCGTATAAAACGAATAATTGCTACCGGTGTGAAAGTTGTGCTCATTTCTCCGTTCCGGGCAACATAGGCTTCACCCAAGGGCGTTGTTCCACCAGATGGAATAGTTAGGGCCTACGAAGTCATCGCGAGAAGCATAAAATACGACATAAATACAACAGCTTTTCCATCGTATAAGACGAATAATTGCAACTAGTGTGAATGTAATGGTCATTTCTACGTTCCGGGCAACCTAGGCTTCTCTGTCGGGCGTTGCTTCACCACATCTGATAGCTACGGCCTTAGAAGTCAACCCCAGATGAATAAAATACAATAAAGATGCAACAGCTTTTCCATCGTATAAAACGAGTAATTGCTACCAGTGTGAAAGTTATGGTCATTTCTACGTTCCGCGCAACCTAGGCTTCACCCTAGGGCGTTGTTCCACCAGATGGAATAGTTAGGGCCTACGAAGTCAACGCGAGAAGCATAAAATACGATATAAATACAACAGCTTTTCCATCGTATAAGACGAATAATTGCTACCAGTGTGGAAGTTATGGTCATTTCTACGTTCCGGGCAACCTAGGCTTCACTCTAGGGCGTTGCCCGACCAGATCGAATAGCTAGGGCCTTAGAAGCCAACGCCTGAAGTATAAAATACAATAAAAGTACAACAGTCTTTCCATCCTATAACAGGAATAATTGCAACCCGTGTTAAAGTGATGGTCATTTCTACGTTCCAGGCAACCTAGGCTTCACCCTAGGGCGTTGTTCCACCAGTTGGAATAGTTAGGGCCTTAGAAGTCAACGCCCGAAGCATAAAATACAAAATAAATGTAACAGCTTTTCCATCGTATAAAACGAATAATTGCAACCAGTGTGAAAGTAATAGTCATTTCTACGTTCCGGGCAACGTAGGTTTCACTCTAGGGCGTTGATCCTCCAGAGGGAATAGTTAGGGCATAAGAAGTCAACGCCAGAAGCATAAAATACAAAGTAAATAAAACAGTTTTTCCATCGCATAAAACGAATAATTGCTACCAGTGTGAAAGTTATGGTCATTTCTACGTTCCGCGCAACCTAGGCTTCACCCTAGGTTGTTGTTCCACCAGATGGAATAGTTAGGGACTAAGAAGTCAACGCCAGAAGCATAAAATGCGATATAAATACAACAGCTTTTCCATCGTATAAGACGAATAATTGCGAACCAGTGTGGAAGTTATGGTCATTTCTACGTTCCGGGCAACCTAGGCTTCACTCTAGGGCGTTGCCCGACCAGATCGAATAGCTAGGGCCTTAGAAGCCAACGCCTGAAGTATAAAATACAATAAAAGTACAACAGTCTTTCCATCCTATAACAGGAATAATTGCAACCCGTGTGAAAGTGATGGTCATTTCTACGTTCCAGGCAACCTAGGCTTCACCCTAGGGCGTTGTTCCACCAGATGGAATAGTTAGGGCCTTAGAAGTCAACGCCCGAAGCATAAAATACAAAATAAATGTAACAGCTTTTCCATCGTATAAAACGAATAATTGCAACCAGTGTGAAAGTAATAGTCACTTCTACGTTCCGGGCAACGTAGGTTTCACTCTAGGGCGTTGATCCTCCAGAGGGAATAGTTAGGGCATAAGAAGTCAACGCCAGAAGCATAAAATACAAAATAAATAAAACAGTTTTTCCATCGTATAAAACGAATAATTGCTACCACTGTGAAAGTTATGGTCATTTCTACGTTCCGCGCAACCTAGGCTTCACCCTAGGGCGTCGATCCACCAGATCGAATAGTTAGGGCCTTAGAAGTCAACGCCCGAAGCATAAAATACAAAATAAATGGAACAGCTTTTCCATCGTATAAGACGAATAATTGCTACCAGTGTGAAAGTTATGGTCATTTCTACGTTCCGCGCAACCTAGGCTTCACCCTAGAGCGTTGTGCCAACAGATGGAATAGTTAGGGACTAAGAAGTCAACGCCAGAAGCTTAACTTGCGATATAAATACAACAGCTTTTCCATCGTATAAAACGAATAATTGCAACCAGTGTGGAAGTTATCGTCATTTCTACGTTCCGGGCAACCTAGGCTTCACACTAGGGCGTTGCTCGACCAGATCGAATAGCTAGGGCCTTAGAAGTAAACGCCCGAAGCATAAAATACAAAATAAATAGAACAGTTTTTCCATCGTATAAAACGAATAATTGCTACCAGTGTGAAAGCTATGGTCATTGCTACGTTCCGCGCAACCTAGGCTTCACCCAAGGGCGTTGTGCCACCAGATGGAATAGTTAGGGCCTAAGAAGTCAACGCCAGAAGCATAGAACACTATATAAATACAACAGTTTTTCCATCATATAAAACGAATAATAGCAACCAGGATTAAAGTTATGGTCATTTCTACTTTCCGGGCAACTTAGGCTTCGCCCTAGGTCGTTGCTCCAACAGATTGAGTAGTTAGGGCCTTAGAGGTCAATGCCCGAAGCATAAAATACAATATAAATGCAACAGTTTTTCCATCGTGTAAAACGAATAATTGCAACCAGTATGAAAGTTAACGTCATTTCTACTTTCCGGGCAACCTAGGCTTCACCCTAGGGCGTTGCACCAACAGATTGAATAGTTAGGGCCTTAGAAGTCAACGCCCGAAGCATAAAATACAAAATAAACAGAACAGTTTTACCATCGTATAAAACGAATAATTGCTACCGGTGTGAAAGTTATGGTCATTTCTCCGTTCCGGGCAACCAAGGCTTCACTCTAGGGCCTTGCTCTTCCAGATCGAATAGTTAGGGCCCTAGAAGTCAACGTCAGAAGCATAAAATACAAAATAAATAAAACAGTTTTTCCATCGTATAAAACGAATAATTGCTACCAGTGTGAAAGTTATGGTCATTTCTTCGTTCCGCGCAACCTAGGCTTCACCCAAGGGCGTTGTTCCACCAGATGGAATAGTTAGGGCCTACGAAGTCATCGCGAGAAGCATAAAATACGATATAAATACAACAGCTTTTCCATCGTATAAGACGAATAATTGCAACCAGTGTGAATGTAATGGCCATTTCTACGTTCCGGGCAACCCAGGCTTCTCTGTCGGGCGTTGCTCCACCAAATCGAATAGCTAGGGCCTTAGAAGTCAACGCCAGAAGCATAAAATGCAATAAAGATGCAAAAGTCTTTCCATCGTATAACAGGAATAACTGCAAACAGTGTGAAAGTAATGGTCATTTCCATGTTCCGGGAAACCAAGTCTTCACTCTAGGGCGTTGTTCCACTAGATCGAATAGTTAGGGCTTAAGAAGTCGACGCCAGAAGAATAAAATACAATATAAGTACAAAAGCTTTTCCATCGTATAAAATGAATAATTGCAAACATTGTGAAAGTAATGGTCATTTCTACGTCCCGGGCAACCTAGGCGTCACTCTAGGGCGTTGCTCCACCACATCTAATAGCTACGGCCTTAGAAGTCAACCCCAGATGAATAAAATACAATAAGGATGCAACAGCTTTTCCATTGTATAAAACGAATAATTGCAACCAGTGTGAAAGTTATGGTCATTTCTACTTTCCGGGCATCCTAGGCTTCACCCTAGGACGTTGTTCCACCAGTTCGAACAGTTAGGGCCTAAGAAGTCAACGCCAGAAGCATAAAATACATAATAAATAGATCAGTTTTTCCATCGTATAAAACGAATAATTGCAACCAGTGTGAAGGTAATGGTCTTTTCTACGTTCCGGGCTACCTAGGCTTCGCTCTAGGGCGGTGCTCCACCAGATCAAATAGTTAGGGCCTTAGAAGTCAACGCCGGAAGCATAAAATCCCAAATAAATAAAACAGTTTTACCATCGTATAAAACGAATAATTGCTACCAGTGTGAAAGTTATGGTCATTTCTACGTTCCGCGCAACCTAGGCTTCACCCGACGGCGTTGTTCCACCAGATGGAATAGTTAGGGCCTAAGAGGTCAACGCCAGAAGTATAAAATACGATATAAATACAACAGCTTTTCCATCGTATAAAACGAATAATTGCAACCAGTGTGGAAGTTATGGTCATTTCTACGTTCCGGGCAACCTAGGTTTCACTCTAGGGCGTTGCTCGACCAGATCGAATAGCTAGGGCCTTAGAAGCCAACGCCTGAAGTATAAAATACAATAAAGGTACAACAGTCTTTCCATCCTATAACAGGAATAATTGCAACCCGTGTGAAAGTGATGGTCATTTCTACGTTCCAGGCAACCTAGGCTTCACCCTAGGGCGTTGTTCCACCAGAAGGAATAGCTAGGGCCTTAGAAGTCAACGCCCGAAGCATCAAATACAAAATAAATGTAACAGCTTTTCCATCGTATAAAACGAATAATTGCAACCAGTGTGAAAGTAATAGTCATTTCTACGTTCCGGGCAACGTAGGTTTCACTCTAGGGCGTTGATCCTCCAGAGGGAATAGTTAGGGCATAAGAAGTCAACGCCAGAAGCATAAAATACAAAATAAATAAAACAGTTTTTCCATCGTATAAAACGAATAATTGCTACCAGTGTGAAAGTTATGCTCATTTCTACGTTCCGCGCAACCTAGGCTTCACCCTAGGGCGTTGTTCCACCAGATCGAATAGTTAGGGCCTTAGAAGTCAACGCCCGAAGCATAAAATACAAAATAAATGGAACAGCTTTTCCATCCTATAAAACGAATAATTGCAACCAGTGTGAAAGTAATAGTCATTTCTACGTTCCGGGCAACGTAGGTTTCACTCTAGGGCGTTGATCCGCCAGAGGGAATAGTTAGGGCATAAGAAGTCAACGCCAGAAGCATAAAATACAAAGTAAATAAAACAGCTTGTCCATCGTATAAAACGAATAATTGCTACCAGTGTGAAAGTTATGGTCATTTCTACGTTCCGCGCAACCTAGGCTTCACCCTAGGGCGTTGTTCCAACAGATGGAATAGTTAGGGACTAAGAAGTCAACGCCAGAAGCTTAACTTGCGATATAAATACAACAGCTTTTCCATCGTATGAAACGAATAATTGCAACCAGTGTGGAAGTTATCGTCATTTCTACGTTCCGGGCAACCTAGGCTTCACACTAGGGCGTTGCTCGACCAGATCGAATAGCTAGGGCCTTAGAAGTCAACGCCCGAAGCATAAAATACAAAATAAATAGAACAGTTTTTCCATCGTATAAAACGAATAATTGCTACCAGTGTGAAAGTTATGGTCATTCCTACGTTCCGCGCAACCTAGGCTTCACCGAAGGGCGTTGTTCCACCAGATGGAATAGTTAGGGCCTAAGAAGTCAACGCCAGAAGCATAGAACACTATATAAATACAACAGTTTTTTCATCATATAAAACGAATAATTGCAACCAGGATTAAAGTTATGGTCATTTCTACTTTCCGGGCAACATAGGCTTCGCCCTGGGTCGTTGCTCCAACAGATTGAGTAGTTAGGGCCTTAGAGGTCAATGCCCGAAGCATAAAATACAATATAAATGCAACAGTTTTTCCATCGTGTAAAACGAATAATTGCAACCAGTGTGAAGGTAATGGTCTTTTCTACGTTCCGGGCAACCTAGGCTTCACTCTAGGGCGGTGCTCCACCAGATCAAATAGTTAGGGCCTTAGAAGTCAACGCCGGAAGCATAAAATCCCAAATAAATAAAACAGTTTTACCATCGTATAAAACGAATAATTGCTACCAGTGTGTAAGTTATGGTCATTTCTACGTTCCGCGCAACCTAGGCTTCACCCGACGGCGTTGTTCCACCAGATGGAATAGTTAGGGCCTAAGAGGTCAACGCCAGAAGCATAAAATACGACATAAATACAACAGCTTTTCCATCGTATAAAACGAATAATTGCAACCAGTGTGGAAGTTATGGTCATTTCTACGTTCCGGGCAACCTAGGCTTCACCCTAGGGCGTTGTTCCACCAGAAGGAATAGCTAGGGCCTTAGAAGACAACGCCCGAAGCATAAAATACAAAATAAATGTAACAGCTTTTCCATCGTATAAAACGAATAATTGCAACCAGTGTGAAAGTAATAGTCATTTCTACGTTCCGGGCAACGTAGGTTTCACTCTAGGGCGTTGATCCTCCAGAGGGAATAGTTAGGGCATAAGAAGTCAACGCCAGAAGCATAAAATACAAAATAAATAAAACAGTTTTTCCATCGTATAAAACGAATAACTGCAACCAGTGTGAAAGTAATAGTCACTTCTACGTTCCGGGCAACGTAGGTTTCACTCTAGGGCGTTGATCCTCCAGAGGGAATAGTTAGGGCATAAGAAGTCAACGCCAGAAGCATAAAATACAAAATAAATAAAACAGTTTTTCCATCGTATAAAACGAATAATTGCTA
This sequence comes from Calliopsis andreniformis, assembly GCF_051401765.1. NCBI lineage: Eukaryota > Metazoa > Arthropoda > Insecta > Hymenoptera > Andrenidae > Calliopsis > Calliopsis andreniformis. The sequence continues at coordinate 29,337,121 of NW_027480423.1, forward strand.
CCAGTGTGAAAGTTATGGTCATTTCTACGTTCCGCGCAACCTAGGCTTCACCCTAGGGCGTTGTTCCACCAGATCGAATAGTTAGGGCCTTAGAAGTCAACGCCCGAAGCATAAAATACAAAATAAATGGAACAGCTTTTCCACCGTATAAAACGAATAATTGCAACCAGTGTGAAAGTAATAGTCATTTCTACGTTCCGGGCAACGTAGGTTTCACTCTAGGGCGTTGATCCGCCAGAGGGAATAGTTAGGGCATAAGAAGTCAACGCCAGAAGCATAAAATACAAAGTAAATAAAACAGCTTTTCCATCGTATAAAACGAATAATTGCTACCAGTGTGAAAGTTATGGTCATTTCTACGTTCCGCGCAACCTAGGCTTCACCCTAGGGCGTTGTTCCAACAGATGGAATAGTTAGGGACTAAGAAGTCAACGCCTGAAGCTTAACTTGCGATATAAATACAACAGCTTTTCCATCGTATAAAACGAATAATTGCAACCAGTGTGGAAGTTATCGTCATTTCTACGTTCCGGGCAACCTAGGCTTCACACTAGGGCGTTGCTCGACCAGATCGAATAGCTAGGGCCTTAGAAGTCAACGCCCGAAGCATAAAATACAAAATAAATAGAACAGTTTTTCCATCGTATAAAACGAATAATTGCTACCAGTGTGAAAGTTATGGTCATTCCTACGTTCCGCGCAACCTAGGCTTCACCCAAGGGCGTTGTTCCACCAGATGGAATAGTTAGGGCCTAAGAAGTCAACGCCAGAAGCATAGAACACTATATAAATACAACAGTTTTTCCATCATATAAAACGAATAATTGCAACCAGGATTAAAGTTATGGTCATTTCTACATTCCGGGCAACATAGGCTTCGCCCTGGGTCGTTGCTCCAACAGATTGAGTAGTTAGGGCCTTAGAGGTCAATGCCCGAAGCATAAAATACAATATAAATGCAACAGTTTTTCCGTCGTGTAAAACGAATAATTGCAACCAGTGTGAAGGTAATGGTCTTTTCTACGTTCCGGGCAACCTAGGCTTCACTCTAGGGCGGTGCTCCACCAGATCAAATAGTTAGGGCCTTAGAAGTCAACGCCGGAAGCATAAAATCCCAAATAAATAAAACAGTTTTACCATCGTATAAAACGAATAATTGCTACCAGTGTGAAAGTTATGGTCATTTCTACGTTCCGCGCAACCTAGGCTTCACCCGACGGCGTTGTTCCACCAGATGGAATAGTTAGGGCCTAAGAGGTCAACGCCAGAAGCATAAAATACGATATAAATACAACAGCTTTTCCATCGTATAAAACGAATAATTGCAACCAGAGTGGAAGTTATGGTCATTTCTACGTTCCGGGCAACCTAGGTTTCACTCTAGGGCGTTGCTCGACCAGATCGAATAGCTAGGGCCTTAGAACCCAACGCCTGAAGTATAAAATACAATAAAAGTACAACAGTCTTTCCATCCTATAACAGGAATAATTGCAACCCGTGTGAAAGTGATGGTCATTTCTACGTTCCAGGCAACCTAGGCTTCACCCTAGGGCGTTGTTCCACCAGAAGGAATAGCTAGGGCCTTAGAAGTCAACGCCCGAAGCATAAAATACAAAATAAATGTAACAGCTTTTCCATCGTATAAAACGAATAATTGCAACCAGTGTGAAAGTAATAGTCATTTCTACGTTCCGGGCAACGTAGGTTTCACTCTAGGGCGTTGATCCTCCAGAGGGAATAGTTAGGGCATAAGAAGTCAACGCCAGAAGCATAAAATACAAAATAAATAAAACAGTTTTTCCATCGTATAAAACGAATAATTGCTACCAGTGTGAAAGTTATGCTCATTTCTACGTTCCGCGCAACCTAGGCTTCACCCTAGGGCGTTGTTCCACCAGATCGAATAGTTAGGGCCTTAGAAGTCAACGCCCGAAGCATAAAATACAAAATAAATGGAACAGCTTTTCCATCGTATAAAACGAATAATTGCAACCAGTGTGAAAGTAATAGTCATTTCTACGTTCCGGGCAACGTAGGTTTCACTCTAGGGCGTTGATCCGCCAGAGGGAATAGTTAGGGCATAAGAAGTCAACGCCAGAAGCATAAAATACAAAGTAAATAAAACAGCTTTTCCATCGTATAAAACGAATAATTGCTACCAGTGTGAAAGTTATGGTCATTTCTACGTTCCGCGCAACCTAGGCTTCACCCTAGGGCGTTGTTCCAACAGATGGAATAGTTAGGGACTAAGAAGTCAACGCCAGAAGCTTAACTTGCGATATAAATACAACAGCTTTTCCATCGTATAAAACGAATAATTGCAACCAGTGTGGAAGTTATCGTCATTTCTACTTTCCGGGCAACATAGGCTTCGCCCTGGGTCGTTGCTCCAACAGATTGAGTAGTTAGGGTCTTAGAGGTCAATGCCCGAAGCATAAAATACAATATAAATGCAACAGTTTTTCCATCGTGTAAAACGAATAATTGCTACCAGTGTGAAAGTTATGGTCATTTCAACGTTCCGCGCAACCTAGGCTTCACCCTAGGGCGTTGTTCCAACAGATGGAATAGTTAGGGACTAAGAAGTCAACGCCAGAAGCTTAACTTGCGATATAAATACAACAGCTTTTCCATCGTATAAAACGAATAATTGCAACCAGTGTGGAAGTTATCGTCATTTCTACTTTCCGGGCAACATAGGCTTCACCCTAAGGCGTTGCACCAACAGATTGAATAGTTAGGGCCCTAGAAGTCAACGTCAGAAGCATAAAATACAAAATAAATAAAACAGCTTTTCCATCGTATAAAACGAATAATTGCTACCAGTGTGAAAGTTATGGTCATTTCTACGTTCCGCGCAACCTAGGCTTCACCCTAGGGCGTTGTTCCACCAGATCGAATAGTTAGGGCCTTAGAAGTCAACGCCCGAAGCATAAAATACAAAATAAATGGAACAGCTTTTCCACCGTATAAAACGAATAATTGCAACCAGTGTGAAAGTAATAGTCATTTCTACGTTCCGGGCAACGTAGGTTTCACTCTAGGGCGTTGATCCGCCAGAGGGAATAGTTAGGGCATAAGAAGTCAACGCCAGAAGCATAAAATACAAAGTAAATAAAACAGCTTTTCCATCGTATAAAACGAATAATTGCTACCAGTGTGAAAGTTATGGTCATTTCTACGTTCCGCGCAACCTAGGCTTCACCCTAGGGCGTTGCTCGACCAGATCGAATAGCTAGGGCCTTAGAAGTCAAAGCCCGAAGCATAAAATACAAAATAAATAGAACAGTTTTTCCATCGTATAAAACGAATAATTGCTACCAGTGTGAAAGTTATGGTCATTCCTACGTTCCGCGCAACCTAGGCTTCACCCAAGGGCGTTGTTCCACCAGATGGAATAGTTAGGGCCTAAGAAGTCAACGCCAGAAGCATAGAACACTATATAAATACAACAGTTTTTCCATCATATAAAACGAATAATTGCAACCAGGATTAAAGTTATGGTCATTTCTACTTTCCGGGCAACATAGGCTTCGCCCTGGGTCGTTGCTCCAACAGATTGAGTAGTTAGGGCCTTAGAGGTCAATGCCCGAAGCATAAAATACAATATAAATGCAACAGTTTTTCCGTCGTGTAAAACGAATAATTGCAACCAGTGTGAAGGTAATGGTCTTTTCTACGTTCCGGGCAACCTAGGCTTCACTCTAGGGCGGTGCTCCACCAGATCAAATAGTTAGGGCCTTAGAAGTCAACGCCGGAAGCATAAAATCCCAAATAAATAAAACAGTTTTACCATCGTATAAAACGAATAATTGCTACCAGTGTGAAAGTTATGGTCATTTCTACGTTCCGCGCAACCTAGGCTTCACCCGACGGCGTTGTTCCACCAGATGGAATAGTTAGGGCCTAAGAGGTCAACGCCAGAAGCATAAAATACGATATAAATACAACAGCTTTTCCATCGTATAAAACGAATAATTGCAACCAGTGTGGAAGTTATGGTCATTTCTACGTTCCGGGCAACCTAGGTTTCACTCTAGGGCGTTGCTCGACCAGATCGAATAGCTAGGGCCTTAGAACCCAACGCCTGAAGTATAAAATACAATAAAAGTACAACAGTCTTTCCATCCTATAACAGGAATAATTGCAACCCGTGTGAAAGTGATGGTCATTTCTACGTTCCAGGCAACCTAGGCTTCACCCTAGGGCGTTGTTCCACCAGAAGGAATAGCTAGGGCCTTAGAAGTCAACGCCCGAAGCATAAAATACAAAATAAATGTAACAGCTTTTCCATCGTATAAAACGAATAATTGCGACCAGTGTGAAAGTAATAGTCATTTCTACGTTCCGGGCAACGTAGGTTTCACTCTAGGGCGTTGATCCTCCAGAGGGAATAGTTAGGGCATAAGAAGTCAACGCCAGAAGCATAAAATACAAAATAAATAAAACAGTTTTTCCATCGTATAAAACGAATAATTGCTACCAGTGTGAAAGTTATGCTCATTTCTACGTTCCGCGCAACCTAGGCTTCACCCTAGGGCGTTGTTCCACCAGATCGAATAGTTAGGGCCTTAGAAGTCAACGCCCGAAGCATAAAATACAAAATAAATGGAACAGCTTTTCCATCGTATAAAACGAATAATTGCAACCAGTGTGAAAGTAATAGTCATTTCTACGTTCCGGGCAACGTAGGTTTCACTCTAGGGCGTTGATCCGCCAGAGGGAATAGTTAGGGCATAAGAAGTCAACGCCAGAAGCATAAAATACAAAGTAAATAAAACAGCTTTTCCATCGTATAAAACGAATAATTGCTACCAGTGTGAAAGTTATGGTCATTTCTACGTTCCGCGCAACCTAGGCTTCACCCTAGGGCGTTGTTCCAACAGATGGAATAGTTAGGGACTAAGAAGTCAACGCCAGAAGCTTAACTTGCGATATAAATACAACAGCTTTTCCATCGTATAAAACGAATAATTGCAACCAGTGTGGAAGTTATCGTCATTTCTACTTTCCGGGCAACATAGGCTTCGCCCTGGGTCGTTGCTCCAACAGATTGAGTAGTTAGGGCCTTAGAGGTCAATGCCCGAAGCATAAAATACAACATAAATGCAACAGTTTTTCCATCGTGTAAAACGAATAATTGCTACCAGTGTGAAAGTTATGGTCATTTCTACGTTCCGCGCAACCTAGGCTTCACCCTAGGGCGTTGTTCCAACAGATGGAATAGTTAGGGACTAAGAAGTCAACGCCAGAAGCTTAACTTGCGATATAAATACAACAGCTTTTCCATCGTATAAAACGAATAATTGCAACCAGTGTGGAAGTTATCGTCATTTCTACTTTCCGGGCAACATAGGCTTCACCCTAGGGCGTTGCACCAACAGATTGAATAGTTAGGGCCCTAGAAGTCAACGTCAGAAGCATAAAATACAAAATAAATAAAACAGCTTTTCCATCGTATAAAACGAATAATTGCTACCAGTGTGAAAGTTATGGTCATTTCTTCGTTCCGCGCAGCCTAGGCTTCACTCTAGGGCGTTGTTCCACTAGATCGAATAGTTAGGGCCTAAGAAGTCGACGCCAGAAGAATAAAATACAATATAAGTACAAAAGCTTTTCCATCGTATAAAATGAATAATTGCAAACATTGTGAAAGTAATGGTCATTTCTACGTCCCGGGCAACCTAGGCGTCACTCTAGGGCGTTGCTCCACCACATCTAATAGCTACGGCCTTAGAAGTCAACCCCAGATGAATAAAATACAATAAGGATGCAACAGCTTTTTCATTGTATAAAACGAATAATTGCAACCAGTGTGAAAGTTATGGTCATTTCTACTTTCCGGGAATCCTAGGCTTCACCCTAGGACGTTGTTCCACCAGTTCGAACAGTATGGGCCTAAGAAGTCAACGCCAGAAGCATAAAATACAAAATAAATAGATCAGTTTTTCCATCGTATAAAACGAATAATTGCAACCAGTGTGTAGGTAATGGTCTTTTCTACGTTCCGGGCAACCTAGGCTTCACTCTAGGGCGGTGCTCCACCAGATCAAATAGTTAGGGCCTTAGAAGTCAACGCCGGAAGCATAAAATCCCAAATAAATAAAACAGTTTTACCATCGTATAAAACGAATAATTGCTACCAGTGTGAGGGGTTATGGTCATTTCTACGTTCCGCGCAACCTAGGCTTCACCCGACGGCGTTGTTCCACCAGATGGAATAGTTAGGGCCTAAGAGGTCAACGCCAGAAGCATAAAGTACGATATAAATACAACAGCTTTTCCATCGTATAAAACGAATAATTGCAACCAGTGTGGAAGTTATGGTCATTTCTACGTTCCGGGCAACCTAGGCTTCACTGTAGGGCGTTGCTCGACCAGATCGAATAGCTAGGGCCTTAGAAGTCAACGCCTGAAGTATAAAATACAATAAAAATACAACAGTCTTTCCATCCTATAACAGGAATAATTGCAACCCGTGTGAAAGTGATGGTCATTTCTACGTTCCAGGAAACCTAGGCTTCACCCTAGGGCGTTGTTCCACCAGATGGAATAGTTAGGGCCTTAGAAGTCAACGCCCGAAGCATAAAATACAAAATAAATGGAACAGCTTTTCCATCGTATAAAACGAATAATTGCAACCAGTGTGAAAGTAATAGTCATTTCTACGTTCCGGGCAACGTAGGTTTCACTCTAGGGCGTTGTTCCGCCAGAGGGAGTAGTTAGGGCATAAGAAATCAACGCCAGAAGCATAAAATACAAAATAAATAAAACAGTTTTTCCATCGTATAAAACGAATAATTGCTACCAGTGTGCAAGTTATGGTCATTTCTACGTTCCGCGCAACCTAGGCTTCACCCTAGGGCGTTGTTCCACCAGATCGACTAGTTAGGGCCTTAGAAGTCAACGCCCGAAGCATAAAATACAAAATAAATGGAACAGCTTTTCCATCGTATAAAACGAATAATTGCAACCAGTGTGAAAGTAATAGTCATTTCTACGTTCCGGGCAACGTAGGTTTCACTCTAGGGCGTTGATCCGCCAGAGGGAATAGTTAGGGCATAAGAAGTCAACGCCAGAAGCATAAAATACAAAGTAAATAAAACAGCTTTTCCATCGTATAAAACGAATAATTGCTACCAGTGTGAAAGTTATGGTCATTTCTACGTTCCGCGCAACCTAGGCTTCACCCTAGGGCGTTGTTCCAACAGATGGAATAGTTAGGGACTAAGAAGTCAACGCCAGAAGCTTAACTTGCGATATAAATACAACAGCTTTTCCATCGTATAAAACGAATAATTGCAACCAGTGTGGAAGTTATCGTCATTTCTACTTTCCGGGCAACATAGGCTTCGCCCTGGGTCGTTGCTCCAACAGATTGAGTAGTTAGGGCCTTAGAGGTCAATGCCCGAAGCATAAAATACAACATAAATGCAACAGTTTTTCCATCGTGTAAAACGAATAATTGCTACCAGTGTGAAAGTTATGGTCATTTCTACGTTCCGCGCAACCTAGGCTTCACCCTAGGGCGTTGTTCCAACAGATGGAATAGTTAGGGACTAAGAAGTCAACGCCAGAAGCTTAACTTGCGATATAAATACAACAGCTTTTCCATCGTATAAAACGAATAATTGCAACCAGTGTGGAAGTTATCGTCATTTCTACTTTCCGGGCAACATAGGCTTCACCCTAGGGCGTTGCACCAACAGATTGAATAGTTAGGGCCCTAGAAGTCAACGTCAGAAGCATAAAATACAAAATAAATAAAACAGCTTTTCCATCGTATAAAACGAATAATTGCTACCAGTGTGAAAGTTATGGTCATTTCTTCGTTCCGCGCAGCCTAGGCTTCACTCTAGGGCGTTGTTCCACTAGATCGAATAGTTAGGGCCTAAGAAGTCGACGCCAGAAGAATAAAATACAATATAAGTACAAAAGCTTTTCCATCGTATAAAATGAATAATTGCAAACATTGTGAAAGTAATGGTCATTTCTACGTCCCGGGCAACCTAGGCGTCACTCTAGGGCGTTGCTCCACCACATCTAATAGCTACGGCCTTAGAAGTCAACCCCAGATGAATAAAATACAATAAGGATGCAACAGCTTTTTCATTGTATAAAACGAATAATTGCAACCAGTGTGAAAGTTATGGTCATTTCTACTTTCCGGGAATCCTAGGCTTCACCCTAGGACGTTGTTCCACCAGTTCGAACAGTATGGGCCTAAGAAGTCAACGCCAGAAGCATAAAATACAAAATAAATAGATCAGTTTTTCCATCGTATAAAACGAATAATTGCAACCAGTGTGTAGGTAATGGTCTTTTCTACGTTCCGGGCAACCTAGGCTTCACTCTAGGGCGGTGCTCCACCAGATCAAATAGTTAGGGCCTTAGAAGTCAACGCCGGAAGCATAAAATCCCAAATAAATAAAACAGTTTTACCATCGTATAAAACGAATAATTGCTACCAGTGTGAGGGGTTATGGTCATTTCTACGTTCCGCGCAACCTAGGCTTCACCCGACGGCGTTGTTCCACCAGATGGAATAGTTAGGGCCTAAGAGGTCAACGCCAGAAGCATAAAGTACGATATAAATACAACAGCTTTTCCATCGTATAAAACGAATAATTGCAACCAGTGTGGAAGTTATGGTCATTTCTACGTTCCGGGCAACCTAGGCTTCACTGTAGGGCGTTGCTCGACCAGATCGAATAGCTAGGGCCTTAGAAGTCAACGCCTGAAGTATAAAATACAATAAAAATACAACAGTCTTTCCATCCTATAACAGGAATAATTGCAACCCGTGTGAAAGTGATGGTCATTTCTACGTTCCAGGAAACCTAGGCTTCACCCTAGGGCGTTGTTCCACCAGATGGAATAGTTAGGGCCTTAGAAGTCAACGCCCGAAGCATAAAATACAAAATAAATGGAACAGCTTTTCCATCGTATAAAACGAATAATTGCAACCAGTGTGAAAGTAATAGTCATTTCTACGTTCCGGGCAACGTAGGTTTCACTCTAGGGCGTTGTTCCGCCAGAGGGAGTAGTTAGGGCATAAGAAATCAACGCCAGAAGCATAAAATACAAAATAAATAAAACAGTTTTTCCATCGTATAAAACGAATAATTGCTACCAGTGTGCAAGTTATGGTCATTTCTACGTTCCGCGCAACCTAGGCTTCACCCTAGGGCGTTGTTCCACCAGATCGACTAGTTAGGGCCTTAGAAGTCAACGCCCGAAGCATAAAATACAAAATAAATGGAACAGCTTTTCCATCGTATAAAACGAATAATTGCAACCAGTGTGAAAGTAATAGTCATTTCTACGTTCCGGGCAACGTAGGTTTCACTCTAGGGCGTTGATCCGCCAGAGGGAATAGTTAGGGCATAAGAAGTCAACGCCAGAAGCATAAAATACAAAGTAAATAAAACAGCTTTTCCATCGTATAAAACGAATAATTGCTACCAGTGTGAAAGTTATGGTCATTTCTACGTTCCGCGCAACCTAGGCTTCACCCAAGGGCGTTGTTCCACCAGATGGAATAGTTAGGGCCTAAGAAGTCAACGCCAGAAGCATAGAACACTATATAAATACAACAGTTTTTCCATCATATAATACGAATAATTGCAACCAGGATTAAAGTTATGGTCATTTCTACGTTCCGGGCAACCTAGGCTTCTCTGTCGGGCGTTGCTCCACCAAATCGAATAGCTAGGGCCTTAGAAGTCAACACCAGAAGCATAAAATGCAATAAAGATGCAAAAGTCTTTCCATCGTATAACAGGAATAACTGCAAACAGTGTGAAAGTAATGGTCATTTCCATGTTCCGGGAAACCAAGTCTTCACTCTAGGGCGTTGTTCCACTAGATCGAATAGTTAGGGCCTAAGAAGTCGACGCCAGAAGAATAAAATACAATATAAGTACAAAAGCTTTTCCATCGTATAAAACGAATAATTGCTACCAGTGTGAAAGTTATGGTCATTTCTTCGTTCCGCGCAACCTAGGCTTCACCCAAGGGTGTTGTTCCACCAGATGGAATAGTTAGGGCCTACGAAGTCATCGCGAGAAGCATAAAATACGATATAAATACAACAGCTTTTCCATCGTATAAGACGAATAATAGCAACCAGTGTGAATGTAATGGTCATTTCTACGTTCCGGGCAACCTAGGCTTCTCTGTCGGGCGTTGCTCCACCAAATCGAATAGCTAGGGCTTTAGAAGTCAACGCCAGAAGCATAAAATACAATAAAGATGCAAAGGTCTTTCCATCGTATAACAGGAATAGCTGCAAACAGTGTGAAAGTAATGGCCATTTCCATGTTCCGGGAAACCAAGTCTTCTCTCTAGGGCGTTGTTCCACTAGATCGAATAGTTAGAGCCTAAGAAGTCGACTCCAGAGAATAAAATACATTATAAGTACAAAAGCTTTTCCATCGTATAAAATGAATAATTGCAAACATTGTGAAAGTAATGGTCATTTCTACGTCCCGGGCAACCTAGGCGTCACTCTAGAGCGTTGTTCCACCACATCTAATAGCTACGGCCTTAGCAGTCAACCCCAGATGAATAAAATACAATAAAGGTGCAACAGCTTTTCCATCGTATAAATCGAATAATTGCAACCAGTGTGAAAGTTATTGTCATTTCTACTTTCCGGGCACCCTAGGCTTCACTCTAGGGCGTTGATCCGCCAGAGGGAATAGTTAGGGCATAAGAAGTCAACGCCAGAAGCATAAAATACAAAATAAATAAAACAGCTTTTCCATCGTATAAAACGAATAATTGGAACCAGTATGAAAGTTAACGTCATTTCTACATTCCGGGCAACCTACGCTTCACACTAGGGCGTTGTTCCACCAGATGGAATAGTTAGGGCCTAAGAAGTTAACGCCAGAAGCATAAAACCCTATATAAATACAACAGTTTTTCCATCATATAAAACGAATAATTGCTACCAGGATGAAAGTTATGGTCATTTCTACTTTCCGGGCAACCTAGGCTTTGCTCTAGGGCGTTGCCCCACCAGATCGAATAGTTAGGGTCTTAGAAGTCAACGCCCGAAGCATAAAATACAAAATAAATAGAACAGTTTTTCCTTCGTATAAAGCGAATAATTGCAACCAGTGTGAAGGTAATGGTCATTTCTACTTTCCGGGCATCCTAGGCTTCATCCTAGGACGTTGTTCCGCCAGATCGAACAGTTAGGGCCTAAGTAGTCAACGCCAGAAGCATAAAATACAAGATAAATAAAACAGTTTTTCAATCGTATAAAACGAATAATTGCTACCAGTGTGAAAGTAATGGACATTTCTACGTTCCCCGCTACCTTGGCTTCACCCAAGCGCGTTGTTCCACCAGATGGAATAGTTAGGGCCTAAGAAGTCAACGCCAGAAGCATAAAATACGATATAAATACAACAGCCTTTCCATCGTATAAGACGAATAATTGCAACCAGTGTGAATGTAATTGTCACTTCTACGTTCCGGGCAACCTAGGCTTCACTCGCGGGAGTTGCTCCACCAAATCGAATAGCTAGGCCCTTAGAATTCAACGCCAGAAGCATAAAATACAATAAAGATGCAAAAGTTTTTCCAGCGTATAACAGGAATAACTGCAAACAGTGTGAAAGTAATGGTCATTTTCATGTTCCGGGAAACCAAGTCTTCACTCTAGGGCGTTGTTCCACTAGATCGAATAGTTAGGGCATAAGAAGTCGATGCCAGAAGAATAAAATACAATATAAGTACAAAAGCTTTTCCATCGTATAAAATGAATAATTGCAAGCATTGTGAAAGTGATGGTCATTTCTACGTTCCGGGCAACCTAGGCGTCACTCCATGGCGTTGCTCCACCACATCTAATAGCTACGGCCTTAGAAGTCAACCCCAGATGAGTATAATACAATTAAGATGCAACAGCTTTTCCATCGTATAAAACGAATGATAGCAACCAGTGTGAAAGTTATGGTAATTTCTACGTTCCTGGCAACCTAGGCTTCACTCTAGGGCGTTGCGCCACCAGATCGAATAGTTAGGGCCTTAGAAGTCAACGCCCGAAGCACAAAATACAAAATAACTAAAACAGTTTTTCCATCGTATAAAACGAATAATTGCAACCAGTATGAAAGTTAACATCGTTTCTACTTTCCGGGCAACCTAGGCTTCACCCTAGGGCGTTGCACCAACAGATTGAATAGTTTGGGCCTTAGAAGTCAACGCCCGAAGCATAAAATACAAAATAAATAGAACAGTTTTTCCATCGTATAAAACGAATAATTGCAACCAGTGTGAAGGTAATGGTCTTTTCTACATTCCGAGCAACCTAGGCTTCACTCTAGGGCGGTGCTCCACAAGATCAAATGGTTAGGGCCTAAGAAGTCAACGCCAGAAGCGTAAAATACGACATAGATACAACAGATTTTCCATCGTATATAATGTATATTTGCAAACAGTGTGAAAGTAATGGTCATTTCTATGTACCGGGCAACCTAGGCCCCACTCTCGGGCGTTGCTCCACCAAATCTAATAGCTAGGGCCTTAGAAGTCAACGCCAGAAGCATAAAATACAATAAAGATGCAAATGTTTTTCCATCGTATAACAGGAATAACTGCAAACAGTGTGAAAGTAATGGTCATTTCCTTGTTGCGGGCAACCTAGTCTTCACTCTAGGGCGTTGTTCCACCAGATCGAATAATTAGGGCCTAAGAAGTCAACGCCAGGAGAATAAAATACAATATAAGTACAAAAGCTTTTCCATCGTATAAAACGAATAATTGCAAACATTGTGAAAGTAATGGTCATTTCTACGTTCCGGGCAACCTAGGCGTCACTCTAGGGCGTTGCGCCACCAGATCGAATAGTTAGGGCCTTAGAAGTCAACGCCCGAAGCATAAAATACAAAATAAATAAAACTGTTTTTCCATCGTATAAAACGAATAATTGCAACCAGTATGAAAGTTAACGTCGTTTCTACTTTCCGGGCAACATAGGTTTCACCCTTGGTCGTTGCACCAACAGATTGAATAGTTAGGGCCTTAGAAATCAACGCCCGAAGCATAAAATACAAAATAAATAGAACAGTTTTTCCATCGTATAAAACGAATAATTGCTACCGGTGTGAAAGTTATGGACATTTCTCCGTTCCGGGCAACCTAGGCTTCACTCTAGGGCGCTGCTCCACCAGATCGAATAGTTAGGGCTTTAGAAGTCAACGCCAGAAGCATAAAATACAAAATAAATAAAACTGTTTTTCCATCGTATAAAACGAATAATTGCTACCAGTGTGAAAGTTATGGTCATTGCTACGTTCCGCGCAACCTAGGCTTCACCCGAGGGCGTTGTTCGACCAGATGGAATAGTTAGGGCCTAAGAAGTCAACGCCAGAAGCATAAAATACGATATAAATACAACGGCTTTTCCATCGTAAAGACGAATAATTGCAACCAGTGTGAATGTAATGGTCATTTCTACGTTCCGGGCAACCAAGTCTCCACTCTAGGGCGCTGCTCCAACACATCTAATAGCTACGGCCTTAGAAGTCAACCGCAGATGAATAAAATACAATAAAGGTGCCACAGCTTTTCCATCGTATAAAACGAATAATTGCAACCAGTGTGAAACTTATGGTCATTTCTACCGTCCGGGCAACCTAGGCTTCACCCTAGGGCGTTGTTCCACCAGATCGAACAGCTAGGGCCTAAGAAGTCAACGCCAGAAGCATCAAATACAATATAAATATAACAGTTTTTCCATCGTCTAAAACGTATAATAGCAACCAGTGTGAAAGTTATGGTCATTTCTACGTTCCGGGCAACATAGGCTTCACTCTAGGGCGTTGCTCCACCACATCAAACAGTTAGGGCCTTAGAAGTCAAAGTCCGAAGCACAAAATACAAAATAAATAGAACAGTTTTTCCATCGTATAAAACGAATAATTGCTACCAGTGTGAAGGTTATGGTCATTGCTGCGTTCCGCGCAACCTAGGCTTCACCCGACGGCGTTGTTCCACCAGATGGAATAGTTAGGGCCTAAGATGTCAACGCCAGAAGCATAAAATACGATATAAATACAACAGCTTTTCCATCGTATAAAACGAATAATTGCAACCAGTGTGGAAGTTATGGTCATTTCTACGTTCCGGGCAACCTAGGCTTCACTCTAGGGCGTTGCTCGACCAGATCGAATAGCTAGGGCCGTAGAAGTCAACGCCTGAAGTATAAAACGCAAAATAAATGGAACAGCTTTTCCATCGTATAAAACGAATAATTGCAACCAGTGTGAAAGTAATAGTCATTTCTACGTTCCGGGCAACGTAGGTTTCACTCTAGGGCGTTGATCCGCCGGAGGGAATAGTTAGGGCATAAGAAGTCAACGCCAGAAGCATAAAATACAAAATAAATAAAACAGTTTTTCCATCGTATAAAACGAATAATTGCTACCAGTGTGAAACTTATGGTCATTTCAACGTTCCGCGCACCCCAGGCTTGACCCTAGGGCGTTGTTCCACCAGATCGAATAGTTAGGGCCTTAGGAGTCAACGCCCGAAGCATAAAATACAAAATAAATGAATCAGCTTTTCCATCGTATAAAACGAATAATTGCAACCAGTGTGAAAGTAATAGTCATTTCTACGTTGCGGGCAACGTAGGTTTCACTCTAGGGCGTTGATCCGCCAGAGGGAATAGTTAGGGCATAAGAAGTCAACGCCAGAAGCATAAAATACAAAATAAATAAAACAGCTTTTCCATCGTATAAAACGAATAGTTGGAACCAGTATGAAAGTTAACGTCATTTCTACATTCCTGGCAACATAGGCTTCACCCATGGGCGTTGCACCAACAGATTGAATAGTTATGACCTTAGGAGTCAACGCCCGTAGCATAAAATACAAAATAAATAGAACAGTTTTTCCATCGTATAAAACGAATAATTGCTACCAGTGTGAAAGTTAAGGTCATTTCTACGTTCCGCGCAACCTATGCTTCACCCGACGGCGTTGTTCCACCAGATGGAATAGTTAGGGTCTAAGAGGTCAACGCCAAAAGCATAAAATACGATATAAATACAACAGCTTTTCCATCGTATAAAACGAATAATTGCAACCAGTGTGGAAGTTATGGTCATTTCTACGTTCCGGGCAACCTAGGCTTCACTCTAGGGCGTTGCTCGACCAGATCGAATAGCTAGGGCCTTAGAAGTCAACGCCTGAAGTATAAAATACAATAAAAATACAACAGTCTTTCCATTCTATAACAGGAATAATTGCAACCCGTGTGAAAGTGATGGTCATTTCTACGTTCCAGGCAACCTAGGCTTCACCCTAGGGCGTTGTTCCACCAGATGGAATAGTTAGGGCCTTAGAAGTCAACGCCCGAAGCATAAAACGCAAAATAAATGGAACAGCTTTTCCATCGTATAAAACGAATAATTGCAACCAGTGTGAAAGTAATAGTCATTTCTACGTTCCGGGCAACGCAGGTTTCACTCTAGGGCGTTGATCCGCCAGAGGGAATAGTTAGGGCATAAGAAGTCAACGCCAGAAGCATAAAATACAAAATAAATAAAACAGCTTTTCCATCGTATAAAACGAATAATTGGAACCAGTATGAAAGTTAACGTCATTTCTACATTCCTGGCAACATAGGCTTCACCCATGGGCGTTGCACCAACAGATTGAATAGTTATGACCTTAGGAGTCAACGCCCGTAGCATAAAATACAAAATAAATAGAACAGTTTTTCCATCGTATAAAACGAATAATTGCTACCAGTGTGAAAGTTAAGGTCATTTCTACGTTCCGCGCAACCTATGCTTCACCCGACGGCGTTGTTCCACCAGATGGAATAGTTAGGGTCTAAGAGGTCAACGCCAAAAGCATAAAATACGATATAAATACAACAGCTTTTCCATCGTATAAAACGAATAATTGCAACCAGTGTGGAAGTTATGGTCATTTCTACGTTCCGGGCAACCTAGGCTTCACTCTAGGGCGTTGCTCGACCAGATCGAATAGCTAGGGCCTTAGAAGTCAACGCCTGAAGTACAAAATACAATAAAAATACAACAGTCTTTCCATCCTATAACAGGAATAATTGCAACCCGTGTGAAAGTGATGGTCATTTCTACGTTCCAGGCAACCTAGGCTTCACCCTAGGGCGTTGTTCCACCAGATGGAATAGTTAGGGCCTTAGAAGTCTACGCCCGAAGCATAAAACGCAAAATAAATGGAACAGCTTTTCCATCGTATAAAACGAATAATTGCAACCAGTGTGAAAGTAATAGTCATTTCTACGTTCCGGGCAACGTAGGTTTCACTCTAGGGCGTTGATCCGCCGGAGGGAATAGTTTGGGCATAAGAAGTCAACGCTAGAAGCATAAAATACAAAATAAATAAAACAGTTTTTCCATCGTATAAAACGAATAATTGCTACCAGTGTGAAACTTATGGTCATTTCTACGTTCCGCGCACCCTAGGCTTGACCCTAGGGCGTTGTTCCACCAGATCGAATAGTTAGGGCCTTAGGAGTCAACGCCCGAAGCATAAAATACAAAATAAATGAATCAGCTTTTCCATCGTGTAAAACGAATAATTGCAACCAGTGTGAAAGTAATAGTCATTTCTACGTTCCGGGCAACGTAGGTTCCACTCTAGGGCGTTGATCCGCCAGAGGGAATAGTTAGGGCATAAGAAGTCAACGCCAGAAGCATAAAATACGAAATAAATAAATGAAACAGCTTTTCCATCGTATAAAACGAATAATTGGAACCAGTATGAAAGTTAACGTCATTTCTACATTCCGGGCAACATAGGCTTCACCCATGGGCGTTGCACCAACAGATTGAATAGTTATGGCCTTAGGAGTCAACGCCCGTAGCATAAAATACAAAAAAAATAGACCAGCTATTCCATCGTATAAAACGAATAATTGCTACCAGTGTGGAAGTTAAGGTCATTTCTACTTACCGGTCAACCTAGGCTTCACTCTAGGCCGTTGCTCGACCAGATCGAATAGCTAGGGCCTTAGAAGTCAACGCCTGAAGTATAAAATACAATAAAAATACAACAGTCTTTCCATCCTATAACAGGAATAATTGCAACCCGTGTGAAAGTGATGGTCATTTCTACGTTCCAGGCAACCTACGCTTCACACTAGGGCGTTGTTCCACCAGATGGAATAGTTAGGGCCTAAGAAGTTAACGCCAGAAGCATAAAACCCTATATAAATACAACAGTTTTTCCATCATATAAAACGAGTAATTGCAACCAGGATGAAAGTTATGGTCATTTCTACTTTCCGGGCAGCCTAGGCTTCGCTCTAGGGCGTTGCCCCACCAGATCGAACAGCTAGGGCCTAAGAAGTCAACGCCAGAAGCATCAAATACAATATAAATATAACAGTTTTTCCATCGTCTAAAACGTATAATAGCAACCAGTGTGAAAGTTATGGTCATTTCTACGTTCCGGGCAACATAGGCTTCACTCTAGGGCGTTGCTCCACCACATAAAACAGTTAGGGCCTTAGAAGTCAACGTCCGAAGCACAAAATACAAAATAAATAGAACAGTTTTTCCATCGTATAAAACGAATAATTGCTACCAGTGTGAAGGTTATGGTCATTGCTGCGTTCCGCGCAACCTAGGCTTCACCCGACGGCGTTGTTCCACCAGATGGAATAGTTAGGGCCTAAGATGTCAACGCCAGAAGCATAAAATACGATATAAATACAACAGCTTTTCCATCGTATAAAACGAATAATTGCAACCAGTGTGGAAGTTATGGTCATTTCTACGTTCCGGG
This sequence comes from Calliopsis andreniformis, assembly GCF_051401765.1. Lineage (NCBI taxonomy): Eukaryota > Metazoa > Arthropoda > Insecta > Hymenoptera > Andrenidae > Calliopsis > Calliopsis andreniformis. Next base: position 29,354,923 of record NW_027480423.1, read on the forward strand.
CAACCTAGGCTTCACTCTAGGGCGTTGCTCGACCAGATCGAATAGCTAGGGCCGTAGAAGTCAACGCCTGAAGTATAAAACGCAAAATAAATGGAACAGCTTTTCCATCGTATAAAACGAATAATTGCAACCAGTGTGAAAGTAATAGTCATTTCTACGTTCCGGGCAACGTAGGTTTCACTCTAGGGCGTTGATCCGCCGGAGGGAATAGTTAGGGCATAAGAAGTCAACGCCAGAAGCATAAAACACAAAATAAATAAAACAGTTTTTCCATCGTATAAAACGAATAATTGCTACCAGTGTGAAACTTATGGTCATTTCAACGTTCCGCGCACCCCAGGCTTGACCCTAGGGCGTTGTTCCACCAGATCGAATAGTTAGGGCCTTAGGAGTCAACGCCCGAAGCATAAAATACAAAATAAATGAATCAGCTTTTCCATCGTATAAAACGAATAATTGCAACCAGTGTGAAAGTAATAGTCATTTCTACGTTGCGGGCAACGTAGGTTTCACTCTAGGGCGTTGATCCGCCAGAGGGAATAGTTAGGGCATAAGAAGTCAACGCCAGAAGCATAAAACACAAAATAAATAAAACAGTTTTTCCATCGTATAAAACGAATAATTGCTACCAGTGTGAAACTTATGGTCATTTCAACGTTCCGCGCACCCCAGGCTTGACCCTAGGGCGTTGTTCCACCAGATCGAATAGTTAGGGCCTTAGGAGTCAACGCCCGAAGCATAAAATACAAAATAAATGAATCAGCTTTTCCATCGTATAAAACGAATAATTGCAACCAGTGTGAAAGTAATAGTCATTTCTACGTTGCGGGCAACGTAGGTTTCACTCTAGGGCGTTGATCCGCCAGAGGGAATAGTTAGGGCATAAGAAGTCAACGCCAGAAGCATAAAATACAAAATAAATAAAACAGCTTTTCCATCGTATAAAACGAATAGTTGGAACCAGTATGAAAGTTAACGTCATTTCTACATTCCTGGCAACATAGGCTTCACCCATGGGCGTTGCACCAACAGATTGAATAGTTATGACCTTAGGAGTCAACGCCCGTAGCATAAAATACAAAATAAATAGAACAGTTTTTCCATCGTATAAAACGAATAATTGCTACCAGTGTGAAAGTTAAGGTCATTTCTACGTTCCGCGCAACCTATGCTTCACCCGACGGCGTTGTTCCACCAGATGGAATAGTTAGGGTCTAAGAGGTCAACGCCAAAAGCATAAAATACGATATAAATACAACAGCTTTTCCATCGTATAAAACGAATAATTGCAACCAGTGTGGAAGTTATGGTCATTTCTACGTTCCGGGCAACCTAGGCTTCACTCTAGGGCGTTGCTCGACCAGATCGAATAGCTAGGGCCTTAGAAGTCAACGCCTGAAGTATAAAATACAATAAAAATACAACAGTCTTTCCATCCTATAACAGGAATAATTGCAACCCGTGTGAAAGTGATGGTCATTTCTACGTTCCAGGCAACCTAGGCTTCACCCTAGGGCGTTGTTCCACCAGATGGAATAGTTAGGGCCTTAGAAGTCAACGCCCGAAGCATAAAACGCAAAATAAATGGAACAGCTTTTCCATCGTATAAAACGAATAATTGCAACCAGTGTGAAAGTAATAGTCATTTCTACGTTCCGGGCAACGTAGGTTTCACTCTAGGGCGTTGATCCGCCAGAGGGTATAGTTAGGGCATAAGAAGTCAACGCCAGAAGCATAAAATACAAAATAAATAAAACAGCTTTTCCATCGTATAAAACGAATAATTGGAACCAGTATGAAAGTTAACGTCATTTCTACATTCCTGGCAACATAGGCTTCACCCATGGGCGTTGCACCAACAGATTGAATAGTTATGGCCTTAGGAGTCAACGCCCGTAGCATAAAATACAAAAAAAATAGACCAGCTATTCCATCGTATAAAACGAATAATTGCTACCAGTGTGGAAGTTAAGGTCATTTCTACTTACCGGTCAACCTAGGCTTCACTCTAGGCCGTTGCTCGACCAGATCGAATAGCTAGGGCCTTAGAAGTCAACGCCTGAAGTATAAAATACAATAAAAATACAACAGTCTTTCCATCCTATAACAGGAATAATTGCAACCCGTGTGAAAGTGATGGTCATTTCTACGTTCCAGGCAACCTACGCTTCACACTAGGGCGTTGTTCCACCAGATGGAATAGTTAGGGCCTAAGAAGTTAACGCCAGAAGCATAAAACCCTATATAAATACAACAGTTTTTCCATCATATAAAACGAGTAATTGCAACCAGGATGAAAGTTATGGTCATTTCTACTTTCCGGGCAGCCTAGGCTTCGCTCTAGGGCGTTGCCCCACCAGATCGAACAGTTAGGGCCTAAGAAGTCAACGCCCGAAGCATAAAATACAAAATAAATAAAACGGTTTTTCCATCGTATAAAACGAATAATTGCAACCAGTGTGAAGGTAATGGTCTTTTCTACGTTCCGGGAAACCTAGGCTTCACCCTAGGGCGGTGCTCCACCAGATCAAATAGTTAGGGCCTAAGAAGTCAACGCCAGAAGCATAAAATACAACATAAATACAACAGATTTTCCATCGTATATAATGTATATTTGCAAACAGTGTGAAAGTAATGGTCATTTCTATGTACCGGGCAACCTAGGCCCCACTCTCGGGCGTTGCTCCACCACATCTAATAGCTACGGCCTTAGAAGTCAACCCCAGATGAATAAAATACAATAAAGATGCAACAGCTTTTCCATCGTATAAAACGAATAATTGCAACCAGTGTGAAAGTAATGGTCATTTCCTTGTTCCCGGCAACCTAGTCTTCACTCTAGGGCGTTGTTCCACCAGATCGAATAATTAGGGCCTAAGAAGTCAACGCCAGAAGAATAAAATACAAAATAAATAAAACATTTTTTCCATCGTATAAAACGAATAATTGCTACCAGTGTGAAAGTTATGGTCATTTCTACGTTCCGCGCAACCTAGGCTTCACCCTAGGGCGTTGTTCCACCAGATGGAATAGTTAGAGCCTAAGAAGTCAACGCCAGAAGCATAAAATACGATATAAATACAACAGCTTTTCCATCGTATAAGACGAATAATTGCAACCAGTGTGAATGTAATGGTCATTTCTCCGTTCCCGGCAACCTAGGCTTCACTCTAGGGCGTTGCTCCACCAGATCAAATAATTAGGACCTTAGAAATCAACGCCAGAAGCATAAAATACAACATAAATACAACAGATTCTCCATCGTATATAATGTATATTTGCAAACAGTGTGAAAGTAATGGTCATTTCTACGTACCGGGCAACCTAGGCTCCACTCACGGGCGTTGCTCCACCAGGTCGAACAGTTAGGGCCTAAGAAGTCAACGCCAGAAGCATCAAATACAATATAAATATAACAGTTTTTCCATTGTCTAAAACGAATAATAGCAACCAGTGTGAAAGTTATGGTCATTTCTACGTTCCGGGCAACATAGGCTACACTCTAGGGCGTTGCTCCACCAGATCAAACAGTTAGGGCCTTAGGTGTCAACGCCCGAAGCCTAAAGTACATAATAAATAGAACAGTATTTCCATCGTATAAAACGAATAATTGCTACCGGTGTGAAAGTTATGGTCATTTCTACGTTCCGCGCAACCTAGGCTTCACTCTAGGGCGTTTCTCCACCAGATTGAATAGTTAGGTCCTTAGAAGTCAACGCCCGAAGCATAAAATACAAAATAAACAGAACAGTTTTTCCATCGTATAAAACGAATAATTGCTACCAGTGTGAAAGTTATGGTCATATCTACGTTCCGCGCACCCTAGGCTTGACCCTAGGGCGTTCTTCCACCAGATCGAATAGTTAGGGCCTTAGGAGTCAACGCCCGAAGCATAAAATACAAAATAAATGGATCAGCTTTTCCATCGTATAAAACGAATAATTGAAACCAGTGTGAAAGTAATAGTTATTTCTACGTTCCGGGCAACGTAGGTTTCACTCTAGGGCGTTGCTCCACCAGATCGAATAGTTAGGGCCTTAGAAGTCAACGCCAGAAGCATAAAATACAAAATAAATAAAACTGTTTTTCCATCGTATAAAACGAATAATTGCTACCTGTGTGAAAGTTATGGTCATTGCTACGTTCCGCGCAACCTAGGCTTCACCAGACGGCGTTGTTCCACCAGATGGAATAGTTAGGGCCTAAGAGGTCAACGCCAGAAGCATAAAATACGATATAAATACAACAGCTTTTCCATCGTATAAAACGAATAATTGCAACCAGTGTGGAAGTTATGGTCATTTCTACGTTCCGGGCAACCTAGGCTTCACTCTAGGGCGTTGCTCGACCAGATCGGATAGCTAGGGCCTTAGAAGTCAACGCCTGAAGTATAAAATACAATAAAAATACAACAGTCTTTCCATCCTATAACAGGAATAATTGCAACTCGTGTGAAAGTGATGATCATTTCTACGTTCCAGGCAACCTAGGCTTCACCCTAGGGCGTTGTTCCACCAGATGGAATAGTTAGGGCCTTAGAAGTCAACGCCCGAAGCATAAAACGCAAAATAAATGGAACAGCTTTTCCATCGTATAAAACGAATAATTGCAACCAGTGTGAAAGTAATAGTCATTTCTACGTTCCGGGCAACGTAGGTTTCACTCTAGGGCGTTGATCCGCCAGAGGGTATAGTTAGGGCATAAGAAGTCAACGCCAGAAGCATAAAATACAAAATAAATAAAACAGCTTTTCCATCGTATAAAACGAATAATTGGAACCAGTATGAAAGTTAACGTCATTTCTACATTCCTGGCAACATAGGCTTCACCCATGGGCGTTGCACCAACAGATTGAATAGTTATGGCCTTAGGAGTCAACGCCCGTAGCATAAAATACAAAAAAAATAGACCAGCTATTCCATCGTATAAAACGAATAATTGCTACCAGTGTGGAAGTTAAGGTCATTTCTACTTACCGGTCAACCTAGGCTTCACTCTAGGCCGTTGCTCGACCAGATCGAATAGCTAGGGCCTTAGAAGTCAACGCCTGAAGTATAAAATACAATAAAAATACAACAGTCTTTCCATCCTATAACAGGAATAATTGCAACCCGTGTGAAAGTGATGGTCATTTCTACGTTCCAGGCAACCTACGCTTCACACTAGGGCGTTGTTCCACCAGATGGAATAGTTAGGGCCTAAGAAGTTAACGCCAGAAGCATAAAACCCTATATAAATACAACAGTTTTTCCATCATATAAAACGAGTAATTGCAACCAGGATGAAAGTTATGGTCATTTCTACTTTCCGGGCAGCCTAGGCTTCGCTCTAGGGCGTTGCCCCACCAGATCGAACAGTTAGGGCCTAAGAAGTCAACGCCCGAAGCATAAAATACAAAATAAATAAAACGGTTTTTCCATCGTATAAAACGAATAATTGCAACCAGTGTGAAGGTAATGGTCTTTTCTACGTTCCGGGAAACCTAGGCTTCACCCTAGGGCGGTGCTCCACCAGATCAAATAGTTAGGGCCTAAGAAGTCAACGCCAGAAGCATAAAATACAACATAAATACAACAGATTTTCCATCGTATATAATGTATATTTGCAAACAGTGTGAAAGTAATGGTCATTTCTATGTACCGGGCAACCTAGGCCCCACTCTCGGGCGTTGCTCCACCACATCTAATAGCTACGGCCTTAGAAGTCAACCCCAGATGAATAAAATACAATAAAGATGCAACAGCTTTTCCATCGTATAAAACGAATAATTGCAACCAGTGTGAAAGTAATGGTCATTTCCTTGTTCCCGGCAACCTAGTCTTCACTCTAGGGCGTTGTTCCACCAGATCGAATAATTAGGGCCTAAGAAGTCAACGCCAGAAGAATAAAATACAAAATAAATAAAACATTTTTTCCATCGTATAAAACGAATAATTGCTACCAGTGTGAAAGTTATGGTCATTTCTACGTTCCGCGCAACCTAGGCTTCACCCTAGGGCGTTGTTCCACCAGATGGAATAGTTAGAGCCTAAGAAGTCAACGCCAGAAGCATAAAATACGATATAAATACAACAGCTTTTCCATCGTATAAGACGAATAATTGCAACCAGTGTGAATGTAATGGTCATTTCTCCGTTCCCGGCAACCTAGGCTTCACTCTAGGGCGTTGCTCCACCAGATCAAATAATTAGGACCTTAGAAATCAACGCCAGAAGCATAAAATACAACATAAATACAACAGATTCTCCATCGTATATAATGTATATTTGCAAACAGTGTGAAAGTAATGGTCATTTCTACGTACCGGGCAACCTAGGCTCCACTCACGGGCGTTGCTCCACCAGGTCGAACAGTTAGGGCCTAAGAAGTCAACGCCAGAAGCATCAAATACAATATAAATATAACAGTTTTTCCATTGTCTAAAACGAATAATAGCAACCAGTGTGAAAGTTATGGTCATTTCTACGTTCCGGGCAACATAGGCTACACTCTAGGGCGTTGCTCCACCAGATCAAACAGTTAGGGCCTTAGGTGTCAACGCCCGAAGCCTAAAGTACATAATAAATAGAACAGTATTTCCATCGTATAAAACGAATAATTGCTACCGGTGTGAAAGTTATGGTCATTTCTACGTTCCGCGCAACCTAGGCTTCACTCTAGGGCGTTTCTCCACCAGATTGAATAGTTAGGTCCTTAGAAGTCAACGCCCGAAGCATAAAATACAAAATAAACAGAACAGTTTTTCCATCGTATAAAACGAATAATTGCTACCAGTGTGAAAGTTATGGTCATATCTACGTTCCGCGCACCCTAGGCTTGACCCTAGGGCGTTCTTCCACCAGATCGAATAGTTAGGGCCTTAGGAGTCAACGCCCGAAGCATAAAATACAAAATAAATGGATCAGCTTTTCCATCGTATAAAACGAATAATTGAAACCAGTGTGAAAGTAATAGTTATTTCTACGTTCCGGGCAACGTAGGTTTCACTCTAGGGCGTTGCTCCACCAGATCGAATAGTTAGGGCCTTAGAAGTCAACGCCAGAAGCATAAAATACAAAATAAATAAAACTGTTTTTCCATCGTATAAAACGAATAATTGCTACCTGTGTGAAAGTTATGGTCATTGCTACGTTCCGCGCAACCTAGGCTTCACCAGACGGCGTTGTTCCACCAGATGGAATAGTTAGGGCCTAAGAGGTCAACGCCAGAAGCATAAAATACGATATAAATACAACAGCTTTTCCATCGTATAAAACGAATAATTGCAACCAGTGTGGAAGTTATGGTCATTTCTACGTTCCGGGCAACCTAGGCTTCACTCTAGGGCGTTGCTCGACCAGATCGGATAGCTAGGGCCTTAGAAGTCAACGCCTGAAGTATAAAATACAATAAAAATACAACAGTCTTTCCATCCTATAACAGGAATAATTGCAACTCGTGTGAAAGTGATGATCATTTCTACGTTCCAGGCAACCTAGGCTTCACCCTAGGGCGTTGTTCCACCAGATGGAATAGTTAGGGCCTTAGAAGTCAACGCCCGAAGCATAAAACGCAAAATAAATGGAACAGCTTTTCCATCGTATAAAACGAATAATTGCAACCAGTGTGAAAGTAATAGTCATTTCTACGTTCCGGGCAACGTAGGTTTCACTCTAGGGCGTTGATCCGCCAGAGGGTATAGTTAGGGCATAAGAAGTCAACGCCAGAAGCATAAAATACAAAATAAATAAAACAGCTTTTCCATCGTATAAAACGAATAATTGGAACCAGTATGAAAGTTAACGTCATTTCTACATTCCTGGCAACATAGGCTTCACCCATGGGCGTTGCACCAACAGATTGAATAGTTAGGGCCTTAGAAGTCAACGCCAGAAGCATAAAATACAAAATAAATAAAACTGTTTTTCCATCGTATAAAACGAATAATTGCTACCTGTGTGAAAGTTATGGTCATTGCTACGTTCCGCGCAACCTAGGCTTCACCAGACGGCGTTGTTCCACCAGATGGAATAGTTAGGGCCTAAGAGGTCAACGCCAGAAGCATAAAATACGATATAAATACAACAGCTTTTCCATCGTATAAAACGAATAATTGCAACCAGTGTGGAAGTTATGGTCATTTCTACGTTCCGGGCAACCTAGGCTTCACTCTAGGGCGTTGCTCGACCAGATCGGATAGCTAGGGCCTTAGAAGTCAACGCCTGAAGTATAAAATACAATAAAAATACAACAGTCTTTCCATCCTATAACAGGAATAATTGCAACTCGTGTGAAAGTGATGATCATTTCTACGTTCCAGGCAACCTAGGCTTCACCCTAGGGCGTTGTTCCACCAGATGGAATAGTTAGGGCCTTAGAAGTCAACGCCCGAAGCATAAAACGCAAAATAAATGGAACAGCTTTTCCATCGTATAAAACGAATAATTGCAACCAGTGTGAAAGTAATAGTCATTTCTACGTTCCGGGCAACGTAGGTTTCACTCTAGGGCGTTGATCCGCCAGAGGGAATAGTTAGGGCATAAGAAGTCAACGCCAGAAGGATCAAATACAAAATAAATAAAACAGTTTTTCCATCGTATAAAACGAATAATTGCTACCAGTGTGAAAGTTATGGTCATTTCTACGCTCCGCGCACCCTAGGATTGACCCTAGGGCGTTGTTCCACCAGATCGAATAGTTAGGGCCTTAGGAGTCAACGCCCGAAGCATAAAATACAAAATAAATGGAACAGCTTTTCCATCGTATAAAACGAATAATTGCAACCAGTGTGAAAGTAATAGTCATTTCTACGTTCCGGGCAACGTAGGTTTCACTCTAGGGCGTTGATCCGCCAGAGGGAATAGTTAGGGCATAAGAAGTCAACGCCAGAAGCATAAAATACGAAATAAATAAATGAAACAGCTTTTCCATCGTATAAAACGAATAATTGGAACCAGTATGAAAGTTAACGTCATTTCTACATTCCGGGCAACATAGGCTTCACCCATGGGCGTTGCACCAACAGATTGAATAGTTATGACCTTAGGAGTCAACGCCCGTAGCATAAAATACAAAATAGATAGAACAGTTTTTCCATCGTATAAAACGAATAATTGCTACCAGTGTGAAAGTTAAGGTCATTTCTACGTTCCGCGCAACCTAGGCTTCACCCGAGGGCGCTGTTCCACCAGATGGAATAGTTAGGGTCTAAGAAGTCAACGCCAGAAGCATAAAATATGATATAAATAGACCAGCTATTCCATCGTATAAAACGAATAATTGCAACCAGTGTGCAAGTTATGGTCATTTCTACTTACCGGTCAACCTAGGCTTCACTCTAGGCCGTTGCTCGACCAGATCGAATAGCTAGGGCCTTAGAAGTCAACGCCTGAAGTATAAAATACAATAAAAATACAACAGCCTTTCCATCCTATAACAGGAATAATTGCAACCCGTGTGAAAGTGATGGTCATTTCTACGTTCCAGGCAACCTACGCTTCACACTAGGGCGTTGTTCCACCAGATGGAATAGTTAGGGCCTAACAAGTTAACGCCAGAAGCATAAAACCCTATATAAATACAACAGTTTTTCCATCATATAAAACGAGTAATTGCAACCAGGATGAAAGTTATGGGCATTTCTACTTTCCGGGCAGCCTAGGCTTCGCTCTAGGGCGTTGCCCCACCAGATCGAACAGTTAGGGCCTAAGAAGTCAACGCCAGAAGCATAAAATACAATATAAATATAACAGTTTTTCCATCGTATAAAACGAATGATAGCAACCAGTGTGAAAGTTATTGTCATTTCTACGTTCCGGGCAACCTAGGCTTCACTCTCGGGCGTTGCTCCACCAAATCGAATAGCTAGGCCTTAGAAGCCAACGCCTGAAGCATAAAGTACAATAAAGATGCAAAAGTTTTTCCATCGTATAACAGGAATAACTGCAAACAGTGTGAAAGTTATGGTCATTTCTCCGTTCCGGGCAACCTGGCTGCACTCTAGGGCGTTGTTCCACCAGATGGAATAGTTAGGGCCCAAGAAGTCAACGCCAGAAGCATAAAACACTATATAAATACAACAGTTTTTCCATCATATAAAACGAATAATTGCAACCAGGATTAAAGTTATGGTCATTTCTACTTTCCGGGCAACCTAGGCTTCTCCCTAGGGCGTTGCTAAAACAGATTGAGTAGTTAGGGCCTTAGAGGTCAATGCCCGAAGCCTAAAACACAATATAAATACAACAGTTTTTCCATCGTATAAAACGAATAATTGCAACCAGTATGAAAGTTAACATCATTTCTACGTTCCGGGCAACCTAGGCTTCACCCTAGGGCGTTGCTCCAACAGATTGAATAGTTAGGGCCTTAGAAGTCAACGCCCGAAGCATAAAATACAAAATAAACAGAACAGTTTTACCATCGTATAAAAGGAATAATTGCTTCCGGTGTGAAAGTTATGGTCATTTCTCCGTTCCGGGCAACCTAGGCTTCACTCTAGGGCGTTGCTCCACCAGATCGAATAGTTAGGGCCTTAGAAGTCAACGCCAGAAGCATAAAATACAAAATAAATAAAACAGTTTTTCAATCGTATAAAACGAATAATTGCTACCAGTGTGAAAGTTATGGACATTTCTACGTTCCCCGCTACCTTGGCTTCATCCAAGCGCGTTGTTCCACCAGATGGAATAGTTAGGGCCTAAGAAGTCAACGCCAGAAGCATAAAATACGATATAAATACAACAGCTTTTCCATCGTATAAGACGAATAATTGCAACCAGTGTGAATGTAATGGTCGTTTCTACGTTCCGGGCAACCTAGGCTTCACTCTCGGGAGTTGCTCCACCAAATCGAATAGCTAGGGCCTTAGAAGTCAACGCCAGAAGCATAAAATACAATAAAGATGCAAAAGTTTTTCCATCGTATAACAGGAATAACTGCAGACAGTGTGAAAGTAATGGTCATTTCCATGTTCCGGGAAACCAAGTCTTCACTCTAGGGCGTTGTTCCACTAGATCGAATAGTTAGGGCCTAAGAAGTCGACGCCAGAAGAATAAAATACAATATAAGTACAAAAGCTTTTCCATCGTATAAAATGAATAATTGCAAACATTGTGAAAGTGATGGTAATTTCTACGTTCCGGGCAACCTAGGCGTCACTCTAGGGCGTTGCTCCACCACATCCAATAGCTACGGCCTTAGAAGTCAACCCCAGATGAGTAAAATACAGTTAAGATGCAACAGCTTTTCCATCGTATAAAACGAATAATTGCAACCAGGATTAAAGTTATGGTCATTTCTACTTTCCGGGCAACCTAGGCTTCACCCTAGGGCGTTGCTAAAACAGATTGAGTAGTTAGGGCCTTAGAGGTTAATGCCCGAAGCCTAAAATACAATATAAATTCAACAGTTTTTCCATCGCATAAAACGAATAATTGCAACCAGTATGAAAGTTAACATCATTTCTACTTTCCGGGCAACCAGGGCTTCACCCTAGGGCGTTGCACCAACAGATTGAATAGTTAAGGCCTTAGAAGTCAACGCCCGAAGCATAAAATACAAAATAAATAAAACGGTTTTTCCATCGTATAAAACGAATAATTGCAACCAGTGTGAAGGTAATGGTCTTTTCTACGTTCCGGGAAACCTAGGCTTCACCCTAGGGCGGTGCTCCACCAGATCAAATAGTTAGGGCCTAAGAAGTCAACGCCAGAAGCATAAAATACAACATAAATACAACAGATTTTCCATCGTATATAATGCATATTTGCAAACAGTGTGAAAGTAATGGTCATTTCTATGTACCGGGCAACCTAGGCCCCACTCTCGGGCGTTGCTCCACCACATCTAATAGCTACGGCCTTAGAAGTCAACCCCAGATGAATAAAATACAATAAAGATGCAACAGCTTTTCCATCGTATAAAACGAATAATTGCAACCAGTGTGAAAGTAATGGTCATTTCCTTGTTCCGGGCAACCTAGTCTTCACTCTAGGGCGTTGTTCCACCAGATCGAATAATTAGGGCCTAAGAAGTCAACGCCAGAAGAATAAAATACAATATAAGTACAAAAGCTTTTCCATCGTATAAAATGAATAATTGCAAACATTGTGAAAGTAATTGTCATTTCTACGTTCCGGGCAACCTAGGCGTCACTCTAGGGCGTTGCGCCACCAGATAGAATAGTTAGGGCATTAGAAGTCAACGCCAGAAGCATAAAATACAAAATAAATAAAACTGTTTTTCCATCGTATAAAACGAATATTTGCTACCAGTGTGAAAGTTATGGTCATTGCTACGTTCCGCGCAACCTAGGCTTCACCCAAGGGCGTTGTTCGACCAGATGGAATAGTTAGGGCCTAAGAAGTCAACGCCAGAAGCATAAAATACGATATAAATACAACAGCTTTTCCATCGTATAAGACGAATAATTGCAACCAGTGTGAAAGTAATGGTCATTTCTACGTTCCGGCCAACCTAGGCGTCACTCTAGGGCGTTGCTCCACCACATCTAATAGCTACGGCCTTAGAAGTCAACCGCAGATGAATAAAATAAAATAAAGGTGCCACAGATTTCCATCGTATAAAACGAATAATTGCAACCAGTGTGAAAGTTATGGTCATTTCTACTTTCCGGGCAACCTAGGCTTCACCCTAGGGCGTTGTTCCACCAGATCGAACAGATAGGGCCTAAGAAGTCAACGCCAGAAGCATCAAATACAATATAAATATAACAGTTTTTCCATCGTCTAAAACGAATAATTGCTACCGGTGTGAAGGTTATGGTCATTTCTACGTTCCGCGCAACCTAGGCTTCACTCTAGGGCGTTTCTCCACCAGATCGAATAGTTAGGTCCTTAGAAGTCAACGCCACAAGCATAAAATACGATATAAGTACAACAGCTTTTCCATCGTATAAAACGAATAATTGCAACCAGTGTAGAAGTTATGGTCATTTCTACTTACCGGTCAACCTAGGCTTCACTCTAGGCCGTTGCTCGACCAGATCGAATAGCTAGGGCCTTAGAAGTCAACGCCTGAAGTATAAAATACAATAAAAATACAACAGCCTTTCCATCCTATAACAGGAATAATTGCAACCCGTGTGAAAGTGATGGTCATTTCTACGTTCCAGGCAACCTACGCTTCACACTAGGGCGTTGTTCCACCAGATGGAATAGTTAGGGACTAAGAAGTCAACGCCAGAAGCATAAAACACTATATAAATACAACAGTTTTTCCATCATATAAAACGAATAATTGCAGCCAGGATGAAAGTTATGGTCATTTCTACTTTCCGGGCAACCTAGGCTTCACTCTAGGGCGTTGCTCCACCTGATCGAATAGTTAGGGCCTTAGAAGTCAACGCCAGAAGCATAAAATACAAAATAAATAAAACATTTTTTCCATCGTATAAAACGAATAGTTGCTACCAGTGTGAAAGTTATGGTCATTTCTACGTTCCGCGCAACCTAGGCTTCACCCTAGGGCGTTGTTCCACCAGATGGAATAGTAAGGGCCTAAGAAGTCAACGCCAGAAGCATAAAATACGATATAAATACAACAGCTTTTCAATCGTATAAAACGAATAATTGCAACCAGTGTGGAAGTTATGGTCATTTCTACGTTCCGGGCAACCTAGGCTTTACTCTAGGGCGTCGCTCGACCAGATAGAATAGCTAGGGCCTTAGAAGTCAACGCCCGAAGCATAAAATACAAAATAAGTAGAACAGTTTTTCCATCGTATAAAACGAATAATTGCTACCAGTGTGTAAGTTATGGTCATTGCTACGTTCCGCGCAACCTAGGCTTCACCCAAGGGCGTTGTTCCACCAGATGGAATAGTTATTGCCTAAGAAGTCAACGCCAGAAGCATAAAATACGATATAAATACAACAGCTTTTCCATCGTATAAGACGAATAATTTCAACCAGTGTGAATGTAATGGTCATTTCTACGTTCCCGGCAACCTAGGCTTCACTCTAGGGCGTTGCTCCACCAGATCGAATAATTAGGCCTTAGAAATCAACGCCAGAAGCATAAAATACAACATAAATACAACAGATTCTCCATCGTATATAATGTATATTTGCAAACAGTGTAAAAGTAATGGTCATTTCTACGTACCGGGCAACCTAGGCTCCACTCACGGGCGTTGCTCCACCAAATCGAATAGCTAGGGCCTTAGAAGTCAACGCCAGAAGCATATAATAATATAAAGATGCAAAAGTTTTTCCATCGTATAACAGGAGTAACTGCAAACAGTGTGAAAGTAATGGTCATTTCCATGTACCGGGCAACCTAGTCTTCACTCTAGGGCGTTGTCCCACCAGATCGAATAATTAGCGCCTAAGAAGTCAACGCCAGAAGAATAAGATACAATATAAGTACAAAAGCTTTTCCATCGTATAAAATGTATAATTGCAAACATTGTGATAGTAATGGTCATTTCTACGTTCCGGGCAACCTAGGCGTCACTCTAGGGCGTTGCTCCACCACATCTAATAGCTAGGGCCTTCGAAGTCAACCCCAGATGAATAAAATACAATAAAGATGCAACAGCTTTTTCATCGTATAAAACGAATAATTGCAACCAGTGTGAAAATTATGGTCATTTCTACTTTCCGGGCATCCTAGGCTTCACCCTAGGACGTTGTTCCACCAGATCGAACAGTTAGGGCCTAAGAGGTCAACGCCAGAAGCATAAAATACAATATAAATATAACCGTTTTTTCCATCGTCTAAAACGAATAATAGCAACCAGTGTGAAAGTTATGGTGATTTCTACGTTCCGGGCAGCATAGGCTTCCCTCTAGGGCGTTGCGCCGCCAGATCGAATAGTTAGGGCCTTAGAAGTCAACGCCCGAAGCACAAAATACAAAATAACTAAAACAGTTTTTCCATCGTATAAAACGAATAATTGCAACCAGTATGAAAGTTAACGTCATTTCTACTTTCCGGGCAACCTAGGCTTCACTCGAGGGCGTTGCGCCACCAGATCGAATAGTTAGGGCCTTAGAAGTCAACGCCCGAAGCATAAAATACAAAATAAATAAATCAGTTTTTCCATCGTATAAAACGAATAATTGCTACCAGTGTGAACGTTATGGTCATTTCTACGTTCCGCGCAACCTAGGCTTCACTCTAGGGCGTTTCTCCACCAGATCGAATAGTTAGGTCCTTAGAAGTCAACGCCAGAAGCATAAAATACGATATAAATACAACAGCATTTCCATCGTACAAAACGAATAACTGCAACCAGTGTAGAAGTTATGGTCATTTCTACGTTCCGGGCAACCTAGGCTTCACTCTAGGGCGTTGCTCGACCAGATAGAATAGTTAGGGCCTTAGAAGGCAACGCCCGAAGCATAAAATACAAAATAAATAAAACAGTTTTTCCATCGTATAAAACGAATAATTGCAACCAGTATGAAAGTTAACGTCATTTCTACTTTCCGGGCAACATAGGCTTCACCCTTGGTCGTTGCACCAACAGACTGAATAGTTAGGGCCTTAGAAATCAACGCCCGAAGCATAAAATACAAAATAAATAGAACAGTTTTTCCATCGTATAAAACGAATAATTGCTACCGGTGTGAAAGTTATGGTCATTTCTACTTTCCGGGCATCCTAGGCTTCACCCTAGGACGTTGTTCCACCAGATCGAACAGTTAGGGCCTAAGAAGTCAACGCCAGAAGCATAAAATACAATATAAGTAAAAAAGTTTTTCCATCCTATAAAACGAATAATTGCAAACAGTGTGAAAGATATGGACATTTCTACGTTCCGGGCTACCTAGGCTTCACTCTATGGCGTTCTTCCACCACATCGAATAGTTAGGGACTAAGAAGTCAACGCCAGAAGAATAAAACACAATATAAGTACAAAAGTTTATCCGTCGTATAAAACGAATAATTGCAAACAGTGTGAAAGATATGGACATTTCTACGTTCCGGGCTACCTAGGCTTCACTCTATGGCGTTCTTCCACCACGTCGAAAAGCAACGGCCTCAGAAGTCAACGCCAGAAGCATAAAATACAATATCAATATAACAGTTTTTCCATCGTATAAAACGAATAGTAGCAACCAGTGTGAACGTTATGGTCATTTCTACGTCCCGGGCAACCAAGGCTTCACTCTAGGGCGTTGCTCCACCAGATCAAACAGTTAGGGCCTTAGAAGTCAACGCCCGAAGCATAAAACACAAAATAAATAGAACGGTTTTTCCATTGTATAAAACGAATAATTGCTACCAGTGTAAAAGTTATGGTCATTTCTACGTTCCGGGCTACCTAGGCTTCACCCTAGGGCGTTGTACCACCATATCGAATAGCTAGGTCCTTAGAAGTGAACGCCAGAAGCATAAAATACAATAAAAATGCAACAGTTTTTCCATCGTATAACAGGAATAATTGCAAACAGTGTAAAGGTAATGGTGTGTTCTACGCTCCGGGCAACCTATGCTTGACACAACGGCGTTGTTCCACCAGATCGAATAGTTAGGGCCTTAGGAGTAAACGCCAGAAGCATAAAATACAATATAAATACAACAGCTTTTACCTCGTATATAATGTGTATTTGCAAACAGTGTGAAAGCAATGGTCATTTCTACGTTCCGGGCAACCTAGGCCTCACTCTAGGGCGTAGCTCCACCACATGGAATAGCTCCGGCCCTAGATGTCAACGCCTGAAGTTTGAAATGCAATAAAAATACAACAGTTTTTTCATCCTATAGCAGGAATAATTGCAACAAGCGTGAAGGTAATGGTTATTTCTACATTCCGAGCAACCTAGGCTTCACTCTAGGGCGTTTCTCCACCAGATCGAATAGTTAGGTCCTTAGAAGTCAACGCCACAAGCATAAAATACGATATAAATACAACAGCTTTTCCATCGTATAAAACGAATAATTGCAACCAGTGTAGAAGTTATGGTCATTTCTACGTTCCGGGCAACCTAGGCTTCACTCTAGGGCGTTGCTCGACCTGATCGAATAGCTAGGGCCTTAGAAGTCAACGCCTGAAGTATAAAATACAATAAAAATACAACAGTCTTTCCATCCTATAACAGGAATAATTGCATCCCGTGTGAAGGTGATGGTCATTTCTACGTTCCAGGCAACCTAGGCTTCACCCTAGGGCGTTGTTCCACCAGATGGAATAGTTAGGGACTAAGAAGTCAACGCCAGAAGCATAAAACACTATATAAATACAACAGTTTTTCCATCATATAAAACGAATAATTGCAACCAGGATGAAAGTTATGGTCATTTCTACTTTCCGGGCAACCTAGGCTTCACTCTAGGGCGTTGCTCCACCAGATCGAGTAGTTAGGGCCTTAGAAGTCAACGCCAGAAGCATAAAATACAAAATAAATAAAACATTTTTTCCACCGTATAAAACGAATAATTGCTACCAGTGTGAAAGTTATGGTCATTTCTACGTTCCGCGCAACCTAGGCTTCACCCTAGGGCGTTGTTCCACCAGATGGAATAGTTAGAGCCTAAGAAGTCAACGCCAGAAGCATAAAATACGATATAAATACAACAGCTTTTCCATCGTATAAGACGAATAATTGCAACCAGTGTGAATGTAATGGTCATTTCTCCGTTCCCGGCAACCTAGGCTTCACTCTAGGGCGTTGCTCCACCAGATCAAATAATTAGGACCTTAGAAATCAACGCCAGAAGCATAAAATACAACATAAATACAACAGATTCTCCATCGTATATAATGTATATTTGCAAACAGTGTGAAAGTAATGGTCATTTCTACGTACCGGGCAACCTAGGCTCCACTCACGGGCGTTGCTCCACCAGGTCGAACAGTTAGGGCCTAAGAAGTCAACGCCAGAAGCATCAAATACAATATAAATATAACAGTTTTTCCATCGTCTAAAACGAATAATAGCAACCAGTGTGAAAGTTATGGTCATTTCTACGTTCCGGGCAACATAGGCTACACTCTAGGGCGTTGCTCCACCAGATCAAACAGTTAGGGCCTTAGGTGTCAACGCCCGAAGCCTAAAGTACATAATAAATAGAACAGTATTTCCATCGTATAAAACGAATAATTGCTACCGGTGTGAAAGTTATGGTCATTTCTACGTTCCGCGCAACCTAGGCTTCACTCTAGGGCGTTTCTCCACCAGATCGAATAGTTAGGTCCTTAGAAGTCAACGCCAGAAGCATAAAATACGATATAAATACAACAGCTTTTCCATCGTATAAAACGAATAATTGCAACCAGTGTAGAAGTTATGGTCATTTCTACGTTCCGGGCAACCTAGGCTTCACTCTAGGGCGTTGCTCGACCTGATCGAATAGCTAGGGCCTTAGAAGTCAACGCCTGAAGTATAAAATGCAATAATAATACAACAGTCTTTCCATCCTATAACAGGAATAATTGCAACCCGTGTGAAAGTGATGGTCATTTCTACGTTCCAGGCAACCTAGGCTTCACCCTAGGGCGTTGTTCCACCAGATGGAATAGTTAGGGACTAAGAAGTCAACGCCAGAAGCATAAAACACTATATAAATACAACAGTTTTTCCATCATATAAAACGAATAATTGCAACCAGGATGAAAGTTATGGTCATTTCTACTTTCCGGGCAACCTAGGCTTCACTCTAGGGCGTTGCTCCACCTGATCGAATAGTTAGGGCCTTAGAAGTCAACGCCAGAAGCATAAAATACAAAATAAATAAAACATTTTTTCCATCGTATAAAACGAATAGTTGCTACCAGTGTGAAAGTTATGGTCATTTCTACGTTCCGCGCAACCTAGGCTTCACCCTAGGGCGTTGTTCCACCAGATGGAATAGTAAGGGCCTAAGAAGTCAACGCCAGAAGCATAAAATACGATATAAATACAACAGCTTTTCAATCGTATAAAACGAATAATTGCAACCAGTGTGGAAGTTATGGTCATTTCTACGTTCCGGGCAACCTAGGCTTTACTCTAGGGCGTCGCTCGAACAGATAGAATAGCTAGGGCCTTAGAAGTCAACGCCCGAAGCATAAAATACAAAATAAGTAGAACAGTTTTTCCATCGTATAAAACGAATAATTGCTACCAGTGTGTAAGTTATGGTCATTGCTACGTTCCGCGCAACCTAGGCTTCACCCAAGGGCGTTGTTCCACCAGATGGAATAGTTATTGCCTAAGAAGTCAACGCCAGAAGCATAAAATACGATATAAATACAACAGCTTTTCCATCGTATAAGACGAATAATTTCAACCAGTGTGAATGTAATGGTCATTTCTACGTTCCCGGCAACCTAGGCTTCACTCTAGGGCGTTGCTCCACCAGATCGAATAATTAGGCCTTAGAAATCAACGCCAGAAGCATAAAATACAACATAAATACAACAGATTCTCCATCGTATATAATGTATATTTGCAAACAGTGTAAAAGTAATGGTCATTTCTACGTACCGGGCAACCTAGGCTCCACTCACGGGCGTTGCTCCACCAAATCGAATAGCTAGGGCCTTAGAAGTCAACGCCAGAAGCATAAAATAATATAAAGATGCAAAAGTTTTTCCATCGTATAACAGGAGTAACTGCAAACAGTGTGAAAGTAATGGTCATTTCCATGTACCGGGCAACCTAGTCTTCACTCTAGGGCGTTGTCCCACCAGATCGAATAATTAGCGCCTAAGAAGTCAACGCCAGAAGAATAAGATACAATATAAGTACAAAAGCTTTTCCATCGTATAAAATGTATAATTGCAAACATTGTGATAGTAATGGTCATTTCTACGTTCCGGGCAACCTAGGCGTCACTCTAGGGCGTTGCTCCACCACATCTAATAGCTAGGGCCTTCGAAGTCAACCCCAGATGAATAAAATACAATAAAGATGCAACAGCTTTTCCATCGTATAAAACGAATAATTGCAACCAGTGTGAAAATTATGGTCATTTCTACTTTCCGGGCATCCTAGGCTTCACCCTAGTACGTTGTTCCACCAGATCGAACAGTTAGGGCCTAAGAGGTCAACGCCAGAAGCATAAAATACAATATAAATATAACAGTTTTTCCATCGTCTAAAACGAATAATAGCAACCAGTGTGAAAGTTATGGTGATTTCTAC